>NC_047096.1:22096282-22703162 GCF_902459505.1 Geotrypetes seraphini
AGAGCTGAGATTAAGTGTCAGAGACTGGGTTTTCAGTATAGCGAAACTCCATTTTTCATGAAATTTACTCCACAAAATGGCAGTTGTTGTGGGGTTTTTTTTTCTGTTTCACTAGGTATGGCATTGGTTTCTGATTTGTTACCATGTATGTCTGTTATCAACAAACCAAGCCTTTTCCAGTATAATGGAGATGTTCTGGGACTGAGGAGACAGTTGGGCGTTGCGTATTACTTCTCCCACGCTGCTACCCAAGAGTGGACTGACCATTAAAATAGGGCAGTGCCCACAGAAGTAAGGGGCCCACTCTCCCCTCACCTCTATCTAGTTTAATCACTTTTGATAGGCCGCTAAGGGGCCCATGACCCATATTACCTGTGGCCCAGATCACACCTGTGATCCGCCCCTGCTGCTACCTGATTGGTTCCATGAGATTGATGTCATTTGTGTTTACATGTCCAGTCTAGGTCTTCAGCTGTGCTCTGTGAGATGTCATTTGTTCTAGTGCTGTCAGTGCTGCACAGGAATTGTGGGAAAATCAGGGAAGAAATATTTTATTAGTAATTTGGTCTAAATATTGGCACTTTTTTTATATAGCTTCTGCATACTAACTGGTACATAGAGGGATTTGCAAATAGCGGGGAAGAAGATACCAAGCCTTGGGTTAAAACTAAACAATGAAAGAAGAGGAACAAGAGATGTCAAAACCAACCTTCAGTTACATATACTTTAATAGTGATTTTCCAAAGACCAAAAACAAGTCTGTAACATACACAATCAATGTAGGAGCATGTTTATTTTGTATGCTACAGACTTGTTTTTGGACTTTGGAAAATCACTATTAAATCACTATTAAAGTATAAAAGTACTGTGCCTCTTCTTTCGTTTTTTGGTACATAGAAGGAAGAACAGACATGGGCAACTCCCCAATGAATATGCATATAGATCTCATTCATATTCATTGGGGAAATTCTGAAAACCCGATTGGATTCTGGCCCTCGAGGACGGGAGTTGTCCATGTCTGGCCTAGAGTATTGAGCTCATAAGAGAGTGGAAATGGAAGAGAATGAGTCTGGAATTAGTGACAGTGAAAGGATTGATGATCCATGGGCAGAACGTGGGAATAGTCTTTATAGAACTTGTCATGTCAGTATCTGAACTTTTTGCAGGTTCTTTCTGTTGAATTTTCTGGGTCTCATTTACATAGTCATTTGCATATATTCAAATCAGGAAAAAATGGTTTATAAAATCAATAGCTGACTGACTGATGGCCGGCCAATCGGTCAAGACTGACTGTAAGGTTGGCGGTCAGGAAGAGGCCATCCGACATGAAACTGCAGCATAACCCATCACCTGGTTTCAGCTGAAGCTGAAACCGAAAACTCAAGTTTGGTTGTGTGACTGTGAGGACTGCTGGGGATTCTCGGATCTTGTGCTTGCATCCCTCTGCTAAACCCATAGTATTGGAGCCAGAATATAATAATTTAAATAATAGAAAGTCTGTATTTTACTTCCAAGCAAAATAGCCTTGTTCAAAGATCACAGCTAATGAAAACTGAAGGTAAAAGCCAAAGCTGATCTGATAACATCTCAGAGAGGCTAATTCCTAAAGAGTTTTATCACCCCAAATTTAAAGACTTAAATTCCTGCTAAAATTTTGTATTGAAAGCATTTATTGAGAGCACTCTATTTACCATATAAAGTGGTTCTTAAACCTGGCTTGGAGGACCCCCAACCAGTCAGATTTTCAAGATATTCATAATGAATTTGCATGAAGCAGATTTGCATATAATAGAGATGACAGACATGTAAATCTGCCTCATGCATATTCATTAGGGATATCTTGAAAACCTAACTGACTGGAGGTCTCCCAGGACAGGTTTAAGAATCACTGAAAACCTATTGTGCATTACTTACAATTGCAATATAAAAATAATTGCAAGGAGTAGCCCTCCCCTACCAGGGCTATTTTGCAATCCCTGGTAGTGTAGTGGTATGGGCAGGGCAAGAACAATGCTCCAGTCTTGGCAGCCATTTTAAGAGTAGATTCAGAATGGGCAGAAGTAGGGTTACCAGATAACCGGGAAAACCCAGGCATGCCCTCTGTTGTTTTGTTTTGTTTTTAGAGGACATGTCCAGGTGCCCAGCAGTTTATTCAGGTTTTGGAAAGCCCCACTGTGTTTGGAGGGCCTCTGAGCATGCGTGGATGATGTCACATACATCTGTGTATTCTTGGAGGCCCTCCAGACCCAGCAGGAAAGAAGACACAGAGCTGTGTAGGGGTGGGTCTGAGGGGCGAAACAGGGTGGAGTTTGAGGCAGGATGGGGCAGGGCTGGAGGCAGAATGGGGTAGGGCCTAGCATCCAGTATTTTACCTAGGTAACCCCAGGCAGAAGTAACTGGGGATTACTCCTGCCCCAACTACACTCCTAGACCATCAGAGATTATAAAATAAGCCCGGGGGGGGGGGGGGGGGCAACAGTTGAATGGGAAGGCACTAAGGGGGGGAGTGGGAAGGGAGACAAATGGGACAAAGCACAAATTTTTGGCTTCCATCAAAAACATATGGCCTTTTTCAGCTGAAACTGAAACGTGGCCAAAAATGAAAACAACCTTACAGCTGAAACTGAGCAGAAAAAGATTTTGGGGCCGGTTTTGCCACCATAACCCAACCCAAAATTTGGTTGGCCTCTACCCATGTGTCTAGTATCTTCCCCCCACCCCTACGTTCTGTAACCTCCATCACACTCCCTTCCTTTTTCAGCTGCCATCATCACTCTACCTTAGGCCTGTAGTGTCCTGCTCCCTCTATTGGAAATTTTGAGTCACGGGAGGGGGGTGCAGGATGCAGCTGGCCTTGAGCACGCATGGTACTGAAAGGTCTGCCATTCTCTTGATAGCACAACACTCCCTTCCCCAACCCCAAAATTCTAATTCTCACTGATGTATATTAACTCTCCATTGCCCTAAGTACAAAATACGTATCTAGACTGTATATAATATGTAAATCGCTTTGATTGTAACCACAAAAAGGCAGTATATCTAATCCTACCCCCTTTCCTTACCCCGATGTGCTAGATTTTTTAGGGGGCATGAGAGGGACTAACTAATGGATTAATGAGATTTGTGCTGCATTGGGCTCTATAGATAACATGCTGTATTACATCATTTGTGATTTGTATAATGGCTGTTCTGCAAGGTTCACTATGGCTGATTGAGGAAGATGAAAAGTTTGTGGCTTGTTTAGAATGAAGCTGGCAAAACAATCCAGCCTAGTCTATTTAGAAAAAGATCAGACGTTGATGATGAATATGGAAATGTGGATCATTACATTTAATGCTTCATGGCTTGGTTTCTTGTACTCGCTCCCATTTCTAAACGGAATCTATGATGCCTTGCACAGGGTAGAATGAGAGGGGGGGGGGGTCTTCATTCTTTCTCTCTTAATTCTGCTGAGAAAGGGTTTAGGATGAGAGACACACAGTTTCTTTAGCACAGTGGCACCTTTACCAGGACTGATACCAGTTAGATGGGATTAAGGGAATAATTTAAGGAAGGAACAACAGGAAGGGTAAGGTGGAGTTGGGCTCTTTACGGGGTCCTGCACATATAAGGCATTACAGTACTGTTAAGAATGGCAACTTTTGTCTTAATTCCTCGCCAGTTGTTTACTTAATAAATCTGCCCTGGAAAACTTTGCTATTCAGCTTGGTGAAAAATTATGAATCATAGTCAGCAGCTGTTAAATCACAGTTGCCCAGATGTGATCTGTTAGCTTTGTGAGAGAAAGGAGAGGAGGAAAAAAGTAGAATGACAGGGACAGGGTTGGGAACCACTGCTGAATAGTCAATGTTAAACCTCTTCCAGAGACTTGATTCTGTGAGAATATTATGTCTGCTTGTCCTCGGAGAAAGCAAAGATACCTGTAGCAAGTGTTCTCTGAAGACAGCAGGCATATATTCTCACAACCCTCCTACCTCCCCTGGTTTGCTACTGAACTGATGGTCCTGGGCGTCTTTCTTTTTTTTTCCACACTATGAGTGTCATAGTCGGAGGGTTCAGGCCCTGCATTTAAAGCAAAAAAAACATAGCTGACATAGCTCTAGTGAAACACAGACTGTGTTGGAGCCGAGATACATCAGTTCAGATAAGTGTTCCATTCTTTTTCTGCAGAGCTACGTGGACAATTCTAACGTGTAATAGAAGCCTTAGCATTCAAGATTATGTGCTGTGATTTAAGAACCCATACAGTTCTGGCGATTCCTGTTGAGATATCTATGAGCACACTAAAACCTATGAAATACCGTTTCATGTTTTGTAACTTTTTTTTTTCAAGTTCAATGACATAAGATTGTTTTAACGGGTGAGGGATTATTACTGTGCTTGTTCACTCTTGGTCTCCTATCCCATCCCAAGCAATTTGTTTGGACTTAAATCCCCTGTGTTTTTTGTAAAGATTGAAAGTAACAGTGCACTTGGCAGGGTCTACACCGGGTTCTGTATATGATGTTGCCCACAGGTGAGAATACAATATACTGTATGCCTGCTGTCCTTGAATAACATCTGCATTGACTATCATCCCTCACTATTCTTCCTCAGGAGTACCCACTCGGTTGCAGCTCCTTGTATCATCTGCAGAAAGGCAAACGTTTTTGTTTTTTTTTAATCCACATCCTTGCCTTTCATATGTTTCTTGGTTGGCCTGGAATTTTTGGCTTTGACTGCATGAATATGACCTAGCAATATGTTTTGCAAGCTTGATGACTTTATATTTTTCTCTAGCTGAGCTATCAAGGAGGCATGGCCTAGTGGTTAAGAGCTGCTGTGACCCTGGGCAAGTCATTTTGAAATCTTTAAGTCAAGGGGGCCCCTGCAATTGCTAAGGCCAGTCCTGAGAGCAAGGTTTCTCAGCCCAGTCCTTGGGCCATACCCAGCCAAATCAGGTTTCTCAGGATATTTACAATGAATATTCATGCAGATAGTGCATGCAGATTTATCTCTTCTATATTCACTAAATTCATTATGACTGGCTAGATGGGACGACTGAGTTGAAAACCCCTACCTTAGGGAAATACTTAATTTGGTTTCTTTTGATTGCTTTTATTGTGGTGGTTGGGTTTGTTTGGTTTTCTATGCATCTTAAAGCCATAATCTTTGGACAGCGAGGAATATAGTAGTAATAAAAATAAATATCTGCTGTCTCATTGCTGCTTGTGGATAGTAGCCATCTGTTCTGGAGCTTCGACAGTCCTGTGTCTGGAGTTTCCATTTCGTAAGCAGAGTAGAAATTTATTTGCACTTACAAGATTTCTAGGTCTCTCTAGCACATCTCTCCCTACTTCACCCCAACCGTTGCTCCTCTTTTTTTTTTTTTTTTAATCTTTATTGACATTTCAAACTTTTATAATGTATACAGTTGAAGAATCAGGAAAAACTATATGAAAATACATTTGTTATCATCACAATTATTACATTTAACAATTTTTTATCCTCTTCTGATCCTACATAGAACATAGAAGATGACGGCAGAAAAGGGCTACAGCCCATCAGGTCTGCCCACTCTGCTTACCCACCCCCTGTCTATGCCCTAATGACCCAATTTCCTTATTTTGACCCTCGTAGGGATCCCACATGGGTATCCCATTTATTCTTAAAATCTGGTACGTTGTCTGCCTCGATCACCTGCACTGGAAGCTTGTTCCAATGATCAACCACTCTCTCTGTGAAGAAATACTTTCTGGTGTCGCCATGAAATTTTCCGCCCCTGAGTTTGAACGGGTGCCCTCTTGTGGCCGAGGGTCCCTTGAGAAAGAAAATATCATCTTCCACTTCGACACGTCCCGTGAGGTACTTAAATGTTTCGATCATGTCTCCCCTCTCCCTACGTTCCTCGAGAGTGTAGAGCTGCAATTTGTTCAGTCTCTCTTCGTACGAGAGACCCTTGAGCCCCGAGATCATCCTGGTGGCCGTCCGCTGAACCGATTCAATTCTGCGCACATCTTTACTGTAATGTGGCCTCCAGAATTGCACACAGTACTCCAGATGAGGTCTCACCATGGCCCTGTACAACGGCATTATGCTATCAATATAATAAAAAATTAATTTTACTCTTACAAATAAATATTCCACCACCCACCCTCTAAATTCCAGTGACTGCTGCCACTTGAACCCTGACTGCAACAACAGGAAAATATTGCTCTGCAGTCAACATGATTAATAACCCTATCTCGATAAACAACAACAAAAAAAAAATGAAGAAAGGAGAGTCTTAACTTACAAACCTATTTATTGGCGAGGTTGTTTTTCCTTAAGCGATTCTCTTTAAATTTTTTTTTTTTTTTACATGCAGCAAAGAACAGCTGCTAGCAGTTACTCTAAGATCGTATTAACCCTTTGCAGCATTTATCACAGGCACTGTGTTATAGGAGCAGAGGCAGTGAGACACGTGGTACCCCCTGAATGTCAGCAGCCCAGGGATCAGCATACCACACTAAAGATTTATACTGGGTCACTAAATTTATACGAAAAGGGAAACGCAGCTGAATCATAATGGCTGATAATCTATGATCGACGCATGTAGTGTCTATGAGGGGGGAAAATACAGCTTTCAAAACGCCTCCCTCCTCATGTGTTGTGCTTTTGTCTGTATTAGGGTTACCAGACGTCTGGAAAAACACAGACATGTCCTCTTTTGGAGGACTGTCCATGTTCCTGGATGAACTTCCCAAAACCTGGCAGTTTGTCTGAGTTTTGGAAAGCTCCAAGCTCCAGCCACATCTGGAGGGCCTTCAACAAGCATGCACGGAAGACGACACACTCTTATATAAACTTACAGAGAGACATAAGTTGTTGTTAAACTTTTGGGTGGATAAACCTCACTCTTATCTATGATCATGCAGTGAACGACTGAGAAGACTGGAACAAAAGTTCAAGAATTCTTTCTTTCTTTTCTTTCTATTTATTTCACATCAAAGAACAAAAAACTTTGAAAAAGGAAATACAGTATACATAATGAAGAATGTAACGAAAGAAAACCAAGATGAGAAAAGGGAAAAATAATCCCAATCTCACCAAATGTTACTATGCTCATAGTCCACAAATGAGAGAGAAACCATGCACTCTAAAGCAGTGGTCTCAAACTCGTGGCCCAGGGGCCACATGTGGCCCGCCTGGTACTATTTTGAGGCCCTTGGTATGTTTATCATAATCACAAAAGTAAAATAAAACAGTTTCTTGATATGTCTCTTTAGCTATAAATTACAATATTATTATTAAGACTTAGCCAAAAGGAAAGATTTATAAACTATAAAGAGTTTTACCTCATGCAAAATTGTCATTTCTTTAATAAGACATTAACTATTTTTTTTCTGAGGCCCTCCAAGTACCTACAAATCCAAAATGTGGCCCTGCAAAGGGTTTGAGTTTGAGACCACTGCTCTAAAGGGTAGTTGAAATAAGAAATGTACAAAAGGAAATTACAGAGTTCTGTTGGTTAATTAATTCAAGCCTGGTTAGCGAATGTCACGGTTGAGTCTGGGGCTCTTAAGGCAGCCTTGCCGTCCAAGAAATATTGCAATTGGTCTGGGTCATTAAAAATATATCTATTTGCCTGATAAGTAATGCAACATTTACAAGGAAAATAAAGTTGAAAGGTAGGTCCTAAACTTAAAACTAATTGACGATAAGTCAAAAAAAAATTTCCACCTGGACTGTGTCCATTTTGAAACATCTGGAAAAATAGCTATTCAACATTCTCAGTCCTATAGACTAGACACAGAATTGCTTCCTTCTCTTGCAAAAAGACAAAAGTCACTAATAAAGTAGCTCTTGCTGAAATTTCAATTTTGTGAGGATTTGAATACTCCGGTGAGATCCAAGTCTACAGATTGTATTGTCTCTTTATCTTTTTTCTTCTTTAAGTAAATTTAGATAGTACAACTTCTGTAGCGGAGGCGAGTTCAAGAAAGAATTGTTATGCTGAACACTAGACCAGACCTTTCAAATGGTGGAACTTTCCCAAGTTTGGTTACTTTGCCTCCTACAGAAATTTGAAGTGCAGTTAGTTTGTGGCCTCACGACACACCCAGGCTATGACAGGAAGAGGTTTAAGGAATGCATTCAGCCTGTTCACCAAGGCTAAGTGCAGGAGGTGGTAGAAACACCTTTTCGGTCCTTTAATTGGGCCTGTATGTAGGAAGCGCAGTGGGAAAGAGTTGGGGAGGGAGGATAAAGAAGTAGAGAGGAAGCAAACTGCACCAGGGTGAAGTGAGAATGGAGTGCGGATGGAGAGAGAGAACGAGAGGACAGCATTGCAGTGGAATGGGAGGGAGGTGTGCTTACCAGAGAAGAAATGCACTCGTGAACTTCAGCTACCAACCCTGCCCCTGGGTGCTGTACAGGGGTGGGCCATGGAAAAGTAGCCCGCCTCTAATACCGGTGCCAGAAAGATGATGGTCTCCCTGGAACAGCGAATAGTGATTGTGGAAGGCATAGACGTGAATGGTGGACCACTTTCACCCTCTGTTGTATCTTGTGGGTAAGTGAATAAAAACAATCCACTTGCTCGTTCATCTTGCCATACTATCGCCGGAGGTGGACTACTTTTCCGTGGCCCACCCTGTAGAAAACAAGAGTGCATGATAAGAGAATTCCTTCCCTAGCAAGTTACTTTGTAAGAGAAGTGATATTATTTATTTTATGCAGTTGGGTGACATTGCCAGAGGTTGTGGTAAGAGCGGATAGCATAGCTGGTTTTAAGAAAGGTTTAGACAAGTTCCTGGAGGGAGGAAAAGTCCATAGTCTGTTATTGACAAAGATGGGGGGGGGGAGCCACTGCTTGCCCTGTATTGGTAGCATGGAATATTGCTATTCCTTGGGTTTTGGCCAGGTACTAGTGACCTGGATTGGCCACCGTGAGAACGAGCTTCTGGGCTTGATGGACCATTGGTCTGACTCAATAAGGCTATTCTTATGTTATGTAACTACTGCATGAAGGATCACAATATGTCATATGTCTGTCTACCAATTATCTGCCACCTTCTGAATGATGGAAACCAAGAACAGTAACATAGTAAAGACAGCAAATAAAGTCCATGTCCATCAGGTATGCCTAGAAAGGTAGCTACGAGTTGTATCTGCTGTTCTGTGCAGAGCATTCAGGTTACCTCCTCTGCGCCTTCATTTCAGGATTGCACCTGGCATTCCATGCAGGTTACACCCTTCTATGTCATTTACTTTGCTTTCATCCCATCCTCGTAGTAGATAAGTATCCTCTGTATTATCCCACACCCTTTTGAATTTTGTCACATGTTTTGTCCCTCCCAACCAACTCCACTGGGAGAGCATTCCAGGCATCCACAACTCTTTCTGTAAAAAAGTATATAGCCACAAAGTAAAAGACAGCAGATTAGGGATCATTCTTTGTCCAGTGGATTAGGTGCGGGATCGGCGTGTTCCACATTTCTGATAGGACGGCCCCGTTATGTGGATTCTGGATGGATGGGGGAGGAGACAACCTTTTCAGGGGACAGAGTCCATTGTGAGTTTTTGAGGCGTGGGATAATTCTGGGAGTTCTGCTAATGGATGGTGATTATTTTCACAGGGCGTGAAGATTTTCCGCGCATTGATTCTTGGGGAGTTGGAGAAGGGGCAGAGCCAGTTCCAGGCCCTCTGCTTTGTCACACGCCTTAACCGTAACGAGATCATCCCCAGCGAGTCCATGGCAAAGTTACGGCAGGTGAGAATATGGTCTCGTAAACGTTCCTGCGCCCCGGTGTATATACACTGTGTTTAAAAAAAGAAGAAAAAAAACTGTGCAAAGCTTATTTTCTGGAAACTCTGTCAATTTCAATAACATTTTGGATGTATCTTCCTGAATAAATTTTCAATAAGCCTACACTCGCGCTAACTACCTCGCCTACATGGTGTCCCCACCACCTCACAATTATCATCATGATATGTGCAGACACCATTTTGATTTAACCAGTTACCATGGTTTTCAGTCAGGATTATCTGATCCTTATTAGGAACTTGTTTCTGGAGAACCTTATGGTTCTCATAGACTGGAGAAAGAGTTTCCAGAAAAGAGGTGGAAGAGGATAAGTATAGAATATGTTTTGAAGAAATTGCGAGCAACAGGCTCAACTAATCACCAGTCAAGAAGCAGCAGGGCCCAATCAATTTGCACTGAAAAAAGCATCGCAACCTTTGAAGAATCGAGTAATAAAGTGATGAGGTAGCCACATTTGGGATATATTATTCTGTATAAATTTTCAAGTTTTGATAGTGTTATTAAGAAAGCAACACTGTAGATGAGGTTAACTAAATATTTTTACTGTACTTTTTTCTAGTACAGTCTTGGTGCTCCTTTTCCTTTGAGTTGAAATTATTTCATGTTTGTTTGTGTGTTTTGTCCTTTTTTTTAATTGCACACTGGCTTGGGAGTTCTCGTTTGACTTTGGGAACAGGATCTGAAGATGTTTAAAAAAAAAAAAATTAAGTGTTGCCGCACCAGTATACTTATGTGTCAGCTATGGGGAAGTTGGAAGGGGGAGAGGCCTCTGAGGCTGGGATGGCTGGCAGAGATGGATGTGTGTGTAGCTTTTTTGTTTTTGTGGGGTGTGAACATGAATTCCCACTAGAATCATGTTTTGTTCAATATAGTTTAATCACACAAAATGTTTTGGTTGGATGAATCCAAACACATAGGATTCTGATTAAATCTGAAGTTGGCTTTAAGTGACAAAAAATTAAACACAACAAATGTTTCCATGTTTCACACTGCCTGCCTATAAAACTGTGTGATATTTTTTGTATTTGATTCTCTCCTTTATTATGGTGTAATAGATTTGGTTCTTATTGAAGTCTAATTTTCTCTCTGAGTAGGCTTAGGTATTTCTGTCATCTCTGTAATAATAACATGAATTGTTGGACGAGTAATCTACGGGTTACATAAGAACATAAGAATAGCCTTATTGGGTCAGACAAATGGTCCATCAAGCCCAGCAGCCTGTTCTCACAGTGGCCAATCCAGGCCAATCCAGTGGCCAAAACCCAAGGAGAAGCAATATTCCATGCTACCAATCCAGGGCAAACAGTGGCTTCCCCCATGTCTTTCTCAATAACAGACTATTGACTTTTCCTCCAGGAACTTGTCCAAACCTTTCTTAAAACCAGTTACAGCTATCCGCTCTTACCACAACCTCTGGCAATGCGTTCCAGAGCTTAACTATTCTCTGAGGAAAAAAAAAATTTCCTCCTATTGGTTTTAAAAATGTATTTCCCTGTAACTTCATCGAGTGTCCCCTAGTCTTTGTAATTTTTGATGGAGTCAAAAATCGATCCACTTGTACCCATTCTATCCACTCAGGATTTTGTAGATTTCAATCATATCTCCCCTCAGCTATCTCTTTTAGTCTTTTCTCATATTTCCCTTCTCAGTTTCAAAGGTTTGTTCCAACTTTCATCAATTTCCTGGGTTCCAAAAAGCCTCTAAGGTGTTAATCTCCCACATTAAAATTGCTGCGACTATGTTATCTGTAGCGGGAGTAAAGCTGTGGAATACCCTACCAGGAATTCTGCGTTGGTGTGCTGCTAGAATGAATTTTTAGAAAATGTTAAACTCAACTGTTTGGAGGCTTTTTTTGAGTTGAAATTTTATATTCAAACTGGATTTGAAGATTTCTGATGTTTATTGACCATTTTTAAGAGTGTTGTTTTTTTTAACAACTGAATTATTTATTTGTTTAACATTTTATGCTTGTTACTATGGAAACCATATAGGTAATATACGGTATATAAATTTTTAAATAAATTTTTCTTCATTCAAAAGAATATGCAAATCAATATGCAAAACGGGCCCTCCTTCATTCAGAAGTACAAATCATTCAACCAACTCTAGGGGCTCCTCTTACTAAGGTGTCCTAGCGTTTTTAGTGCACGCAGGAAATTACCACGCGCTATAACGCTCAATGCTGGCGTTAAGGTCTAGCGCGCGTGGCAATGCAGCTATTCTGTGCGTTAAAGCCCTAGCGCACCTTAGTAAAAGGAGCCCTAGGTCTCGGGGAATTAATTCAGGTCAGTGTTGCGGGATGGAATACTCCTGCCACCTCTCACATAAATTCCCTAACTTGCTACTACCACCCACTGGCAGAGCGTTAAACCCTCCACCCTGATATTAAAAGGGACCTATCAAGACCTAATCTTGGACCCAAGTTGTTTTTGCATGGGAGTTTGTCCTAGTGGTATCTCCATGGGGATGCCTCTCTTCCTGTGATGGGACGCATAGAATGTTACTATTTCTTATGAACTGGATTGGCCACTGTTAGTCTGACTTAGTATGGCTAGTCGTATGTTCTTATAACATTCATTGTGGTCTTGGGCAAGTCGCTTAACCCTCAGTTGCCACAGCTCTATTTTAAGCCCTCTGTGGCAGAGAAACGCCTAGTGTATGTAACTAACATTGAGCTACTACTGGAACGGCATAACCGAAATACTAAAATATAAAATAAAACTGTCTTGATATTCCTCTTCAGAAAAACCCAAGGACAGTACGTCAGGCTGAAGAGCTGCGTGGGCTGGAGCATCTCAGCATGGACGTGGCGGTAAATTTCAGCAAAGGGGCCCAGCTGAGCTTCCACATGCACAACATCTGCTCAGAGGCCAGAGAAGCCATTTATACACGAGAGGAAGATGTTAGATTTTGGCTGGAGAAAGGTAGATTGTTAATCTCGTCTTAACTTTTGCTATACTTTGGTGTGACCTTTTTGCTTATAAATGGATTTTTAAAATTTGCATGTTAAATTAGCTTATATGCCTGTAATTCACATAGGGAAGGTTTGTGTTTCATATGTAGTTCATCCGCTCCATTGGAATTTGGTAGCCATGTTGGCTCTTGAAAATTGTAAACATAGTATAAAAAGATAAATTTGAGCAGCACAACACATCACTTTACACTTGAGGTGGTAGACTTTGACACTGGTGGGAAAGAGAGATATCGGGCACAGCCCAACAGAGCAGGCACTGCAATGGAGGCAGCTGCTATGCAGATGCTGTATTGCTTTGCGTTGGAGCCATGGGTGGCACACCCAAATTCTAGCTCCACTAGCTGAAGAGGTCCTCTGGCAGCCAGAAGAAGTCTTTCTTTCTGCAGCTGGCGGCACTGTCTAAGCAATGCTACCACACTGGCCTCATCCCCTGCAAAACCGAGTATGCATGCTGGGAAAGGGAGGCTGGTGCAGTGCCAATGCATTAGACAGTGGTGCAGGCTGCAGAAAGAAAAGATTGATTTTGTTCTGGCTACCGGAGGACTTCTTCTGCTGGTGGGGCTTGGGGCTCATTGAAGAAGGGCAGAGGCTAGGCTTGGGGGGGAGGGGGTATTGTGTGCCCAGCTACCTTGAGTTCAGGCCCGCCATAAATAGTGCATCTGGCTATTCTTTTTGCTTTAATTTAACCCCTCCTATGCATAAGAAGAGCTTTGAGGTGTGATAGTTCCTGAATCTTTTTTGTTCCAGGTGTGGACAGTTCCATGTTTGAGGTCCTACCACAGTCTGCTGACCTACCGGACTTGCTACACTGTAAGCTGTGGAGCGACCGCTGGAAGCCCTGTATCTGTACTTACAATCTTACCATAGAGTGGTATCCCTGCATGCTTAAGTACTGTAAAAATCGTGACTTGACCGGCAAAGTTTCCTCATACAAGTGTGGCATCCGCAGCTGCCAGAAAAGCTATAGCTTTGATTATTACGTATCTCAGAAGCAGTTGTGCTTATGGGATGAGGAGACCTAGAACAATTTAATCATTCAACCTGTCAACTTTTGAAAGCTCCTGATGTTCCTAGCAGCCATGGACACTGCCTCCCCTGGGTTCCTCTGTGTTTTGTTGGCCTTGTTTGCAACTTTCAGGAGACTTGGAAGGTTTATGCACCACAAAGGCTTGGACTTTTCTCCTTCTTATCCTGCAAATTTGACACTGTGAAGACAAACCAGGTTTCCTGTATGGTAAATGCAGAAATCCTTTGCTTGGCTGTACATTTATGCCATATGGCAACACAGCTCCTCCAGACAAAAGGATGATGAAGTCTTTAGGGCTATCTTGGCTAAATTATCTCCTTAGCCAAAGTGCTTGCTGGTAGGACAGTAGTGGTTCATGAACAAAAATCGACAACAGCAGTGTTATTTAAAAAAAAAAAAAAAAGTATGTAATTCACTTTCTATAACCTAATTGAAATGTTGTATGCAAAGGGGACATAGTAATGTCTCCTGTGGATGCAATTGCAGTGGGGTGATCAAATGATCTCTGCCAGAACTGAGAACAGAGAGATTATCTAAGTGCTTTCAAAACAAAACTGTGAACCAAGACTCAAAGGGCTAGATGCACTAAAGATACCAACTGGATCGCTGTTGACCGATTTCTCTGGCCAATTCGTGAGCAGCAATCAATGCGCTATTAAGTTTGCACGCAAATGGTTTGCACGGAGGTGGAAATCATTTGCATGCAAATGCAACCGATCGCTCAGTGAGTGATTCACACATGTGCAGAGCCCTAACAGCAGTGACAGAGGAAGCAGCTTACTGTCACTGCTGTTGGGGCTCCTTTTTTTTTTTTTAATGGCACAGATGTGTGTGTGCTACACATGCACAATCTGCCACATTAAAAAAAAAAAAAAATCCCCCTCCCCCCATGCCACCAACTCCCCCAAACCAATCTCCTCCCCTTCCCTAAAAATAGGCATGAGGGATGCCTACTCCCTCCTGACACCGGACACTGTGCCCCCCCCCCCCCGTCCTAAATGATGGGCCTTCCCCTCCTCGGTGCATCATGTGATGCACAGGGAGATGCTAAGGGCCCTGATTGGTTCAGATGCCTAAGGCCCTCCCCAAGGGGTGGGACCTGAGGGAGGAGCCTAAAGCCCTGGATACAGATGAAGGAGCCTAAGACCTGATTGACTCAGATACAAAATATCTGTGCCATTGAAAAAACAATAACAACCAGGAAGACCTGTTGGTAACACAGTTACCAACTCTAGACCAGTCGCTAAAACCCCCTTTTTTTGGGGGGGGGGGAATAGTCAAGCGATGTTAATGCATCAATCGCTTGGCTATTTTGCATGGGGCTTCAGCTAATTTGCATGGCCAGATTGTAAAATGGGCATTTGAGGGGGAAAATACACGGTGGGCCATTTTGTGCATCAGGTCGGTTAAAACAATCGTTTCTAAAGCTGTAAAAACAGGTTTAGCGACAACCTTTAATGACTTTAATGCATCTAGCCCATAGTATATGTATTTTTGTTACTCTGCCTGACTGACTGACTGTGTGGGGTGAACCCCTCTTTCCATAAGTGGGCTCTATGGTTCAGCCAGCCTGGTTTCTTGTGCCTTCCCCTCCACAGGCATTTCAGTATAACGTTTCAGAATACTCGCACCTATTTTTATATGTTCCTCTAGTAAAAGGATTTTATTTTTATTTTAAAATATGAAGTAAAGAAAACCTTGAATTCCAGATATAAAATTATTTATCATTTGTAAGGAAATTAAAAGATATTTTTAAGCACATTGCAATCAAATCTGGGTCTCCTAGTTTCTCTTCTTTCCTGGGGATTGAGGGTTGGAGTGGTGGTATGGTGCCCCCTGGAGGTTTGAAGTATTATCCTTTCATATTCAGGACACTGCATGTCGGAAGCCTTTTCAAAGAACACAGGCAGCACTGTTGCATCGCCCTTGGACCTCATTGGCTATGATAATGCCACTGAAAAGGATACAGCCATGCATGCTGCACAGGGCTGGATTATCTTATAATTGCATTAGATATGATTATAGGGGAAGTATTTTTAAACATAAAACCACTGTTCATATTATACATGACTTTAACTGTGTCTGAGGTGCATCCTTAGCAATGCAGACCAGAATAACTGGGCAGACTGGATGGGCCAACTAGTCTTTCCTGCAGTCATGTAGCATGCTGCTACAAATTCAATATTTTTTGTTAGTGTGGGATAGATGTTGTGTGAAAGATGCAAGCTACGGCTGTTGGACAAACTAAATGTTGGACAAACTAAATGTTGAAACAAACAAAAGAAAACAACAACTTTTTCCCATGATCAGAGTCAACTGCAGAGTCAGGACTAGAAGGAACCCACAATTCTCAGAAACCTCCTGGCTACCAGTCATCTCCTCAGACCTTAGATCATGTATTTATCTGCTATTCAAGTTAATATAAAGATCCATGCAGTCTACCCACATATACTCTCTATACCAGTGTTTCTCTCTTTCCCTCTCACTACCACACTCAAGTCCAACAATTCTCCCTTTCTGTTCCTTCCCTCCCTTATCCCAAGTTCATGTCCCTCCCTTCCTCCATCCACATGCATCTTTCCCCTTTTCCTTTTCTCTTCCAGCCACGTGCATCTCCTCTCTCTACTTCCTTCCATTCCACTTTATACAAGTGTACCTCCTTTCTCGCTCTTCTTTTCTTCTTCATTCATGTGTATATCTTCCCTTTCTGTTCAGTTCCCGTTCCCTCCCCTCCATCCATGTGCATTGCCTCCTCTTTCTTCACTTCCTCGCCATCCCATAAGAAGCATATCCCTTCTTCTCCATCCATGTCTAACATTTCTCCACACCCATCCAGCCAACCAGCTAGCCTTACCAACTCTCCATTTCACCATTTCCCTATGTCCCTCAGTCCAACATTGCTCCCTCTCTCCTAACCCCCCTTCCCCCACCCTGTCCAGCATTTCTCTTCCTCTAACCTTCCTCCTTCTGCCATCCTAACACTGCCTGACCTGGAAACTGTAGTCTACACAAGCCCAGCACTAGTGCTAACTTCAATGAACAGCCTTCACATCCACATGCTTGGGAAGGCCCTGGCAGCTCCACCCTCTTTGACACATTTGCGTCAGAGGGGCGGTATCAACAGGACCTCACAAGTGAATAGATTTGAAGGCTCTGCATCAGTTAAGCTAATGCTGGGTCTTGTATAGACTCTGGACTCCCTGACAGGCAGCAGGAGGGTGGCAGAAGACGGAGGGCTCTTCATCGATGGAGTTAGCTTGGTGTTGGTGTAGCATATCTTAACACTGTGGGGCCATCCTGGCTGACCCAGAAGGCTTCCCTCTGACATCAGCTCTGACATCGGAGGGAAGCCTTCCAGGTCAACTTTGGTGGAGGAAGGGGGCATGCTGCTGTAGGAAAGGGGTGGGAGACCCTTGCCACATACCTTCCACAAGCAGTTTGCGTACCCCTAGGGGTACATGTACCGTGTGTTGAGAAACGCTGCTCTATACTGCTAAGGACACATCCTAGCTGCCAGCCACAGACTGTCCCTACTAAAGATTTCTCCTTGTCCACAGGGTCATTTAGGGAAGTGCAAACAAGGTAACTGTCCTGGGCTCCTATGGCAAGTGGGTCCCACACTGGTCTCTGGAACTGAAGGAGGCATGGCCTGCTGGTGGTCTTTGTGGTCCCCTCCCACATTTCTGCCCTGGACCACAGCATATCTTAACACTAGCCTTGCTTATCCAGGACAGTTATTATGTCTCTCTGACCTAATGTTTCACCATCTTGGGTAGACAAATGTGCAGAACAACATCTATCTCCCATTATTTCCCTCCTGCATCACATTCTCTGGTTAAAATACCAAGGTGATTAAACTCAAAAACTAAAGATCCAGTCTGGTGCTTCAACACAGCACTGACATTGCCAGGCAGAAGGTCCCTGCTTTGATCTCCAAGTTGGACCTTTGATTATCCAGGTTGCCTGGAACTCAGGATGCTGCAAAGGCAGCGTCCACAGTCTCTAGGTTGGGGCTGGAGAGGGGACAAATTGTCATTGTTGCAGGACAACATTTAGTGGACCAATTCAGTTGCAGGGTTCCAGAAAGAAATCAGACTAAGTATACTGTACATTGGGGGGGAGGGGGATTGAACTGTATTATAGGGGAGAGAGATCCTGGGAAGTTGTAAATAAAGACTCGTAGGTCTGCTTCTGATTTGGTGAAAGGAATAGGAGGCATCTTCTTAGCACAAAAATCATCATAGCCAGAGTTTTACAACTGTGTGTCCTTATGTAGAGGTAGCTTTAAATTTATTTTTCTCTGTAATTTGAAATTGAATCTGACTTCACTCGAGCTGATTAAAGTTTTCATATTATAGAAGAATGAAATGATTTGCAGAAATACTGCGATACAGAAGGAGGAGGCTGGGTAGAAGTTCTATTTTTTTTCTCATGAATTTTGAATTAACACTACAGTACTTCCAAACTTTTCTGATATAACATAATAAATTATTTCTGCACCGCATAACCGGTAAGTTCAATGCAGGTAACAAATTTTTAAAAATAATGCAGGTTAGAAAGATTTGATTAGTTAATTAAACAAATGTGTCTTCGATAAAGACACCGAGCTCAGTAACAGAGGTTTCAAATCCTTATCCCAGAGAGCCGCCTGATAAGAAAAGAAACAGATGGTTTTTTTTTGTTGTTTTTTTTTTTATAACAGCCTTTGAAAGATGGAAAGTTAAAGAAACTGGCACCTCCCTACTTATCCGAATTATTTTCCTTTGTTCAATCTAAGGCAGGGGTCTCAAAGTCCCTCCTTGAGGGCTGCAATCCAGTCGGGTTTTCAGGATTTCCCCAATGAATATGCATGAGATCTATGTGCGTGCACTGCTTTCAATGCATATTCATTAGGGAAATCCTGAAAACCCGACTGGATTGCGGCCCTCAAGGAGGGACTTTGAGATCCCTGATCGAAGGTGTCCACGTAGTTCACACAGAGACAGCCGAATTTAAATTTAACTCGAGCCTCCACAGGAAGCCCATGCAGTTCTCGATAGTAGGGGCTCACATGGTCAAACTTTTTCAAATCATAAATCAAGCGACCCGCAGCATTCTGGACTATATGCAGCCCAGATAAATTCTTTTGTGGGCCTCCTAAATATACAGTGGTCTAGTTCAGTGGTTCCCAACCCCGTCCTGGAGGACACCAGGCCAGTTGGGTTTTCAGGATAGCCTTAATAAATATGCATGGAGCAGATTTGCAAGCCTGGCACCTCCATTATATGCTGATCTCTCTCATGCATATTCATTAGGGCTATCCTGAAAACCCGACTGGCCTAGTGGTCTTCCAGGACAGGGTTGGGAACCACTGGTCTAGTTGCCTCAACACCAAAGATTGTACCAGTAATTTAAACGATGCAATGTCGAAGTAAGATCTTATACTACGTAATTTCTACAAAGTATTGAAAGCTTTCCGCACTAGAGCAGGGTTAGGCAATTCCAGTCCTCGAGAGCCGGAGCCAGGTCAGGTTTTCAGGATATCCACAATAAATATACATGAGGTGAATTGACTACCCCTGCACTAGAGCAGTGATTCCCAACCCTGTCCTGGAGGAACACCAGGCCAATCGGGTTTTCAGGCTAGCCCTAATGAATATGCATGAGAGAGATTTGCATATGATGGAAGTGATAGGCATGCAAATTTGCTTCATGCATATTCATTAGGGCTAGCCTGAAAACCCAATTGGCCTGGTGTTCCTCCAGGACAGGGTTGGGAACCACTGCACTAGAGCATTTACCTGATCCTGCATAGTTAAATGTTGATCTAAATAACACCCAAGATCTTAATAGTGGGTTATATTTTTTTTTTATACATTTCAAACCTAATATACAAGAATCCACTTGTTACACTAAAACAGAGTATCATAATATACAAGTCCAAAAGAAAATTTATACATATCTTTTCAACTCCTCCTTAGACCACCATTTATACAGCATGTGAAACAAGAAAATTAATGAGACAAAGAGATCTCTATTTTAGGTTTAACAAAATCTAAGGAAAAGGCCTAGTATATTCCCAGCCATTACTTTTCCTTACAGCCTCTTAGTATAATTAAATTAAAGTTTCTTTGTGTCCCAAAAATGTCAGACCTGCATATCTAAGGAGACATTTACAGGGATAGCTTAGTAGAAAAGTAGCTCCCATAGTAGTGGGTTGTATTAAATACGCTGTGTTATTTAATAGTACAGATGTTTCAGTAAAATTCTGACCTGAAGATGCAACAAAGAATTTTGTCTTCTCTGGGTTTAATTTTAGCTTAAATTCTAAACATCCATGTTTCAATGACCCCCGATTTGATAATTCATGTGATCCCCAGTTGCTGATGAAAGAAATAATGACTAGAGAATGACACCGGACCACTGTCCCCTTCACCGCCCCATCCCTGAACCCGCCATACCCTTCACCGCCCCGTCCCCATCCCCGCCCCAGCCCCACAGCATCTGCCCTTCCCTCTCGCCACCTCACCGCCCTTCAGCAGCCCGAGAATCTCCCTCCCTCCCCCTTATTTTCATGGTGTAAAGAAACTTAAGGGAGGGAAGGGGCGCGGTCACCGATCGCGCGCACGGCCCCTTCCCTCCCTACCTCTGGCCAAATCTATCTCCCTCCCTCCCTTCCCACTTACCTTTGCGGCGCTTTAGAAAAGAAACTGATGTGGCGAAGCTTGCCTGTGCCGCCCTGCGGTTGCGGGTGTGTGGGCGGAAGCTTCTCCTCTGACTATTGTCATTTTATAAACACAAATAAAACAGAGCAAAGTTCCACAAAACCCATCTCCCCTCCCTTTCACACATATCCCCTTCACTGTTGTGAAAACTGAACAAACCAAATTACTACAGAATGCTACATAGAAAAATCAAGCTAACAGAATACTTTAGTTACACATGGCAAGAATTATGTTAGGGGAGTACACAGGGGAACATGTGCGCTCATCTGTAGGCACAGCTGTATATGCAACACAAAAGAGTACACAGGGGGAACGTGCGCTCATTTGTAGGCACAGCTGTATATGCAACACAAAAGAGTACTCAGGGGGAACATGTGCGCTCATTTGTAGGCACAGCTGTATATGCAACACAAAAGAGTACACAGGGGGAACATGTTCTCATTTGTAGGCACAGCTGTATATGCAATACAAAAGAGTACACAGGGGGAACATGTGCGCTCATTTGTAGGCACAGCTGTATATGCAACACAAAAGAGTACACAGGGGGGAACATGTGCGCTTATTTGTAGGCACAGCTGTATATGCAACACAAAAGAGTACACAGGGGGAACATGTTCTCATTTGTAGGCACTCATTTGTAGGCACAGCTGTATATGCAACACAAAAGAGTACACAGGGGGGAACATGTGCGCTCATTTGTAGGCACAGCTGTATATGCAACACAAAAGAGTACACAGGGGGAACATGTTCTCATTTGTAGGCACAGCTGTATATGCAATACAAAAGAGTACACAGGGGGAACATCATGTGCGCTTATTTGTAGGCAATCTGTGCTAGGCGTTCCCTGGGATGGAGCTTGGGTGTCAAAAGTACAGTTGGACAACTCAGCATACGCTCTGCAGTACACATTGGTGCTGGTTGCAGTTTGATAAAAGAGCCCCTTAGTTGGATAATCTGTTCCTCCGTAGTAATGTAAACTGGTCATATTTATTAGTCGGTTAATAGTTAAGCTAACTGAGCTAAGTAAACTGAGTTCTACAGTACATGTAGTTTTAGCTACAGCCAGCTACATATGTAATAGTTTATTTACCTTTATCTTTTCTAATTTGTTCCCTATTAATTTGAACTTGATATATAGTTTTGTTTTTGTTTGTTGCTGTATAATTTTTCTTACAGTTTCCTGAATCTTTGCTATTTCATTGTATATTGGAAAATGTTCCCCCCCCCCCAAAAAAAAAAAAAAAAAAAAAGCCATTTTAAATTCCAGGTGAGATTTCCTATTTACACACAAGAGGGAGACATGACTGGTCTCGGAAAATTTCCTTGCACAAAGGATGCCTTTTTGTAATGGATTTTTTTTTTTTTTTTAAATATGTCAAACGTGTCCTCGTTAGGATATTGAATTCTGGGGAGATCCTTATATTGCTGGTTAATGCGTTTTATTGTTTGTGGTTATGATTAGAACTCTACAAGTCCGATGCATAAATACAAACTTAAAAAATAAAATAAAACTACCGTAACTTACATTCTGTACTATAGGAACATACTTTCTGGTATTTTCACAGGCCCAGTCCAGGAATATGCATGGACCTCAGGGGGTGCTGCTTTTATAGTTCTCATTCCCCCAACACGTCCAAAAATTTGTTGTGGATAGGATATCTAATATAGAAGTTATTAAGAGGTGCACATAGAGCACTCCTCAGCCTTTTTGACTTTGGAAAGTAGGCTAATAAAATCAGAATGGGAGTTTTAGAGAAGGTAAAATACCACTGATGGTTAAGATGTTTATTTTGAAACGAGAAGCTACTGGTATACTATATCCGCATCTATCATTTTTTGAAGGGATGTAGAAAAAGAAATAGCCCAGGATGACAAGATACTGTGAGATTGGGGCATACTTCCAGGGGGAACGTCATATCCATCAGCCTCTGGGAATTGCTGGGGATTCCCTAAGTGCCAGTGTAGGAGGTCTCAGGATTTCGTAATGGTTTTAAGCAAGATTTTCCGGAAGTCGGACAGCTGAATTGAACATGTCAAGAGGCGCCAAAGTTGTATCTGGTTTGCCTATTCTGGCTGAAGTTCTTGAAATGGGGATGCGAGCGACAACACATTTCATCCAAGAACGTTCTTTTTTTTTTTTTAAGTTTGGCACAAAATGCCTTCTTTATAATACTGGGTGTAAGTTTGATATTTACTGCCAGGCACCTTCTCTTCTTTTTTTGTTGCAGAAAGCGACAGTGCTAAGACTGACTGAATGCAAATCCTTGTTTTGCATTGGTCTCCTGCCAGAGGCACAGGATATGAACTCTGCCAGCAGAGGTGGATCCCGTAGAAAGGCTTCATTTCCACGGACTCACCTGGGTAGTGTAACAGCCTGTACACGACGCAGTGGCAGCAACTGAATCCTCTGTGGGAGACCCAGAAAGACTGGAGTAAAGAGAGCATGGTGAACCTAGACTGCACATGTTCAGGTGAGTTACCTGAACAGATGACAGAATGGTGCTGACTTCTTGAAGAGGGTCTTTAAAGAAAATAAAGCAAATGCTTTGATTTGTGACAAAATAGTAAGCTGGCTTTCGGGTGTCTTGACTCAAAGAAGCCTTTTAAGTCTGCTCTGTGGCAAAATGTAAAAGTTTGGAATGTTTTAACATCTGGGCCTCGCCTGTTAACCCCAAGATTACAATTCGACATTCTATGCACAGGTTATGGTGAAGGCCTCGGCAGTCTGTGTCCCCCAACATCAAAAAAAGTGTATGCCAACTCTGAGCTAACCAAAGGGCCTCCACAGCCTGTATTTCGCAGCCCCAACTGTGTGAACACTGTGTATCACCCCAAAGCCAATATAGCCTTGTTCTACTTGCCAGACTCAAAGTAACAAGGTTTCATGCGGTTAACCTTGTGTCCACCAGCTCCTGATTCTTATAAATGAGCTGGAAAAATATTTAGGAAAGAAAGAGCCTCAGAAAATCGCAAAATCAGCCCGCCTTTTCCAAATTAACAGAGTGTACCAAACCCGCCTTCTAATAAATGAGCTAGAAAAATATTTAGGAAAGAAAGAGCCTCAGAAAATCACCAAATCAGCCCGCCTTTTCCAAATGTCCTAGCTGATAAAGAGGGATTGTCCCCACTGATATACAACAAACACACAACATGGAGGGCTATGTACGTCAACGCCCACAGTCTAGGAAACAAGATCCTGGACTTGGAAACAGAAATGAGGAATGCCAACCTGGATGTGGTGGCGATATCTGAGACCTGGCTAACTGACTCCCACGAGTGGGACATGGTCATTCCAGGTTACAACTTGCTACGTCGGGACAGGGAGGGTAAAATGGGTGGTGGTGTAGCATTATATACTAAAGATAACATTAAGGTCACCAGAATCACAGATGTACAGTACACTGGGGAATCCCTTTGGGTAAATTTGGCCAGAGGGAAGGACAAATGCCTGTATCTTGGCGTAGTGTACAGACCCCCAAAACATCAAGATGACCTAGATATGGAACTAATTGGAGATATAGAGAATATCACCTTGCGGGGGGACACAGTATTGGTAGGTGACTTCAACATGCCTGATGTGGATTGGGTCACACTTTCCTCTGCTTCCGGCAGCAGCAAGAAGCTATTAAACTCTTTGAATGGAGCAAGACTTAGGCAACTGGTAATTGAACCAACAAGGGATCAGGAAATTCTGGACCTGGTACTTACCAATGGAGAAAGTATCACAGAGGTCTCGGTGGGTGAAACTTTGGCCTCCAGTGACCACAATATGATATGGTTCAATCTCAGGAAAGGATTCATGAAATCTACCACACTGACCAAGGTTCTCAAATTCAAGGACACAAACTTCCAAGACATGGGAGACTTCGTTCACCAGGCACTACAAAGCCAAGCAGACACTGACAGCGTGGAAGAAATGTGGTCAACTTTGAAAGCCACCATACAGGAAGCAACAAACCGCTATGTTAAATCAGTGAGCAAACGGAGTAGGAACAACAAGCCACAGTGGTTCTCTATGGAGATCTCGGACCTCATCAAAGAGAAGAAAAAAGCATTCATCTCTTACAAACAATCAGGGACACAGGACTCTAGAGTAGAATATCTGGCCAAGTCAAGAGCCGTCAAAGCAGCAGTTAGGGAGGCCAAATTTTGCATGGAGGAGTCTCTAGCAAAGAACATCCAGAAAGGGGATAAATCTTTCTTCAGGTATATCAGTGACAGAAATAAGAACTCGGGCAGGATAGTACGTCTCAGAAAACCAGACGGAGACTATGTGGAGACGGACTCGGATAAAGCCCAACTGTTAAATAAATACTTCTGCTCAATCTTCACCCGCGAGGTGCCGGGAATCGGCCCTCAGCCACAAACAAGGGTTAAACCAGTTGACCCGTTTAGTAATTTCAAGTTTACACCCAGCAGCGTCTACTGCGAGCTGTCAAAAATCAAGGTCAACAAGGCAATGGGGCCTGACAACTTACACCCTAGGGTGCTCAGGGAGTTGAGTGATGTCTTGGCGGAACCGCTATCCGCACTCTTCAATCTCTCCCTTAGTATAGGTAACATCCCAATGGACTGGAAGACGGCTAACGTCATTCCACTCCACAAAAAAGGCTCCAGGATGGAGAAGGCAAATTACAGACCAGTGAGCCTCACATCAATAGTGAGCAAACTAATGGAAACCCTAATCAAACGCCAATTGGACAGGATCATTGACGAGGAGAATCTACAGGATCCTCGCCAACATGGATTTACTAAAGGAAGATCCTGCCAATCCAACCTGATCAGCTTCTTTGACTGGGTGACGAAGAAGCTGGATGCTGGTGAGTCCCTGGACATCGTCTACCTGGATTTCAGCAAAGCATTTGACAGCGTACCACACCATAGGTTGCTGAGCAAGATGAGTTCTTTAGGATTGGGCGACACATTGACCAAATGGGTTGGGAACTGGCTTGGAGGTAGGCTTCAGAGGGTAGTGGTGAATGGCACCCCCTCCGAAATGTCAGAGGTGATAAGTGGAGTGCCACAGGGCTCCGTCCTGGGCCCGATCTTGTTCAACATCTATATAAGAGATTTGACAGAAGGGCTCCGAGGTAGAATAACATTATTCGCCGATGATGCCAAACTAAGCAATGTAGTGAGCAAAAGCACAACAGACAAAAATTCAATGGCAGACGATATGATGCATGACCTACTTCTACTGGAGCGCTGGTCTAGGTCCTGGCAACTCAGTTTCAATGCCAAAAAATGCAAAGTCATGCACCTGGGGAGCCGAAATCCATGCAAGGTTTACACCCTAAATGGCGAGATCCTGACAAGAACTGAAGCGGAAAGAGACTTAGGGGTGATTGTCAGGGAAGACATGAAATCTGCAAACCAAGTGGAGCAAGCTTCATCCAAAGCAAGGCAAATCATAGGTTGCATACGCAGGAGTTTCGTCAGTCGCAAACCGGAAGTCATTATGCCACTGTATAGATCCATGGTGAGACCGCACCTGGAGTACTGTGTGCAATTCTGGAGGCTGCATTACCGCAAGGATGTGCTGAGACTGGAATCGGTTCAGAGAATGGCCACCAGGATGGTCTCGGGACTCAAGGAGCTCCCATATGAGGAGCGGTTAGGGAAGTTGCAGCTCTACTCACTCGAGGAACGTAGAGAGAGGGGAGATATGATCGAGACATTCAAGTATCTCACGGGCCGCATCGAGGTGGAGGAAGATATCTTCTTTTTCAAGGGTCCTGCGACAACAAGGGGGCATCCGTGGAAAATCAGGGGAGGGAAACTGCACGGTGACACTAGGAAGTTCTTCTTCACTGAAAGGGTAGTTGATCGCTGGAATAGTCTTCCACTCCAGGTTATTGAGGCCAGCAGCGTGCCAGATTTTAAGGCCAGATGGGATAGACATGTGGGATCTATCCGCAAAGATAAATAGAGTGGGCAGACTTGATGGGCCGTGGCCCTTATCTGCCGTCTATTTCTATGTTTCTATGTTTCTAAATTAACAGAGTGTACCAAACCCAGTTCAACAACTCAAACAACACAATGTTCACCAACTCAAAGTTAGAAATTCACAGGGTCAGATGCACTCCTTGCATTTTTTTTCCATTTTGTTTCTGTGAAAAAAAACACCCAACTTAGTACATCTGGCCTACAACGTACATCACCCCACTGCCCCAGGTACACTAGATAGATTGTTAGCCCACCCGGACAGACAGGAAAAAATGCTTGAGTACCTGAATAAATTCATGTAAACCATTCAGAGCTCCCCTGGGAGAACAGTATAGAAAATTGAATAAATCAATCAACTTTAACCAGTAGAATGTGTACCAGCCTTGAACTAACCCTGCTAATTAAGAGTTTAAACGGTATCTTTGTAGGCTACATATGAAGAGTCACAATGAGTGACATGTTGGCTAGTCCAAATCACTAGTACCTGGCAGATCCCATAAAGTGGATCTTGTTCCTACAGTTCATTTCCAGGAATGAACAATGGTTCTCCCAAGTCTACCAGGCTGATCATTTAAGTATGCTTTCTCTAAGAACTTGTCCAGGCCTCTTTAATCCTACTGTGCTGGCCACCTTCACCGCATCCTCCATAGTTTGGGTGAATCACTTCATAAAGATGGTTAGTAAACCCAAATAACTCACTCGCTTTACTGCAATTGAAAGAAAAGTGTGAAATAGGATGCAGTTAAAAGATTGTACGAGGGGGGTGCTGAAAAGTTCTCAGCCTAATTGAGAAGAGAATGACGTGAACGTGGTTCAGTCATTGATCTGAAACAGTGTCAAAAACATAGAATTTTGTTTCCACAAATTGACACTTAACAAAATAAGATAACCCTCAGAATTTAAGAAGTTGGTGGGTTGGGCTGAGAACTTTTAAGCACCCCCTCCTATGCTCAGGAGGAAACTAAGGAAATACTTCTTTATGGAAAGGGAGGTGGATGCATGGGATGATCTCCCGGTGGAGGTGGTGAAGAGAAAGACTGTATCTGAGTTCAAGAAAGCATGGGAAAAGCATGTGGAATCTTTTAGGGAGAGGAGGAGCTAGTGGATGACAGGCTGGATGGGCGGTGTGGTCTTTATCTCCATCATGTTTCTATGTACCGGTAACACATTCCACACCCTTGTTGGTAAGTTCTCCAGTATGTATCACTTTATGTACGTCAACTTGCATCCCCTCTAATTGTTAATTCCCCAGTATGTAATCTGCTACTCCTCCTGTATGTTTATAATAATAATTTTAATAATTTTATTTCTTGTATACCGCTATACCGTGAGGTTCAAAGCGGTTTACAGTAGATACAGAAGAGATGCAATTAAGTAAGATTAATTAAAATGAAGAAAAAGTACTTAGAGTTCCCTGACTGTCCCAAAGGCTCACAATCTTGCTAAAGTACTTGAGAAAAATAGATTAATTAGGCTAGAAACATAGAATAGAAGAAGGCATGAGAAACAGTACATAGGAAAATTAATTTAGAATACATTATATAGGAGGTTTTTTCGGATATGATATATGGGAAGGATTTGACATAATAAACATAATAAATTACGTATCATTAAAAAATTAAATCTAGTAACATTACAAAGTTTCTAAACTGAATTCCATACATTGATTGAGTAAATGGTTTAGTAAAAGATTTTAGAAATTGAAATTGGTTACATTAATTAAGAAAATTGGACCAGGTAGTAGACTAAACTTGGGAATATAAAGAGGAGATAGAAGGAGAAGAGTTTAGGTAGATTGAATATGCTTAGTGAATAAATGGGTTTTGAAACATAGAAACATAGAAACATAGAAGATGACAGCAGAAAAGGGCTACAGCCCATCAAGTCTGCCCACTCTGCTTACCCACCCCCTGTCTATGCCCTAATGACCCAATTTCCTTATCTTGACCCTCGTAGGGATCCCACATGGGTATCCCATTGATTTCTTTTTGGAAGGCTTTGATATTAGATGTCGTGATCAGCAATTTAGAGATTGAAGGATCAATTTTAGCTGCATGTGTCGCTAGGAGGCCATGATAAAATTTCTTACGCAGGGTGCCTTTGAATGATGGGTAGGAGAATAGGGTCTGTGACCTCCTTTTTCTGGTTGGAAGTAGACGATTTAGGCGATTGCAAAGACAGGAAGGTGCCGTACAGTAAATTACTTTGAAGAGTATACAGTATAACTTGAAATGAATTCTAGCTCGGATTGGTAGCCAGTGTGAATCTAGATAAGCGTTAGTTATATGGTCAAATCTTCCAAGAGAATAAATCAATCTAAGTGCAGTATTCTGAACAGTCTGGAGTCGTTTGATCATATAATGTTGGTAATGTTGATTAAATTTTGACATACCGCCAAATCTTAACGGAGTTCTCAGCGGTTTACGTAAACATCAAATGTGTAAATTAAAATTAAAAAAGAACACCATTTTTAAGTAGAAAAGCCCACAGAGGACAAACAGATTATATAATAACTCAAAATTAGGTGAAATAGGTGCGAGAATTTTGGACAAAATAGCAGAACTTGGTTTCACCTGATAGTTTGAATGTATCGCAGTTTCTCGAATCTTCTAAAGATATAATTAATAAACGAGCAACTCTTTTAGTGGCCTTCAAAACAGCGTTAGAAAAACAAGCTATATTGAAACTATATTTTTTTGAAAAAGCAAGACCTATTTTGCAGCCAACGAGTGACAATTTTTCCAGATGTCTCTAGACAAACCCGGTTTAAAAGGAAGCAATTCCTTCAGCTAAAGCCTGTAAGGTTTTGGCAGTTGGGGCTACATTCTTTTTAAAATTTCCATGCAAGTGCCTGATTTCGTACGGAAGTGACAAATATATTTTTTTTGATCCAGTTCAGTTAGAAGACTTTATTAAAGATAAACCTTTGTTGAAAGTTTAATTACCATTAATGATATTTTCATCTTAGGAGGATGTTGGATGATATAGAGATTAGCCATTTTTGCCTGTCCACGTAGTAGATGAAAGATAGATTTAATTTCTAATTTCTATGCTGGCGACCATCATAATGTGGACTATATCATGGTTGAATAAATATCTTATGTTTGTTACAATGTATTTTATATACAGAATTTTGTGATATTCATGAATATTTGTTATTAATGTAATGAATAATCAAATAAAGAGGAAAAAAAAATAACTCAAAATTAAATTACATTGTGAATTTTAAGGAAAATCTGTTGAAATCTTCAATAGATATGACCTAATGTTAGAGAATCTGCCCCCAAAGCCTGTAGAAAACATGTGTTTTTGAGAAGTGTTTTGAAAGCTTTTATATTCGTGTCCGCCCTAATATTTTTTGGAAGGTCATTCCAAAATTTGGGTACTAAATAGAGGGAGGCCTTGGTGTGAGTTGATTCCCATTTTGTTCTATTTAATGTCAGAAGAACAAACCTATTATCCTATATTGATCTCAATACATGTCCTGGCGAATAGGGAATTGTATGTTGACTGTATCTCCTCTTGCATATTTAATGCTATGTATGTTAACTTGTAACCCATTCTGAGCTTTCTGGGAGAACGGGATATAAAACTAACTACTGTAACTAAATTATTTGCTGACAAAAGGCTTTCTATGGTTGGTTTTCAATTTGCTGGTCATTAGTTTCTTGAAGTGTCTTATGCATTTTCAACTCAAATACAGGCTTAGTGAAGTATTATTACTGCAGCAATAATAAATGCAAACTTCACGTTGAACGTTGATGATTAAAAACGGAACTGCTGCAGAATTAACCTCCTCTTTTACAAAGCCATGCTAGCATTTTTAGCACCGTCCGCAGCTCCAATGCTCATAGAATTCCTATGAATTCTATGGCCGGTACTAAAAACGCTAGTGAGACTTTGTAAAGGAGGGGGTAAGATAAGTGTCTATTGTCCATGGACATGATTTTTATATTATAAGGAGTTTTTGCATGCTTTATTTTGAAGGCTTTTCTGCTGATGATTACATAGTACCAAACAAGTGATAACCTGGGTGTGCTGAAGCTTTTCCTCCTAAAAAATAAATAAATGAATACCACCATCCCTTGTACAAAACTGAAAAAGTGTTTTTAGAGCATGCTGGCATGCTGAGTGTTCTGCGCTGCTTCCGACGCTCATAGAAACATGATGACAGATAAAGGCCAAATAGCCCATCCGCAGTAACCATTATCTCCTCCTCTCCCTATTGGCTAAGGCTCTTAACATTTGCATCTCCTCTTCCTATAGGCTAAGCTCTGTGCACCTGCATTGTGAGGTCATCAAGCTGCCCATCCACAGTAACCATTATCTCTATCTCTCTCTGAGGGATCCCATGTGCCCATCCCAGGCCCTTTTGAATTCAGACACAGTTTCTATATATCCACCACCTCTTCTGTAAAAAAAAGCATTTCTTTAGATTACTCTGGAGCCTATCACCTCTTAACTTCATCCTATGTCCTCTGATTGCAGAATTTCCTTTCAAATGAAAGAGAATCGACTCATGCGCATTTATTTTATGTAGGTATTTAAACATCTCTATCCTATCTCCCCTCTCCCACCTTTCCTCCAAAGTATACAGATTGAGATCTTTAAGTCTGTCCCCATATGCCTTATCACGAAGGCCACGCACCATTTTAGTAGCTTTCCTCTGGACCAACTCCATCCTTTTTATATCTTTTTGAAGGTGCGGCCTCCAGAATTGTACACAATATTCTAAATGAGTTTTCACCAGAGTCTTATACAGAGGCATCAATACCTCCTTTTTCCTACTAGCCATACCTCTTGCTCTGCACCCAAGCGTCCTTCTAGCTTTCGCCGTCACCTTTTCAACCTGTTTGGCCACCTTAAGATCATCACATACAATCACACCCAAGTCCCGCTCTTCTGTTGTGCACTTAAGTGCTTCACCCCCTTAACTGTACCGTTCCCTTGGGTTTTTGCGGTGTCAGGTCAAAAGCGCGCCTTGACAAAGGCGCGCCCAGCCAATTGAGCGCAGCACGGGGGTGCGCACCGCACAAAATTACTGTTTATAGGGCTCCGACGGGGGGGCGTGGGGGGGATCCCCCCACACACTTTACTTAATAGAGATCGCACCACATTGTGGGGGTGTTGTGGGGGGTTTGGGGGGTTGTAACCCCCCACATTTTACTGAAAACTTCACTTTTTCCCTGTTTTTAGGGAAAAAGTTAAGTTTACAGTAAAATGTGGACGGTTACAACCCCCCAAACCCCCCATAACGCCAGCGCGATCTCTATTAAGTAAACTGGGGGGCTCCCCAACAAAACCCCCGTCGGATCCCCTAAAAACTGTAATTTTCTTCGGCGCGCGCCTCCGTCTTGCGCTCAGTTGTCAGCGCGCGCCTTTGTCTTTCGCGGGGTTGTCTATGAACCTGTTTTTGCAATGTGTCGGGAGCAGCGCAGAGCAATCAGCATGCCAGCTAGTGCTAAAAACTGCTTTGGGGGGTTTGTAAAAGGGATAGATAGATAGATATGAAGTTTGCAGTTATTGTCCTTGTTATTTTTCTGTTTGGCAGGATGTACAACTACTTCCAATTAGCTGAACCAACAGAAAAGATGGGCGCATGAATTCTGGAGGGCCCTTTTCTCAACATCATTGACCCTTTCAACATCTCAAAAAAAAAAAATAAAAAGATGTGGTCACTAGAGCTCATGTCCACCATTTTTGCCATGCTTTGTAACACTATGTTTACCATGCTATGTTTTGCCAAACTATGTTCATCACGCTACGCATGTCTCAGCATACCATGTTCTATCATAATTTCTACCATGCATTGCTAACTATCCCCCTCTTTTACGAAGGCATCGCGTGGGTTTTAGCGGCGGTAACTGCTCCATCGCTCATAGGAATTCTATGAGCGTCGGAGCAGTTACCGCCACTGCCAGCGCTAAAATCCGCGCAATGCCTTTGTAACAGAGGGGGGGTGTTTTGCCATTTTGTCAGACCATGCTATCTTTTACCATACTATGTCTGAGAGTGTGGCACCGTGGTTAGAGCTTTAGCCTCGGCACCCTGAGGTTGTAGGTTTGAATCCACACTGCTCGTTGCGACCCTGGGCAGATCACCTGATCATCCATTGCCCTGATTATGAGCCTACCAGAACAGGAAAAATGTTAATAAAAAATAAACATATAGTTAGGGTTACCAGATTTTCCTTTTGGAAAATCCGGACCCCTGGCCTTGCCCCCAGGTCTGCCTAGTTCTGCCCATCCCTGCGCATATTCTGCCCCCAAGTCCACCCTAGCCCCGCCCCCTACATGCTCTTGTCAGGCAGGGAAGATGTCTGCGCAAGTGCGGATGCTACGGGATGACATCACATGCACGTGCGAATGACATCATCATGTGAGGGCCACGTATGCGCGGACGTCCTCCCTGCTCGATACGGCTTTTCAAAACCCGGACGAAGTACTGGGCTTTGAAAAGCCATGCAGACCCCCGGACGTGCCCTCAAAAGGGGAAATCTGAACGTCCAGTAACCCTAGGTATAGTAGGTTTGTGGGAAGTATCGAGGGATCACTATAAATTATAAGGGGGTTATGGTGAGATGTCTATGTGACAGTCCAGTACAATGTTGGCCCCTCCCATGTCCAAATGGTCTAGATTTGGACTTTTTCAGCTTGGATATTTCTGTGACCTCCTTCTCCAAGCCACATGGGTTCAGCAATGTTTTTCCTTCTCTTTAGTACTGCTCTCCTTCCCTATTGCACCTGGGAGGTGTTGTTTTTTTCTACCTTGCTCCCCTGGGTAGGCATCTCTACCACCTGCATAAGAGGCATCGTGCAACTGTCTGGCATGAAACCTTGAGCATTTGCGCATGCTCAAAGCAGGCCGGCCCCTGCTCCCTCCGAACTTCCTGTTTTGGAGAGGCCAGAAGCAGGCCAGCCTTGAGCATGCACAGATGATCGAGGCCCCACGCTTGATGGCTGCATGATGCCTCTCATGCAGATGGCAGAGTTGATACCCTGGGAGAACAAGGAAAAAAAATAACACCTTGTGAGGAGAGAGGCATTAAAGGAAAATGTTAGGGGTGCCAAGGCTCCTGTGGCTCCAACCAGTCTGATACCTATGATGGCATCAAATTATTCAACACTTTGAATACCAAAAGTAGGATTTTAAAATTAATTATTTTGTTTAATAGGAAGCTAATGAAGCTTCTTCAGAGCTGTTGTCTCCAGCAGTCTCTTTCTCAATCCTCTGTAAAGAGACGATATAAAGGGAGAAGATCAGATTTTAGGTTGAAGTGAGTCAGATGAAATCTGGAAAGGAAGGGGACAAAGAAAGACTGAACTTTAGAATCGAGGGAGCTGGAGAATGGACCCATGATGGAGGGGTAGAGAACTGGATACTGGCGGTTAGAGTGAGATAAGACTCATGAGGAGGAGGAGAGGACAGCATATTGGTTGGAGGAAGAGGTTGAGAGGATCCAGGACAGAGGGAAAGAAGATCAAATATGGAGGAAGATAGGATAAGATATTGGTTAGATTGTTTGCACCGCTCTTTCCAGGGTTCTCTCTCCCTTTCCTCTTTCTATCTCCTCTTCTTCTGTATTATCTTCCTTTCCCTCTGTTTGAACAATCTCTTCTCCTCCCCCTCCACCTTCAGACTATCTCCTTACCTGCAATACTTTCATGATCTGAAAGCCACCAGCCACCGGAGGCTTTTGGCGCTCAGCCCTTCTGCCAGTGTCCTGAGCTCTTCAGCCTGACACGATGCTTGTCACAAGAGCTTCTCTGTTTATTTTTTTTTATTTGCCACATCCTGGGATTTTAGCTGCAACAAACGGATGTAATAGTCATGAATTATTTTGGTAAACTGATCTTCAGGTGCTGGGAGATCTTGGCTAATCAGAATTTGTTATTTTACTCTGCCAGGTGACAAGAGAATAGGAGGGCAATGAACACATTTAGAATCATTATAGTATATGTTCTTCCGATACCTGTATTTACTCAATACAAGTCTATTTCATAAGAACATAAGAAGTTGCCTCTGCTGAGGCAGACCAGAGGTCCATCTCGCCCGGCGGTCCGCTCCCGCGGCGGCCCATCAAGCCCATTTCCTGAGCAGTGGTCCCTGACTATTCCTATGACCTACCTCTACTCCTATCTGTACCCCTCAATTCCTTTATCCTCTAGGAACCTATCCAAACCTTCTTTGAAGCCTTGTAACGTGCTCCGGCCTATCACAGCCTCCGGAAGCGCGTTCCATGTATCCACCACCCTCTGGGTGAAAAAGAACTTCCTGGCGTTTGTTCTAAACCTGTCCCCTTTTAATTTCTCCGAGTGCCCCTTTGTACTTGTGGTTCCCCATAATCTGAAAAATCTGTCCCTGTCTACCTTTTCTATACCCTTCAGGATCTTGAAGGTTTCTATCATGTCTCCTCTAAGTCTCCGCTTTTCCAGGGAGAACAGCCCCAGCTTTTTCAGTCTGTCAGTATATGAGAGGTTTTCCATACCCTTTATCAGCAGAAACCAAAAAAAAAAAAAAAAAACCAACGGTGGAGCTGATGATCTTGTTAAAAAGTTCTATTTGAACAGGGTTCAAAAGTAACAAATTAAAAATGTTGAACAGTATACGAGTTGTGGTTTAGACCCGACATGGGCCGTGTTTCAGTTGTGAAAACAACCTTCTTCCGGGGTCCAGTACTGCTATAAACCACAGACTTAGGTCGTGAGAAGACTAGACTCGTTTGTTGTGTCCTTTCGCAATCCCTAAGTCTATGGTTTATAGCAGTATCGGACCCCGGAAGAAGGTTGTTTTCACAACCGAAACACGGCCCATGTCGGGTCTATGCCACAACTCATATACTGTTCAACATTTTTAATTTGTTACTTTTGCACCCTGTTCAAATAGAACTTTTTATCAAGATCATCAGCTTGGCTTCTGTTTCTGTGGAACTATCTTGGTGGACCTGTTTTGCTTTACCCATACATTTATATGCATATGTTAGTGTCTTGTGTACATTTAGAGTTATTCTCATGCATAAATGTGTAGTTTTTATTGGTTGCAACTCACTATCGTGTATTATGCAAGTGACTGTGTACAGTATATGCATGTTTCTCTGTGTGTAACTACAGTGGTATGTGTGTGTATTTCTTCTCCAAATTTATTGACAGTCCCCTCATTGAAAGTTATTAATACGTGCTGTAATACATCATTTTCAGTAACAGCTCCACTTATATGGAATTCCCTACCAACTTTTTTTAAGAGAGGAAAAAAAACTCTTGCCAAATCTAAAGGATCTCTTAAATGTTTTCTTTTTAAAGATGCATTTGAATTCTAATAATGACATTTTGCCCATCCTTAAGTACTGACTTCCTCTTGACAATGCCAAACTTTTTATTTTATTTTTTTCATTTGATTAAAGTTTTGCCCCCTCCTCTCGTTCTCCCTTTTTCCTATTCATCCAGTTAGTGGATTGGAGTATCTGTATTTTGTCATGTCTTACATGATTACTTGTAGCCCCCCCCCCCTATTTTAATTGTAAATTGCTTAGAATTTTATGTGAAGCAATTAATCACATTTTAATAAACTTGAAACTGTATGCACAGCTTACCAATGCAGAAACTTACATGTCCATAAAGTCAGGAAGGAATTGTAGGATCTTGTCAGCTTAAGAAAAGGTAGGAAACTCCAGGACACAGAGTGAGAAGTTCTTGGTTATGATTAATGCTGATAAATGCTGGAGTTTTTGGGGTTGTTGTTTTTTTTAGTGTGAATAAGTGATACTTGTCCCTTTCTGGAAATTCATCTTGTGATGCAGCTTTAGTTCTGAAGAGAGGAGGCTGTAAAGTGCTTTGAGTACTGGTTCAAGGTGTGCGAAATTCCTGTCCTTTTTCTTGAATTTCAACCTATAAACTTGGGTCTCTTTTTCTTGCACCTGTGGTCTGTCCTGGTTGCAATCCTGAGCAAAAGCACCAGCCCTGCCCCCTGAGTGCATCGTTACCTGATGCAAAGCAGACTGTATTGTAAGCTGCCATTGGCTTCTGCGGGTTTATGCAAATTTTAAGCTTTTTTTTCTCTTTGGTTTACCTGACTGCAAAGAGTTAACTTGCTGGGGGGGGGGGGGGGGGGAACGACTGTAATTTGTATAAAATATTCCTTCTCTCTTTAACTGATTCTCTTGTGTGCTTCTCTATGGAGACTAAAGACAGATCAAGAGAGATTGTTGTCAATTTTCAACTCTGAACCTTCTTTTGACCTGGACCTTGGAGGGAAGGAGATCTGGCAGTTTCCTTGTGGGCTATAGTGGCAACTTTCAGTCAAGGGTAACATTTTGATTTCTTAAAATAAAGTTTGGAAGTCAGTTTACGGATGCACCTTTTGTCCAGTTTGTCTGTCATAATTAGATTTTTAAGCTCTTTCAAGCAGGGACTCACTCTTTCATGTTTTGGTGTACAGTGCTGTGTATACCTGGTAGAGCTATAGAGATAATAGGCAGTACTAGTAGCAGTTCCTAGACATCACACAGGCATTTGCGTCAACCTCAGCAAGCAGGATGGAAGAGTATGTGCCTGGAAAGTGGGCAAACACTAGTAGGTTTGCTCAGATACTCTCAATGTCTCCAGATGAGGGAAGAGAGAGTCCTGTCCAGGACAGAAAAGGTGAAACTCTAATGAGAGTGAGAGCTTCGATAACATCTAATGAATATTCTATTGGCTGTGTACGCAGAGATTTGACAGTCGAATGGCTTATTAGAATTATAAAGTTCATTTTCCTGTTTACTGTGTTTAGGAAGAACTCGGCATCTGCCCCTACATGGAATTATGACCAGTTATTGAAATCAGGGTTTTTTTCCCCCCCTCTTCCCAGGTATTAAGATGAGCCGAGAGGCCGATTCAACAGACGTTCAGCATGGAGTCAGCCAGGAGGAAGCAGGTAGGAGGCTTTGGCTTTTAAACTTTCTCAACTATGGGATGAACTCCCCCCCCCCCTAATTCTGAGGAGCCCCAGTTCTTTCCAATCTTTCCGTAAATTTTTAAAAACTTTTCTATTTGCCAAATATTTTGAAAACTAATTTCTTTTGAAACCTTTGTTTTTACTTTCTTTAGTTTTTATTTAATTGTTGTAAACTGAGTCAAGCTTCCATAGATTGATGACCCGGTATATAAAGTTAAGCTTTAGTTTAGTTTTAGTTTAGTTTGGCTATACCTGCCTTAAGCTTTAGGTTGAAGGGAGGCGTCCTTCCTGCAGGCTCCTCCGAGTACTTTCATACACTTCTAATGTTAAACTGGTTGTCATTTACAAAACAAGGATGTTGCATGTCTCATATGGCATACAATCCAAAGGTGAGAGAGTATTTAAATGATGGAGCTTTTGTATGTGTGTTTTGTTTTTTTTTGGACTGGGTGGTTTTCTCCTGCTTCTTTTTACTTCCAGCTCAGTTGGAACAAGAGCTCTCGGTTTGGACATCGTGAATTTCAGATATTGTATGCTTTAATTTATATTGATTTTATGTATTGTAAACTGCCTTGAATTGTATTTTTACCAAGTGGACAGTATATAATTTATTTATTTTTTTAGTAAATTAAATTATGTTCCTCTCCTTCCACTGCCAACATACCTAATGTAGTCATTGTAACCATTAAGCAATGACCACAACCTCCCTCCCACTAGGGCTGTGAATACTGTCCTCACAGCATCCCAAGCCTCAGTTGTCCCAGGGAAACACTGGGGAACTTCCTCACAGTAATGTGCAGCATGGGCTGGCCTATGATTTCACTTCTTTTTGCTGTTTGGCGTAATTGATATGCTATTAAGAAGATCCAGCCTGATTAAACTCCACTGAGCTGGTTGTCTGCCGATATTTAGCAGTAGTTACCCAAGTGGCGCCACCATAGGCAGTGGAGCGCTGTTCGGTTTGGGGGGCCCAGGAGCTCCGCCCTGGCCCCAGCGGAATCCTGCAGCGCAGCGCGTCCTCTCACCAGCTCCCAACTCCCCCAGCCACCTCCTCCGGGTGCTGTACTTTTAAATCTTTGGGCAGCTGCCGCGCAGCGTCAATGAGCAGACCTGCCCCCGGAAGTAGAATGAAGGATTCTGGGGCAGGCCTGTTGGTTGACGCTTTGCAGTGGCTGCCCAAAGATTTTAATGTACAACACCAAGAAGCGGGTGGGAGGGCAGGCACCGACCGAGACCTCCAATTTAGGGGAAGGCCATGGCCTCCGTATCCTCCCCCCTTCCGACGCCTATGGGTGCCACGGTATATTGGTTTTAACCAGCCGGTCCCTAGCTGGCTAGGGTAGGGGCGATCCGGGGCAGAATTTGGGCAGAGGCACAACTTAATCAATTAACAGCAGTATTCAGTACATTAAGCAGCTAAATATGTGAATCTGTCATCTCCCGTAGCACCTTTACAGTATGCGTTGGCGAACCCTCCTCTGCTGCTATCCTGCTAGCAGTTGGCGTACCCCAGGACTCTGTCTTAGGACCTCTTCTTTTCTCTCTCTATACCTCTTCCCTCAGTGCCCTGATCGCCTTCAATGGCTTCCATTATCACCTATATGCTGATGATTTCCATATCTACCTCTCTATACCTGAAATTTCACCTAAGGTCCAAGAAAAAGTCTCAGCCTGTTTGGCCGACATTGCTGCCTGGATGTCTCGCCACCATCTAAAGCTAAACTATGTCCAACATGCCTCCCTGAGAACTCCGTTCCTCAGATCAGCTGCTTTCATCCGTACCCTTCTCCTCCACTGCCAATCCCAGACTCTGTTCCTTTCATCTAGCTGCCTGGAATAAACTACCTGAGTTCATCTGTCATGCCCCTTATCTTACCTCATTTAAAAGCCCACCGAAAACCCACATTTCTGATATAGCCTTCAGTCCATAACCTTACTCCCCACCGGTGGGGTCGCGAGGGTGAAAGGCATCTGGGGTGGTGGAGCCCCTCCCCCATCCTCATCTCTGACCCCCCCCCCCCACACACACACACTCCTTCCCTGATCCCTTGCTACGTGCCCCCCTTCCCTTGTACGTCTAACTGAAGTTGTTGTTGGCGGCAGTCAACAACGTGCTCCTCGCGACCTCATCGGCTCTCCCTCTGATGTCACTCTCTATGCGTGACACCTGGAAGTAATGTCAGCGGGAGAGCTGACGGGGGGGGGGGTCACAACGAGCACGTTGACTGCCGCGAACGACAACTTCAGCTAGAGGTATGGGGGAAGGGAAGGGGGCGCACGTGCGGAGGGTTTTTTTGGCTAATGATAGAAGCAGATAGAGAAGCCTCTCTTTCATAGCCTAGAGCAGTGGTTTCAAACTCGCAGCCTGCCAGGTGCTATTGTGAGGCCCTCAGTATGTTTATCAGAACCACAAAACTACAATAAAACAGTTTCTTGATCATATGTCTCTTTAGCTATAAATTACAATATTATTATTAAGATTAAAAGGAAAGATTTATAAACTATACGGAGTTTTAACTCATGCGAAATTGTCATTTCTTTACACAGAATCAGTGCTAAAGTATTAAGATAAGTGGCCTAGAATCTTGATTTTGATACTGGTGTTTGAAATTATTGAATACAATTAATGCGCTAAAAAGAAAAGCCCCCTAAAAACAAACATGTTAATTTTGCAGTTAGCATACTTTAGGAAAAAAAACTGGGGTAGTGTATGTTATATGCATGTGATCATTATGAGTTTATGTTTACATAGACACGCAATTGGCGCAGGTTATACACACATGTGCATTAAATACGTGGTTTTTTGCTGTGTTGGAATGTCCGTCTTTGCCTTTGCTTCTCACACATGACTATGTCCCTTAACAGCTGAGAAAGATTACAGTTCTCGATAAAAGAAGAAAAATCTCTCATGGGACTCCTTTTTCTCAGACTCAGCAGGGAATAAATCATTCTCCTTGCCTTCTAGTCTTTGCAGGATGTCACTGACCTGACCTGGGTGCAAAGTGTTTTGATCTGCACCCCGAGTATTTCTTGAGCTGGAAAATGTAGATTACTTTAATAATTACTTTGCAGTTTGGTTGGTGATTGCAGTCCCTCAAAGTGCAAAACAAGGAACTTACTCAGCTTCTCTTTGATCCTCATTGAAAGTATTTTTCACAAAATTACAATCTCCTTTCTTTGTTGTTCTGATGGAACATGATAAAACGATTTGTCCTTAAAAATAATGCCAGGCTTATTTCACAGAGGTTTGCCTTTTTCTAGTTTTTGTAAATTATATTTAAAAAGAGAGCTCATTATGACTTAAACTATGGGTAGATTTGGATTTAGGCGTAGACAATATAGACACCTGCCTAAGGCACCAGTATCAGAAGGCATCTAAAAACTGGGGTTTGGAATTCCCCATTCTCCAATCTCTAAAGGACTCCCTTGTCCACCATCTTCTCCTTTGGATGCTGCCATCTTAAATCTGCCCTGGGTTTGAGGAGCATTGCCATAAAGAAAACACACATTTGGAAGTGGCATGGGGGGGGAGAAGCAGCCGATTGCTTGTTGCACACCAAGGGCTCCTTTTACTAAGGTGCGCTAGCGTTTTTAGCGCACGCAGGAAATTACCGCGTGCTACGCTTCTAGAACTAACGCCAGCTCAATGCTGGCGTGAAGGTTTAGCGCGCGGTGCATTGTAGCGTGTGCTATTCCGTGCGTTAGTAAAAGGAGCCCCAAGTTTCACGGTTGTTCCTGCAGGGCTTGAAAAGTTTTACAGGTTCTGTATCCTACAGTGTAAACCCCTTTCTCTAGGAGCTCTGCTCATGCCCTTAAGAACATAAGAATAGCCTTACTGGATCAGTCCACCTAGCCCAGTATCCCGTCTTCACAGAAGCCAATCCACGTCACAAGTACCTTGCAAAAACCCAAATAGTAGCAGCATTCCATGCCACCGATCCATGGCAAGCAGTTGCTTCCCCCCTATTTGTCTCAACAGCAGTTTATGGACTTTTCTTCCAGCAACGTATCCAAACCTTTTTTTTTTAAATCAACTACATTCACCGCTCTTACCACATCCTCTAGCAATGCATTCCAGAGCTTAACTATTCTCCGAGTGAAAAAATATTTCCTCCTATTGGTTTTAAAAGTATTACTCTGTAACTTCATCGAGTGTCCCCCTAGTCTTTGTAAATCTTGATGCAGAAAAAAAAAAAAGATCCACTTGTACCCGTTCTACGCCACTCAGGATTTTGTAGACTTTGATCATATCTCCCCTCAGCCCTTACTTCTTTAGTTTTTCCTTATATCTCCCCACAGCCCTTACTTCTTTAGTTTTTCCTTATATCTCCCCTCAGCCCTTACTTCTTTAGTCTTTCCTTATACGAGAGGAGTTCCATCCCCTTTATCATTTTAATGAAGTAACTAGATGGAGCTCTGTGACATAGAAGAAAGATGTCCAAGCAGACCTTCTCCTTTCAGCTGGCTGTAAACTCATGGAGCAGGAAAGGTGGGTGACTTCCACAGAAGGCAACGGGGAAGCGCTTTCAACTGTTAGGAACTTCAGACACTGTAAACATACGTCTGCTATTATGTAGCTCTTTGTTCTACCCGGCAGAAGTGAGACCTCTAACTCTCTATCGCTTCTTGAGGGCAGGATGAAAGATCTTTCTTTAAATGGAAGGTTCAACAGATGCAGACCCGACAAATGCAAGGGAGTTTATTTGCTTTTATTTGGATATGTGGCATGCATTTCAGTTTGTATTTGAGTGTGCACACTTGGATATGTACAGTACTGTATGGACTTCAATGTAGTGTAGAGGCTGACCCCTAGTGGTAGTATCATGAGACTAGAGGTTGAGGTGGCTGTTTTTCATTTGGAGCCACCAGGGGCAGAAGCAAATAGGTTTGCTCATGCCCAGACGACCACTAAACCATTAGGGCTATTAAGATAGGCCTGGGGGGGACCTACTGGAATATATGAGGGTGGCTTCTCTTGGGGGGAGGGGGGCAGAAGGGGACCTTTTTCAGGGGTGAAGTTTGGGGGGCAGGAACACTTGTGGTGGTGAGTGGCTGGGTTACAGTGGCCTTCTTGTGTTGAGGGAGGTGAGAAGGGGAGTCAGATGATATAGAGGGGGTTTCTTTTGTTGAGGGTGATTGGGGTTCTGGAATCTTGCTTACTCTGAGATAATGGAATGTTGCTACTCTTTGGGTTTTGGCCAGGTACAAGTGACCTGGACTGGCCACAGTGAGAACAGGCTATTGGGCATGATGGACCATTGGTCTGACCCAGTAAGGCTATTCTTATGTTTTTATGTTTAGGCGGCTGCCAATATCAACGCCCAATAGAGAATCTGGGCCTTACTGTATACTGACTCAAACAGTGGATCCAAAATGTTGATTGAGATGGGCCAATTTTTTGGTCAAGGGTCCATAAGCAACTTGAAGAACTTTTTTATTTTTTTCACATTAAAAAATGGGATTTGGACTGTTGTGTGACAAATTGTTTGCTCTAAATTGTTTCATTAAAACCTCTGGTGACTTTAGCATGTATCTTACAGGTAGGTTACACAAAGGTGAAGTGTAGTTGGAACTCACACTTAGATGCATAACTTTTTATAGCTGGTCTGATCATCTGGATTGTGTTGCCTAGTGATGTACACACAGTCAGTGATATGAAATAATTTAAGACCAAGCTGAAAGCTGTATTGTTCCAGCAGGCTTTTTTATTTAAATAATTTGAATAGTATTAAAGATGTGATACAGTAACAGTAGTGACTTTGACCCAATATTAAGTAGCAGTTTAGATTACTAATTTTAAAATTATATAGCCTGTTTCTTATTTTACTTTTGTTTATTGTTATTTGTATATTTTTATCCTTCTTGTATTTGAATTTGTATTTTGGTTTATGATCCACTTAGAATGGCAAACATAGTGCCAAGGTATTTTGTAAATAAATAAATACTGTTATAGCATACTATATTTTACATCTGTATCTTTGGAACTGAGGTGAGGTGTGAGCAGTTCCAGCTTTAGGGTTGATGTGAGTGCTAGTACCTGAATAGAGAGTTGCGCGGGGACAGAAATCCCACCCATTCCCGCCAGGATCCTCTCCGTCCCCACCTGTTCCCATCAGGATCCTTTCCGTCCCCACCCATCCCCGTAAGGAATTACCTCCATCCCCATCCGTCCCCATAAAAAGCAGCAATTACTTCTGACAGGATCATCAATTCCACAGTTTCTTTTGTGTTTCCACTGCTGTTTTCCTTGTGGAATCTCTTTGGTGGAACTCTTTTTTTGTTTTCTGTTCAGGTAATTAACTTATAAACCCCCTCTTTTACTAAGACTGACATGTCCATTATATTATATGGATGAACCCTGCTTCCAAAGCTTTCCATCCCCGTGGGAGTCCCGTTGGCTAGAAAGGAGTCCCTGTGGGAGTCCTGTGGGCCAGAGGGGGGTCCCCGTGGGAGTCCTGTGGGTTAGGGGGGGTATTCCTGCGGGACCCCCGCAGGATCCCCGTTCCCGTGCAGACCTCTACACCTGAATTATAGGCACCTATACTGTATACCAGGGGTCTCAAAGTCCCTCCTTGAGGGCCGCAATGTAGTCAGGTTTTCAGGATTTCCTCAATGAATATGCATGAGATCTATGTGCATGCACTGCTTTCAAATGCATATTTATTGGAGAAATCCTGAAAACCCGACTGGATTGCGGCCCTCAAGGAGGGGCTTTGAGATCCCTGCTGTAAACCATTTTATGATGATATTCTGTAAAAGAAAATAGGCACATGCTGTATATTCTTATATAGAATAAGTGCCCCCCACAGATCATATCCCTTAAAGGACTCCTCAGCTTTAGAAAAGCAATAAAAACATACCTCTTCACCTAACCCCCTGCCTAAGGCCAATAGATTACGTGTCACATTATGAAAAAAACCCTATATTGATAAATCTTGCACTATAATTATGTCAAATGTATCCTGTGTAAACTGCATATTATGTATATTGGTATTAGATCCCTAGTATGTTTCATGTTAGGATAAACACTTCTATTGAAAAACCTTGCACTGTAACTGTTGCAAAATGCAATGTGTTAGCTGTATATTATGTATGTCAACCTGTTCTGAGCTCTTTGGGGAGAAGGGATGGAAAGTGAATTAATTAAATAAATAAATAGGCGGGTCACGAGAAACATTGCTACATAGCAGCATATTGTTACATAGAATTCTATATAGAGTTAAACATATTACAAAGAGTAATGCATAAAGGAGTCCTTTTATTAAGTTGCACTAAATGCTACGATGCCCATAGGATATAGTGGATGCCTTAGCATTTAGCACACGCTAATCTCTAGCGTGCACTAAATCAGTTAGCACACCTTAATAAAATAACCCCAAAGTTATCAAATTGTACATACAGTCTGAGACAGTGGTATCAAACCCGCGGCCCGGGGGCCATATGCGGCCCGCCAGGTACTATTTTGAGGCCCTCAGTATGCTTATCATAATCACAAAAGTAAAATAAAACAGTTTCTTGATTATATGTCTCTTTAGCTATAAATGACAATATTATTATTAAGACTTAGCCAAAAGGAAAGATTTAGAAACTATAAAGAGTTTTACCTCATAATTGTCATTTCTTTAATAAGACATTAACTATTTTTTTTTTTCCTGAGGCCCTCCAAGTACCTACAAATCCAAAATGTGGCCTTGCAAAGGGTTTGAGTTGGAGACCACTGCCTTAACTGTATCCTTGACATCCTGTTTGTCTTTGGGAAGCAGAGCCGAGATTGTGATGTCATAATGCCTCATTCCACCAATAAGAGCAAACCTCATCAGTGATGTCACAATGGCTTGATTGTCATGTTCTCCCCTCTGCCCTCCAACCCAGCCAGCAGATTAACTGTTAACTCAGTGGTCTCAAACTCGCAGCCCGCCAGGTACTATTTTGAGGCCCTCGGTATGTTTATCATAATCACAAAAGTAAAATAAAACAGTTTCTTGATTATATGTCTCTTTAGCTATAAATGACAATACAGTATTATTATTAAGACTTAGCCAAAAGGAAAGATTTAGAAACTATAAAGAGTTTTACCGCATACAAAATTGTCATTTCTTTAATAAGACATTAACTACTTTTTCTGAGGCCCTCCAAGTACCTACAAATACAAAATGTGGCCCTGCAAAGGTTTGAGTTTGAGACCACTGGTCTGAAGTAATGCATCAAATGATATCAGCTGACCATTAAAACCATTAATATTGTCTTGTATTATTAGTCTGTGTCTCTTTGAATCCCTGGTAGGGATTTCTTAAAAAAAAAACACAAAAAAAATACCCAAAACAAACAAACATGGTTGTAGATTTCTGCGGAACAGTATATATACTGTGGTTGTGCAAATTTCGATGGGAAGTGAGTTCCACACTTTTGCTATTCTATAAGTGCTGTTAGATGTACGCTACTAGACATAAATCATAATTAGTGCCAATACAGTGTTTTTTAACTCCAATAATTAAGTTTCAAGTTTAAGTTTCAAGTTTATTAAAATTTTGATGTAAACGCAATATCAAATATTTTCAATGCGTATAACAATAATAATTTTGGGGGACAAGATAAAACAATTTTTACCAATATACATACAGTTGATATACATAATAAATAGTGATACATAAGGAAAGAGGGGGTGAACTACAATTATTTAAGAAAATAGAAAAACATTTAAGGAGAAACAACATCAGGAGGGTAATTTTAAAATATTTTAAATAAAACTAGGTCTAAAAGTGAATAGGAGAGATTGTGACCTATATACAGATCTGGTTAAATTAAGTCATTGGAGCCCATTAATTAATTAAGTCATTGGAGCCCATTAATTAATTATTTTGGGTGCCAAGTTGGGATCCGTGCCTTTATAGAATCCATAGAACGTGTATAATCCAAATCAAACATTACTTTAGCATACAGTAGGATCAATTCACACAGAGATACACAAAACAGAGTATTGTAACCATAATAAAACAATATTCAAACTGAATGCTTTATAAAATCACATATTACTGTTTTTAACTATATCCCCCACAACCCTAAGTATATTCTCAGGACTTGGGAAGTGTTGTATTGAAAATGTGACATAGACAAATGAATTTTGACCTGTTCCACTCATACTTTTTTCACTTTGCTTCATCTGCCTCCCCCGCCCCGTACAGATTCCATCATCCACCTGGAACTCAAAGGCCCAGTTAGAAAACAAACTTAAAAACAGAAGAGGAATGGAGATCACTGGTTGCTATGGCAACGCAGCCTAATGATTTGCATAGGCTGCTCATTTTCATACTCTATCCTTACAAGACAGTAAAAAATTTACATATTTCAGGATCCCAGTCAGTGTTTGTGGAGGAGCAGGGGACTGGAGGTTGTTTGAAATTCAAATCCGAGTCATTATTGTTTTCATGCTGAAGAGGGGAGTAATAAAAGGGCTGGTGGATGCACAAAGGCCGCTTATGAAAGCACACAGGCACCTGGCCCTGTAACAACACCCCCTGGTCACCTGCGCCAGGACATTCTGGGGTTCAGCCCCTTACCATAGCCTGTTGCTTCATTTCAGCAGTACTATAGAAATTATTAATGGTAGTAGTGTCACACTTCCAATGAGTGAGTGAGGGGCTCAAAGAGTGAGAATAGTTAGAAGCCCATTATTACAGCAGCATATTGTTACATAGAATTATATATACATGTTATAAAGAGTTATACTTGACTAGTTTTGTAGCCCGTTACAATAACGGGTGCTAGAATAGATGTGTAGACTTGGCATTTCATTCTTTCTATCTTTCTGTATGTCTGTCTGTCTTTCTGTTTTTTCCCTGGCCCGCTGTTTGTCTTTCTTTATTTCTGTCTCTCCCCCCTGTCCAGCAGCACCCCTTCCCCGCTCCCCCTGTCCAGCAGTAGCCCTTCTCCTTTCCTTTTACCACCCCCTATCCATCAGCACCCTTTCCTGCTCCCCCTGTCCAGCAGTAGCCCTTCTCCCTTCCTTTTACCTCCCCCTTGTCCACCAGCACCTCTTCCCTGCTCCCCCTGTCCAGCAGCACCCCTCACAATGCCGAAGAGCTGCGTTCATGTTCCCACACGCTGTCTGTGCGCCCCGATAGAGAAACCACCATTTTTTTTTTTACCGTTCGTCACCTCATCTTCCATGTCGGTGTGAGTAAGAAGGGGGACACCACAACCGCTATAACGCGGCAGCCAGACCTGGAAGAGCAGAAACCCCCTCTCCCCTCCCCCTCTGCATGCATACCCCCTACAGCCCATAGCACATCAACCCCAGCGGCCAACTGCCAGTGCTCGGCATGCGCAGGCACGGCGCCACGGATCACAGCCCCACAGAGTTTGAAATGCGCATGCACGCTAAGGGTTTTATTATAGCGGATACATAAAGGAGTCCTTTTATTAAGGTGCCCTAACTGATTTAGTGCGTGCTAAAGATTAGCGTACGCTAAATGCTAAGATGCCCTAGGATATAATGGATGCCTTAGCATTTAGCGCACGCTAAATCAGTTAGCGAACCTTAATAAAACAATCCCAAAGTTATCAAATTGTGCATACAGTCTGAGGTAATGCATCAAAAGATATCAGCTGACCATTAAAACCATTAATATTGTCTTCATTATGGGTGACTTGTATTATTAGTCTGAGTCTCTTTGAATTCCTGGTAGGGATTTCTTAAAAAAGAAAAAAAAAAAAAAAAAACCCACCATGGTTTTAGATTTTTGCAGAACAGTATATTTACTGTGGTTGTGCAAATTTCAGTGGGAAGTGAGTTCCACGCTTTTGCTATTCTATAAGCACTGTTTGACGTACGCTGCTAGACATAAATCATAATTAGTGCCAATTCAGTGTTTGTTAACTCCAAGAATTAAGTCATTGGAGCCAATTAATTAATTATTTTGGGTGCCAGGTTTGGGATCCGTGCCTTTATAGAATCCAGAGAACGTGTATAATCAAAATTAAACATTACTTCAGCATACAGTAGGATCAATTCACACAGAGATACACAAAACAGAGTATTGTAACCATAACAAAACAATGTTCAAAAGGAATGCTTAGTTTATAAATAAATAACCTCAATAATAGTTATGCTCAGAACACCTTGTACAATCCAATGGGAATTCTGATTCCACTTCCTCAAAACGAGTCAGCGGTGTTGGAATTCTTCATCATTCCCAATAAATGGAAAGTACTCAATATATATATTTTTAGAAATTTTTTCTATTTTCTTATTTTGTCTCTTTATTATAATTTATTTATATTTTATAACATCAATATAGCTTAATATAGCTTAAATAGCTTATATGTAGAAAAAGGTTTAAAAGTGCATCACTTAACTTAAAGTCATTTCCCAGTTTGCTCAGTCTTGCCAATAGATTAGGGAAAGATAGGTCCAGATAAAGCCTCAGCACTGAATTCCTGGGATCGCTGCTGACCATGAGAGGTAGCCAGATTGCCTCTTTTGGTCTCAATGTCAGAGCCAATGAGTTCATACTGTAGGTCTCTGCCCTGCCAAATTATATTTAACCACTGGACCTCTGTGTCATGTATTTGTTTTAGTTTTGGGGAGTGGACTATAGTTACCAAACTCATAACCATTTTTCTAGTGTTTTAACGTAACTTAATCTTTTAACTTAACCATATAAACTAAACTAAGCTAAACCTTAAGTTTATATACCGCATCATCTCCACGGATGTGGAGTTTGGCACGGTTTACAAGAACTTAAAATATAGGAAGAGAAGGAAAAAAAAAGGTTTACAGAACGTATATATATAGAAGAGAAGAGTAAGGGGGGGATAGAAACATTTGTTATGACATGGCACAGGAACATAAAAAGAGTGAAGTGGAGTTGTGGCCTAGTGGTTAAAACTGCTAACTCAGTACCATGAGGTTGTAGGTTTGCTCCCAGTGCCGCTCCTTGTGAACCCAGGGCAAGTTACTTAACCCTACATTGGCACAGGTACCATAGATAGATTGAGGGGCAGCTCAAGGAAAACTGCTGTCTGAGGTGAGGGATGAGCTGGCACCCCCCCCCCCCCCCCCCAAGCATCCAAAATAATCTGGAAATAGTGTTCCATGTACCACAAATCCCAGTATATCCCATCAGTCCTGTAACTTGGCCCAAAAGCATCTCTCCTTTCCTTGCCTATCTGGCTGCTAAACTGAAATGAATTTGATCCTCACTATGGAGGTGTAAATTTTGTTACACAACTCGTAACTTATCTTGAGCTGCCATGGGCTAGGGCGTGTAATAGTGTGAATAATAATTTGTTGTTGTTGTTTTTTTCCTAGGCAATGAAAGAAATGGTTTGGAGTTCAGCAGACAGGTAAGGCCGAATGGGATGGACAGGAATCACTGGACTGCTCACAATGCACTGTGGTATGTCTGTAAAGTGGTCTTAGGAGAGCAGAAAATCCACAGCTAACAAACTACTATAACTATTTATTATTTCTATAGCGTACATTTTAACATACAATAGACAGCCCCTGCTCAGAAGAGCTAATAATCTAATTTAGACAGGGTTGGGGAGATTGTGGTAGAGGAAATAATACAGTGGGTCTAGGTATCTGACAGCAGTGAGTGGGAGTTAAGAGTGGAAAGCAGTTTCAAAAAAGTGGGCTTTTAGCTTGGATTTGAATACTGCTAGGGATGGAGCATGACGTATTGATTCAGGCAGCCTGTTCCAGGCATACAGCGCCGCAAGAAAGAAGGGACGGAGTCTGGACTTGGCAGTGGAAGAGAAGGGTACAGATAAGAGGGGCTTGCCCGATTAATGGAGATCATGGGGAGTGGCATAGGGGTGGAGATAAGTGAAGAGAGATATTGGGGGGGGGGGGGCTTCATAGCGAATGTACTTGTAAGTCAGCATGAGGAGTTTAAACTGTATTTGGAAATGGACGGGGAACCAATGAAGTGACTTGAGGAGAGGGGTAATGTGAGAATAGCGGCTCTCGTGGAATATGAGTCGTGCAGCAGGATTTTGAACGGATTGAAGAGGTGCGCGATGGGTTCGCGGGAGGCCCGAGAGAAGTGCGCTGCAGTAGTCTAAGCGTGAGGTGACGAGAGCGTGAAAAAGGGTTTTGGTAGTGTGTTCAGAGAGACGGACTTTGGTAATATTATAGAGGAGGAAGCGACAGGATTTGGCAGTTTGTTGGATCTGAGCAGAGAAGGGGAGAGAGGAGTCATCATAAGAACATAAGAATTGCCACTGTAAGGTCAGACCAGTGGTCCATCGTGCGTAGCAGTCTGCTCACACGGCGGCCCTTAGGTCAAAGACTAGTGCCCTAACTGAGACTAGCTTTACCTGCGCACGTTCTGGATCAGCAGGAACTTGTCTAACTTTGTCTTGAATCCCTGGAGGGTGTTTTCCCCTATAACAGCCTCCGGAAGAGCGTTCCAGCTCTCTACCACTCTCTGGGTGAAGAAGAACTTCCTTACGTTTGTACGGAATTTATCCCCTTTTGACTTTAGAGAGTGCCCTCTCATTAGCTCTACCTTGGAGAGGGTGAACAACCTGTCTTTATCTACTAAGTCTATTCTCTTCAGTACCTTTTTATGTTCTGTTCCAGTAGGAACTTATCCAACCTTGTCTTGAATCCCTGAAGGGTGTTTTCCCCTATAACAGCCTCCAGAAGAGCATTCCAGTTTTCTACCACTCTCTGGGTGAAGAAGAACTTCCTTACGTTTGTACGGAATTTATCCCCTTTTAACTTTAGAGAGTGCCCTCTCATTAGCTCTACCTTGGAGAGGGTGAACAACCTGTCTTTATCTACTAAGTCTATTCTCTTCAGTACCTTTTTATGTTCTGTTCCAGTAGGAACTTATCCAACCTTGTCTTGAATCCCTGAAGGGTGTTTTCCCCTATAACAGCCTCCAGAAGAGCATTCCAGTTTTCTACCACTCTCTGGGTGAAGAAGAACTTCCTTACGTTTGTACGGAATTTATCCCCTTTTAACTTTAGAGAGTGCCCTCTCATTAGCTCTACCTTGGAGAGGGTGAACAACCTGCCTTAATCTACTAAGTCTATTCCCTTCATTATCTTGAATGTTTCGATCATGTCCTCTCTCAGCCTCCTCTCTCAGTAGGCACCAACCCCTAGATTCTATTCACCGTGACTAGAGTTGCGTGCGCAAATCTGTGCGTCTTCTCAATTTGTGTGTGCAACTTAGCAAGCCAATCCATACCAATAATTGCCAATTAGCAAGCAATAATTGACATTAATTGGCACTAAGCGGAATTGACGCACACGACTTTCTAAACATATTCTATAAAGTGGTATATACTACTGCGCGGATGCACGGCCAGGGCAGGGTTAGGCACCCTATTGTAGAGTTTGCCCTAGCCATGCACAATTTTTAAGTGCTGGCATTTATGCCAGGTTTTCATTGGTGTAAATGTCTGCGCCACAATTTTAGTCATAGGGATGGGCGCTACACATATTCTATAAACTGTGCCTAACTCCAGATGTGGTTTGCAGAATAGTGCTAAGCACAGATTTTTTTCAGCTCCAAATTTGTAGGCAACATAAGTAGAATTGCCCCCTAAGTGCTTCACGGTGCATACTTATAAAATAGGACATGCATCATTTACCCCCCAGATTCTATAAATGATGCCCAAATTTGGGTACGATCCTGAGATATGTGTGCAAATGAATTAGTTAATGAGCCATTAACAATCAATAATTGGCTGCTAATCAATTATTGAGGTCAATTGGCAGTAATTTGGATTTACGCGCAGATCTGGCGTTGAGCAATTCTATGACAATCTGCACCCAGATCTTCTCACGAACAACCCAGAAGGGGGCTTGGCCATGAGAGAGCCATGGATAGGTTAGGGGTTTTCCAATTAATTATTCGCAGTGCTATAGAATTTTGGGGATGTGCGTCCAAGATGTGTGTTAGGATTTCCTCATGCCCAAAGTTGGGCACAAAAATCCCCACTAGACACTATTCTATAAATGCTGCTCATCCCAGAGTGCCTTTTATAGAAAAACACTGAGAGGAAGATTCTCAAAACTCGCCAGTAAAATCCAGTAAGTCGATATAGTGCCCTTAGTGGGATTGACTTATTTTACGGGCGATTCTCAGCATAATAGCATGTAAATTATATGCAAACTATTTGTGCGGAGAATCACCGGTAAAGAGCAGGAGGAACTGTGCCTAGCGATTGCTCAGAAGGCCCCATAGTAGGGACCTTAAGTACCTTGGCCAATCAGCACCTCCCTGGCGCAATCCCAGGATGCACCAAGAAGGGGAAGGCCTGCCATTTGGAAGAGACGGGCTTGCTGGCCGGAAGGAGTAGACATTCCTCTGGCCGGCCATCATCAGAAAGGTACAGGGGGTGACGGGGAACCCCAGCAGTAAGAGGGGGTATGAGGGGGTAGGAATTACCAGCAGTGGGAGGGAGTGGGCATCCCTCCTGCTAGGGGTGTCAGGGGGACATGGACCATGGCAGCAGGAGGGAGTGGGAATCCCTCCTACTCTCCTTCAATTTTGGGGGGGGATCTTTTTTTTTAATTTGCAGGGGGTTGGAGGCTGAGCTGTCAAGCCTTACTTTCCTTTCAGTTTCAGTACTCAGGCACTGACCGGAAAGTAAGGCTATGACAGCTCAGAACCTGTCGGCACAACGAGGTTAGGAAATCACCTGGCGATGATAGAGAATCGCTTGGAGTGCTGCTTTAAATATTGAGGAGCCCATTTTATTACCATTTTAAAATTAATGACCTCGTTGTACTACATTTGCATGGCAGAGTCGGAGACTGCTAGGAAGCTTGAAAAAGGCCATTCCGAAAATCGGCCGGTAAAATACTGGCACAATAAACCGGCTGGAACCAGTTGAGCGACCATGTTATGGGCATGGTAAGTTTTGAGAATCCTGCCCTCAGTGCTGATTTTTCCTGGCGCCATTTACTGAATCCAGCCCTTAGCACATTCTAATATCTGTTAGCACACGCTAAGTTTTAGTAAAAGGACCCCCAATATAGATCCTCATTTACTAACTTGCATTAATGCAATCAACATGCTAATATGCGTGAACCATGAATGATGGAGGAGAATACTTGGACTTGCGTTATTTAATGCACGCTCATCTGTGTTAGTAAATGAGGCTATCAGTTTGTTTCCAGAGAGGCGGAGACCTACAAGGTGTCTGAAAAATCTGCTGAGCTTTGCAGTTGGAGGCCGTCTTTTGACCAAAGATTTTAATTTCTTGCAATTCATGAGGATAAGCCCAAAGGAACGCTTGCCCAGAAAATGCTCTGGGATTTTTAGACAGTTCTTAAATGTGCTTTCAAGTGACGTTCAACAACGCTTTGTATAGAGGTTTTGCTTGCTTTTTGAAATACTTTTGCAGCTGAAATTGTAGATAACAAAATTATTGAGCTAGAGTGCATTATTTCGGAACTGTTCAAGCCCACCAACTATTTCTCAGGCTAGCTGTACACTATTTTCTTTGCCTTTGCTCAGAAGTTAAACCTGTTTAATTCTAAAGTGCTTATTTAACCATATAATGGATTTCCTTATGATGAATTTCTATCCTACCTCATCTTTTTTTTCCACATTAACAGCTACGGGTAAGTCACATGAACTGTCCTGCAGGGCATGAAACTCAGCAGTGATTTCTTAAACCAATATTTGACCAGATAGGGGGAGAAGGAAAAAGAGGGAAAGAATATAAGGTAGACGACAGTGTGATGTAGTGTGAAGTAGCTGATCCCTCTGAACAACAAGATTTGCTTGCCCCCTTCTCTGCTGTGTCAGGTTTTTCAGAGTAACAAACTGGGCCAGTGGGAGGATTATTTCCACCCACTAAAGGTGTTTTCTGTTTTCCAGTTACACCAGCAACAAGTTCCAGCATGCCAGACAGATTTTTGGTTCTGAAAACCGGTCTGGTTTCTCTCTGCTCGGAACTGAAGTGGGAAGCGTCCAGAGCTCCTGGGCTGCAAAAAGCCAGAAACATAGGAGAGGAATTCAAGCAACACTTTTCCAGCGCCTCAGTAACGGGTGGCTTGTGCACCATTGCAGGAAGCAGCTGGATCTATATTCAGCTGGCAGTGGTGAGCATTTGTTTAAGTTCTGACCACCGTCAGCTGAAATAGACCTGAATATTCAGTGCTAGGCCATGTCTGGATACCAGCACTGAATATCTGGATTTGCAGCAATACCTAGAAGTTCTGGTTACCGGTCCATTTGCAGATACAATTCAAGATACAGTGGTGCCTCACACAACGAACTTAATTGGTTCCAGGAGCAAGTTTGTTATGCGAAAAGTTCGTTATGTGAAACGCGTTTTCCCATAACAATACATGTTAAAAAAAATAATTCGTTCTGTAGCATAAAATATGCTAAGATGACATAAAAAAAGATAAATTTTTTGTTATTATTTTTATTTAGATACATCTAAAAACATAATTGTTTTTTAAAACAACACATCACCTTTCACCTGCCTGTCCTTAATCCAAATTGCTAATAGCCTCTCCATTTCCTCGTGGATTGAAGACCTATGTTTTTCATGAAATAGTTTTGATACTCCTTTGGCTACTTTGGCTGATTTTATTGCATACTTATTTGTCAAAATGGTGAAAATGGTGGTTTTGCTGAGGCCAAACTCTTTGACGAGGTCACACTGTTTTACCCCACATTCACTCCTTCTAATTATTTCCCGTTTCATTTCAACAGAAATCACCTTCCTGCTTTTTTTAGAAGCCATGATATACTGTATAAACAATAATTTTACAGTGAGAGAGGGCAGAGTCTCAGCGGCAAAAACTGGGACTTAACTGTTCATTTTTTTTTTTTTTCTAGCATCGGGGAAGCGGCGAGAGTAGCTCCGCCCCCCCCAACGCATCAGCAGTAGGCGCCGGGCCCCTGCGAGCCGACGGTCCGCCACTGCACAGGGAGCCAGGCGGAGAGAGGGCAGTTAAGCGCGGTGCCTGCGCGGAAGGATGCAGCTCGGGCGACTTCGTTGTGTGAAACGAAGTTCGTTGTAGGAAGCAAGACATGAAGTTCGTTGTGCGCAGCGTTCGCTGTGCGAGGCGTTCGTTATGCGAGGCACCACTGTATTAACTTTGACGTATAAAACCGTACATACAAGTATTCCTGATTATCTGGCATCGTTAATTATTCCATATTCCCCCGTCAAGGGTTCTTTGATCTTTACGGGGCAATAGATTAGTAATCCCACAACCCTCAAAAACAAAATGGGAGAGAATTAGAAATTCAGCATTCTTTGCAATAGCTCCAGCCTTATGGGACTCTTTACCATCTAATTTACGACTGGAATCATCATATTCTCGCTTTCAAACTCTTTTGAAAACTTATCTCTCTGAATGTGCTTTCTGTTAACTTTATATCTAGTAGAGAACACATCTTTGTAGTGATACGAAAGTAGTGTACTATCCTATTTTAATGGCCTTCCTTTTTATATATATATATTTCTAGATCCTAAATCTGTTAATATATTAATCTATTCTATGATCATATCTAAAATCGATTATTGTAACTCTCTTCTAATCAATATAACACATAAAGAAAAAAGACGGCTTCAGATAATTCAAAATACGGCAATAAAACTTATTCATAAAGCGAAAAAATATGATCATGTTACACCACTAATGATTAAATCACACTGGCTTCCTATCTCCCACCGTATTAACTTTAAGATACTATTTTTAGTATTCAAAGTACTAATCTTTAATGAACCACAATTTATGACAAGAATGATTATACCATACAATTCCCCGCGTTCTCTTCGATCATCTTCTTTAAATTTACTAACAGTTCCCTCTTTGAAAATCATTGGCACAGGAAGAAGTGATATGTTTTCTGTTATGGCTCCCAAATTGTGGAATTCACTGCCACATTATATTAGAAATGAAAAAGATCTTACCTCTTTTAAAAAATTATTGAAAACTTTTTTGTTTCAAGACGCTTTTGATGTTTAATAGGCTTTATTTTGGACCCTTCATATTTTGTTATAGATATTAACCCCCTTCCCTCCCTTTCGTCTTTTTCCTTTTTTTTGTAATTTCCAATATAAAATGAATTTGTAACTTTTCCCCCCTTTCCCCCTTCAATCATGTCTGTCTTTAATCTGACTGCAAAAATGTTAGTTGATTTATTTAATTTGTATGTTGGTTTTTTTATATCCAATTGTATGTGAGACCACAAACTGGTGGCTTTTTAAATTGTTCATCGCTTAGAAATTTGTATAAGCGATTCATCAAATGGTAATAAAACTTGAAACTTGACCTTATTTATATATATATATATATATATATATATATATATATATATATATATATATATTATTGTACACCACCTTGAATTGCACTGCAAGTAAGGCGGTATATCACGTTTAATAAACGAACTTATGTAAGGTTAGTATTCAGGGTCGTACCAGCATACCTAATCGGGCAAGGTTATGACTGCCTTTTATGCATTGCAGCTTGCCCAATTGGGTACTGCTGGTGCCTATATGACTTCCAGGACCATCTTGACTCCGCGGACAGTACTGAAGTGGTCAGAGTCGATATTCAGCTGGACACTAGCAGCTTGCCAATTTCAGCCTCAGCATTTTCGGTTGGCCTAACCAATGTCAGCAAAGGCCTATGGGAGATCGTATCATTCATGTCTGATCTCTCAGCATGGTTTAAGTGAGCAGTAGCCTTTCTGGCATGCTTAAACCACACTGAAAATCAGCTTCAGAAATTTAAACAGGTGCCAGGTCCTGACGGAAGTGTCACTTGTATTTTTTTTTTTTTTTAAATCTCTTACTAGGGCATGGGTTAAACCCCTCTAGGTTTTCATGAGAAAAATCTCAGAGGCACCTGGAAACATTCAGGTACAGCTCTCCCTCACTATTCATGGTTTTCCTATTCGCAAATTTGATTATTCGGGGTGGGGTGGGGGGTTACTTCTAAATTTCTTCTAATTTTTATCTATTTGCAGGCTGCCCGAACCTCCCCGGACCTTACCTGGTGGTCTAGCGGTGACGCGGGGCAGGAGCAATGTTTCTACGCTCCTGTCCCATGCAGAGCCATCATCAAAATGGCTGCCCTGAGTTCCCGTTGTAGTCTTGAGACTACAAAGGGAACTCAGAGCAGCCATTTTGATGATGGCTCTGCACAGGGCAGGAGCATAGGAAGATCACTCCTGCCCCACGTCACTGCTAGAACACCAGGTAAGGTCTGGGGATGCAAGAGGGAGGCAGGGATGGGTCAGAGCCGGCCCAAATACTTATTCACGATTTTTCCCTATTCGTGGGCCGGCTCTGCACCTAACCCCCGCAAATACAGAGGGAGAAGTGTATTTGAAAAATTTAGACAAGCAAAAGATGATGTGAGATGGAATAGATGAGAGGAGTACTAGAATGAGTAAGGTAGGGGTGAACTGGAGGTTTATTCTGTGAATTCTGAAGTAGGAGGCATACATTTGCATGTTTAGCCTAAGGATAAAGCAAGGTACTTGTAGCATCTGATGCAGGGCCAGGAGACAAAAGGATGTTTCTTTATTCTGCAATTTATAAATACAACATATAATAATTTTTGTAAATGATGGCAGATAAACACCTCCATGGTCCATCCAGTCTGCCCAGAAAGGTGACCAGGATTGTACCTGCTGCTACCTGCAGTTTATCCCTCTCTCTCCCCCCCCCCCTCCCTCTGACTTTAGGGTTGTAACTTTTGCTTCGTCCAAGTTAACCTCCTCTATGCCCTTTTTTAAAAAAAAAACCAAAAAAACAACTAATGGGTTGATATTGAAAAGAGTTTAACCAGTATTCAGTAACTCTGAATATCACCGCTAACCAGTCATTTCCTAACCGACCAAGTTAAGCGCATGTCTTGGGAATGCTGTCGCGGGAACTCTCAGCAGGCATTTTTATTGAGAAACTAGCAGAGGCATTAGGGATGGTTCCTACCGTGTAGCGGCCACAAGGACAGTTAAAGATAGGCCAAGGGAGGGCCTTCAGTGGTTGAGGGGGCCATCTCAGTGGAACCTGCTCTTTTCCAGGGGTGGAGGCAGGGCAGGTGGCTGGCTTGTTGAGGCCCGATCTCTGTGGAGCAGGGGGGTGGGTAGTGGTGGTGGCAGCCCAGCAAGACCTGCTTTCTCCAGGGAGGAAGACTGTGGACTTGATCTGGTGGTGGTGGGAGACTTGGTCGGCCTCTAATTGGAGGCCATTTTGCCAGAAGAAAATCTACTTATCTAAGGAGGGTGAATTTTTGAAGCCCTGCATTTTTAGGCTATTGGTTCTCATCTCATATGGCTTTCAGTGTAGAGTTTGTGCTGTATTAGCCCTGCCCAAAACCACTTCTGCTCTGTCTGTATCCTTTGGATGACATAACTAACTATTCTGCAATATCACTCATGAAAATATTGACCAGAATAATTCTAATCACTGATCCCGAAGGCACTCTCCTCTGCATATAAATTCCATTTGTCCACCACCTTCTGGAGTCTGCACTCATCCAGTTTCTAATTAGGGCCCACCTCTACACTGCTCAGTTTATATATGTATATAGGACAGTATCAAAGGTTTAAGAAAAAGCCATCCCCATGCACACTTCTTATCTCTATATAAATATATATACAGGACTATATGTGTATGTATATATATTATGACTGGGCATGGCCCTGGCTAGGGCCTTGCCTGGAGCACACCGGCCTCGGCTGAGCGGTAAGGCGAGGCTTGGAGTGTGTGGAGTGGAGGAAAATGCAGTAAACACACAGGTGTTAAGGTGAAAAAAGGAAATGTGCTTTATTTGGATAAACAGTTCAGCACTTGTTATAGTTTTCACAAGATTTCAATGATGGTGAAAAAACAAGAAAACACACATCAAACATAGTTCAATCCATCTTTTCCTTCTGCTGCTTCTGGCTTTCCAAAAAGAAAAACCAAACGTAAGTTGCTTTAAAGCTCAGCTTCTGTGCCTAGAGTTTAATTGACAGTACTTCGAGGAAAACAAGGGAAAAAAACTCCCATAAAGGAACCAGAATTCTAGGTTCCCCACCCACTGAAATCACCAGTAAAAATAAACTGGCTGCCTTACAGGTTTCATGCAGGCAAAAAGAAAACACAGATCAAAACAATATCTTAACAGTCAATTCCAGCAGAAGATGAAACAATCTTCAAAACCCCAAAACTATTCTTCTTTATTAATTAATTAATGTATGGGAGCTTCCGGTTCAGCTCCATAACTTCAGTATCAGCCACATCCCCACACTCTGCAGTTTCCATGCTCCAGGTATCTGCTCCATTACAATATCCTCATAACTAGCATTTACAGTAGTTCAGTATTAGAGGTCTTTACCTGAGCCATAGGTGAGGGAGCTGCTTGCTGCCTTCCAGCCTGTCAATCTGCAGTTGGGAGGTGGTCTGGGCCTCCTTCCCCTTGCTTCCTAACAGCCACTCCCTTTTCTGTTGCATGGCGCTGACTAGCACTCAACCCAGCTGAGCTCCCTTGTCTCAAGCCAGCTAACTTCTGGGTTGCTCTGAGCTGATTAATGCTCATTACACCTGAGCTGCTTGGTCTAACCACTCCAGCCCTGGTTTACTTTGCTCCCACCCTGGGCCATGCTGGGACTGTCAGTTCCTGACCTTTCCCTGTTGTTTGTTGCTTAGGGAAATTAGGACAGGCTTTAGGTGACTTGCCAGTTTTAGAACTGGTGTGTAAAGGATAAAATGGCAAATATATTAGGATCTAATAATGCCAATTGCATGCGCATTTCCACATATATGTCCCTAACTTTAGGTGCAAGTACTTAATACATTATACAGCCTCTTGCATTGTATCTTGCTCTATAAGTCTCTTGCACTGTATTTTCACTGTATAAATATCTTTGCTATATATACAGTCTCTTGCATTGTAAATTTGCATTGTATTTTCGCTGTATAAACACCTATGCTGAATATGTACAGTCCCCTGCATTGTAAACTGCTCTCAACTGCATAGTATATTCCCTTACATTGTATCTTCGCTGTATATGTACAGTCTCTTGCATTGTAAACCGCTCTGAACTGTTTGTGGTACTGCGATATACAAAAATAAAGTTGTTATTATTATTAATAATACCATGTCAAAGACTGGTGTAAATATTGACACTTAAGTCTAGGCAGTTAGGTACATACATGCATGTACATACATGCATGTAACTGCTAGCCACACCCCTTACCCACTCATGCTCTTTAGCAGACACACACAATGGATTTTGTGTGCATAATTTATAGAAAACCAGCTAAGAGCAGTAATGCATGTAATTACTAAATGGTGTCAGTTAGTGCAAATTGTAGCTTATCATTGTTCATTAACACCGATTATTAATTAATTTACATTCACAACTGACTTTGGGCTAGATCAGGGGTGTCCAATGTTGGTCCTCGAGGGCCGCAATCCAGTCGGGTTTTCAGGATTTCCCCAATAAATATGCATGAGATCTCTATATATGCTAATAGATCTCATGCATATTCATTGGGGAAATCCTAAAAATCCGACTGGATTGCGGCCCTCAAGGACCAACATTGGACAACCCTGGGCTAGATGCACTAAAGTCCATCAGTAATACCGACTGGATCGCTGTTGGATGATTCTCTGGCCGACTGTGAAACAGCAATTGATGCACTATCAAGTTTGCATACATATGATTTGCATGCAAACGCAACCGATCACTCAGTGACCGACCAACATATGCGCAGAGCCCTAACAGCAGTGACAGGGGAAGCAGCCTCCTGTCACTGATGTTAGAGCTTCTTTTTTTTTTTAATGGCACAGATGTGTGTCTGTGTGTTACACTCGCACAATCTGCTCCCCCCCCCCCCCAATGAACCCCGCACAACCCCCCCTCCTTGGCAGTGAAAATGGCAAAAGGGATGCCTACTCCCTCCTGCCTGGCTGACTAGCCAACGCCATGCCCCCAACTGGTCCTGTACCCCGCACCACTGACCCTCCAAACCATCCTCTACCCTCCCTCCTTTCTCCTATAAAAAAGGCAGGAGAGATGCCCACTTCCATCTATCACCAGATGCTCCTCCGAACCTCCCCCCAATACCTTTGCTAGGCATTGGGAGCTGGGGAGAAGCATGTCCCTCCAGCTCCAAGCCCCACCCATGGAAAATGATGGGCCTTCTCCTCCCCAGTGCACCATGTGATGCACTGGGAGGAGCCTAAGGCCCTGATTGGCTCAGATGCTTAAGGCCCCTCCCCTTAGGGCCTTAGGTGTCTGAGCCAATCAGGGCTTTAGGCTCTTCCCTCTATATCCCATGTGATGCACGTGAAAGGGTCTAAGGTCTGATGTCTGAACAAATCAGGTCCTTAGGCTCCTTCCTCTGTATCCCGAGGGGCCTAAAGTCCTGATTTACTCAGACATCAGACCCTGGGCCCCTCCCTGTGCATCACATGGTACACCAGGGTGGGGAAGGCCTGTAATTTTCCACGGGCATGGCTTGGAACTGAAGCGACATGCTTCCCCCCCAGCTTCCTCTAGCTCCCAATATCTAGCAAAGCTACCGGGGGGGGGGGGGTTCAGGGGATTCTGGGGTCATTGGGGAGGGCCGTCATCGGTGGTGGGGGACTTTTTTTCACACGCAAAATATCTGTGTCTGAAAAAATTTTTAAAACCCAGTCATTTTCTTCCGATAGCTAAAACCCCTGTTTGTTTGTTTTTTTTGCATAGCCCCGTGATGTTAGTGCATCAATCGTTTGGCTACTTTGCATGGGGTTTTAGCTAATTTGCATGGCTGGATCTGAAAATGGGTGATTGAGGTGAAAAACATGCGGTGAGCCATTTTGTGCATCGGGTTGATAAAAGCGATCGTCTTTAGCGACAATCGCTGAGTTTAGTGCACTTAGCCCTTTGTTCTGTAACTTCTGTGTGCAACTTTATAGAATTTAGGGGACGGCGCATGCTTGGATTTTCATTCTCAGGATAATTCTGCCTGACCTTTCAGATTAAAACAGAAGATCTCAGCGATGTCGTTCAGCCAGGAATGGCACATCGACCATGTCACATGACACAAGGAACACACATGATGCCTGCCAGCCAGGTACCAGGGGTGAGTAACTGTACTGCAGTCACTGAGCTCCCAGTTCAAACTCTGCTCTCACGGTATCTTCTGTTTACAAACCATTCCCTGTGATCACGGCAGGAGAGAAACTCCTGACTTCGTCAACCTTGCAGTTTATTGCCAGCCTCCAGGGCCAGGATATTGTACCTTCAGGGAATCCGTATATCTAGTGTATCAAAGTGCAGACCCTGTGAAAACAAAATAGAGCGAGAACCTCATTTCCCGAGACATTAAGATAGGATTAGAATTATGAATAATCCAGCTCCATGGGTCGGTGATAAAGGTATAGGGTCCCAGTGACTGCAATACATAGGAATGGGTAGATAGGGTTACCAGATTTTATGGACGTAAAATCCGGATCCATAGACCCGGCCTGCCAAGTACTACCCATCCCTGCCCCATTACGCCCATGCCATACCACACCCCAGCCTCGCCCCCCTCAGCCTGCTCATTGATCAGGAGGGCTTGGATGCGACACGACGACCTCGGGCGCACACACACGTGCGACACCACCATGTTGCATCCGCACATGCTCCTCCCGATGCAATCAGCTTTTCAAAACCTGGACAAAGTGCCGGGTTTTGAAAAGCCATCTGAACGCCTGGGCATGCCCTCTATAAAGAGGACATGGCCAGGTCAATCCGGACGTCTGATTACCCTAGGGGCAGAGCCCTGCTCTTGAGATTGGGGCCCACATATAAAGAGGGAGGGCTGCACTCTTGGGATAAGAGCTAATTGTTTCTCGATTCAATATTCTCTTAGGATATGTCATCGCTTCACCCTCTCCAGCAGCTTGTATTGCTCCCCAGCCATCTCCAGTCGGCTTCCCAGTTTCTGCTATCCCAAACGCAGCCCGGACAACAAGGTAAGAGCTTTAACTCTATTTTTGGTAAACCTGACTATAATTCATGTTTACTTTTATGCATATTTGACATTTAGGAGGTTGCACTATGCTGATTCACTTCCTTCCTGAGTAATAGATCCCAAAGCGTATTACTAAATACTGCCCTATCAAAACCAAAACCAATCAAATACGGTGTTTCGCAAGGGGCCCTACTATCCCCTCTACTATTTAATCTCTACATTAGACCTGTCCTTGACATAATCCATAAATACCAAATCTAGGTTCACTCCTTCACTGATGACAACCAACTATATCTTCCACTGGGAGAAAATCATGACTCCGAGATCACAAAGCCCCTCAACTGCCTCTCGGAAATCAAAAACTAGATGTCCATTAACAAATTGCAGCTAAACACCTACAAAACAGAACTCCTTTGGATCCACAAAGAACACTGCATCTACACCTGTCCCTCTCAGTTACCAAAACTGCAAAAGACCAAGCACTCCTCGACTCTAACCTATCACTTTCCAACCACATCTCACAAGTGGTGTCCTCCTCATTCTACTACCTCTGACAACTCCAAAAAATAAGGGACTACTGCACCCAACCTGACTTTACCCAACTTCTATAGGCCTTCATCTTCTCTCTCATGGACTACTGCAATGCACTTTTCATCAGACTGTCAGCAACGAATATATAGCGTCTTCAATGTGTACAAAATGTAGCAATCAGACTTCTAAAGAACCTTCATGCCCATGACTCCATCTCCCTGGCTCTATCATCAGCCCACTGGCTATCCATAGCCAAATGCTGCATCTTTAAGGGAATCATGTCGGTGAACAAGTCCTTGAACACCATGGTGCCCGATTACATGTCATCTAAGCTTCCTCCATACATCCTGAACACTCCGCTCCCAGGAGGAAACACATCTCTAAATACCCTGGTCGTGCCCTCTGACTCCAAAATGCCAGACGACAATCCTACTTCCATTTCATACCAAGCTACTAGAATCAACTGCCCTGACAGATCAGATCCCCTGAAGGGCTTTTGAACTTTAGGAAAGCAAAAATCCCCCCGCCTAAAGTCTGTATGATTAAAAAAGAAAAGTACACTAAATGTAAATTGAATTAGATCCTTTGTATATGTCAAATGAAGATGAACATACTGAGGGGCATTTTCCATAGGATGTATAAGTCTGAGGTTGGACATTTTAGGCAGGAGGTCCACAAACCCAGGAGAAAAAAATGTCCATTTTCAGAGCTGCCAGACGTCTATCTTTTATTTTTGAAAATGACCTAGGTATAAGTTTTGGTCCTTAAGACGTCTGTATTTTTTGGCCATTTTCAAAAATAAAAACGTCCCCATGAAAAATGCACAAAAAACAAGTTTTGTAGATGTACCCAACTACCTTATCTGATCGTGGCAGAGGAATCCCCATCAGCTGAGCCGGTTTCAGAGATTCCTGCTTGCTCAGCTAATGGGGATTCCCCCTGCCAGGATCAGCTGAGCCATGGAGCCCTATAGCCCTGTGCAACTGACTGCATCACTTTCTCTCTCAGAGCTACAAAGTCACTTTTGATACATTTGGAGGGGTACCTCACAGTATAATTAATGCCAACATGGATGAGCAGCATTGGATAATAGTCATTAGGCTTGATGAGTCTTGGCAAACTCTCCATAACATCTTGGATTTTGGCACCAGGCAGAAAGCATACCTCCTGAGACATCATGTCTGGTCTGTAGATGGATGCCTCTGTACCCCTCAGCAAGGAATCACCAACCACCACTAACTTAACCATTACCTTAATGCCTCCTAGTGGTCACTGATCTAGCAACTTTGGCAATTTTAAGCTTTGGTCCTTCCTCTTCATGGGATGCTCTCATCTCCTCCACTTTCCAGGGCTGCATACTGATTTTTCAGTTCAATTTCAAGAGCAGGTGCAGTTGCAGTATCAATCCTCCAGGGTTCTATAATTTGAGTCCAGCTGTCCTTCCTCAGCACAGCCTCTTCTTCTCCACTGCTGGAAGTCTTTGATGCCTCGTGAAATTTCATCGATGTACCTCTCATTCTCATGGATGCTTCTCTGTCTTGCCAACTCCTTTCTCAGTTCCTTTACTTCCTTTATGAGGGATTCAAACTGAAGATAACTTATCAGTCCTTTTGGATACAAACTGTTTCATGTTTTTACGATTGTTCAATAAAGTCTTGGTGTTCTGTACATCATCACTGCAGTCTCTGTTCTTTGTTCTTCATCCCAATATTTGACTGCAGTTGTGTTGGATTTTCTGTTTGCTGTTGCACACGAACCATTCCATCTACTTGGGTAACATTTTCTATCTGCACAGAGACAGAAGTTGTAACCTGGCAAACAGCTTTGGTGTTTCCCAGCACCTGATGGAAAAAAAAGAGAGAATAAAAGCAGAAAAAAAACTACCAAAGTAATGCCCTATTCCTAATTAGCTGAAGAACCTATAAATTAATAGATCAGCTTTGGGACAGGTGGGAGTTGGGGAGGGTGGATGGAAATTAAGCAATAAACAAAGACTTTCCTCAACTTCTATCTGTGCCCTAATCTGATCTAATCTTGTGCTCTAGAAAGCAACCCAAAATACTAATCTAGACTAAGTTGAGAGGAGAGATGAATGTTGAGAGGAGGGATGAATGCAGATTCATTGCTAGAAGAGAAACACTACTACTCATCAAAACTGATTATAGACAGTGAAAATAGTGAAAGAGAGCTGATTCAAGGGTGAAGCATCCGTCCTGTGCCGTGGCTTTGTTGGAATTCAGAGGCAAATAGTTTTGCCCAGTTTTATGAAGAAACAATCATTAGGTTAGCTGGAAGCTGGAGAGGGCATTGGTTAGTAGTGGTTCAGTGAGGAGATTCACTATGGGCAGTGGTGTAGCAAGGGTCCCTCCCCCTTCTCCACCTCACTGTTCCTTCCTGATCCCCCCCCACCACGTGCGTGCACCCTTCCCCCATACCTCTTTAATTTTCCCAGCGAGAGCAACATTATAAACTTGCTGCCCATGTCATGTTGATTCTCTCTCTCTCCCAGAAGTGCCATCAGAAAGAGTTAACACCAATGTCGGCAGCAAGTTCGTGATACTGCTCGTGCCGGAAAAATTAAAGAGTTACGAGGGAAGAGAAGGGAAGGGGCGCAAATGTACAGTAGGGTGGGTCGGGAAGGAGCAGGGGGCAGAAAGTAGGATGGGTGCCGGCGCCCCTACCAAGACGGTGCCCAGTGCGGGCTGTCCCCCCATACTATGCCACTGATTTTGGGTGACGAGATCAAGGTCGAACTTGAGGGTTTACATCCCATTCTGACTGATTGCTTGTAGGAGAAATTTATGTGTGGTGTGGGAGTTTACCATATAGGTGAGTAAATTTGCCAAGGAGCATTGTTTATTAGTGATCTACCTAGAGGATTGGGAGTGGGTGGTAGTTTATTTAGGGGGGGTACTTTTACTAAGCTGCGGTAAGCATTACCACCTGCTTATCACAGCATAAAGAAGCTTACCACAGGATGCACCGAAACGTAATTATATAATGTGCACATGCAAACCACACACTAAATTTTATTTTTCAAAGAGGGGGCATATCTGAGAGATGGAGAATTGGCACCACATGCTGATTAGTGCAAGGTGTTGGTAAGGGCTCACATGCTAATTTTTCTTCATGGCTGCCCACTAATGGCAACATTAGAATATGGCTATTAATTCAGAAAATAATATAAGGTCTAGTTGCTCAATACTTCACTAACTACCTAGAAGACCACAATCTACTTCACCCCTCACAATCAGGGTTCAGAACCAACCATAGCACAGAGACACTACTAGTAACTCTACTAGACACTGCCCGACAGCACCTTAGCAAAGGAAGAAGGATGTTGATAATTCAACTCAATTTATCTGCTGCATTTGACGTGGTAGATCACACCATACTACTTCAGACACCAGACATCTCAGGCATGGTATACAACTGGTTCCAAGGATTCCTCAAAACAAGAACATACAGAGTAAAGACAAACGATCTTAAATCAGACCCCTGGTCTAACCCCTGTGGAGTACCACAAGGGTCACCACTGTCACCTATGCTCTTCAACCTCTTCATATCCTCCCTTGGTATCACCCTAGATAACCTAGACGTAACATCATTCAGCTACGCAGATGACATAACCATACTCCTCCCCTTCGACTCACCAGATCCCACTTCAACAGATAAACTGAAAAAAACACTAGAAGCAGTGGAAAAATGGATGATAGACCATAAACTGAAGCTAAACTCGGACAAAACAAAATTTCTATTGCTTGAAAAGGACAAAACCCCATCCATAACAGAATTAGAAATAAATGTCACCAAATACCCTATACAGTCCGCCCTCAAACTCCTAGGAGTGATGATTGACAGATGCTGCACAATGCAGGTCCAAATCAACAAGACCACTTAAAAAGCATTTTTAACCATGCGCAATCTACGAAAAATAAGAAAATTCTTCGACAAAGAGCAATATAGGCTCATAGTCCAATCCCTAGTCCTAGGTCTAGTGGACTATTGCAATATCCTCTACCTACCATGCCCCACAAACATGGTAAAACAACTACAGACAGTACAAAATACAACCCTTAGATTGATCTACTCACTTGGAAAATTCGACCATATCACCAATGCCTACCTAGATTCACATTGGCTACCTATACAAGCACGAATTTAATTCAAATTATACTGTCTATTATTCAAAGTAATAAACGGCACTGCTCCCACCTACCTAAACAATCGCCTAAATCGGAACCTTATAACCAGACAAAGGAGAACTCAGATCCCATTTTCCTACCCTCCATTCAAAGGTACTCAGTGCAAGATGATGTATGACAACCTACTAGCGACAAGACCCCTCCATCTCCAACTTGCTGACAGCAACGAGCGACTTCAAAACATTTCGAAAAGAAATCAAAACCCTGCTTTTCAAAAAATTTATCCAGATATCTTAACTCTCCCTCTCGTCCTTATCCCCCCCCATGTAAATTTCCCCCTCAACTATCTACCTCTCTTGTAATTTCTCCTCAAAGACTCAACTATGTAACCAGCCCATAAATTGTAATATCTCCTCAATGACTCAATTATGTAACCAGCCCCCCCCCCCCAAAAACTGTAATTTTCCTGGAAATGTCCAGTTATCTTCTAATGTAATCCGCCTAGAACTGCAAGGTACAGGCGGAATAGAAGTCACTAACGTAATGTAATGTCTATTTTCCACCTGTGCTAAAAATGGCTTTAGTGTGCGGGAAAGAGATATGTAAAGGCACACTAATATCCCTTTATAGCACAGCTTAGTAAAAGAAGCCTTTAAGGAGCTATTGACCAACTTCTTGTGTTGCAGGATGGTTTTTTTCATAAGGTTATTGTGGGATGGTGGTTTTTCCAGTAGAACTCAGATAAATAGTGTATTCCCCCTGATGACTTAGACTGCATTCTATACTTAACTCATTGCCCTATGGCAAATATTCTGAGCAGAATTCTTAATTTTAATTTTTTTTTTTGCATAAATTCTCCCAGGATCAGAGCGCTTGTTTTGCTTGTATTGTCAAACTATTGTGGAGCTTTATTGCCACCTGGTGGCTATTTCCATTAGACAGTGCATCTTCCATTGCTATCTAGTAATTTATCCATCTACCAATTTTAATAGTATATGTAAGTAATTATTTGTGTTGATTGAATGGAAAACAAAATCTAAAAAAAAAAAAATTGTTTATTTTGTTAAAAGTACTATCTTTGTTATGTCCTATAAATGGGAATAACAAATCACTCCGTCAGGTCCTGTTGATTCATGTTACAAATTAAGGCCCTCTTTTACTAAGCCATGGTAGATATTTCTACCGCAGCCCAGGAATTCAATTAGCTTCGCAGCAGCACTAGCGCATTTAGCGCTCCAGGTCGCGGTAGAAACTTCTACCACGACTTAGTAAAAGGGGGGTAGATTTGTTGCCCCCAAGACACAAGTAACATGGTGATTTCTCACTACTCGCTTTTATCTTAAGCAATGGAAGAAAATCAATGGAAAAGCTAAGCGACAGTCCATTACCTGACATAACCACAGCTGAGAACTCCCCAGGTTTGACCAAAATTGCCAGTTACATTACTTTGGTTAGTTGAGGTAAGCGGAATATAGCGCTTACTTTACAAGCGATCGTGTGCTTATTCCTTTTCCCCCCTCATTTCTTCAGCAGTCCTTCAGCCGAGCCTCCTCTCTCTATCTCAGCAGCAGCCTGGACTGGGCATGGCATCTCAGGTAAGTAGGATTCAGGGCCCGGAAGCAGGATGGATTTACTTTCTCTGGCTCTGCAACTTTTACCGTATCAAGGATTATAGGAAAAGTGTCTGATGTGAGAGAAGACACATAGGAAGGGGCCACTGAAAAGCTCTCAGCCCAACCAACAAAGTTGGGGAAATCACCGTCGAGGGCTATACACTTAGTCCAGTGATTTTCCACTTTTTTACATAGAAACATAGAAATAGACGGCAGATAAGGGCCACGGCCCATCTAGTCTGCCCACCCTAATGTCCCTCCCCTACCTTTGCCCTGTGAATAGATCCCATGTGCCGATCCCATTTGGCCTTACAATCAGGCACGCTGCTGGCCTCAATCACCTGCAGTGGAAGACTATTCCAGCGATCAACCACCCTTTCAGTGAAAAATAATTTCCTGGTGTCACCTCGTAGTTTCCCGCCCCTGATTTTCCACGGATGCCCTCTTGTTGTCGTGGGACCCTTGAAAAAGAAGATATCTTCCTCTGCCTCAATGCGGCCCGTAAGATACTTGAATGTCTCGATCATGTCCCCCCTCTCTCTGCGCTCCTCGAGTGAGTATAGCTGCAATTTGTCAAGCCGTTCTTCGTATTTTGCCGATGGAATGAAAAAAGCGGAAAGTCACTGGACTAAGGGCTCCTTTTACAAAGGTATGTTAGGGCCTTAACGCGCGGATTAGCACACGCTAAAATGCCCCGCGCGCAAGCCGCTACCACCTCCTCTTGAGCAGGCGGTAGTTTTTTGGGTGGCACGCACTATAGCATGCACTAAATCCAGTGCGTGTGCTAAAAACGCTAGCGCACCTTTGTCAAAGGAGCCCTAAGTGCATAGCCCTCGATGGGGACTGCCCCGACTTTGTTGGTTGAATTGAGAATTTCTCAATGGCCCCTCAAATATACTGTAGAGTTGTATTTCTCAGAATGATCAGGTGGTAGAAAATAATTCACTTTTTTTTCAATTTTGTAAACTTAGGCCCAAATTCTATATATGGTGCCTAAAGTTTTGCACGTATATCGGTATGCCTAGCCGACGTACACACACAGCTTAATTGATTACAGCAGTGGTTCTTAACCTTGTTGGAGGTACTGAACCCCACCAGTTTCATATGCGTGTTCACCTAACCCTTCTTTATTCCCTTAGTTTTGCCGGAGCTAGACTAGAATTACTCAACTTGGCATTGCAAATCATGCAATTAGGACGCTGACTCCCATCACGTTCCGTTATACATGTGAATCCATATTGTACATATTCGTCCGACCACTTTCGTATTTTGCTCGACATAGTTAGTAAGGGATTAAAATATTAAGATAGGTATCACACGACGTACCATCACAACAGTTACATTTCGACTACTGTGCGCATCAAATCCCCTGCAGCACAGATAGGCCAAGCGATGTTGCGTGATCACCTGCAGCCAATTATGGACAAGCGGGGCCTATCATCACGAATCATAAGCGCTTCGGTCACGTTCAATCATCTATCAGTTAAATCACAAATTATGATCAGGAATTGATTGATGTATATAAGGTGTTAGTTACAGATTGATAGATCAAGAAACCGAGTACACGATCAGTCTTGATCAAAATCACTGAATAACTGAGAGATGATTGAACGTGACCGAAGCGCTATATGAGTCGGAGGTGTGTTTTGACCTCCGCCGAACCCGCGAGACTGACTCACCAAACCCCTGGGGTTCGGTCGAACCCAGGTTAAGAACCACTGGATTACAGTGATAGGTCTAATCATGCTGATACTTAGTAATTAGCACCTCATAAATGGCATTGATTGAAATTTACGCACACAACTGGGTAGGCGTGATTCTGTAAAAGTTATGCATCAGTTCAAGTGTGCCCTGCTGATAAGGGGGCATGGTTAGCAGTGGATCGTGGGCATTCTTTTAAGTTATATGCAAGTAAAGAGGAGGGCATGGGGGTTGGTGTGGAAGGAGCAGGGGGGATGGCAGCGAGGAGGGTGCAGCAGGGCACCACTGCCCTGGGCACCTCGTACCCTCGCTAAGCCGCTGAGCTGAGCAGAGAGAGAGGAGATATTCAGACTTGGAGAAAGACATAGTGACAGTTCAATTACTGTATTATTATTATTTATTGACTTGTTATCTCGCCTTTACCATCCAAGGCGGCTTACAATACTAAAACAATAAAAATAAAATGAAAGGAACACCAATAATACTGTAAATAGAAAAGAAGGCAATATAGTTATCCATCCATTCATCTTCACATATACATCCATTCTTCCCATCATTAAAAATATTGCTGTTGTCTTCAAAGAAAACCCAGTGGTCAAATGTCAAACTTATTTCTTAGTGTGAGAATTATTAATCAGGCACAATGGGAATATTTAATTCTAACTTTATTGTGGGTTTTTGTTTTTTTTTAACAGGCAGTAGGGCGCCCAGGGCTTCCTGTGTCCTCTTTGGAGCCTCATCTTGAGATGTCACAGCATTTGCCAATCTCTAAACACCTGCCATCCTCAGCAGCACCAGAGGAGCCCAATGACCTTGAGGAGCTAGAGAAATTTGCAAAGACATTTAAGCAGAGACGAATCAAACTTGGATTTACTCAGGTGCTGCAGGAGAAAAATTAGGGGATGGGGCGAGAGATAGAGATTACACAAACAGATGAGATGTTAAGGCACTTAAGGAGGTGAAGGATAGGGGGAGGCACAGCTGAAGAAAAAGCATGTGAAAACACACAGTAGAGGGGAAGGATATAGAAATAATAATAATAATAATTTTATTTTTCTATACCGCCATATCACATAGTTCTAGGCGGTTCACATACAGTAAAAAAAATTATACAATCAGTAAGTAGAATACAATTGACAAAAAATGTGTTAAAATCAAACTAAAATAAACAAACTATAAAAACAATGTACTATTTACCAATCAGGATTCTAAAACACCAATTTACAAATTTATCAAACAAATAAATTTTTAGCAGCTTCCTAAAGGACATATCTGAATGAGCCTGAGAAATTATGTTACATAACCATAAGGGGATGGGGAGGATACAGAAAGCACAGGCAAGGAAAACTGGAAGATGCAGGAGAGGGTTGGAAGTAGAGAATGACATGGTGACAAAATTCATCACCGTTCCCGTCCCCGCAGATATCCGCGGGAAATAATCCCATGTAATTTTGTAGTGTCTATTTCAACCTCAGTCCTTCTACCCCAGCATTCTTCAACGCAAAGCTTGAGGGTCAGTGGTTGTGCCCAATTATACTCTGATTCTTCCCTCTCTCCTTAAAGAATGACTTGAAGATGGTTTCCCGCGGTTATCCACGGGGATGGGAATGGTGATGAATTTTGTCACCGTGTCATTCTCTAGTTGGAAGTATGAATGTGTAACAAGTGCTTAGAACCCATCCTGATCTGACAGTGTGTTCGGGCAGGATCCTACAGGTATGAATACATAGCAAGATGCTTCTGGGTCTTCTGGAGACTGATGATAGAGGTCAGCCACTGCAGCATGCATTTATATAATGCATTTAGAGCAAATTGTTTATAACATGATTATCTGCTCAATTAAAGCACACAACAAATTAAGCATAAAATCACAGTTGTACACTACAAAAACTTTACTAATCCATCCCTCCTTCCCTACTAAAGAACACTATCTATCATCAAATGGCGCTTTACCAACCTCTAATCACATTGACTCTCAATTTACTGAAAAAAAAGGCTTGGCTAAGTTCCCAGCCCTTAACCTTCGACTGAAATACTACAGTTCCACAGAAATTGAATTCCTCATTTGTGGTCCCATGAAGAACACACAGATGTGTACATCGATGTCTACTCGTGTGAGGGACCACGGGGAGCAACTGCTGTGAAGATAATAGATCCCCCTGATATGTAAGACAGTACAAGGAAGCTGGCAGGCATTCTGGAGGGTTAAGTCTTTTCCGGCTAAGCTTTTCAAAGTTGTTTATCCTCAGAACAACTTTGTTTTGGAGGTTCACTTTTTTGTCCAGGCAATTTTCTTCTCCTTTAGTTGTCGAATTTCTAAACAGGAAATTTTTCTCTGTGGGGCTTACAATGTTACGAGGTTAGTCCCTTATTTAACCCCTGTCCATCTAACCCAGCAATTGTAGCGCCAGTCCTTAAAATTAGAGGAAACTCCCAAAACAATCTTAGAAACTCTGATCAAAGAGGTCTCAAAATCCAAAATATATTGCAAATTCTCCGTCAATGAACAATAAATTTATCATATACCCTTCATCTATATATTATATATTGTAGGGGGAGTCCTCAGTTATTGGTACACTGCACTTAAAATCCAATGTGTTGGAGGAATGAAACAGCAATATGTTTACAATAACTCTCCTAGACTCTGCTTGGCATTCAAGCTTATGTCCAATAACATTCTTGGACTCCCCTATTGTAAACACCCATAGTGTGAAAAAATGTATGATTCAATTCATGTGCATCCAGCTTTTTCTACTTCGTCCCACAGATTTCTTTTGTAAGAGGTAACCAACAATTTAAATGATCTCTTCCTTCCAAAAAAAGGATTAAAGGAGTCAAGATTTTTAGTCAATCTCTGACCTTGAAGTTTTCTCAACTTTGGAATGATCTTCCATTTCTTTTAAGGAGTTCCGGCTCACTTCAATTTTTTCACAAATCTTTAAAAACTACTTTATTTGCTAAACACTTTGAAAATTAATTTCCTGAAATTTAGTCTTATTTTTATGGTTTTTATTTGTTAAGAGAATTATTGTAAACCGAGTAGAGCTTTCTTAGAATGATGACTCGGTATATAAATCCAAGCTTTAGATTAGATTAGATTGACCTCTCTATAAAATAAACATCCCATGTAAAAATTTCTAATCCACTTATCTGCAAATATAAAGATCCATTGACCAAAGTTGTTATACCAATGAAACAACCGTGCTTCATTGGTATAACAATTTTGGTCAGCGGATCATTATATCTGCAGATAAGTGGATTAAAAATTTTTACATGGGAATTGAATCATACAATTTTTCACACAAGGAGTTTTTATAATAGGGGAGTCTGGGGATGTTATTGGGCTTAAGCTTGAACGCTCAGCAGAGTCTAGGAGCGTTATGGTAAGCATATTGTCATTTCAGTACTCCAGAACATTGAAGGGCAATACTATAGGTGCGTAAAAGGCACAACAAAAGGGAAAACTTCAATATCAAAGAACCCCAAAGAAAAATCCTAAAAATAAAAGCAGGAACAAAACAGCAAAATTAAACAAGCCCAACAAAAATAACGCAAAAAGAAAATTAAAAATAAAATACCCTCAGTCAGCTTCTAATTCCATGTCCCCAGTCAAGCTAGGCCGGTACCACAACTCCTCCACTTCAGTTTTCCTGCTCCTGAAAGGCTGGAATTAAATGCCAGCCCACTCTGAGGGCTTCCATGGGACTCCAGAAGAAGTCGTGGGCTGCAGAGGCTCTAGGCTGAAAGCTGGGTGCAAGAGGCATTCTCTACTGCAATGCCAGCCATAAATGCTGGTTCATTTCAGATGACCCTTTTTTGGATTGTAGATCACACATCAGAGTCCCTCCATGCTGCTGTGTTGAACCAGCTGATAGAATCCCCAGGAAGAGAAGTTAGGAGAGATGAAAGAACCTGGTGCGTTTTTTCCTTGTCACTTGTGACTCTGCATATGTGCCCTGGTCTGACTGATATTTATCACTGTGGAATGATGGCGGGATCTCCTTCATCTTTCCCCCTCAGCTCTGGTCACCCAAGAGTCATTTATGATTAGAGCTGATGATTTCCAGAATTCAGGCATTAAAGCAGATGAGCATCATAATAATATAATCGTATAATTTTATTGTAAACTGCTTTGATTTGCTTGGTAAGATAGGCATTGTATCAAATGTAATCAACGCTAAGCTTTTTCCATTCATACAAACTGCACAGTGTCCATGCTGTATGGATAAATAAGAACATGTCTTAGCTTCCAAATAACGCTTGGCTTTCATCTCTCTGCAGGGTGATGTTGGCCTGGCAATGGGGAAACTGTATGGGAATGACTTCAGCCAAACCACCATCTCTCGCTTTGAGGCCCTCAACCTGAGCTTTAAAAACATGTGTAAACTGAAACCACTGTTGGAAAAGTGGCTGAGTGATGCAGGTGAGTTATGTAGGAGCAGGAACAGGTGGGGAATGAGTGTGGAGAATTATGTATATGAGACCATAGGCATCGGAACAGGGGGAGACACAGGTGCCTTGGCACCTCCAAAATTTTCCTTTCCTCTCTACGTGTGAGTCGTTTGGTTTTGTTTTTTTTTTGTTTTGTTTTTTACTGTACTCCCCCAGGACGGTGACTTCCATCTGCATATCGAGCATCACACAGCTGTCCAGAAGTTCAGAGGGGGTGGAAACCAGCCAGCTTTGAGCATGTGCAAATGCTTAAGGTTTGTTCCAAATGGCCAAGTGATGCTTCTTTCGCAGATGGTAGAGTCGCTGACCTGAGCAAGCAAGGTATAAAATAAACACTTTATGGCAGCAGCAGTGGCAGGGAATAAAATACTGAAAGGGGAGAGAAGGAGAAACATGCTGAAGAGGGGAAATGGGGGGGGGATGGAGAGAGGTGCTGAAAAGGGGAAGAAAGACGCTGGAGATGGGGAGGAGGGAGGAAGGAATGGAGAGAAATGCTGAAGACCACGTGGTAGAGACAGGAAAGAGAGTACGGAATAAGAAAATGCTAGACGCCATGGGAGGGGAATTGAGAGGGGGGGAGGGCAGGAGATAGATACTGGACGCTATGAAGGGGAATTATGGGATGGTAGGGAAAGAGGGGATGGTAGGGAATGAAGTGGGGTTAGGAACAGAACTTAGGCACCCCAAACAAAAGAGCCTTCTGCTGCTCCTGTATGAGACACAAGGCGGGGAATAGGTGGGTGATACATGTCACTCAGAACATCCTGTGGGGGATGTGTGACCATGTGCAAAGACTAGAGTTACCAGAATTCCTCTTTTAAAAAAGAGGATACTTGGGCCCACCTGTTCTGCCCCCAACCTCGCCACATTCCACCCCCCCAGACCCTCCCCCATACGAACCTCCTGTCTCCATCCCCGAGCTCGGGCCCACGACTGGAGGTCCTCCGTGCATGCGCAGACATCACCACGATGACATCATGCACCCATGCATGTGACATCATTGTGTCAATGTCTGCGCATGCGCAGAGGCCCTCAAGATGCGGCCCCGAGCTCGGGGACTTCCAAAACCCAGACAAATTGCTGGATTTCGGAAATCCCTCTGGGCACCTGGACAGTGCTCTGAAAAGAGGGCATGTCCGGTTCTCCCGGACATCTGGTAGCCCTAGCTTCATTTGCATAAGTTAAGAGGGACTGAAAAGTGGAGTTATCATAGTGCAGGCCCTGGTGTTACTCACCTATTCCCTGCCTTGTGTCTCATATGTGAGATATAGGGCTGAAAGTAACTGTACATCATGGATTTAAGGGTAAGTCTACATATGAGAAACAAAGCTTGGAATAGTTAGTTGTGAGGCACAGGTAAGGTGAGTGACACACGAGACTCAGCATTGTGTGTAAAAGAGTGAAAACATATGAAACTGCACTGGGTTTGGTGAGTGACACAGATAAAATTCAGTACTGGGTGTAAGTGATTCATGTAGAATGAAGAGCTAAGAGAAGGGCCATATTTCTACGGTGTCAGGTCAAAAGCGCGCCGCGACAAAGGCGCGCCCAGACAATTGAGCGCAGCGCAGAGGCGTGCGCCGCTCTAAATTACTGTTTTTAGGGCTCCGACGGGGGGGCGTGGGGGGGAACCCCCCCCCACTTTACTTAATAGACATCGCGCCGCGTTGTGGAGGCGTTGTGGGGGGTGTGGGGGGTTGTAACCCCCCACATTTTACTGAAAACTTAACGTTTTCCCTGTTTTTAGAGAAAAAGTTCAGTTTACCGTAAAATGTGGAGGGTTACAACCCCCCAAACCCCCCATAACGCCGGCGCGATGTCTATTAAGTAAACTGGGGGGGTTCCCCAACAAAACCCCCTGTCGGAGCCCTTAAAAACTGTAATTTTGTGTGGCGCGCGCCTCCGCGCTGTGCTCAATTGTCGGCGCGCGCTTTTGTCTTTCGCGCCGTTGTCTATGAACCTATTTCTACTGTGAGTAGGCAACAGGGAAAGGGAAGTTATTCACTCCTCTCCCTGAATTGTCACTTCCCAGAATCTGCCCTGCTCTCTTACGTACCCTCCCCCCCTTTTATAAAAGCGTAGCGTGATTTTTAGCACCGGCCGTGGTGGTAACAGCTCCTATGCGCTACACTTTTGTAAAAGAGGTGTGTGTGTGTGGGGGGGGGGTATTTCAGTGCAGTTCAGCAATTTGGTCACATTGTTAACAAAATTCAGCTTGGAGCTTGCCTAGGCCTGGTGGCACTCCACCTTTTCCCCTCTCATGCCTTCCTGTTACTATAGAAGCTATGCACTGGAATAGGAAGGGTGGAACACTGCCAGACCTGGGCAGGCTCTATTACCGCTATGCTCAGGCAATGGATGGTTGAAATATACAGTAGCACCAGACATAAACAGAGGCATTAAGGGGAGGAAACATGCTGGCACCTATCAAAATTTGGCACTGAAGCTATTCTCTGAGCATAAATCCGGGATTGGTAGGCTTCAAAGGGTAATGGTGAACGGCACCCCCTCTGAAATGACAGAGGTGATCAGTGGAGTGCCCCAAGGCTCGGTCTTGGGCCCGATCCTATTCAACATCTTCATAAGTAACTTGGCAGAAGGGCTCCAAGGTAAAATAACATTATTCGCCGATGACGCCAAGCTAAGCAATGTAGTTGGCAAAAGCACAACGGACAAAAACTCAATGCCCGACAACGTGATGCACGATCTACTCCTACTGGAGCGCTGGTCTAGGACCTGGCAACTCAGTTTCAATGCCAAAAAATGCAAAGTTATGCACCTGGGTAGCCAAAATCCATGCAGGACTTATACCCTTAATGGTGAGATCCTAACAAGAACGGTAGCAGAGCGATTCTTAGGGGTGATCGTCAGTGAGGATATGAAGGCTGCCAATCAAGTGGAGAAAGCTTCATCCAAGGCTAGACAAATCATGGGTTGCATACGCAGGGGTTTCGTCAGCCGTAAGCCGGAGGTCATTATGCCATTGTATAGATCCATGGTGAGGCCCCACCTGGAATACTGTGTGCAATTTTGGAGGCCGCATTATCGCAAGGATGTGCTGAGGATGGAGTCGGTCCAGAGAATGGCCACCCGGATGGTCTCGGGACTCAAGGATCTCCCGTACGAGGAACGGCTAGATAAACTACAGCTATACTTGCTCGAGGAGCGCAGAGAGAGGGGAGACATGATCGAGACGTTCAAATATCTCACGGGCCGCATCGAGGCAGAGGAAGATGTCTTCTTTTTCAAGGGCAACAAGAGGGCATCCTTGGAAAATCAGGGGTGGGAAACTGCGAGGTGACACCAGGAAGTTCTTTTTTACTGAAAGGGTAGTTGATCGCTGGAATAGTCTGCCACTTCAGGTGGTTGAGGCCAGCTGCGTGCCTGATTTTAAGGCCAAATGGGATCGACACGTGGGATCTGTTCACAAGGTAAAGGTAGGGAAGGGTCATTAGGGTGGGCAGACTGGATGGGCCGTGGCCCTTATCTGCCATCTATGTCTATGTTTCTATGATGTAGATGAGTGACCTGTATAAGAAACTGACACCCCTCTTCCCTTCTATAGATTCACGCACTAATGTGTTGCGCACTGATTTCAGAGTGAGGCCTTATATTCCTCATGCAAAAATCAGACTCTCTTGTTCTTCTATGTAGAATCTGCCCCTTTGGATTCAACGATGAGCAGCCCCAGTCCATACCTCTCACTCAGTGAAGTGTTTGGACGGAAGAGGAAGAAACGGACAAGCATTGAAACTAGCATCCGCCTGACACTGGAGAAGAGATTTCAGAACGTAAGTTCCAATTTTCCAGTTGTGTATTATGGAGAATGTGTGTGGTTCTCACATGTTCTTACTCCCTCACCTGTTCACATCCTAGTGCCCTATAATGCACTCGATTTGTGGAAATTTCTGAGAGATTAGTTAAGAGCAGTGGCGTACCTAGCATATGTGACACCCAGGGCCCATCATTTTTTTGACACCCCCCCCATCTGTATGAAAAACATGATTTATAGTAACAATCCATATGTCACGCATGAATACCTAGGAAAAGGCAGCATCTTACATACTGCAGTGAGCAGTACATCAATAAACCCATTGTAAAACTAAACAAGCCAGACTAGTACAGATCAATCCTACACAGTCAATCCTAACAGAAATCCATATCTTTTTGAACACACAGAACACAGAAAACACCTTTGCCTAGTATGTAATGACAAACTAACCCCTCTCCCTTTTACAAAACTGTAGTGTGGTTTTTAGCCACGGTGGTAACAGCTCAGATGCCAACGCTAAAAAACGCTCTACAGTTTTGTAAATGGGGAGATAGAATAAAATATGTAGTCAAAGGTTAAACTGAAGCACCAAGAAGCTGGACTCTGCATACAATGCAACATCACAGAAACAGCGATGCATCTCACCTAAAGCAAAAAATAAATAAATAAATATAATTTTTTTCTACCTTGTCTTCTCTGGTTTCTGCTTTCCTCATCTTTTTGTCACTCTCTTCCTTTCATCCACTGTCTACCCTCTCTCTCCCCCTTCTATATGGCATCTTCTCTCTTTCTATTCCCGTTCTAGAAACTTTATGCATCCCCTTTCCATTTCTCCCTTCACCCCCATTAGTCTGGCATCCATCTTCTTCCCTTCCCTCCTCCAATGTCTGGCATTTCTCCTCTCCTCTTCTTCCCTTCCCTCTCCCACACCCACATGGTCTGGCATTTCACTCTCTCCTCTCCCTTCCCCCCACTTCCATCAACATCTGCCTCCCTTTCTCTCCCTCCAACCCAATTCCATGCAGTATCCTTCCCCCTTATGTCTCTTTCCCCGCAATTCCATCAGCATTTGCCCCCTTTCTCTCCCTCCCCCACGCTTCCATACCACCTTGACCCCCTTTCTCACCCTTCACCATAATTCCATACCACCCTGACTCCCTTTCTCACCCTCCACACCCTTCCATACCACCCTGACATCCTTTCTCACCCTCCACACCCTTCCATACCACCCTGACACCCTTTCTCACCCTTCATGTTTCCTTACCACCCTGACCCCCTTTCTCACCCTTCACCATGATTCCATATCACCCTGACCCCCCTTTCTCACCTCCACACCCTTCCATAACACCCTGACCTCCTTTCTCTCCCTTCACCACCCTACTATGCTCCTTTCTTTCTCCATCCTAAATCAGCAAAGTCCCGTGATGACTGCTTCTGCTCCAGGTGGAAGAGGTAAGTGACGTCGGAGGGGGCTGGGCCAGCAGATGCAGGAAGTTGCAGCAAGATCCCGCGATAACTGCGGCTGCCGGTTCAACATCCCCCCCCCCCCCCCCCCCCCGACGTCACTTACCTCTTCCGGAACAGACGGCGCAGTCATCGCGGGACCTTCAGCGCAGCTGATGACTCTGCTCTGTTATAAGTACAGCAGCCGCGCTGAGGTGCTGTTTGGAGCAGCGCAGGAGGTTCCGGATCCGGCCTTCTGTGCACCCCATTGGAGTGTGCACCCGGAGCGGACTGCCCCCCCCCCTATCCCCCACACACACACTTGGTACGCCACTGGTTAAGAGATGTGTGTGTTTGTGTGAGATTTCTGCAACTGACAGAATGCTTATCTCTCTGTGTGTGCAAATCAAATGAATGAGTACATCTGTTTGTTACTGTGTATGGTGGGAGAGTGCTTTGTATCTTTTTGCATGTGATGTTACCATTAGCATTTTCATTTTTTTTAATGGGCCAAAGAATCCTAGAGTCACGTTTGCTTCTGTGCCCTCTGTGAATTAAATACAGTAAAACCTTGGATTGCAAGTAACTTGGTATGCAAGTGTTTTGCAAGACAAGCAAAACATTTTATTAAATTTTAACTTGATATACAAGCAAGGTCTTGCAATACCGTACTCCCCCCAAATTCACGGGGATTCCGTTCCAGGAACACGCGCAAATTTTGAAAAACCGCAAATGTGGTTTTGCATCTGTCAAAAGGCAGGAGAGGACAGCTGGGGTGCTGGCGGGTGCAGAAAATCATTCGCGGTATGCTCCAAACGCCTCTTCCTGTTACTAATGTCAGGCTACACCAATCAGGAGCTGCTTTGACATGCAGCTCCTGATTGGTGTAGCCTGACTTTAGTACAGGAAGAGGCGGTCAGAGCATACCACGAATTACTGAGTCTGCGATTTGCGAATCGCGAATTTACGGGGGAACACTGTACAAATACATACAGTATACATATATCACATCATCACAACTGATGGTTCTTCTCTCGGACACTAAACAAGCAAGGTCTTGCAATACGAATATATACAGTATTTTGTATTAAAGTTTTTGGGTTATGGAGTTTCCATTATTTCTTAGGGGGGAAATTCACTTTGATATATGAATGCTTTGGATTACAAGCATGTTTTCGGAACAAATTATGCTCGCAAACCAAGGTTTTACTGTATATGAAAAATTAAATCACAGGAACAAAACAAAATATTTCTCTGAACACTGAGCAGCTTTCTTAGGTAGCATTTATCCTCTCTGAGTCATTAGACTGGATTTGTGAACTTAAATATTTAAAACAGAGCACATAAAGGGCCATATGGCCTAGTCACTGTCCCTCAATATCACTTGCTCAGCTTTGGACACTATACAGACTCTTTTTTCAGATCTCTGACATGTGGGGACTTGCTTTTAATCTGTTTGCAGAATCCCAAACCGAGTTCCGAGGAGATCACCATGATAGCAGAACAACTCACCATGGAGAAAGAAGTGGTTCGGGTCTGGTTCTGTAATCGACGTCAGAAAGAAAAACGAATCAACTATCCAATAGCACCACCTCTAAAATCACCTCTGTATAGTTCTAGACAAGTAAGTGTCTGGATATGCAGTACTGGAGTAGCAGTGTGTACAAATGTCTGATTCTGGAGCAGGAGTGTGTGTGGCTGTGTAACTCTCGCACAGTGGTGTATGTAGTTTCGGAGTCTCGCATATGCATGTGTACAATTCTAGAGCTGAACTGTATGTGGCTGTATAGTTTTTAGAGCAGGAGTGTTTGAAATGCACTTCTGAAACAGATATGTGCATAGATGGGGCTAGACAGGAATATCCATGGCATTGATACTTTGGAGCAGGAGAACCAGCTTTTGATCTGTACTGCTTTGGGAGATGCCCCTGAGGTTGCCCCTGACGAAGGACACGAAACGGGGCTCTGTAGGGCAATCAGCTGGCACCCCGCATGAAAAAAAACAAAACAGCGGTTTGCAGATAAGATCCTGTTTTTCAGCCATTTTACTAAGGGTTTAAAATTCACCAGGCTTTATACTTCTCAGGAGCTTTTCACCAATGTCATTTAAAAGCGTTGTTGAATTGTTGATTTATTTACTTGAATTCTATTTAAATTTAATTCTCCACATTATATAGACACCAGGGTTTTGGGCGATTGATAACAATTTTTGCATTAATTTATAGCTTAAAGAGAAAAAGTAAAAAAGCAGTTTAAAAAAAAATTTTGCACTGCAAATGATAGATTTTTAGATTAGCCCACAGAGTGTTTTCAAATGAAGTGAGTGGGTAATGTCTGCCAAGCACGTTTGTGCATTTGGCGGTGTTGGACCCTGGTGAACTCGGATAAAATCTTTCACACGAGTTCCCACTTATTGATGTAACACTGTTTGTAACACCCAAACAAACACCTGGCACAAGGGGTTCAGTTAGCCCGAAACCCTTCAGGTGTCTGGAGAATAGTGAGCTGGTCTGGTTTTTGTAGTATTCTAGAAGAGTGTGCATTACACTATTATCCTTGAGCAGAAAAATGCATGGCGGTGGTGTTTTTTTTATTATTACAGATTCCAACACCTGCATCATTGGCACTGCCCCAGGTTCACAGCACCATGCCTGTAGCAGGTGAGCTACCCCTGGTTATTTTTCCTATATAGATTATTAGTAGAAATTACAGAGCTCTCAAAATAGAAATGTGTTTTTTTTTTAGGTCTGGCAGTTCTCTCCTTTGGTTTTTCAATTGCATTGGAGCCTCTGGGCTATGATGCCATGAATTTGCATTAGAACTCCTGGGGATATTTTCACTTCTATTTTATATTTTCTCTCAGTTCACCTATCCCAAACTTTGCAGTTACTCTATAGGCAGGGGGCCATGCAACAGAGCTTCTAGAATCCTGTATTTTCATAGGTTCTAAATGCTGTCACAGTGTGATGATTGGAAATACCTCCCCACCCCCCAGCCTGTGAATTGCACTCCTGCTATATCTTCTGCTCTGGGTATTACCATATTTTCACGCATATAACGCGTGCGTTATACACGGTTTTTACAAACCGTGCATAACCTTGCGTGTTATACGCGTGAGCGCGTTTTACACATTTTTTTTTTACATAGTTCCCCCCCCCAACGTCCGATTCACTCCCCCCGCAGGACCGCTTGCACCCCCACCCCGAAGGACCACTCGCACGCACCCGCACCCCCACCCCGAAGGACCGCTCGCATGCACTCCCACCCGCACCCGCACCCCCACCCTGAAGGACCGCTCGCACCCCCACAGCCTCCCGACTCCCCCCTCATCATGTAGAAGCTCCTACCGGTGTCCTGCTGCTTCCTCTTGGCGGTCCCGGCCCTTCTGTGAGCCCTGCGTCTGCGCTGCTTCGTCTTCCGGCGGTCCCGCCCTTTCTCTGACGGGAGGCTGTGGGGGTGCGAGCGGTCCTTCAGGGTGGGGGTGCGGGTGCGTGCGAGTGGTCCTTCGGGATGGGGGTGCGAGCGGTCCTGCGGGGGGGGGGGTGAATCGGACGTCGGGGGGGGGCATCAGGCTTTCAGGGTGGGGAGAGGAGAGTCGGGGCGGGGGAAAGGAGAGTCAGGGTGGCCAGAGGAGAGTCGGGGTGGGCGAAAGGAGAGTCGGGCGGCGATGGGAGAGTCGGGGCAGCATGCGCGGTATACGAGTGTGCGCGGTATATAAAATTTTTTTTACATATATGTCGGTTTCCCGTGCGCTATACCCGTGTGCACGTTTTACACGGGTGCGCGTTATCTACGTGAAAATACGGTAGATAATTAAAACTGGTTTTAATATGAATTGTGTTGACATTGTATTAACACTGTAACTAGCATACTATGCTATAAAGTGTACTGTTATTTCAAGATTTATACTGCTGTACTTGTCCAGGCTATGTGTGCTATAAACCACCGTAGATGAATTTCTTCAAAAGGTGTTAAATGAATCCTAATAAATAAATAAATAACCCAAGGTCCTCCCTTCCCCTGGCAATGCAGAACCCTGAAACCGAGCCACCAGGCCAGCTCTGATTTATTGCTTTTCTACCGAAAGTTACAGTATCTAATGGATTTTGTTAGGAAGTAGTGAGAGATGCAATAGCAACTCCCAGAGAGTGAATGTTTGAGAGCGTGGGTGTAGGAAAAAGATGTCCATAGGTCAGGAAGAAATCTGACGCATTTCTTCCTCTTTTACAGTCACATCATCATGTTCCCCAGGGCACTTAAGCCAGCCTTCATCTCCAGGAATAGGACTCAATACGAGTAGCCCAAATAGTTCCAAGGCAGGACTAAACCCCTCTAATTTCAGCTCTTCAGGGTAAGAAAATGAAGATTACGTGTTCCAGGAGAGGCATTTAATCTTGGTATGAGTAGGTCACGGCATTTGACTCAGATGGGACAGGGTTTATCTATCAGTCAGTATACAGTTCCAGTGGGATTGATTGTGAATGTTTGATCCTAGTGTGACTGGTGGTGGCATTTGACTTTGGTGGTTAGTGCTTGTAATCAGTGTGAATGGCAATCAGGGTTTGATTCTGGTGTGTCTGGTGGTCAGTGTGTTTAATCATACTCCTGTTAAAATTCAGCTGGAAGCAGTCAGCATTTTGCTTTTAAAACACTGACTGTTGCTATATCACCTTTGACCCAGAATATTCAGTGCCAGGCCATGTACAGAGACCTGCACTGAATATCCAGGGCTAATTATCTATGTCCTGGTTATGGAGCTTGTGCAGATCCTGGCTGATATTCAGCTTTCTTTGCCGCCACCGCACATTGAGCCGATGGCTTCAGGGTCCTGTCTATCAGTACCCCCCAAGTCCCTTTCTTGCTCGCATTTGGCCAAGGTTACATGTTCCTTCTTTTTCCTACCCAGATGCATCACCTTGCATTTGTTTATGTTAAAATTCATCTGCCACTTTTCCGCCCACTTCTCCAGCTGGTTCAGATCCTTCTGGAGATCCTCGCAGTCCCTTTGAGAGCCAACTGCCCGACATAGTTTTGTGTCATCTACAAACTTGATTATATTGCTCGAAGAGAGCCGGCCAGAAGAGGCAAACGCCCACGAGAGGCATGAGTTTGGATCGCTGAATGGAGGGGGAAAAAGTTGAGGGGCGAGTTGGGACACCGAAGGGAGGAGGAGGAGGAGGGTCGCATTTTGACAGGAATGCAGGAAGAAGGGGCGTGTTGGCACAGGAAGGGAGCGGCAGGGTTGTGTTGGAAAACAGAAGGAAGGGAGGGAGCACAAACTTCGGACAAAGGAGGGAGGGGAGCATGAACTTGGGACATAGGATGGAAGAATGGAGGGAGTGAGGGAAAGAGATGCTGAGGTGGGGGTATAGAAAGGGAGAATTGTTGGGCATGGGTGTTGGAGTTTTGCATATCTGGGTTTTTGTAACTTCATCACATGCCCCCAGGTCCTAGTATTTTTGGAAAGAGTAAACAAGTGATTCACATCTACTCTTTCCACTCCACTCAGAATTTTACAGACCTCTATTATATCATCCCTGAGCTATTCAGGAAACCTTAATTCGTCTGTCTGACAAAATTAAAACCTCGACTTTCTTGCACATTTCTGTAGAACTTGTTTCCACAGGCTGTCCAGTGTGAGGGTCTACCGCACTTAAACAGCTTGCTCCAAAATTTTACTTTGTAGGATGATGGGGCAGACTCACCATAAACTGAGGTTATGTGTTCATGGTTCTCTAGCTTTTTTCCTTCTTTTGTGAGAAATTTTATCACTGAACGGTGCTCCAAATCTAGCAGTTTATTACTCGATTTGCATGAGGACTCTCCTGACATCCTGTCTCTTGGAATGTTAGACTCACACTGAGCCACAACTGTGCAAGAGTAACCTTGAGCCATTGCACAGACATGTTTCAACACGCTTGCTACATTTTTTTCATACTCGGGTAGACAAATTATTGAACATTCCTTGTATTTTCCCGTAACTTTGAGTGTCCCCTAGTCTTTGTAATTTTGGATGGAGTAAAAAATCAATACACTTGTATCCGTCCTACACCACTCAGGATTTTGTAGACTTCAATCATATCTTCCCCTCAGCCTTCTCTTTTCCAAGCTGAAAAGCCCTAACTTCTTTAGTCTTTTCTCATGCAAGAGGAGTTCCATCCCTTTTATCATCTTGGTCGCTCTTCTTTGAACATTTTCTAGTTCTGCTATATCTTTTTTGAGCCGCTAAACTGAATTCATGGCTTGGAAAAATCATTCTAGAGGTCTCTTCCTATTCTGATTTTAGAAAATTGTTAAAGACACAACTTTTTGATAGGTTGGTATCTTAACGCACTGCTATTTTTTTAACAAGTCTTTTTAGTTCTATTTGATATATTTTTATCTGTATTACATGCATCAACTTTGCCGGTTAGGTTAGTTTTTTAACTGCATTCTTTTTTAAACTGTTAATTAGTTTAGATTTAGCTGATATTTTATTTGTAGTATATGCATTTCTTATGCCTGTTAAGCTGGTATTTTATCAGCTTTCTCTTTATTTTTTTTTTAATGTATTTTATCCGCATTATATTGTAAATGCATTCTACTCATTATTGTTAAGTTTCTCTTATTCCAATCTGTTGTATTTCATCTGTATTTTATGTACTTGCCCAGTTTGTTGTGAACCGCCTAGAACTTTTTTTGGTATTTCGGTATATAAGAATAAATTATTATTATTATAAGGCAACAAGAATTGAACACAATACTCAAACTGAGGAGAGTGAGGCAAGATTTCCCTTGACTAAATCCATCTTGGCTTTCTCCCAGTTTGTTAGCCTCTTTAATTTCTGATAACATTTCAGCCTCTGTCTGTTCATTCTGGTCAGGAGGACGGTAGTATACTCCTATCACTATATTTTTCCCCTTTACAGATGGAATTTCTACCCATAGGGATTCCAAGGTATGTTTCTGCTCCGGTAGAATTTTCAGTCCATTCGAGTCAAGACCCTCATTAACATGTTACGCCTCTACCAAATCCACTCTGACATAGTTTGTACCCCGGTATGGCAGTGTCCCATTGATTAACTTCCTTTCACCAGGTTCCCAGTGAAATAAACAGCTGCCCCCTCCCCCAGGACATACCTGGAGGTCTAGGGGGAAATCAGGCAGATGCAATATTCATTTGCTCCTAGCCAACACCAGCCTACAGTTAATTATGGAAGTCTCAAGTACTTGACTTCAGATACTGTGGTATTTGAAGTACCACGAGACTTTCGCTAGAGATCACACAAGCCATATTGAACTACAGGCTAGGACTGGACAAGAGCAAGTGGGCACTACCCCTGCCCAATAACCCCCTAGACCACTAGGCATGTCTCCACGTAGGTCCTGGAGAGGCTACCGAGGTTGGTGGATGGGGGGGCTAAGGCAGTTATGGATTTTCTTCAAAGAGCATCAGGTACTATATCAGTTAACTGGGCACCGACCAATATTCAGACTGGTGTCTGATTGAATTTGGCACAAAGAGCAGCTTTTCTATCCTACTTTTACACTCTTACCCAGCTGGATAGCAGTCTGAATACTGCCACTAATTAGTTAGGGTCATGCTCCACTCACTCTCCACCCCTAATCTCACAGGTTAGGGTTTGACCATCTAGCTGCAATATTCAATGGCACTGTCCGGTTATATGCTGCTGAGTTCAACTGGTTATCCCCGACTAAGCAATTTAAAAGAGCCTCTCCTGGCCATTTTAAATCATTTTATATACTGGACCCAGTGTGACTTAGTGAACCACCAAATCTGCTTTGTCTGGTGGTCAATGCATTTAATTGTAGGGTATCTGACTGTGGATGCTTGATGCTGGTGTGACTGGTACTCAATGCGCGATCGTGGTGTGCTTCGGTACTATTTTATTAGGGTTTGATTAAATGTCAGGACAGTCTCTGTACTGAAGTGGCTGATGATAGCACTTCACAGCAAATCTCACTCTAATTTTCCAAATTATTGTATTTGTATTCATGCAGCAGTTCATGGTATCGATGGAATCATTCCACCTACCTTCATTAAGGCTCACTAAAATACCTGGGTAGTGTGGCACTTGCAGGAAAGCAAGCTGTGGATCTGGAGCCACGGAGGCCAAGATATTGTGTGGCTCGAGCTGCTCGTAGGTTTGAAGAAAATGAAGGTACGACGATAAAATGGGGACTGCTCTGAAGATCCTGTAAAGACTTAGCAAAGTCACCTTGCTTACTCCCTCTCCCTCCCCTCTGAAGTACTGTGTCTAATACTCAGATTGTGTAACCACACATGCCGTCCTTATGACTTTACAGAGGATCAACCGAGTCAAGCTTATACAGATGATGATCGGTTCCTTAATCATGTCACCCTCGATATCTCACCTCTTTCTTCTTTCTGTCCCCGCAGCTGTTTATCTGTTGTGTATTTACAGATTCTTTTCATATCTCCGACAACAGAGTACGATGTTCAGGATTCTCCTATTTACTAAGTTATTTGAACTGAAACTTGTACATATCATTTATACTTTTTGCCATTTCTGAGTGGCTCTAGTTCATGCTAATTTTCATAATGATTAACTTAGGTGAGAAATGTCCAAAGATAAGGTGGAGTATGTACTGCTTTGTAAGCCCAAATGTTAAGAAATTCAAGAAACCATGAGACAGACACGCAGATATAGCGGAGAATTCATCAATAAGCTCTACCATGTTAATACGTGCTAAATGCCCACAGAAATATAATGGGTGTCATTAGCTTTTAGTGCACACTAACACAGTAGCACCAACTGATGAATTCCCCCCCACCCCACCCCCTTATCTCTAAGCCAGTGGAAGAGAAAGTAGAGATGGTATAGATAGGCAGAGTGGATAGACTGCATGGTCTTATCTGCCATCATTTCTTATATTTCTGTAGTGTGGCTTCTGTAGGAAGAGAGGTGGGAAATAGAGAATGACACAATGACAAAATTTATCACTGTTCCCGTCCCCGTGGATAACCGCAGGAAATAATCCCATGTCATTTTCTAGTGTCTATTTCAGCCTCAGTCCTTCTACACAAGCATTCTTCAAAGCAAAGCTTGCGGGTCAGTGGCTGAGCTTATGTGAGCCAAGGATAATGAAGCCATTGTGACATCACTGATGTGATTGGTTCTTAGGCACTGGTGGAATGAGGCATTATGACATCACAATATCTGCTCTGGATACCAGAGACTGTCATTCTGTAGTGTCTGTTTCAACCTCAGTCCTTCTACACCAGCATTCTTCAAAGCAAAGCTTGCAGTTCAGTGGTTGTGCCAAATTATACTCTGATTCTTCTCTCTCTCCTTAAAGAATGACATGAAGATGGTTTCCCGCGGTTATCCGTGGGGATGGGAACGGTGATGAATTTTGTCACCGTGTCATTCTCTAAATGAAATGACCCACGATGAAACAGTTATGGTAAAAGTTCTAAGATGAAAACGTCCCACAATGAACTGGCCGCCGCTAAACGGCTCGAGATAAACAGAAAGCACAGGCAAGGAAAACTGGAAGATGCAGGAGAGGGTTGGAAGTAGAGAATGACATGGTGACAAAATTCATCACCGTTCCCGTCCCCGCAGATATCCGCGGGAAATAATCCCATGTAATTTTGTAGTGTCTATTTCAACCTCAGTCCTTCTACACCAGCATTCTTCAAAGCAAAGCTTGTTGGTCAGTGGTTGTGGTCATTCATACTCTGATTCTTCCCTCTCTCCTTAAAGAATGACATGAAGATGGTTTCCCGCGGTTATCCGCGGGGACGGGAACAGTGATGAATTTTGTCACCGTGTCATTCTCTAGTGGGAAAGACCACGAGGGTTAGGAAGAGGGGATTCTGGGAGTGTGATGCTTCCAATATCCCAATTTCTACCTTCCATCTTGGTGGATAGAGATATGGCTGGATCCTATGGATTCCATAAGTGTTGGCAACTGGAGCATCAACATATGTTTTAATAAAGATGTTATTTGTTTTGACAACAGAACTTGGCTTTTCATTTTTGTAGTAACAGAACCCATTCATCATTGCTATCTCTTACTGTAGCCCTTTTCCTGGTGTATTAAACAGATCCATTTGCTGTCTTCCAGCTGCAGAAAGGAACCGCACTATTCTCAAGAATAAACATGTTTTCCTGTTGTTGAAAATTCTGTTCATGTACTTGAAGATTTTGTCTCTATGCTTTCAGAATAATATTTAGCACTCTAAGATTCCTGAAGATAATCACTCTTATTTTCTTCTTCCTTTCAATGCAAATGCAGACGTGAAACAATCTCCTGGACAGAGGGCGAGCTTAGTTATGCTAGGATTAAAATGGATTTTGAAGGACTGATACTTTCTTATTGACTCTACATAATAAACCACAGATGCTCCAGTATGAGTTTTAGTGACCCTTCTTAGATGCTAATACGATTATATCGATGCTGTGTCAAATAACTGAATAGGCTCCTAGGATTCTATTTTTATTCCTTGTAACTAGTCTGAAACTCTCCACAAGAATCAGCATGACTCGTGAACAGATGTATGGGAAATGACTATTAGTATCAGCATTACTATTCTGTTTGTGTTTAGATGAATACTATCAGTTCTGTTTCCTGACTGAAAAGCCACTTATGTGTTTAAAAAAAGAAAAAGAGACTTAAGCAAGTTTCCATCCAAGACAACCCTTTACCCTTTGTATATTTTTTCACATAAAAAAACACACCCAATTTAAAATGCATTAGCACAACAATGCAGTAGGAGTTTGTTTTACTGATCTATATAACATACCCTATACTATTAACATGCAACAAGTGGGAAAAGCATATAGTACATTAGTACATAGATTTTATACTTAAACCATAGGGTGCCAATGTGTACCAATGAAGCAGGGTATTGCCATGCTTCTCTACCACTGGGGGGGGATCAACATACTGTATAGCAAGCAGTAAATTACAGTTTAGGAATAGGAGAATAATTCTATAACAAGAAGAGAAAAATAGCAAAGAGACTGGGGATGAGAAAGAGAGCAGAGATGCTTGCAGGGAGAAAAAGCTAAGCAGTAATGTTACAGCTTGAGAGTGCAGACTGAGGAAGAAAGCAGAGACAGCGCTACACAGGGAAATGGAGGGAGGAAAGAGACAGAAAGAAAAATACAGACAGACATAAATTCTAGCACCCGTTAATGTAACGGGCTTAACGACTAGTAGGAGAATAATTCTATAACAAGAATTCTAAAATAAGAGGGTAAAGTAGGCACCTACTTCAAGCCCATTCTACAAAGAAAAGTAAGCATCTCAGAATAGAACAAGTGGGGAAAAACGTACAGTATGTTCTCTTGAATCATGAAATGTGGAGTCTATGGGAAAATAGATTTTGGGTTCCAGCAGTACACATTGTCCCTCAAAATCACAGAAAATGAACAGTGGATCCTATTGAGAAAATAGGATTAGGTTCCTGCATGGACAGGACAGCACTGTAGATGCTTGAAATTCACTCTCTGGATACTTGGGGGCCATATCTGGAAGCGAACACCAGATGCGAAGTGAAAATGAAAGGAAAAAAAAAACAGGGGGGGGGGATTAGAGCAGGTCTGCGAACACAGATGCAACTGCAGATACTTGAAATTGTGTATCGGGAGTGTGCAAATAACGAGAACAGACTGTACTTATTTTTACAGATTGATCGCTTATAGCAGCCCTACATCTGGTATAAACGCCCGTGCCTAGATGTTAGCCAGAACATGCTCCATTCGTACACATGCCCTCAAGCAAAATACATGCCATCAAACACAATGCGCTCGCCTCTAAGAGGTCATTTATGCATGTAAGTGGCCACTAACATATGTAAATGACTAAATACTGCCATTTATACAATGTTCTTTATAAAGTTATCCTCTATATCCATAGCAATCATAAAGAAAGGTATAGAACTCAAGTCATTAGGTTTCACAATGGAATTTACAACAAACAAAATTAAATATATAACTGAATCAGTAAGTCAACCAGAAAGAGATAGCAGGGAAAGAGTGCCGCATGTGTCTTATGGCAGGTAGGGAATTGTTTCTTTCAAACTGCTGTGTTTCAGTGTATCAATGTTTCTATGCTGCAGATGCTGGAATTGTTTTGCCCACAGAAATACAATGGGCCATTTTTGAGAGGGACTTTGGGCCCGATACTCAGTTCACGATGGCCAGCATTATTTAAGGTATTGTCTCATGAACTGAATTTGACTCAAATATTCAATTCTGTGCCTAATCCAGCACTGGAACCGAATATCTGGGTTTTGCCCGACTGCTGGAAGTTATCTGGGTGCCAGCTGCTATTTTGTGCTAGGTCCCGGATAACTAGCTAGGCAAGTTAAGAATGCTGTTTGTGTGGTCCCACTTGCCCCAATAGTTATCCAAAAACTGGCAACATATATTTTGTTGTTTAAAATACAGCATTTTATGTTTTGTCATTTGCCAATAATAGTGTATTCTTTCCCAACAGAAGAACCATTATGCATGCGCAAACTGGGGAAATGTGTGCATCTTCTTTCCAAAGAACATACACTATTATTGTAAACTGACAAAGACACCAAAATAGCCAAATGAAAAAAAAAAAAAAAAGAAAATTTCAGTAACGTTGCAGAAAATGATACAAAATGAAAACTTATCGGCAATCTATCTAACTTCCAGGTGCAGTGCACTAGTCAAGTGACATTGAACATCTGCATTTGACTAGGCAGGAGCTTCTCATAGAAACATAGAAGATGACGGCAAAAAAGGGCTACAGCCCATCAAGTCTGCCCACTCTGCTTACCCACCCCCTGTCTATGCCCTAATGACCCAATTTCCTTATCTTGACCCTCGTAGGGATCCCACATGGGTATCCCATTTATTCTTAAAGTCTGGCACGCTGTCTGCCTCGATCACCTGCACTGGAAGCTTGTTCCAATGATCAACCACTCTCTCTGTGAAGAAATACTTTCTGGTGTCACCATGAAATTTTCCGCCCCTGAGTTTGAGCGGGTACCCTCTTGTGGCCGAGGGTCCCTTGAGAAAGAAAATATCATCTTCCACTTCGACACGTCCCGTGAGGTACTTAAATGTTTCGATCATGTCTCCCCTCTTCCTACGTTCCTCAAGAGTGTAGAGCTGCAATTTGTTCAGTCTCTCTTCGTACGAGAGACCCTTGAGCCCCGAGATCATCCTGGTGGCCGTCCGTTGAACCGATTCAATTCTGCGCACATCTTTACTGTAATGTGGCCTCCAGAATTGCACACAGTACTCCAGATGAGGTCTCACCATGGCCCTGTACAACGACATTATGACTTCAGGCTTTCGGCTGACGAAACTTCTATTGATACAACCCAATATCTGCCTTGCCTTAGATGAAGCCTTCTCTTGCTCAGTGAAACTGTTTTCATTATCAACCCTTTATTTTTCTGGATCAGGGTCCATTTGAATTCTAGGGGGCCAAAAAACCTGAGCTCCTAAATTTGAGTCCTACTTTCATCCATAGTTTGGAAGCTTCTAAAATAAAGGTCATAGTCTCTTAGGTCTAAATGGCAGCATTTCAATGTTTGAAGAGACCAAATGTTTAAATGCCATTTTAGAATGGGAGCCTATCAGATTTCAGGAAACCAACTGCATCCAGATGGCAAGAAAGTTGTGGGAGGGAGGATGGGGGAAGGATGCAGGAGGTGGCACAGGTCAAGCATGGGTAATGTTACTGCTAGAAGTCTCAGGCCTAGATGCACTAAAGAGGATCGGTACGACCGTGTAGGTCTGCTCCGATCCAATTTTTGGACGATTCAAAAAGAGCTATTGATGCACTAAAAAGTTTGCATGCAAATGATTCACTTGGAGGTTCATCATAATCCCCGACTCTGCTGTCCAACTGATCGCTGTGAGAGCGACTCTCACACATGCGCAGAGCCGGCAGGGGAAGTCTCCTGCCACTTACTTGCTCAGGGCAGGAAACCTTTTTTTTTTTTTAATGGGCACAGATGCTATGCATGTTACACACGCACAATATCTGCCCAATCCCTCCTGCCAGAACCCCCACCCCCTTTTGCCATACAGGCAGCCGCTAAACTTATCATGATAGGGAGATCCCTTGCTGCGATAAGCTCAGCAGCCACATCTACTTACAATGTAGGCCAGAAATTGTATACATCTCCCACTGGCCTAGGGAGACGTGTACGGCCACCTAGACCCGCCTAAGGCTACATCCGGGCCAAACCATGCCCCCGCCTAGCCTTAGGCTAGCTTAGGTGGGCTTGCACGCCTCCCTAGGCTCCCGGAGGTGCCTCCAATGTAGGCAGCTTGCCTCGGGAGTTTAAAAAAAAAACAACCCTTGTGTCCCGATTGGCTGGTTATACAGTGGTAGGACGCCTACTGCCACCTATAATTGGGACGCTGTTTATAGAATTTGCCCCTAAATGCCTACTTAAGGAGTGCTTCCATTTGGTACATGAGATTAATTTGCATACACTCCCTCCTTTGTATGTAAATCTTTTTCATGCATATTCATCGTGGATATCATGAAAACTTGACTAGCAAAGGCATACTCTTGAGACCAACTTGGGAAACACTGGTCTACAGAAGCGCTTATCAACTCAGTCTGTGGGACACACCTAGCCATTTACGTTTTCAAGATACCCACAATGCCTACACATCATAAAAGTTAAGGGCTGGCTTTTCCATCAAGCCTTTAAACATCAAATGCAAGATTAATACCTTATCCTCGACCACTTCTTTACCTTCTCTCTACACTTAACTTTTTCCCTCAATTACTAGTTTCATTAGACTGTAAGTTGCTTTGCTGCACTTTTTGATGCAACTAGAAGTATTATCAAGCCTGCTTAAAGATTTGCATCCAATGGAGGTAGTGCATAAGAACATAAGCAATGCCTCTGCTGGGTCAGACCTGGGGTCCATCTGCCCAGCAGCCTCCTCACGCGGCGGCCCAACAGGTCCAGGACCTGTGCAGTAATCCTCTATTTATACCCTTCTATCCCCCTTTCCAGCAGGAAATTGTCCAATCCTTTCTTAAACCCCAATACCGTACTCTGCCCTATTACGTCCTCTGGAAGCGCATTCCAGGTGTCCACCACACGCTGGGTAAAGAAGAACTTCCTAGCATTTGTTATGAATCATGCATATTCATTGAGGATATCCTGATGAGCTAAGTATCCCCCAGGGACTGGGTTTAGAATCCCTGGTCTAGAGGGGTGCTAGGGAAAAAGAGGTTTTGAGAAGGTTATAAGCTAATGTAACTATCACTCAATGAAAAGCAAAAATGCCATTTTGCTCTTAGTGACTAACTGAAATTAATGAATAGAAGTAGTAAAAAAGTTCAAATTAAGGGTGCCCCCCATAACAATTTCACAAAGACCTGGGAATAGGTTGGGGTGGGGTAAGGCTCCTCTTCAGATGATCTAGTTGACACGGTTACCCTGTCTGCACTCCAGGGGCTGCTTGGGCAGAATTTATGCCACTGAATATATTTAAAAAAAAAAGAAGAAGAAATTCTTCTTTTATTATGCCCATCCCTGGACATTGCTTCTGGCTCCCTAGCCTTGAGATACAGGGAAATCAACCCATGTTTTCTGAGATCCAAGCAGTCACTCTTTACCAAGCCCCAACAACTCAGTTCTCACAGGCTCAAAGAGGTAACTAAACTCTGAGAATCCTTAATCTCTCCAGGATCATAAAATGTAGGAAATGAGCATCTCTGACAAACCCTATGATGCATGGAGTCCCTGGGCCCAGTAACTGTGACCCTTTTTCCTAAGTCCAGTGATAGTTGCACTGGAGCGCCGAAATCCCAACTTCTAGGATACCAATTTCTCCAGCCTCCATCTTTACCCTGTTTATTCGTTCTACGAGTTTCCATTTCTCTCTGATGGCTTTACCCTCTCTGTTGGGACCAGGTCCACCACTGTTCCCTGGTGGTTTTAGACTAAAGGAGCTCTGACTTTTGCTGGACACAGGGACTCCTGGAAATTGCTAGAGGCTCCACACTGCCCTTCTTCATCTCTTTGCTCCATGAGGGCGGAAAGTGGCATTAGAGGCCAGCGTCACATTGTCCTGTGGAGAAATCACTTCGAATTGAATCAACTTGTAAAGCAACAGTCAAATAAAAAAAATAAATGCATGCCATGGAAATAAAATACAGGATTGAGCTGTTTCCCAAACCAGCAGACACAGCATTCCACAGGGTATCCTATAGAAAAAGAAAGAAAGAAAAAAAAAAAGGATTTAGAAAGGAGTAAGAAATTGAACAAGATGTATTAATAAAAATTAATTCCACTTCTTTTTTTAAGTGAGGATGAAAATTTGATTCCTAGAATGGCAGCCAAGAAACCCGATATAAAAAGGATGGAGTCGATCCAGAGGAAGGCTACTAAAATGGTGCATGGTCTTCATCATAAGGCGTATTTGGACAGACTTAAAGATCTCAATATGTATACTTTGGAGGAAAGGCGAGAGAGGGAAGATATGTTAGAGACATTTAAATACCTATGTGGTGTAAATGCACATGAGTCAAGTCTCTTTCATTTGAAAGTAAGTCTCTTTCATTTGAAAGAAGCATAGGACGAAGTTAAGAGGTGATCGGCTCAGGAGTAATCTAAGGAAATATTTTTTTACAGGGTGGAACATGTATGGAACAGTCTCCTGGAGAAAGTAGTAGAGACAGAGACTGCATCTGAATTAAAGAAGGCCTGGGATCTCTTAGAGCAGTGTCCCTCAAACTTTCTCAAGCCGGGGCACACTAAAGGTAGTGGTCACAGCTTGAGACACCCAAAAGTTCGCAGACGTCACCGTGATGACATCACACATATGTGTGAAATCATCACATCAACGTCTGTGCATGTGCAGAGGCCCCCCAGATGGGCACTGAGATGCCAGAAGGGGGGTACCAGCAGGGAAGAGGGCCAGAGAGAAGGAGAGACACTGGCGCCAGCTGATTGCTTACAGCAGTGTTTCTCAACTACTTCAAGCTAAGTACCCCCTAAGTCTACCAAATATCAACCAAGTACCCCAACCACAGACCTCCCTAGGCCCACCCAAGCTTTTCCCCAGATCCCATCCCCTTTACTAATTGTAATGCAATTTTTTCCATCTATTTTTCATATATACACAATATACATAGCAGATATAAATTCTCAAAACTGACACATTTAAATCACTATATTGAAAATAAAATCATTTTACCTACCGGCGATCCTCTGCAAGCTGCTGTAATTAGCTTTAAAGGTGAGTCTGGGAGGCCAGAGGAGAAGCCGGAGGATGCTAGAGAGAAGAGGGAAACATGCAGGCCTTCGGTGAATCAGGCAGCACTGGCGCTGTACCGCATAGGGAAGTCAGCTGGCAGGCGCCTCTCTTCCTCCTCAGTGTGCCACGGCACACTTGGAAACTCAGGAGGCACACTAGTGTGCCTCAAAACACAGTTTGAGATACATTGTCTTAGAGCGAGGAAGAATAATGATTAGTGGATGGGCATTTGGTATGGGTCATTTGGAATTTATCTGCCATCATGTTTCTACCATTGTGACCAAAAAGTTAAATTTTGGTCTCGTCACTCCAAATTATCTGTTGCAGAAGTTGCGAGACTTCTGTATTGTAAAGCAAGCTGTATTGTGGTGCTAGTGCAGCAATGGCTTTTTTTCTGGCAACTCTACCATGTAGCTCTTTTTTTGTTCAAATAGCTCTTTATTATGCATGCTGAAACAGCCATACCACTTTGTTTAAGAGAAGCCTGCATGTCAGTAGAAGCTGTTTGCTTTTCTTTGCATCCCTACAAAGTTTCCTGCCAGTTGCGTCTGAAGACTTTCTGACCATGGCTCGGGTATTAACAGAACCCGTATTTTCCCCACTTCTTGATCAAAGTTTGAACAGTACCAGTTGACATTTTCACATCTTTGGCTATATTTTCATATCCTTCTCCTGATTTATGAAGTTGAATTGCTTTTACTCTCAGAACTTTTGCTAGCCCTTTTACTTTCCCCATGAAGGTTTCTCAAGAGCTAAATAAACTCATCGACTCTACAGACGCATCGGTGTGGATCCTTACCCTTTCACTGCCATCTCGACCGCGCTCCGTTACATAACAGTCCGCTGGGTCCTCCACAGCTACAGCATCACAGAAAGGCTAAAGGCTGCCTCTCTGGCCAACAGAACCAAGCCTCTGCCACGTCCAGCTGCACTGATGCAACTTCCTCTAGAGTCTAAGCGGAGAAAATAGGTCACCAGCCAAAGAGGCAGCCTTTAGCCCTCTCTGATCCTGTAGCTTGGAGTGGAGGGGGAACAGTCTTGGTCCTACCACCCGGGGCCCACCGAGTCCCACCTATGCCACCGATTATAATACTGTACTGTAAGTTTTTAATTTTGAAGCTGGAGTCGGTACAGTGTTCACCGACTTTACTTCCACGCAAAATGTCTTCTTTCTGGGACTCCATGGCCCTTGTAAATTAATGCCCTTTGCTAGATACACACCAGAGCTTTGGATTCTTGCCCAGAAGTAGCTAAGAAATCTTTTTTTGTTGTTTTTAATTGAATCAGGTGGGGCAGACTGGATGGACCATTCGGGTCTTTATCTGCCGTCATCTACTATGTTACTTAGTTAAGTGCAGCTGCGGGGCGAGTTCGGTGCCCTTCCTCTAGACAGTTCGCGGACAACCGCGACACGGGGAGGTTAAAGAGGGCGAAGTCGGCGCGGCGAGAGGAAACAGAGGCTCCACAAGTGACGACCCCCCCCCCCCCCCAAGTCCTCCCTTCCCAACTCGTCTTTTGAGGGCAGCGGCAACTCCTACAACCCGCCTACAGCAGGCCCCAGGGGAGGGTCGCAGCTCCGACGCAACTTCCCGCCCGTGCCGCATTCCACCTCCCTCTCTGACGCAACTTCCTGTTTCCGGCGGGGCGGGACGCGGCGGAGGGGAAGCTCAGGGGCCGTCGCGGGCAACCCCCGTCTGAATTGCTGTTGCTGCCGGCGACGTCAAAAACAAGTTTTGAAGGTAAAGCCCCCCCCCGAGGGAGGGAGCCGAGTTTGAGGGCGAGAAAGATGCTGGACCGGGGAGGGGGGAGGCACGCTGAACCGGGATAGGGGGTTGGCGGGGGGAGGCGAATGAGGGAAAAATTTCAGACCGTGGACTGGACGGGAAGCGATGTCAGACTGTGAAGGAGGGGGAGGGGGGGGGTCCCAGGGCCTCGAATGCATGAGAAGAGTCTTGCTTGGGAGCATTAAGTTTGCGAGAGCAGCCGCTGTCACTGGAGGGCATTTACCCCAACCCCTGGAGCTTCGACTTTGCAGCATCAATGCTTTCAGTTTGGGACTAGTAGTTGTAAGGGCTTGGAAATCGAGCCGACTAGTGATGTTATTGTTTTGAATTGAAGGTCTCTCTTGGAGAAGAACGAGATCTCGACCTTCCCAGGCTTTGAGATGTGTACTAAAATGCAAATTGGATAAACAAGCTTCTTGCCAGGGGCCCAATGAGTGGCATACAGTCTGCAGTCACGGACAGGTCAGTATGAATTATCAGGATTATCTGCACTGTTTTCGCTGTAGTTGGTCAAGAATTTAGTACTTGGTTTTGAACAGAAGGGCTGTGATCAATTTTAGTCTGGAATGGAATTCCTGTGTTTCCTTGATGTTGACATACTGTGTTCCGAACTGACCTGTAATTCCTGCAGAGGAGGAAAGGCTGATTGGAAAAGCACTACATGTACTAATAGAACTTTTGATATGGAGGGCAGGGAGTCATTTATTCTAGTCTTGAAATGGCTGGTCGTCATATTGCAATCATTAGTCAGATCCAAAAGGTATTATCTATTTTAACAAGAAGTGCGCTGAATGTAATACATTTAATTAGATTAATAGCACATTTATGTTATGTTAATTAGGTTTTCTATTCTGCCTTTATTCAGTTCAAGGTCGGATTATGTTACAAGAGATTGGGTCAGTTATCCAGAAATTGCAATGGACAGTTTGACTCAGACATTCAATAGCTAGTACAGGTAGATCAGTTCAGTTACTAATGCAGGTAGGTCATAGTTACAAATACATTATTGCAAGTTCAAGTAGGTCATCATTGGTTCATCGTTATGTCCCAGGAGTTGCATTAGACAGTTTAGAAATGGGCTTCTACAATTACTATTTCAGTTACTTCAGGGTTGGCTCCCTGTCTTGGTACAGAAATGCTTTTAAAAGTTTTCTGAACCTGAGATAGTGGTCACCAGATCATAGTGTAAGTGGTAGTTGGTTCCAGCATTTTGCTTATTCATATTGGATGGATAAGGTAATTTGCCTGGTAGACTTTATATTGTTGCATGCTGGAAATTTTAAGTGGAAAAGATTTCTGGTGGAATATTCGTTAGAGGCACCCTGGAGTAGGATGGCCAACTCTGTTAGGTAGTCGGGGGCATTGCAAGTCAGGATCTTAAAGGCATTGATTCTTAATTTTAAACTTGATCCTTGTGGTTATGGGCAGCTAATGTAGTTTCATGTTGTAGGTTCTACAATCTCCATGGTCACTGACCCCCTCTTTTACTAAGGTACGCTATGCTTTTTAGCGCTCGCTAAATTTTAGCACGTGCTAAACACTAACATGTGCATGCTATCCTATGGACGCGTTAGCGCACGCGTTGATTTAGCGTACACTAAAACTCTTAGCACACCCTAGTAAAAGAGGGCCTAAAATTTCATACTTCTTATTGAGAAAGTCCAAGCCAAAGGAAGAATACAGGAATTTTAGGTCTAACATGCTTAATGTACATTATTTTCCACAAATCCCATGTTAGGAAGAGAGATCTATTTACTAATTAAAACAGATATAATAAGTTAACTTGTTAATAACTCTAACCCTCACAAAGTCATAGTATAGTGGAACCAACAACTTTTAAAACAAAGTGCACAAAAGCCTCAAAGCTGTCAAGGCCCACAAATCAAAGACTCAGTAAAGACCTGAGGCCAGATTTTTCAAATGTCGTCTCACATTCTGTACGTATGGCAACTAACGGGGTCTTTTACAAAGCCGCAGTAGTGATGCCTTGGTAAATGCACCAAAGCCCATTCAATTCCTGTGGACTTTGGTACATTTACCACGGCAGCATCACTACTGCAGCTTTGTAATGGAACCCAGGTGCCAAAATGTCTAAAAAAGGGAATTCCCAAAAGGCATTCCAGTTTTAAAGTTAAACTTTTTACATCAGTCTTTTAGAATGTGAGAGAATAGCAATTTCTATCTATCAAATTAAAACATGCAGGAAACAGAGCTAGCGAACCATAGTCTTATTTTAATTGTATTTTATTTATTTTGGAATACTTCATATACCACTGAAATATACAATATGCCACTGGGTGGTTTACAATAAAATTAAAAAAAGAGGTCAAGTAAGTACACTTCTCCCTACGAATCCGCAGTTTTAGTATCCGTGGATTCGGTTATTCATAATTTTATTTTTTTTTTAAAAGCAATTTTAATTTTTTGGACTATTTTTAAGCTCTCTGAGACTCTCCGGAACCTTACCTGGAGGTCTAGCGGGTTTTCGGGGCAGGTGCAATCTTCCTACACTCCTGCCCCGTGCAGATCACTCATAGGAAATGGCTGCCTTGAGCTCCCGTAGTCTCTCGAGACTACAACAGGAGCTGTTCACTTATCAATATATATGTGAAATGCTTTAAGTGTGGGGAAATAGCCACTTACCTTTCACGAAGTTGTGATTCTAGAAACGGTGTGATTGACACACGGGCAGCGGCCAATGATGACTGCACCGTTTATAGAATACAGCCCCATATGCTCAGGGAATGCCTTTATTACTGCTGGTGGGCTGCAAACAGATCTCTTTACAGGATAATCTAGTTCTTAAACTAAATATATGAAGCTATCACATGAACACAGGTTGTTGATATCCTAAAAAACGGATTTCTTTTTTGCAGCCCACAAGGTGCAGGACTTCACTTAGGGGCCCTTTTACTAAAGCTTAGCATGTGCTAATAGTCATTATCGTGTTCTAAGTGCCATGTGGTCCATTGGTATAAAACAGGATGCACAGCATTTAGTGCATGCTAATGGGCAGTGTACATTAAGCTTTAGTAAAATTGCCCCTTAATTAGCACATTGACATACTGACTGTAAACTCATTTCCAGTAACAAAAATTAATATCTAGTTTGACACAGACAAGCCTTGCTTATACAAGTTTGTGCATTAAGAACTATCATAATTATCCTCATTATGTAATGAGGGCATGTAATAAGCAAGCCAGACTCTGATAGCACCCTTTGTTGCATGCACTGTCACTATTGCAAAACAGAATTAAAGGAAATTGTAAAAAAAATATATATAATAGATTTCTAAATTGCCACTTTCAGACCTATTTCATTAGAGTCTTTCTCATAGACGAAGAATGGGTGAGAGGAAACCCACTGTGAATCGGGATGTTATTGGTAAAATTCAGCAGCCTTCTAATTCCAGTTCTGGTTGCTCTCAGTTATATTTTAAGATTTGCCTATGGGATTGTATACAAAACAGCTTGCTAGGGAGTAATCCATAATCACATATATCTGAGCTATGGTCCTAGTTTCATAATCCTAAGCTGACTTGTCTTGAGCCCATTTTACCTTCTACCACTGCTTTTGTGGCAGTCAGTCTTGTGGCTTTTTACCTTTTTGCTTTTTTGTAGATACTTGGGAACAGAATCCCCACCGCCCCCCAGCCGACCCCGATCCCCCTGCGACCCCCACGACCCCCCCACCCCCCCCTTCCCCGTACCTTTGGTAGTTGCCGGACAACGGAGCCAAACCCGCCCTGTCCGGCAGGCAGCCAACGAAGGAATGAGGCCGATTGGCCCATCCATCCTAAAGCTCCGCCTACTGGGGGACCTAAGGCCGTGGGCCAATCAGAATAGGCCCTGGAGCCTTAGGTCCCACCTGGGGGCGCGGCCTGAGGCACATGGGCCCAACCACCATGTGCCTCAGCCGCGCCCCCAGGGACCTAAGGCTCCAGCCTATTCTATTGGCCCACGCGCCTTAGGTCCCCCCAGTACGGAGCTTTAGATGGATGGCCAATCCGCCTCATTCCTTCGTTGGCTGCCTGCCGACAGGCGGGTTTGGCTCCCGTCTGTCCGGCCAACTACCAAAGGTACGGGAAGGGTGGGGGTCTGGCGCCAGGTCGCGGGTCGCTGGGGGGGCGTCGAGGTTCTTGGGGCGTCGTTGGAGGGTTGCGTCGAGGCAGGGCCTGGATCCCTCCTCCCGTAATGTATGCGGTGGGTTAGGGTCGCCGTGGCCAGGAGGGTTTGGGCTCCCTTCTGCCCAACTACCAAAGGTACGGGGAAGGGGGGGGGGTCGTGGGTCGTCAGGATCGCGGTCGCTGGGGGCGTCGAGTTCTTGGGGCGTCGTGGAGGGGGGTTGCGTCGCAGGAGGCCTGGATCCCTCCTGCCCGTAATGTAGTCGGTGGGTTAGGGTCGCCGTGGCCAGAGTTTGGCTCCTCCTGCCCGATATTGTTGGGAGTCGGCAGTCCTTCGGAGGTGTATCGGACGTCGGGGGGCATCAGGCTTTCAGATGGGACAGACCTTCAAGGGGGACATGCACGAAGTCGGGGGGTGAACGAGAGTCGACAGCGCACGAAAGTCAGGCAGTGCACGGAAGTCAGGGGGTGAACGAAGCGGACAGCGCACGAAATCGGGCAGTGCACGGAAGTAAATCCTGAAATGATGCAAATTGTAACTCTGCTAGGATGCTTTTTTTTTTTTAGTTTATTTGTATTTCATAGGCTGTGTGGCTCCGTGGAGGTGCTAATGGGATTGAAGCCAACTATGTTCCTCAGCCAGGTTGCGTCTGTGGTGGTGTCTGTTGGTGGCGGAGGTCCCCAGCCATTGGTGTCTGGCTGAAAGGCAGTCAGAAAACCAGCAGTCCAGTTTGCATGCTTGTTGAGGTAGAGAATCTCCCAGTAAGCTGTTTCAGCTTCCTTTTTTGAAGCTCCCAGCAAGGCACAGTGACTACAGGGGTGACAGCCTGTTGCAGCAATTTGGGGGGGTTCTTAAAAACAAACAAACAAAAAAAAACAAACAGTTTTTGGGCAGTTGGGGAATTAAGTCCTAGTCCTCCCACCCCAAAAATTGCCGTGTTTGGGGGGTTCCTGTGCTTTTCCCGTGCTATTTTCCTTTGAAAGCCATGGAGGCTTTTAGAATTTTTCTGATCTGAATTTAAAATTATTTTTTGCCTCTGCAAGCTTCATTTTTGTAAGAAAACCACTCAGATGGACTCCTCAGGGCAGGATACTTCAGATTCATGCCCTATTTGCGGTGGATAGCTGTTCGACGAGCAGCCATGTTCCACGTGTTCAGTGGCGCAGGAGAGGGGTGAGGTTTCTTCAGCCCTGGTTCCCTCAACTCTTTTAGGGGGTCCTGCCACTCACTCCAGCAAGGGCCTGTCCAAGAAGTCAAAATTGGCCCCTGAGGATAGCATGTTTGCAGCCCCAGTAGAATACAGCTGCAATTTGGCATCGAAGATGAAAAAGTCCTCCAAGAGCACCAAACAGAGATCCCAGGAGGCAGCTGCTGCCCTGTATAAGAGGTTTCCACTGGAATTTATTAATATGCTGAGAAAAAGGTGCCGTCTGCTCCTCCTCTGGGGACTTTGCTGGCTTCGGGGGGGGGGGGGGGGGGGTCCACCTTTCCAGGACATGATTCTTCAGTCCAAGCTTCCTGAGTTGTCCAGGGATGATTTGCTGGCTGATGACACGGATGACCAAGACAACATGAAGATGCCCTTGCTTATGCAGACAGGCACTAGCACTGCAGGAGATGTTGCAATGCTCACAGATATCGATGATCCAGATCTTGGGGAGGATCCCATGGTGCAGAAATTCTTTAAGTTCTCAGCTTTGGTTGGGCTCATTTCCAAATCCCTCCAGGAGTTAAAGTTGGAAGTTAATCAGTCGGTGGCAGTGGAATGATCTCTTATGAGTAGCATTAAGCCACAGGTCTCATCCTTTCCGGATCATCCAGACATTGCCAAGATGCTCATGAACCACTGGGAAATGCCAAAGGGTCCTCTGTGGGTTGCTAGGACCATGTCCAAGCTCTACCTGATGACAGCCATGTTTAATCAGTGATTTGCATCCCCAAAAGTTGATTTCCTGGTGGCACAGGTCACCAAGTGCACTTTTCTCCCTAGTGATGGTGGGGTTGTGCTCAAGGACACTCAGGACCATAGGATTAATTTTGTCCTCAAATGGCTCTTTGACTCTGCAGACTCAGGGCTGAAAGTGGCCACGGTCGTTTCCTTTGTGACCAAAGCTTTCCATTTGAAGCTTCGCCATGATCCTGACACTATTGTGCTCCAAGATCTTCCAGTTTTAATTTCAGGCGTGGATTATGTGACAAATGCCTTGTATGATCTTGTCAGAGTGGTGAGCAAATTCTTAGCGTCCTCTATTTTGGCGCGTTGGGTGTTGTGGATCTGGCAGTGGTCCGGTGACTCATCCTCTAAGGTAACCCTGAGTAAATTGCCCTTTAGAGGGCAATTGCTGTTTGAAAAATATCTGGACGACCTCATGGCTACTGTGCAGGACCCAAGTCCTTGCCTGACAGCAGGTCCTGGTTCTCTCGAGGTCTGGGGTGTTCTGGCTTTCGTCCATCCAGATGATCTTGTCAGTACTATGGAGGCCGCTCAGGGCAGCGATCATATCAGTCAGCCAAACAGCAGTTTGGTGGTTCCCGGCGTCCTCGTTCTTCGGGGAATTGCACTGCATCTGCTCCTAAGAATCAGTTCTGACGCTAGACCCCCCCCCCCCCGGCCATGCCTTAGTGGATCGGAGGGCGGCTTGCGGCTTTCCTTGAGGAGTGGATGGCTGTTAGCTCTGATCACTGGGTCCTGAATATCCTTTGGGACTGTTACAAACTCGAGTTTTATCAGCCCCTGTCAGAGCTCTCTCTGGACTCCCCAGCGGGAGCAAGAACCTAATCTTTCGTTCTATTATTTGGCATGCCCAGTTCAGTCCAGTTAAGTTTGAGTGAAAACCCTCTGACTTAAGTAAAGTAGGATATCAAATTTAAACCCACCCACCCACCCCCTTTTTTTTAATCAAGCGGCACTAGAGGTTTTTAGCACAGGCAGGTAAGGTAAGTGCTCTGATGCTTACAGAATTTCTATGAGCGTCAGAGCACTTAACCTCACTGGCCTGCAGCTTAATTAAAAGGGGCCCTTAATGAAACTAAGCATAAATATAATCCAGCTACAACAGGTGCATCTGACTTTCTTCTGAGCTAGGAAATTTGAGTGTTGACAAAAAGAAAAGAGAAAGATATTGCAGAGGTATTACAGCCCCAAGAAGATTGATGAATAAAATAAAAATATTCTTAAAAAGCGACAGAAATTCGGAGAGATAAGGAAATGACTTCCACCCCTAGAAGATTCTTGAAAAGTTTCTAGATTTAATTTTAGGCAGCCCTGCTATATATTTTTTTCTCACTTCAAAATAAGTGAGGTGCATGGTCAGCATAAATATGCAAGGATGGTGTTGAGGTCATCTGTATTTTAATTATATATTCTGAAACACATGATCAAACCCAAAGAAGATTGCACCTTCCCTCCCCCTCTCCCCCCCATCTTCAGCTTATTTATTATTCTTCCTTCTCCTAAGGGTTTGGCTTACAGCTGCTATCTGTTTCCCACTAAGAGCTATCCTGAAGTGGACAATAATTTTCTCACATCATCCGTATGCTAAGAAGAGATACTTTCAGAGCTTGGCAACCTTAAAATGGAAAATTTGTATCACAAAAATGTGCTCCCTTCCAACAATGTAATGTTATTGCTATTAGCGCAACTATTTCCCTATTTGATTTGATACAAGAGCTTGATGAATTTGGTTGGTTATTTAATTTCAGAGCTACCTTGAAGCAAATGGAAGCTTTAAATATCACTGTTATACATTTGCTTCCAGGCCAAATTGAATTTCCTTTTTTCACTGGGCCCAAGTGTGTGTGTGTTTTTAACCACCTTGTACCGAGCAACTGGATAAGCAATATAAAAAGCTATATTAAACTTAAATCAGTTAAGTACTTAGGAATTCAGATTATCAGCCAGGTCTCACAATTACATAAAACTAATTTATATTCCTCTGTTCTATAACCTGGAAAGAGACTAAGGGCTAGGTTCACGAAGCAAACCGATTGTGTTTCGATCAGTTTGCGAGCCCTTTGCGACCCGATTTCCCTTTGACCCGATTCACTAACCTGTGTACCGATCCGATCCCGATCTGTGCATGCAAATGAAGGGAAATGGCATGCAAAGCAGGAAGGACGTGATTCACTACACTTTTTCCTAACACACCAACGTGCTGGCTGATCAAAAAACAAGTGACTGGTGAGGACCAGTCGCTTGTGTAAAAAAACTGCTCTCTGCCCCATCAAAAGCGCCCTGCTGTCTGCCCTCTGCCGCCTCTCTTTCCCAGATCAGCACCGGAGGCTAGCCCTTACCTTGCTCTTGCCACCCCGACTCTCCTGCTCTCTGCCGCCCTTCCCCGTAGTGCGAGCCCATGGTTTTAAAGCAGGGTTTAAAGCAGGGCTGCACTGCGGGGAAGGGCGGCAGAGAGCAGGAGAGTCAATAATTATGCCTGCTTTTAAAAAAGTTAGCTGTGACTGCAGCAGGGACTTGCCGGGGGCTAGCTGGGGCTCTGCACGCGGCAGGGACTCGCCAGGGCAGTGAACTTGAGCACCGCCACAGTCTGCACTTTTGTCGAGTTGGCAAAGGGGAAGAGGCTGATGCCGCCGAGGATCGCCCTTCACTGTGAGAGCAGGAGAGTCAGGGCCCGTAAAAAAAACAAACCAGCAAAACCGGACAGCAAACGCATGCGCAGACCATCTACAGACAAAGTAGATGGTCTGCGCATGCGTCAGGATTGCTACATAGCGATCCGTGTAGTCGGATGGGTGCGTGCCTACAATTGCCCCTATTTGAATATTCTTCCTTCCTGAATTGATCGGCCCTGCCTTGATTGGACACAGATTGGTCACGATCTGGCAGGTTAGTGAATTGGGCCCTAATAACCTTAGTTGTCCTTAGCAGTTTCTGTATTTGGTAGAATAAAGTGGTTAGAATGAATCTTTTATAGACGACATGCTTTTTCAAGCTTCACAAATTGATAGTTCTCTTTATCAACTCTATCAAAATGTACAAATCAATGCTTTCCTTCTCATGGACCCATAGACTGTGGTATAAAAAAATTAGGCATTTAGTCCTGGAACAGGGGTTCTCAACCTAGTCTTTGGGACACACAAAACCAGTCTGGTTTTTAAGATATCCACAATGAATATGCATGAGATAAATTTGTATGCACTGCCTCCATTGTATACATTTTAACTGTGGGTATTCTGAAAATCTAACTAGCTTGGTGTGTCCCAAGAACTGCCACTGAAGGTAGATGGACTTTAAAAAACTTTTACGCATGACGACTTAAAGCTGTTTAATAATTTAATTGCTGTAGGAAAAGGACTGAATTGAAGTGGAGCAGTCCTTTCTATCAGTGCTGCCAAAAGGGACTGTTCTAGCATAAGACATTTCCTGTTCCTCAATTTCACTTTCCCAACTGAGATAGACTTGGAAAGAACCTGGCTTTTGTTTTTCCAATTGCAGACACAGGAGAATCACCCCAAGTAAATATCATACTAGAAAACAGTGGAGATGTCCAAAGAAAACTGGTGCTCTTTTTTAACTCAATGACTTGACACTTACATGTTTTGGCCTAGAAGTCACGGCAGAAGACTAAAATATGCAATGTCACCTCAGTAACAAATATAGTGCAAAATATAGACAGCAGATATAAATTCTCAAAACTGACACATTTTGATCACTAAATTGAAAATAAAATCATTTTTCCTACCTTTGTTTGATGATTTCATGAGTCTCTGGTTGCACTTCCATCTGATTGTGCATCAGAATTGACGTCGGGGGGAAGGCTTATGGGCCGGTGGCTTGCGAGCTACTTTTAAAATGACCAAGTCAAAATGATCTACCAACAATAAAAAATTTTTAAAAGCACAAAGCACACGGGTTTTTTTTTCAAAGAGGTCAAGGCAGATGACTCTATGCAATGTCACCTCAGTAACAACTATACAAAAATAGACAAATATACTCCCTCCCTTTTAACTAAACCGCGATAGCGGTTTTTAGTGCAGGGAGCTGCACTGAATGCCTTGCGCTGCTCTCGATGCTCATAGACTCCCTGCGCTAAAAACTGCTATTGCGGTTTAGTAAAAGTGGGCCATAGTGCAAAATATAGACAGCAGATATAAATTCTCAAAATGGACACATTTTGATCACTAAATTGAAAATAAAATCATTTTTCCTACCTTTGTTGTCTGGTGATTTCATAAGTCTCTGGTTGCACTTTATTGTTCTGACTGTGCATCCAATATTTCTTCCCTTCTTTCAGCTTGCTGTATGCTTCCAGACCTCATTCCCTCAGCCAACTTTTTCTTCCTCTCTCCCTGCCCCTTCTTTCTTTCTGTCTGTCTCCCTGCCCCTTCTTTCTTTCTGTCTGTCTCCCTGCCCCACTTTATTTCTGTCTGTCTCCCTGCCCCACTTTCTTTCTGTCTGTCTTTCTCCATGCCCCCTTTCTTTCTTTCTCCCTGCCCTCTCCCAAACCACTACCGCCACCATCGGGGAACAGGCCTCCAAATCACCACGCCCCAAGCTCTTCCTGCTTCCCGACGCAGAAGCACCAGGCTGACTAGCTTTCACCCCCGACGTCAATTCTGACATCGGAGAGGAAGTTCTGGGCCAGCCAGGCAGCGATTGGCTGGCCCGGAACTTCCACTTTGACGTCAGAATTGACGTCGGGTGGGGAAGGCTGGTCGGCTTGGCGCTTCTGCGTTGGGAAACAGGTAGAACGCGAAAGCAATGTGATCGACTCGCGTTGCCATCGCGATCAACCTTTTGGGCTCCCCTGCCCTAGGGTATGCGTACTACAGGTTGAGAAACCCTGATTTACAGGATCTGAGGCAAAATGGATTCACTAGAGGCAGGTTTTGTCAGACAAATCTGATCAATTTCTTTGACTGGGTGACCAGAGAATTGGATAGAGGGATTGTGATGTTAGATTTTGGTAAAGCCTTCAACAGTGTTCCACACAGGCTTCAAATAAATAAGCCACAAAGATGGACAGAGTCAGGAACTGGTTGAGTGGAAGGCTACAGAGGGTAGTAGCCAATGGAGATCGTTTTGAGAAAAGGGATATTGCCAGTAGTGAACCTCAAGTTTCGGTTCTTGGGCCTGTTCTTTTTTTTAACATTTTGTAAGCGATATTGCTGAAGGGCTGATTGTAAGATTTGCCTCTTTGCAGATGATGCCAAACTCTGCAATAGAGCAGACACCCCTGATGGTGTGGAAAGCATGAGAAAAGGACCTAGTGTAGCTTTAAAAATGGTGTGAAATTTGGCAGCAAAGATTTACCGTATTTTCGCGGATATAACGCGCACCATTGTAAAACGCGCACAGGGGTATAGCGCGCAGAAATCACGATGATATGTACAAAAACTTTTCTATACCGCGCTCAGGCATATAACGCGCATGCTGCCCGACTCTCCTCTGGCCACCCCGACTCTCCTTTCGCCCTCCCCGACTCTCATCTGGTTGCCCCGACTCACCCTGACTTTCGGTGCACTGCCCCGACTCTCCTCTGGTTGCCCCGACTCACCGTTCACCCGCCCTGACTTTCGGTGCACTGCCCCGCCTCTCCGTGCCTGTCCCCCTTGAAGTCCTGTCCCCCCTTGAAGGTCTGCCTGTCCCCCCTTGAAGGTCTGCCTGTCCCCCCTTGAAGTCCTGTCCCCCTTGAAGGTCTGCCTGTCCCCCTTGAAGATCTGCCTGTCCCCCCTTGAAGTCCTGTCCCCATCCTGAAAGCCTGATGCCCCCCCTCGACGTCCGATTCTTCTCCCCCCTCGGCAGGACCACTCGCACCCCCACCCCGAAGGACCGCCGACTCCCCGACAATATTGGGCCAGGAGGGAGCCCAAATCCTCCTGGCCACGGCGACCCCCTAACCCCACCCCGCACTACATTACGGGCAGGAGGGATCCCAGGCCCTCCTGCCCTCGACGCAAACCCCCTCCCCCCAACGACCGCCCCCCCCCAAGAACCTCCGCCCGTCCCCCAGCCGACCCGCGACCCCCCTGTCCGACCCCCACGACACCCCCACCCGCCTTCCCCGTACTTTCTGTAGTTGGGCCAGAAGGGAGCCCAAACCCTCCTGGCCACGGCGACCCCCTAACCCCACCCCGCACTACATTACGGGCAGGAGGGATCCCAGGCCCTCCTGCCCTCGACGCAAACCCCCCTCCCTCCAACGACCGCCCCCCCCAAGAACCTCCGACCGACCCGCGACCCCCCTGGCCGACCCCCCCACCCCCCTTCCCCGTACCTTTGGAAGTTGGCCGGACAGACGGGAGCCAAACCCGCCTGTCCGGCAGGCAGCCAACGAAGGAATGAGGCCGGATTGGCCCATCCGTCCTAAAGCTCCGCCTACTGGTGGGGCCTAAGGCGCGTGGGCCAATCAGAATAGGCCCTGGAGCCTTAGGTCCCACCTGGGGGCGCGGCCTGAGGCACATGGGCCAAACCCGACCATGTGTCTCAGGCCGCGCCCCCAGGTGGGACCTAAGGCTCCAGGGCCTATTCTGATTGGCCCACGCGCCTTAGGCCCCACCAGTAGGCGGAGCTTTAGGACGGATGGGCCAATCCGGCCTCATTCCTTCGTTGGCTGCCTGCCGGACAGGCGGGTTTGGCTCCCGTCTGTCCGGCCAACTTCCAAAGGTACGGGGAAGGGGGGTGGGGGGGTCGGCCAGGGGGGTCGCGGGTCGGTCGGAGGTTCTTGGGGGGGGGGCGGTCGTTGGAGGGAGGGGGGTTTGCGTCGAGGGCAGGAGGGCCTGGGATCCCTCCTGCCCGTAATGTAGTGCGGGGTGGGGTTAGGGGGTCGCCGTGGCCAGGAGGGTTTGGGCTCCCTTCTGGCCCAACTACACAAAGTACGGGGAAGGCGGGTGGGGGTGTCGTGGGGGTCGGCCAGGGGGGTCGCGGGTCGGCTGGGGGACGGGCGGAGGTTCTTGGGGGGGGGGCGGTCGTTGGGGGGAGGGGGTTTGCGTCGAGGGCAGGAGGGCCTGGGATCCCTCCTGCCCGTAATGTAGTGCGGGGTGGGGTTAGGGGGTCGCCGTGGCCAGGAGGGTTTGGGCTCCCTCCTGGCCCGATATTGTTGGGGAGTCGGCGGTCCTTCGGGGTGAGGGTGCGAGTGGTCCTGCCGGGGGGGGGGGATGTATCGGACGTCGGGGAGTCGGCCGGGCAAGAGGGCTTGGGCTCCCTCTTGCTCCGATCGTGGATGCGGGTGCGGGTGGGAGCGCGTGCGAGCGGTCGTTCGGGGTGGGGGTGCGAGCGGTCCTGCTGGGGGGGTGAATCGGGCGTCGGGCGGGGTGGGAACTATGTTTAAAAACTTTTGTATACCGCGCTCAGGCATATAACGCGCGAGGGGTATGCGCGGTACGTAAAATCACGTATAACGCGCGCGTTATATCCGCGAAAATACGGTAATGCTACAGTATTCAACATTTCTTTCATTGCTTTTATGCCCATTTTACTACACTATACATGAGAATTTAAACTTCAGGCCTTTTTTTGAGATTTCCACCAACTTTTGAGTTATTAATTATTAGGAGGCTTTTTGTAAGATGAATGAAATTAGATAGTTGAACCCCCAAAGACCAGAGATGTGGCGATGTCTGTTCCTGGAATAAATAATGAAGGCATTTGTTGTCATTAAACATTATTTCTTATCACAGAGCTTGCTTTATCTGATTTTCAACATAGGTGCAATCTTTAATTCCTACCGAAAATAAATTGCCATGGATTTTGATAGCAGTAAGTTTAGACATCTACCACAGTGTAAGTTTGAAACCAGAGAGCCAAAAAAGAATGGCAGCTTGTTGGAATATATTTTAGCCTCCTGCACAGATTTCTGGTTGCTGTTGAGGAAAGAGGCTTATATGTGGGAGTGCTGAAGGATCTATATAGCTCTTACAGAAGTGCATATTGGGGGGAGGGGGAATTCCAAGAGTCTACTTAAGTAAGCAAGCAAGGTTGAAAGGTTTCTGTTGGGGAAGCTTCAAGTACCTCTTTTGCTGATTTTGAAGATCCTTTTATTCTGCAATGCTGCAGGATACTGCATGCTGAGGTTTTACCCTGTGGTTTTTGCAGCAGGGGAAGTGGTTCTTGTGGGTGATGGTCTGATTATTCGCTGGGATTATTAGTGGTGAACGAATTGTCAGCAAGCTTCCTGTTGTATTGTCAGGTTACAGATGTCTGTTCTTTTAGTGGGGAGGGGGGTTTGTGTTTGCATTTTTTATTTTTAAGAGTTGGTTAGGATGAATGAGGTTTTGTTGGGATTTGAAAGCAAAGCAGTGGTAAAGTATATTCACTTGTTCATGTCTGAACTGTGCAATAACTTATACTGCTCAGATTGCCACATACACTAGTTCTTTTCTATATTTCTAAATTGGCAAAATTATTCCATGTGCTTCATCTTATCATTCATTTAGAAAATTAGTTAAGATTCAAGTTTTTTAATAGATTTGTAACAAGATTTGCTGTTTAGTTCATTTTACCTCTTTTTATGCATTGCCTATGATTTTGTATATTTCGCTGATTATAAACCGCCTTGAATTGTCATGGTGTGGCGGTATATAAGAATAAAGTTATTATTTCTGTAGAAAGCAATATATTCAAGGGATCAATTGGACCAATTGTTGGAAACTCAGGAAGATTTCCAAATGACCCTTCTGTTGAAAGATGCAGATGAGGACTCGAGTGAATTGTCACAAAAGTAGAGTTAAAATCACTAAAAAGAAACTACTTGTAGAAATATACAGTAGAATGGCATTACCCCATATAAGTGCTATTGAAAATCTGTGTTACATGTCATTATGTTTAGATTTCAAATTTCTGAAATTTTCAATGAAAAAATATTTTTTTCTTTTAAATCTTATTTTTGGGTTATTCCAGCAAAGAAATTTACCCCCTCCTTTACAAAGCCACGTTAGCATTTTTAGCACCAGCTGTGGCGGTAATAGCTCAGACGGTCATAGGAATTCTATGAACGTCAGAGCTGTTAACCGTGGCGGCCGGCGCTAAAAACGCTAGTGCAGCTTTGTAAAGGAGGGAGATGGTATTTGTATATGTTATCGTTGTCTAGGCCAGTGGTATTCAACCCAGTCCTCAGGGACCACCTGGCCAGTCAGGTTTTCAAAGTCTCTGTCATCCATATTCATTGTGGATATCCTGAAAACCCAACTGGCCAGGTGGTCCATGAGGACTGGGTTAAATATCACTGGTCTAGAACAAGGGTTACCAATCAATAGGGTAGAATTTGGAGGTACAATATTTAATGGTACTATTACTAAACCACATGTTAGAGGAGATGTAAAAAGTGACAAATGATTTGGTGTGGGGTTGTTTTTTATTTTTTTTTTGGGGGGGGTTAAGAGGGAGATAATGTATTTTTATGCTTTAATTTAGGCCCCCTTTTATCAAGCTGCGTTAGGGTTTTTTTTTGTGTGTGCGTGTTCAAATTGTTTATTAAGGGCTCCTTTTACAAAGTGTGCTAGCGGTTTTAGCGCACCGCTAGCCACTACCGCCTCCTTTTAAGAAGGCAGTAATGTTTCAGCTAGCGCGTGCTATAGCGTGTGCTAATCCGGTGCATGCGCTAAAAACGCTAGCGCACCTTTGTAAAAGGAGCCCTAAATATTAGATAACAAAGTTGGCATACAGTAATACACTTCTCCCTCCAGATTCGCGGGGGATAGGGGCAGAGCCAGACCGCGAATGGCGAAAAACTGCGAATATCCAGCTCTGACCCACCCCCGCCTCCCTCCCGCCTTCCCGGCCTTACCTGGTGGTCTAGCGGGCTTTCGGGGCAGGAGCGATCTTCCTACGCTCCTTCCCCGTGCAGATCGCCATTAAGAAATGGCTGCTGCGAGTTCCCGTAGTCTCTCGAGACTACGACGGGAACTCCCTGCAGCTATTCCTAATGGCGATCTGCACGGGGCAGGAGCGTAGGAAGATCGCTCCTGCCCCGAAAGCCCGCTAGACCACCAGGTAAGGCCAGGATTCCGGGGGAGGGGAAGACTTAAGGATGTGTTTTTTTTTCTTTTTTCCCCCTCCCCCCAAAAATCGCGAATATGTGAAATTGCAATTATTGAAACCGCGAATGGGGAGGGGGAAGTGTACATTTTCATCCCCCCATTTAAATAATTCAAAAGTCAGGTCCCCTAGACAACAGATTGACAATACAAGTCTAAAAATCCCCATGTCTTGCAAAACTGTTTTAAGTTATTTTTCTTTACAGCAGCCATGTCTTCATATTTCCTTACTGAACATACAACATTCTACCATGCAATCTCAGATAATGCAGAATTATTTTTCCACTCTGATAAGATATGTTGTATTGTGACACCCATTAATGTGTTGAATAGCTTAGCTACAGGTTTGCCCAGAATTTTAGGTAAAGCTGCAGATCTCAAAACTATAATTCTGTAAGAAAGCGGCATCGCAAAATGGAGAATATTTTCAATTCTTATCCAAACACAGTTCCAGAATTGTCTCACATTAGTACAGGTGGATAGCATGTGTTTAAAAGTTCCCACCTCCAAATGACATGATCAACACTTATTGCTTCCTCCCCTTGATAACTTAGACACTTTAAATGGAGTCCAAAGTGCTCGGTGAGCTACATAGACTAGGTATTGGGTTACAAAAGCAGAAAGGGTTGGTCGGCATACCTTAGTCTAAAAAAGCATCCATTTCTCCTCTTCAACAACTTCCCCCATATCATGTTCCCATATATGTTGCAAGGCTATACATCCAGCATCAGTCTTGAACTTGAACTTTCTGAACACTTAAGATGCCTTTTTTTTCTGTCTATATAATCCTACACAAAAATCACGTAGTCCTGTGTCTCTCTTCTGCATCAAACCAAACACTTTTGAATGCCTTATACAACGTCGAAGCTGCAGCCACCAGTAATAACATGTCAAATCTAACTTAAATTCAGTATTCAGGTCTATAAAAGATTTGAACTTGCCATCGTGCATAAGCTGATTAACATGCCATATACCTTTGTTTTGCCAGTCATTCCAGTTTACTGTATTCCCCTAATTTTTATATCATCTTTATATCTGTTTAATTCTATTATACTTTCTAGCGAAGTCCATACCAAACTCCCAAGCTTTTCAGCTTGTCTGCAGCCCATATAAGAGGTAGATCTCCCAGGTGCCCTCTGTGAGTATGAGCACTGAGAGGCATGGTCTCTGATTTTCCCCAAATTATCGTATAACCAGATATAGCAGAAAATCTTTCTATCAATATAAATAAGGCATCCATGGGGATTGGGTTGGGGGGAATGGGGAGAGTGGCTTGGGGGTTCTGGATTTGGGGATTGTAGGGGATTTGGGAGGGGAAGTTTTGAACTTTATGTATCTTTCTTGGGTATTTTAGTGCAATGTAATTTGGGATGCTTTGCTAACCTTTTCCTTGGTTAGAATGAGTAAGGAGGGTTGGGGGTTAGGGGATTGTGATGTGAGGGGAGGGGAGGGTTTGTATTCTCATATCTCATCCTTGTTTATCTTCAGGGTTGTTTTATTTTGGCTCGTTTCTCTTTGGAATTGAGATATGGTTGTATGGGGTCCTTGTTGGCCTCCTGCTATGATGTTGTATTGGTGTGTTTTTTCAAAATTTAATAACAATTTGCTTTCAAAGAGGTGGTTTTTAGAAAGAACAGTAAATCATCTGCATAAGCTGACATCTTACAGTGAATAGTTCCATGTTGAATACCTTTCATCATTTCATGCTCTCTTACTGCGTTAGGGTTTTTATTGCTGGCCGCTGCGGTAAATGCTCAAAGGAATTCCATGAGCGTCAAGAGTTTTTACTGCAGCAGCCGGCAATAAAAAAAAAACCCTCACATTCTTACAGCTACAGATGTTATTAACTGCTATCAATGCTAACTGCTAACATGTTACTAAAATTTACAGTACTACACAGTTAAACAACTAAAGAAGTCACATCTGAAGCTACAATGCTAAATAAATTCTGTTGAATATAGTGACCATTTATAAATGACAGGTACTAGGAAACTTTTCATCTATTTTTCATAAGTATTGCAACAACAATTGAATCATTTCAGTCATTAGTCACAGCCTTTATCACAAAGACATGGTTGTGCAACCTGAAGAAGTGTATACTTGAAGTAAACAAAACGTTTCATTACTAAGCATTGCTTCTGTTTACCCTCACCCAGCGCTCAGAACTGTGGTTTGGGTTTTGACAGTTCAACATGCATATCATCACATGCATTCAGTCTGCTTTTGTTCGGGGCAAATATCTCTGAAAACTGTTCTAATAACTGCCTTGATCGTGTCTAGAAGTTTCAGTAAATTGCTCGGGTTCCAAGAACTTCCTCTATACCAGGGATGTCAGAGTCCCTCCTCGAGGGCCACAATCCAGTCGGGTTTTCAGGATTTCCTCAATGAATATGCATGAGATCTATTTGCATGCATTGCTTTCATTGTATGCTAATAGATCTCATGCATATTCATTGGGGAAATCCTGAAAACCTGACTCTCGAAGAGGGACTTTGAGACCCCTGCTCTATACCATGTTTGACCTTTTCCCATACCACTTGAGGGGGTGAGTACCATTGGTTAAGAGCCCCTCCCCACACACACACACACTTTATACAAAACTTAACAAGTAACCAGAGAAGTGATAGATGGATGGATACGATGTTTCCTTTAGAGGAGCCTTGCTGCTGTATCCTGAATTAACTGCATTCAGCATTTGTGACAGCCTTACAGAAAATTGCAGTAAATCATGTTATGAGTATAAAAGCATGAATCATCGTAGCCAAATAAATGATGGAGGTAACAATGGCTACATAGCTGATTAAACACCCCCTTAACTCAGAATCCAAAAGGACTCCCTTAATGATGAGCCTACAAACAGAACCTACCAACTTATCAACTGTTAACGGGAGTTCCCTAAAATCCTTTGTGATCAAACAAGAGAATCGGTATCTTCTTTGGATTAAGATTTAATCTTTCTGATCCTAAAGTAGCCATTAAATAGCAGCTTAGCTCCTGCAGTGCAGTAGAGTCATTAGTTGTTAACGAGATATCCAAGTGTACGTCGTCTCTATAGAACTGGCCTGAGACTTTTGATCTGAGTGATTCCTGTCAATAGGGTCGTATAGATTTAGAAAAATTGGAGAAAATAAAGTCATGGGGCACTAAACAATTTAACTCGCAAGATCCCAGTTTGTCCTCGGCATCATGACTTGCAACCTGCCTCAGTAAAAGTGACTGTAGCAAACTTAAAATGCAACCTCCAATGCCCAAATGAATCGACCATTTTGGTAAATGTTGACCAGTAATATCTGTTAAAGGCTGCTGAGAGGACCAAGAGATCAACACAACTGTTTTTGCTTTATCTAATCTATGAAGGATATTGTTGAGTGCTGACAGTAATGCCAACTTGGTGGAATAGCCTGCTTCTAAAACCTGATTGAAAATTGTCAGTATAATGGTTCAGGTAAAGAAAATGTTGCAGCTTCAACAATACAAGCTTCTCTAAAATCGTAGCTAGGTATGGTAGGTTTGATGCCAGTCTATAATTAAAATTTCATTACAAACGGACACAGTGGCTTGCTTTAGATAGGTGGTATTGGCGATGAAGAGGTTGTGGCTAGCAGCTATAAGCAAAGGCATCACAATAACAAGCAGGAGAAAAGGGGTGGAGCAAAAAGGTAATCTAAATCTTTAGTCTCATGTTGGCTAGCAGATTCATTTTCAAAGTTTGATACTTCAGTATGATTACAAGCACAAAGCTTATGCTAAATCTATTCAGGTCGCAAGTATCTGGTAGATCCTGAAAAATAGATCAAATTTTACATAGCTCTTTTCAAACGACATTTGCATGGCAATATCGGAGACTGCTAGGAAACTTGGAAAAGACCACGGTAAACTGTTTTGATAATCCACCGCTAAAATACATGCACGCAAAAACGGCTGGAACTGGTTTAGTGAGCACATTAATTGAAGGCATATTTTAATTTTGAGAATCTGCCCCTATGTTAGGTGTTTTGATCACATCTTCTGGCAATATATTCTGCAGCTTTATTAGGCATTGCATGAATAAAAAATGTTTTCTGTAATTTGTTTTCAATCTGCTGGTTATTTTTATCGAGTGCCGTCTTAATTTAGTGTTGATTGAAAGGTCTCCAGTATAAATTAAGCTTGCTTTTCTCAAGTAGGCTCTGAAAACAGCAGTGCTATTTATAGCTGTTCTGGTTGCTATTTTAGGTTCTTTAATTTTGTAATTTTTCAATTTGTGTTTCGTATTTCTTCTCTTTTCATTGCATTTTATTCTTTAACTAGTGTTTTAGCTAGTAGATATATATAAAAAGTTATTTTAGTGTTAGTAACAAAGTGGGACTTGTGCTAAAACTGCAAGAGCTACTGATCAAATCATTTCCTCAAAAGAGGCAATTTTAGCAGTTTTGAACCGATGGACCGTAAGCTATTCCCTATTGGATGAAGACGGAAACCCGCCAGAGCGCGTGGGCTGCAACTGTCCCAGTCCACCTTAAAAGCCCACCTCGGTGGCGACAACTCCCGCCCGCATGCCCAGAGGTCAGCGTGCGCAAGCCCCAACAGCTCCCTTCGGCCACGCTCGCACCCCGTGTCTCTTCCTCCTCCTCCTCATCGACATGGCGGGCCCCGCGCTGACCCCCCCGCTACCAAGAATGGATCCTAGACACCATCGACTCGCCGACCTGGAGCGCTTCTGATCTTTATCTGGCCGTGCGTGGTAAGCGCGCATGCGCACTCTGCCGGCCACGGAACTACAGATCAGGCAACACGGCGGTGCGAGTGCGCATGCACGCTTAGCGTTTTATTATAAGAGATTATTTTTAAGTCTCCATTTTGATTAAAACTTGTAATTGCAACTAATCATTCGATTAAAGGTGTACTTATTATTTTCCCACTGCATCTCTTTGTGACTCTGGACAATGGAACTGCCCAGTCATAAGGAACTACTACTACTACTATTACTACTACTAACCATTTCTATAGTGCTACCAGACGCAAGCAGCACTGTTGTACATTAACAGACAAGAGACAGTTCCTTGGTCGAGAGAGCTTACAATCTAATTATGAATTACAGTGGGAAAAGAAATAAGTAAATAAATAACATATTTTTAATTGCACGATCAATGGTGTTTTAACATTTTAATTGAAATGCAGTCCTAGGGCTCCTTTTACAAAGATGCGCTAGCGTTTTTAGTGCACGCATCGGATTAGCGCACGCTAGCCGAAAAACTACCGCCTGCTCAAGAGGAGGCAGTAGCGGCTAGCGGCATTTTAGCGTGCGCTATTCCACGCATTAAGGCCCTAACGCACCTTTGTAAAAGGAGCCCCTGGTGTTAGTGTTCCTTCTATGTTGGGGTTGTTGTTTTTTTTTTTTTGTTCAGAACTTAGGCCTAGTGTGAACATCTCATTGCAGATAGCTCTTTCTTCTCTTTAATGTAGTTCTCATGTTCTGTATCTTTTCTAATTTCATCATGATGTTCCTGAAATATGAAGTTTAAAAAGTACAATTGCTTCTCTCCACAGACCAGTTGGCTGAAGCTCAAAACCTAACACCAGCACTAGAGGCAATTAGCACTGGAATAGCGCCAGTGTTAGGGTACTCAGAATGCTCTAATGGTTTCAGTACTGGTGCTGAAACCATTTGTGCAGACATTTAAATATGGTAATTAGTTAAATGTGGTATTCCTTAAAAAAAAAAAAAAAAGGGGTGGGGGTGGGCTGTCTGGTGCCTTTAGTTCTGGAGAATGAACACCTGGTCTGGGGCAGTGTTGAGGATTGGTTGAGAGAAGAGGTGTCCAAGGGCACCTCTTCTAAACCACCAATCCGACCACCCTGCCCTGCTGGATGGGCAACCCTCCAGCCCAACCTGACCCCTCCTCCGCGCCTTGCCCCTGCTCGGTGCATTCTGGAATGCACTAGGTGGAGCCAAAGAACCATTTAAGGATACACCTGGCAGAGATGGGGGCGCTGCCATTTTGAAATGGACAGCCCAGAAGCTGCAGGGATGTCTACTTCCTCTTCCCTCCTACAACTAAGGTGTGTGGAGGAGTGAGGATTCTACTATACCACCAGGGTCAGTGGTCAGGAGGTGTCTGGGTGGGAGGCAGAAGGGGTGGGTTCGCCAGTTACTGAACCACCAAGGCAGTTGGTAGTTAGGGAATTGGGCCTGGCCTGGGTATGTCTGCTTGGGTTCAGGGAAGGGACTGGCATGCTTTTTGTTTTGATTTTTTTTCCTTGACTTTACTGTCAGTGCCTGAGCCAATTGATGCTCAAGCACTGACAGGAAAGTTCCCAACCCTGTCCTGGAGGAACACCAGGCCAATCGGGTTTTCAGGCTAGCCCTAATGAATATGCATGAGAGAGATTTGCATATGATGGAAGTGATAGGCATGCAAATTTGCTTCATGCATATTCATTAGGGCTAGCCTGAAAACCCGATTGGCCTGGTGTTCCTCCAGGACAGGGTTGGGAACCACTGCCTTAGAGTAATGAGCAGCAAATTACTGCCGTAATTTTAACACAACATGAATTTGCATTTTCATTACTTTGATTATGCTGCGCTGATTTTTCAGCACTGCATTTGTAGTAGAGTTTTTTCTCTACTGTGAATTTTAAAAGTATGGGCCCACAGTTGTGTGTTACAAATGCTCTTTACATAAAAAGAGTAACTTTTTTTTTTTTTTTATCCCCTTGTTCCATCCCAGTAATACATGTTAGCACTTGTCCTATCTTACTGACTGAAAGTGCTAATGCTTGACTTTTTGTCCACTATAATTACCAAGTATTTTGGGGCCAGCAGCAAAAGTGGTGACTAGTTCTCTGTGTATTGTATATCACATATTGTTGTCCACATCAAAATTAATTTGCTTGTTTCTCAGGCTGTGCACATGCCTTTGATGGAGGACTGTGTCTTGAACAATAGAACCTGTGTACCTAAGAGTTTTTCCCATTTGTGTCCCTGGAAAACATATATAGACACCCCCCCCCCCCCCCCCAATATATATAACCCATCATCTCTGTGTTATCAGTGAAAATGGCTAGTATGCTGTCAGTCCCTTCATCCAAATGCAATATTTTGGCTTTCATTCCTCCATTTTCAAAGGCATGCTCCAGTAGTTGCAGGAACCTTTGCTGATCTTTGTGTTCAGCAAACACTGGTAAACTAGCTGGTAGGCATGGAGGAATTTTCTTGCCTTTACATCTAACTGGGTGAATGTTTCCAAAACTATAAAAGTGTGGGTAAAGCAAATTGAATGATGGCTTGTATAATTTCCTGAAGAATAATAGATTATCATTTTCCTGCCTTAGAGGTACCTAACAATGCTTGTTGCAATGGTGCATGATGTGCAGTAGGTCCACCAGGTTTTGGTATCACTGTCAATAGACAATGAAAAGCTTTGAATAGGAACTTAAGCTTGAAGAGAAATTCAACAGGCAGCCAATGCAACTTCTATAAAACAGAGGTAACAAGATTATTTAGTCTGAGTACCTGTCACCATATTTTAAGGGGCTGTAATTGTTTTAAACATGAAAGAGGAAGTATAAAGGACTGGTTGCACAAATCTCCGAGTGTGTGGTGCAGGGATTAAAGCTACAGCCTCAGCACCCTGAAGCTGTGGGTTCAAACCCCTCACTGCTCCTTGTGACCCTGGGCAAGTCACTTAGGGCTCCTTTTATGAAGGTGCGCTAGCATTTTTAGTGCACGCACCGGATTAGTGTGCGCGCTATCCAAAAAACTACCACCTGCTCAAGAGGAGGCGGTAGCGGCTAGCACGCTTGGCATTTTAGCGCGCTATTCTGCGCATTAAGGCCCTAAAGGAGCCCTTAATCCCCTCATTGCCCCAGTCCACCTAAGCTTAAGAAAGATCTTCCGCCTAACCTGAATGGTCTGAGCCCCTTTCTGTCGACAAAATGAACATTTTAAATTCTGTGATTTTAGTTTTAAAAGACAGGCTTATTGCTTCTTTCAAAGTAGGAGGTAAAATACCATATCTTAAGCCTGAATTCATCAACTGTTAATAAAGGAACTCCTGCCTTGGATAAACCAGGAGATAGAATTGGGGATAATGTTGATGAAATTACAATATAAGATGTTAAAAAGTCTTGTCAAAATATGACAAGTCTACTTGTAGTTTGGACTCCTGATCTGCTTATCTGTTGAAGTCTGCCTCTTCACTATTTAATTACACCTGAACTGAATGGTTGAACAAACAATTGGTTTTAGGAAGTTTTCCTAATATGGGTGGGAATATTGTTTTAACACCTATTCCTAAGAATACCAATAGGTAGTCCATAAGAAGTAAGCAATTATAGGTCAGTGTCCTTCATCCCACTTTTTATGAAGCTGATAGGCATCTTAATATTCATTTCAATTCGATTTCTGGAAAATTTTATTACAGAAACCATAGTAGATTCTTTTTTAATGCTTTTCTTTTCAACATAAAAAAAATACACTTTTGAATAAGAAATACAAGATATTATAAAAGGAAACATAACATAAAGAATATTATACTTAATATAGTCCACTTTCTGGGTAGACGTCAAGAACAGAAATCCGAAAGAAGTTGGAATTAACCAAGAAAAGGGAAAAAGGGAAAATACAGAGGTTTAATCCTGTTAATCTGTACTTTAGAAACCAAAATTCTAGATAGTATTATCAGATATTCTAGACACAGCCTTAGCTTCCAAGAAAAATTATAACTGTTCTGGTTCATAAAACACATATCTATTATTTTGATAGGAAATAAGACATTTATGTAGAAAGTGTAATTGGAAGATAGCTCCTAAACTCAAAATTGACTGCCGAAATGCCAAAAATTTATTTTGTGTAAGTTGCATCCATTTGGAAACATCAGAAAACACTGCAACTTTAAGTTCAAGATAAACAACAGTCCCAGTTCTATAAGATAATTGTAGAATTGTCTCTTTATCTTGAATAAACACAAAGGTCACCAAGAAAGTAGCTCTACCTATGACCTCCACTCGAGATGATTCCAAAATCCCTGTAAGGTCCAATCTACCAGGTTCTTTCCCCAGAGTTTCTTCACTTTTAGATGGATTAATGTAATACAGCTTTTGTACAGGTAGTATATTGGTTTCTGAATATTTCAAAACCAAAGACAAAAACAATTGAAATAACTCCCTAGGAGATTGTAATCCAGAAACTGGGAAATTAAGAAATCTCAAATTAAAGTTTCTGTTTGCATTTTCTAGATTTTCTATCTTTCTTATTAACAAACTTTTATCACCAGTCTGTTAGTTCAATGAAACTTTCATTTCAGAGATCATTTTTTTTCCATAGAATCCATTTTAATGGAATGTTGTACTCTTTCATCTGCGTAGCAGAATTAGTAACAAAGAAAATAAACAGGGAGCATACCTACGGCTGATTCACTAACAGTTTCAAAGGAAACACAGCTGAAACATTTTCCAGAAAGTAAAACTTGTTCTTCACCAGGTTCCTCTAGTTTGTCGCGACTGCCACAATCTATTTGTAAAGCCGATCCTCCTGTAGTGGAGGCGACAATCGAAGCCTCCATTGCTAACCTAATTCCTTCCAGGGTCAAAAGCAATGCCAGCAAAGCCATCGATGAATCAACTCCCAATGCCTCCGAGTGCAGTGCTGATGGTTCCCGCACCATTGCAGGAGCTAGAGGAGCCATTGGTTCCTGAGGGCTTAATGACACTTCGTTGTCCAAGTCAGGCATCTTCCTATACCCGACAGCAGATCCGCTCTGGTTAACGGGTACAGCAAAATATGTTATTTCTGTCTGACATAGGGAGGGGGTTACAGGGCAGTAGCATAGTAACATAGTAGATGACAGCTGATAAAGACCCAAATGGTCCATCCAGTCTGCCCAACCTGATTCAGTTTAAATTTTTTTATTTTTTTTCTTAGCTATTTCTGGGCAAGAATCCAAAGTTCTACCCGGTATTGTGCTTGGGTTGCAACTGCCGAAATCTCCGTTAAAACCTACTCCAGCCCATCTACACCCTCCCACCCACTGTAGCCTTCCCCAGCCCATCCCCTACCAAATGGCCATACACAGACACAGACCACCTCTCTCAGTAGGAGAAAATTCCCACCATTTCCCTCTACACTTAGGCATAGTTAAAAAAAAACAAAAACTTTTTATGTGGAAATTATGGACTAGATTCACTAACCTGACTTCCGGGGCCGATTCCAGTGGGCCTGATGAAACTCTGAAACAATAATATTGAAATGAGGATGATCGGCGGAACGCCCCTTTCCGACTGCACGGATTGCTAGTGTGCGATCCCAATGCATGCACAGACCATCTGTAGATGGTCTGTGCATGCATCTAAAGACCCGTCTGTAGATGGCCTATGCATATGTCTAAGACCTGTCTGTGCTGCGACTTTTTAAAAAACTTTACTTTAGGCCAGCAAGTCCGTGGTTTTAACCCGCGGGTTAAAACCACGGGCTCACTGTGCGGGAGAGAGCAGGATGGCGATACGGGGCGGCAGGCAAGAGAGATTGATGTGAGAGCAGGGCGGCGATTCGAGGGAGAGCAGGGCGGCAGGGAGGAGAGATTCAGGGGAGAGCAGGGCGGCGATTCGGGGTGGCAGGCAGCAGAGAGCAGGGCGGCAGTGGAACTGAAGAGTCGGAAAGGATGTTTGTGACTGGCCCAAGCAGTCACTTCTTGAGTTGGTCGGCCAGCCCAGTCGGTTTGCAAGATTTCATTAGTGAATCGGGTCCTGCCTACTTTGCATGCCGTTCCCCTCATTTGCATGTGTGAATCGGAAGTGGATCGCAGGAGAGGTTAGTGAATTGGGTTGGTACACGATCGGCTTGCTTAGTGAATCTAGCCCTATATTTCTTGCCAGTGATCTGGGAACCTCCTCCAACTCATCCTACTCTGACACCATCTTAACCTCCACCATAGAAGATTCTTTACTTGTTCCAGGGAAGTCCTTATTAAGTCAAGGCCAATACTCTATATCAGGGTTGCCCACACTTTTTTGGCTTGCGAGCTACTTTTAAAATGACCAAGTCAAAATGATCTACCAGCAATAAAATTTTTAAAAACACAAAGCACACTGTATGCAGAGAAAATGTTAATTATCATTTGTATTCGGTTTTTTTTTTCCAGAGGTCAAGGCAGATAACTTTAAAATATGCAATGTCACCTTAGTAACAACTATACAAAAATAGACAAATATACCCCCCTCCCTTTTACTAAACTGCGATAGCATTTTTTAGTGCAAGGAGCTGCGCTGAATGCACCTCGCAGCTCCCAACGCTGATAGGCCTGCGCTAAAAACCACTATCATGGTTTAGTAAAAGGGGGCCATAGTGCAAAATATAGACAGCAGGTATAAATTCTCATAACGTACACATTTTGATCACTAAATTGAAAATAAAATCATTTTTCCTACTTTTTTGTCTGGTGATTTCATGAGTGTCTGGTTGTACTTTGTTCTTCTGTAAAGCCAACATTTCTTTCTCTCTCCCCCTGCCTGCCTGTCTTTCTTTCTTTCTCTCTCCCCTGCCCCCCACCCTTTCTTTCTGCCTTTCTTTCTCTCTTCCCCTGCCTCCCTGTCTTTCATTCTCTCTCCCCCTGGCCCCCCCCCCCAAGCCATGCTAATAGATCTCATGCATATTCATTGGGAAAATCCTGAAAACCCGACTGGATTGCGGCCCTCGAGGAGGGACTTTGACACCCCTGCTTTAAAGCCTTTTAAGAATAAGTACAACCACAAAGATAGCAACAATTTATCTACATAGTTGCCCAGCATCTCTAAGCCTGAAAGTCCTGTCTAACTTTCTTCATGCCTTATTGCACGCATGTTACAGAGACTTTGATCAGAAACTTCTATTACTCTGTCCCCTTTCAAAATGGCAGAATTTCTGCTTCAACAAACATAATCCTGCAGGGTACCATGCAGTGTTCTTTTTAAAATTAATCCAGAAAGATTTAAATAGAACCACTTGATAAAGAGCCAAACATAAATTCTTATTGTACTGTATGTTACGAACTTGACTTTCAAGAGGAACCTGTAATACTCTTTGCTGGCTTTTCTTTATGCTAGATTGTTGCACCTTCACCTACTGCTACATATTTCCTTATACCTTCCTGTTCAAGTTCCTTTATAATTACAACTTGAGAAGTTTTCAGTTTTGGAAGTATACATGCAATGTTTTGGAGTAAGTTCCAAATTTCACTGTTTTATACCCAGGAGGAGTCATTTTAAGGGAGACAGAAGTAATCATTCCTGTTAACCAACAGCAGCATAGCGATATCTTTATTTATAACATCATATTGTTTTTTCAGCTTTGCAGATTACTTCTTTTTTTGTTTCAGCAGAGAATTCTTCATCGATTCTCAGGGTATCAGCCTATCTGACATTAATTAGTGCATCAAGATAATTAATGTTTTTTATTATTTTGAATTTTCAAAATGTTACACATAACATATTGTAATGACAAGAATACACATAGGTAATATCCAAACAAAAAAAATTTTTTTTTTTTTAAATCAAGGGCTCCTTTTAATAAGCTGCGGTAGCGTTTTTAGAGCTCCTTTTATCAAGGTGCGCTAGTGGGGTTAACGCGTCGGAGATTTCATCACACGCTAACCCCTGTGGCAAGCCAAAAAACTAATGCCTCGTCAATGGAGGCATTAGCGACTAGCGCAGCAGGCGGTTTAACGCGTGTTAAACCCCTACCACACCTTGATAAAAGGAGCCCTTAGTGCGCACTGAAGATTAGCACGCGCTAACCCCCGTGCTATGCAAAAAAACTAATGCCAGCGCTATGGAGGCGTTAGCATCTAGCACGTGCGACATAGTAGCTCGTGCTAAAACCGCTAGCACAGCTTAGTAAAAGGATCCCCAAGTGTCTAGCCCACATCTAGGGGCAACCAGATGGACACTACAAGGACTATACAGGAAAAATCTACAATGAATGCTAAGGCACTTAAAATTAAAATTTAATCCCTGATCTCTCACTTTTATATTCTCTTTGTTTATGAGACCTTTTTTAAGAACTGTGAGGCTGCTACTAGTGACATCAAGGAGGATTGGTTCAGAATATCTGCACAGGAAGCTCAAATTAGGCATCTCCCTCCAGCTACTATTTTTAGTAAGGCTGTTTATAGTTATCTGCCTGCTGTTTTAGATTCTTTAATTTGTAATTTTTCAATTTGTAGTTTGTATTTCTTATCTTTTCATTACCGTTTATCAGTTATCTTTTTTAGGGCTGTATTTCAATTAAACGTGTCTTTAATCGCATTTACAATTTTTTTTTTTAAACACTGCGGCTCAGTTGTGGGCAGTGGAGGGTTTAATGACTTGACCAGAATCCCAAGAGTTGCCTGGGGGTGGGGGGAACATATTTTTAATGGAAATGCAGCCTTAGTATTTAGGCAGGCGAATGAAGACTTTCTGTTTGGGAGATTTCATAGCCTTGCTAGAATAGTTATCTTGCTTTCTTGCTGCTTTAGTGGGTGTGGCACCTGTAACTGTTCTGGAAAGATATTTCTCTATGCATGGTATTAGTTATCTCCTGTTGTATCAGAGCCTGACACTTATTTTTCTTTCAGCATAGTCCTTCCCTTTTTTGCCTTTTTCCCTTTGTTGACTTATAAAAATTCTGAATTTCAGGTGGTACCACTTAGTAAGAAATTAATCTTCTGCTTTCCAAATAAGCTTATTGCTGGGTAATTAGACATGTTTTCTTTTCTTTCTGAAATGTATGGCAGGGGAACTTAGGGCTCCTCCACACGCTGAACACTAATATGTGCATGCTAGTCTATGGACACGTTAGCACGTTCTAAAATGCTTAGCGCACCTTAGTCAAACAGGGGGTTAATTTCAGTAAATGATACAGATTTGATCTATTAATCCAACAAACTACGAAGATGCCAAGGATGACTTCATTGGCTACAGAAAGCAAATATTTAGATAAAGCTACTCATGGGTCTTGCCAAATTTTGTTGTCAAAACAGCTGAACTTATGTACTTTGTTGTCAAAACAGCAGAACTTATGTACTAAATGGTGAGACCTTGGTCAGGACCACGGCGGAACGTGATCTAGGGGTGATCATTAGTGATGACATGAAGGCCGCCAATCAAGTGGAGAAGGCTTCCTCCAGGGCAAGACAAATGATGGGTTGTATCCGTAGAGGTTTTGTCAGCAGGAGACCTGAAGTTATGATGCCGTTATACAGATCCATGGTGAGGCCTCAATTTGAGTATTGCGTTCAATTCTCGAGACCACAGTACCGGAAGGACATGCTGAGGATCGAGTCGGTTCAACGAATGGCCACCAAGATGGTCTTGGGGCTCAAGGATCTTACTTATGAAGAAAGACTGAAAAAATTGCGGCTGTACTCACTGGAGGAACGAAGAGAGAGGGGAGACATGATTGAAACATTTAAGTACATCACGGGACGTATCGAGTCGGAAGATGATATCTTCTGTCTCATGGGACCCTCGACCACCAGAGGGCATCCACTGAAAATTAGGGGAGGGAAGTTTCATAGCGACTCCAGAAAGTACTTCTTCACTGAAAGAGTGGTGGATCATTGGAACAAACTCCCACTGCAGGTGATTGAGGCCAGCAGCGTGACAGATTTTAAGTGAAAATGGGATATTCTCGTGGGATCGCTAAGGGAGTAAATTCAGGGGGGCGGATACTTGAAATGGGCAGACTTGGTGGGCTATAGCCCTTTTCTGCCGTCATTTTCTATGTTTCTATGATCCTAGAAGTTCAGAGCTAATTTGGGTTGCACATGGAATTTGGCGCCTAATGACACCTGCCTGAAAAGCAGGCTTAGTTAAGGGATGAGAATAGTCATGGTTGACTTAGACATCACTAGGCGTCTGAGGTAGGTGCTCGGAAATTAGGCCAAGTAAAACCTGGCCTAATATACTGGCGCCTACCTCTAGGATGTGTAGCAGCAATTAAATCTTAGGCACCACTAGGTGTGATTCTATAAATGGTGCCACACAGTTGATTGACAACCAGTCTGACTGACATCTATAAGTTAAGTACTGTCTATAGAATTAAGCCCATAGAGTTAATTGAATTACAAAGACAAGATACAGTATAACAAGTTTCCCAATGTGTTTTTTACTTTAATTGTCTCTTTTATAACTAAATTATATTTCTTCTCTAACTCTCCTTATGTTTGACCTTGTATGTATTTATTGAATTTTAATATGTTTAGTAGTATGAATTTTTGTTAGTTATGTCTGTTTCCCTCAACTCTGTAACTTTTAATTGTACATTGCTTAGAATTTTGAATAGGCGATAAATCAAATTTTATAATAAACTTGGAAACTTATAAACTTGGAACATCATAACACAGGTATGTCTTACCTCTACTCCTTAAAGCCAGTACTTCTTTTTCCACTCCATTCCCACTCTGAACAATAAAGATATGATAAACATAGTTCAAACAGTGCAAATTCCTGCTCCATCTGTTATTTATGCTGGAAGCGCCATAAAGAAAGAAAGCTCAAGTTTCAAGTTTATTAAAATATTTTTTTGACCGCTTATTCTAATTTCTAAGCGGTTAACAAAATAAAATTACATAAAAACAAATTATAAAATTACATTGAGACGTGTGAAAAACAAGGAAAACAGGTGACTTACACAGACATACAGCAACATTATGGGATGATTGGGAAGATCTACAATTGATATAGGATAAAACATAGATGGGTAAAACGATAGGTTGGATAAAAAATAACAAAAGGTTAAAAATTGTTTATAAACTTAGCCCTTAAAAGGGTATTTTAACCAAAAGCATCTTGGAATAGAAATGTTTTTAATTTTGTTTTAAATTGTTTTATATCAGATTCGTAACGGAGATAAGTGGGCAGTGAGTTCCACAGAGAAGGGGCAGTAACAGTTTTGGTACACTAGTAGTATTTACTCTTTCTCCAGGAGGAGGATGGTTGGTGCACCAGGTTAAAGAACGAGAACTAAAAGCTTCAGTAGCTGTGAACTGCATCATTAAGCAGGGCGTGGGTACTTTGGGAGCTGTTTGCATGTGCCCATGTAGCATGGAGCTTCCCTTTCATTTTCTTCTGTGCCCCCCCCCCCCCCCCTTTTCGACTGTGGACAAAGTCTTTGAGGCCAATCAGGATTTCCTCTTTGAATACGTCACAGCTAGCTAGAGCAACTCATAGAAACATAGAAATGACGGCAGAAAAGGGCCACGGCCCATCCAGTCTGCCCACACCAAGACCCACCCCCTATCTACCTCCATGAAGAGATCCGACATGCCAATCCCGTCTTTTCTTAAAATCTGGCACGTTGCTGGCCTCAATTACCTGTTGTGGAAGACTATTCCAGCGATCAACCACCCTTTCGGTGAAGAAGTATTTTCTGGTATCACCATGAAATTTCCCACTCTGCCGTGGTTTTTATTTTTTTAAAGGGGGCACAAAGATAAAGTAAAAGCAAAAGAAGAAGGCAGCACGTGAATGCAGTGCTGTGGTTCCGGAGCCCAAGGAAGTGCCCCTAAAAGGCAGTGTGGCTTGTGAGCTACTGTTGAGAGAGGCCCTACATCATATACAGATTGGTATGCATTGCTGATGAATAGTACAGCGATTGGTAGGGTATGCTTTACAGACATATGGACCGTTCACGTGAGTTTCCTGGTTGGATTCATACATGTTTTCTAAAATGGCATTTGTGCATGTGGTAGTTATAATGTGCCAGCAATAAGAACATAAGAAATGCCTGCACCGGATCAGACCTGGGGTCCATCCAGTCCGGTGATCCGCACACGCGGAGGCTTAGCCAGGCGTAACCTGGTGCATACATTAGTCACTCGTATCCCTCAATGTGTCCTGCAAGTAGATGTACATCCAATTTTCCCTTAAATCCTAGAATGGTAGTTTCCTCCACCATCTCTTTCGGGAGAGAGTTCCAGGCGTTCACCACTCGCTGTGTGAAGCAGAATGGATAGCAGACCAACAGAAATCTGGAAACAATCACCAGTCAGACTTTATTGGTGGACAATGCTGTGATAAAAGGAGTCAAAACTAAGGGCTCCTTTTACTAAGGTGCGCTAGGGCTTTAACGCGCGAAATAGCGCACGCTACATCACCCTGCGCGCTAGACCTTAATGCCAGCATTGAGCTGGCGTTAGTTCTAGAAGCATAGCGGGTGGTAATTTCCTGCGTGCGCTAAAAACGCTAGCACACCTTAGTAAAAGGAGTCCTAAATAAAAATAACAGAATAAACACATATAAAAACTACTAATGCATACGTTCATAATATGTACATTTAGAAAACCTAGACCTCTTGCTTATTGACCGCTACAGCGATGTAGTTTCTGTTTCTTGTATTGCTGTTGGCTGCTTTATCAATAAAAATTATAAAAAGAAACTGCTAATAACATATTATGGATGTATGTATTAATAGTTTTTTTGTGTGTGTCTGTTTTGTTTTTTAGTTTGATTCTTGATGCAGACCTGTTGGCCAAAACACAACTCATGTTGAGTCATTTATGCTTTTATCACAGCGTTGTCCAATAAAGCCTGACTGCCTATTGTTTCCAAGTTTCCATTGGTCTGCTGTCCACTCTGTTTCTTCTGTTGCTGGTGTCTTATCCATGGAGAGGTTTTCTTCTGCCTGTAGTTATAATTTGCACTGTTTCAGTTAGTGCACACTGTGCTATTTTTGTGGTTTGCTGAACTCGGGGTACATTTGCCCACATAGTGTGTGTTTGTTTTTCATAATGCACACTAAGGGTTAAGGTGGGCTGCATTGCAAAAAAAAAGAAAAATTTCCAGAGTGGAAAGATTTACTGCAAAAGTGTATTTGCTCTGAGCTTATGCAAGAAAGACCTGGAAGGGAGGTTTGCAGCAAGCGGAGCATAGTGGATGGTACTAGAGATCATGTCCAAGATTCATGAATGGGGCAGTTGTTGTCCCAGAAATCAGAGCTCTTTTAGTTTGAGGTGTGATTCTTAGGAAGCAATACCTCTAACTAATTTCCAAAGTCTCAGCCTTGGGGAGAACTTCTGCCTCTGCCTTCTCTGCCCCTTCTCCATCCCCATGGAGTTATGACCCAGTGAGAGAATGATTTGCTGGGACCTTCTGCTGCATCCCTGCCACACATGTTTATGAATTTTCTGGGCCAGGAAGATATAGGAGTTCCAGCAGATGGAAAAGTGTGTTTCTCATGGTTACTGCTTGATAATATTTTTGTATTCATTGAAAAGCTTCAGGTAAGTGATAAATGTTTCACAAGAAAGTAAAGGGAAATGAAATGTCTTCACATTGGCATAAAATCAGGTTGCTACATTTTCTAAGTCTAGCACCTTGTATTTTTTATCTTCCATGTTATATAAATGGCTTAGGTACTTGTGGAGAGCCTGTTGGCACTCAGTCAAGAGGTTTATGTTGATTTTAAAAAATACAGATTGAGTAGCATGCAGAAATACCACTTTCTCTCAAAATTAATTGGGTAATTGGAGTAGAAAAGAACAGCCCTCAAGGGCTGTCATTAGTGATACCAGGGAAGATTAGCTCAGAATAGCTTGCCATTATCCAGAGGTACACAGAAACCCATGATCTGTCATCTCCTTACAGCTTTCGACAAACTATCGTATGTAGTCTTTTATGCAGGAGAAAGAGCTTTCGTCAGTCATTCTCTTTGGGTAATTCACAGTATTGCCAGAATATTAGTTGATGATTCCCTCATGGGTGAAAATTTGGAAGACTTTAATTTTTTTAATTTGACATTTTTCCTTTCTTGTGGGTAGACAAGGTGTTTTGTTAGAAGAACCAAAATTACTGGAGGTTGTATGCATTAGAAGCTTTCTTGCAGCATCACATCTATTTAGTCTAGCAGTGAAGGGTAGCAAGAGTTGTGTTTCAGAGGATACTTGCTGAGTAGACATATTAGGCCCAGACAAAGTACAATTTCCACTCTGAATTCATAGCTAGTATGTGAGGTTTTGTAGTCAGTATTGCTATATGAGCTTTCTCACAAATAGATCAACTATTGGCCCTTAAGAACATAAGAATAGCCTTATTAGGTCAGACCAATGGTCCATCAAGCCCAGTAACCAGTTCTCATGGTGGCCAGTCCAAGTCCCTAGTACCTGGCCAAAACCCAAGGAGTAGCAATATTCCATGCTACCGATCCAGGGCAAGCAGTGGCTTCCTCCATGTCTTTCTCAATAACAGACTATGGACTTTTCCTCCAGGAAATTGTCCAAACCTTTCTTAAAACCAGCTATGCTATCCATTCTTACCATAACCTCTGGCAATGAGTTCCAGAGTTTAACTTCTCTGAGTGAAAAAAAAATTTCCTTCTATTGGTTTTAAAAATATTTCCCTATAACTTTGAGTATCCCCTACTCTTTGTAATTTTTGATGGAATGAAAAATCGATACACTTGTACCCATTCTACTCCACTCAGGATTTTGTAGACTTCAGTCAAATCTCTCTCAGCCGTCTTTTTTCCAAGCTGAAGAGCCCTAACCTTTTTAGTCTTTCCTCATACAAGAGGAGTTCCAGCCCCTTTTATAATCTTGGTCACTCTTCTTTGAATCTTTTCTAGTGCCGCTATATCTTTCTCGAGATAAGGAGACCAGAATTGAACATAGTACTCCAGATGAGGTCACACCATGGAGCGATACACAGGCATTATAACATTCTTAGTCTTGTTAACCATCCCTTTTAAAATAATTCCTGTTTGCTTTTTTGGCCACCGCCGCACATTGGGCAGGTTTCATCTTATTGTTTATAATGACACCCAGATCCTTTTCTTGGGTGCTAACCCCTAGCATCCGGTAACTGTGATTCAGGTTATTCTTCCCAATGTGCATCACTTTGCACTTGTCCACATTAAATTTCATCTGCCACTTGGACGCCCAGTCTTCCAATTTCCTAAGGTCTATCTGCAATTTTTCACAATCCGCATGCGTTTTGACAACTTTGAACCGTTTAGTGTCAAATTTAAACGCCTCACTCGTTCCAATTTCCAGATCATTTATAAATAAGTTAAATAGCACCGGTCCCAGTACATACCCCTGCGGCTCTCAACTGTTTACTCTCCACCATTGATAAAAATGACCATTTAACCCTACCCTCTGTTTTAACCAATTCCTAATCCACAACTGAACTTTGCTACCTATCCCATGACTCTTTAATTTTCTCAGGAGCCTCTCATGAGTAACTTTATCAAAAGCTTTCTGAAAATCTAGATATTACATCAACCAGCTCACCTTTATCCACATGTTTATTCACTCCTTCAAAGAAGTCAAGCAAATTGGCGAGGCAAAATCTCCCTCGGCTGAACCCATTCTGACTCCGTCTCATTAATTCATGTTTGTCTACATGTTCCACAATTTCATTTTTTGTAATTGTTTCCATCATTTTGCCCGGCACTGAAGTCAGACTTACCGGTCTGTAATTTCCCGGATCTCCCCTGGAACCCTTTTTAAGAATCAGCATAACGTTGGCCACCCTCCAATCTTCAGGTACTACAGACAATTTTAGCAACAGGTTACAGATCACTAACAGCAGGTCAGCCGTTTGGCCTTTATCTGCCATCATGTTTCTATGTTTGAGTTCTTTTAGTGCCCTGGGATGTAAACCATCCTTACAAGGCGACTTATCACTTTTTAACTTGTCAATTTACCTTAGTACATCTTACAGATTCACCGGGATTTCTTTCAGTTTCTCCACATCATCACCCTTGAAAACCATTTCCGGTTCAGGTAGATCTTGTACATCTTCTTCTGTAAAGAACGAAGCAAAGAATTAATTCAGTCTCTCCGCTATGGCCTTATCCTCTCTAAGCATCCCTTCTGCTCCTTGAACATCAAACAGTCCCACGGATTCCCTCACAGGTTTTCTGCTTCTGATGTACCTAAAAAAAATTGTTATTAGTTTTTTGCTTCTTTTGCAAGTTTCTCTTCTTATTCTTTCTTAGCTGTCTTTATCAATGCTTTGCATCTAACTTGCCAGTGCTTGTGTCTCTTCTTATTTTCTTCATTTGGATCCTTTTTCCATTCTTTAAAGGATGGTTTGGTTTGTTGTTTTTTTGGGTTTTTTTTTTGCTGTAACAGCCTCTTTCACTTCACCTTTTAACCACGCCGGCACTCGTTTCCTCTTCTTTCCACCTTTGCTGATACTTGCAATACATCTGGGCTGGGCTTCCACGATGGTTTTTTTAAATAACATCCACGCCTGGTTTACAGTCCTAACCTTTGCAACTGATCCTTTTAGCTTCTTTTTAACCATTTTCATCATTTTATCATAGTCACCCTTTCAAAAATTAAACACCTCTACAGTGGATTTCTTATGCGACATCATTCCCGGTATCGACTCAGATTTGATCATGGAAGATCACTGTTTCCCACCGAACCCAACACAGTTAACTCCTGTATGCCTTGCATTCCACTAAGGACCAAATCTAAAATAGATCCCCTTCTTGTCGGTTCCTGAACCAGTTGCTCCAAGAAGCAGTCATTTATGAAATCTAGGAATTTTACCTCCCTAGCACTCCCCGATGTAACATTTAACCAGTCAATGTTGGGGTAATTGAAATCACCCATTATTATACTGTGGAACAGATCATTTGTTTGAATCTTGAGTAGAATGTACTGAACAATGAGAAAATGAATTAAAATCAAATCATCATGGCTGCACCATAAGTGGTCAAAGGTGCATAACTTGGCTCTCACTCTTGTCCTCTCCCCTTTTTAATGCTGGCTTTTGCAACACTCATAGGCTTCTAGAGACTGGGATAGTAGAGGATGGAACAAAAAATGAGATTCAAATACAGAGGAGCTGGCTAAGTTTTAAATGTCAAGCCAGTTGATTGTGGCAGGTAAGGACAGCTAAAGAGAGAAAGGGACAATAAAGTGGAATAGAAAGAATGGATTGGCAGTGAGAGAGCACATCTATGGGAGCTCAAGAAGGGAAGCTCATTTGAATAAAATGTTTGAAAGAAAGATTTTTAGGGACAGAGAAGAAATTATTTTGCTAGTAAAGTCATCACCAGATGGCACCTGTATGTTTTGCTGTTTTCAGCCTAATTTTTAGCTATTGCATTGAATAGAGTTGACCAACTTCCCAATCCCATCCCATTCTATACAGGGTAAGCCCAGTTTCCCCTTTGTTCCAATCTAGGGATCCCTCAGCTTTCTTTGTAAGTGTGCCAGTAGGGTTGTCCAGAAAAACTCTGCAAATTAAAGTTTTTTTCCCCATGAATTTGATTGTGTTTGATCAGAAATAATTTTAAAAAATTTTTTAAGCCCATCCTGGGGTCCCTTAAAGCCACTGAATACATAAAGCTCTGTTTTTCTAAAAATTTGTTTATTTTGCTTAATGGAGCAAATTTCTTGGTATTATAGCTATAACTTTAGGTTTTCTCACTCAGCCGTGATATTTTGATAAAAAGACATTGTATGTCAAGTCTGTTTTATTGAAACAGCAATAAATCAGTATAGAAATAACACTACATAGTCTCCAATGTACTTATTATAACAAGTGGGGTCGGATTCCTTAGAACCTCACTAATATGCTGTTAAAACCACAAAAGAATAGGAAAACACTCTCCTTTCATCATATACCCCCTCCTTTACAAAGCCGCACTAGCGTTTTTAGCGCCAGCTGCCACGGTATCAGCTCAAACGCTCATAGGAATTCTAGGAACGGCAGAGCTGTTACCACGGTGGCTGGCGCTAAAAACACTAGCGTGGCTTTGCAAAGGAGGGGGATAATGATAAAAAGACATTTTATGAAAAAAAAAACACCTAGCAGCATTTTATTAAGTTTCAAGTTTATTTAAAATTTCTTATACCGCCTTATCATATCTTCAAGGCGGTGTACAGAATATATTAAAACAATGTATCACTGTAAGTTGCAGAACAATTAAGGACAGAACTGGGGAATGCACAATTTTTAGTAAGATGGACAAACCGAAATGAAGGGAAGCAGGGTTGGAACTACAATTCAAGTTTCAAGTTTATTGTGTATTTGATTAATCGCTTACTCAAATGTCTAAGCGATGAACAAATCTTTCAAATTACAGATTAAAACTGGGGTTATTAAAAACAAGTAGACACTAGGGTTATTAAAAACAAGTAGACACTAAGCAAACATAACAGATTAGTAACTAACAATATAAACAATAACAGAAGAAACAGAAGGAATGAATGGGTAAGGAAATACAATATTGATGATAGAAAGAGGAACAATTATGGTAGAAAACAATAGGAGGGGAATAAGATAGTAACCTTGTAAGAGTTTATAGCGGTAGGTTTGGACTCCTAAGCATCATAGGCATCTTTAAAAAGAAAGCTCTTAAGTTTACTTTTAAATTGATAGAAAGAAAAAGAACATTTATGGAAAAGACAAAAGGAAGGGAAAATAAAGGTAAAAGACCTTTCCAGGAACTGGATCGCCCTTAAAAGGGCAGTTTACATGTCAAAAGCATCGAGAAATAAAAATGTCTTTAGCTTTGTTTTAAAATTGGCAAGACCTGTTATTTTGCGTTGGTGGTTTGGAATACTTCAATATCTGCACAGAAATTTCACATACCGGTACTTTTCTCATAGCTAAACATAAACATTTTGGTGTAGTCATCTACCAGTGACGTTCCAAACACTCAAGCATTCTGGGGCATTCTGATTGCCTAACTTAATTGGCAGAATACCCTTAACAGCCTTAGTAATTACTTTTAAAAAATTGAATTGGGCGATAGGTGCCTATCTGATTCTGTAAAAGACAAGCACCTATCGCAATGCATTTAGCGACTTCTAACACCTATTTGGGCATTTCTATGGTTAGAGTGTACTTAGGTATTGCTAAGTGAGTATTCTCCAAAAACTTAGGTGCCTGAAATGTAGGTCTTTAAAACCCTCGTCTACATTTCAGACACCTAACCTCCCTCTTTTACTAAGGTGTGCTAAATGATTAGTGCACGGTAATCGAATTAGCGTATGCTAACGCGTCCATAGACTAACATGCACGCGCTAATCAGTTAGCACACCTTAGTAAAAGAGGGCCTAAGTTTTTACATGGGTGCCATTAGCCACGATTCTGTAAATGGCACCTAAGTGTGATTGACATGAGACTGGTGCCTTTTTTTTTTTTAGGCACTGGCTGATCGAGGCACCGTTTTATAGAATCAGCCCCTCAACGTCTTCTTGAGATAGTCAGGATGAAGCCTGCGATGCTGTTCAACTCCTTGCAACAAGGCCTCACGCAGTGCAGCATGAGCCCTTGTTGCAAGGAGTTGAACAGAATCTCAGGCTTTATCCTGACAATCTCAAGAAGACATTGAATGGTTGCGTGTTTGGAACACAATTGGTAGATGACTACACCAAAGTGTATGTTTGGCTATTAGCGAAATATGTTAAATTTGTGTTATTTTCCACAATAAAGTGCAGGTATTGAAGGTTCATTTAATAAAATAATGTTAGAGGGTTTTTTTTGGGGGGGGGGGAGGGGGTTTGCATAAAATGTTTTTTATCACTACTTGATAACAGGAGAATGTTTTCCTAGTCTTTTGTGGTTGTAACACTGTATTAGTGGGGTTATAAGGAATTCAACCTCACTTGTTATAATAAGCATATCGGAGACTCTGTAGTGTTATTTCTGCACTGATGTTCTTTTTCAATAAATAGACCTTAAGAAGGACATGGCGTTACTCAAGAGGGTTCAGAGGAGAGTGACACGTCTGATAAAAGGGATGGAAAACCTTTCATACGCTGAGAGATTGGAGAAACTGGGTCTCTTTTCCCTGGAGAAGAGGAGACTTAGAGGGGATATGATAGAGTCGTACAAGATCATGAAGGGCATAGAGAGAGTGGAGAGGGACAGATTCTTCAAACTTTCATAAAATAAAAGAATAAGAGGGCATTCGGAAAAGTTGAAAGGGGACAGGTTCAAAACGAATGCTAGGAAGTTCTTCTTTACCCAACGTGTGGTGGACACCTGGAATGCGCTTCCAGAGGACGTAATAGGGCAGAGTACGGTACTGGGGTTTAAGAAAGGATTGGACAATTTCCTACTGGAAAAGGGGATAGAAGGGTATAAATAGAGGATTACTGCACAGGTCCTGGACCTGTTGGGCCGCCGCGTGAGCGGACTGCTGGACACGATGGACCTCAGGTTTGACCCAGCAGAGGCATTGCTTATGTTCTTATGACCTGACATAACATGTCTTTTTATCAAAGTATCATTGCTGAGTGTGAAAACATAGAAGTTATAGCTATAATGTCAAAAAATTTGCAGGGAGAGTGTGGTGCAGTGGTTAAAGCTATAGCCTCAGCACCCTGAGGTTGCATGCTCAAACCCATGCTACTCCTTGTGACCCTGAGCAAGTCACTTAATCCCCCCATTGCCTCACATACATTAGATAGATTGTGAGCCCACCAGGACAGACAGGGAAGAATGCTTGAGTATCTGAATAAATTCATGTAAATTGTTCTGAGCTCCCCAGGGAGGACGGTATAGAAAATTTAATAAATAAATTTGCTCCATTAAGCAAATACGGAGCTTTATGTAATCAGTGGTTTTGAGGGACCCCAGGATGGTCTTTAAAAATTTTTTTCTAATTATTTTCTGGTCAAGCACAATCAGATTCATGGGAAAACTTCAATTCGCACAGTTTTTCCCAGTTTAGTTTTTTCTGGACAACTCTAGTGTGTCAGATTGGATATGTTCCGTTCCTGTGATTTCCACTGACTGCCAGTGTTCTGCCTCTCCTATCCCAACCTCTCGTCCCAACGTAGGAGGCAATACTCCCATGACAAATTTTTCAAGACCCCTCACATACTTAGCATTAGCCCAGTTTATAAAAATAAAACAAATGACTCATCCTGGCTGGTATGTAGTAAAGCTCAACAGACGTCATGACCACATTAGATTGTGTTTATGAAGTGGCACGGTGGCACCACTTGGGATTAATGCACCTGGGAGGAACATCAAGAGAGTCATTGTCATTTGATATACCAGCATTGCAGTACCTAGGGCGCTTATCATTATTACACTGTCTGTTCGAGCAGCCTTATTTATAAGAAATGTAAGATATTACTCATCCAGGCAAAGCCTTTTCTCAGTATTTTGCAGATGCCAAAAAAATGTTATCAGAAAAATCACTCGAGTACTCATTGCTCCTTCTTTCTCTTTCCTCTTGGGATATGTTTTTCACAGCCCACTCCTCTGTGCTATCTATAGCCCTACTCTGCTTTTGCTTATCAGCAATAGGGATGTTTGCCAGCCTTGCTCACACACACAGAAAATCAGCTTGTCTGAGACAAGCATGTTTTTCAGTCCCTGATCCTGTCCATTTTGAGGATAATTCTGAGAAAGAATATCACTATCCGTTCTTCCTTAACTGACCACCTGTGTGTTTTCTGGAAAGAAGCACTTCAGCAGAATGGCATGTGGGTTTCCAGTAAGCTCCTATCCCACCAAATAAGATGCAAGATACTCTTTAACTTCTAGGCTGATTGACTCTAATTTTAAAACCACTGTTTGAGTTTAAACATCCTGAAAACTCATCCTGATATCCAGTTATTTTGAAGTGAGGGAATTCAAAAGACTGTTCAGTTTTCACAGTGTAGTTATTGGGTTAACCCCTGGAAACTTACAAATTTGTATTTCCCCAACTTGGTAGTAATGCATTTTAGCTTCCTTATCCTGACATACAACCTACTTGTTCAGACTGGTAACATAGTAAATGACGGCAGATAAAGACCTGAGTGGTCCATCCAGTCTGCCCAACCACGCATGCTCCATAATTTAATTTACATGGTCCTTTTTCTTAGGTATTTCTGGGCCAGAAACTCAGAGCCCTGCCTGGTAGTGTGCTTAAGTTCCATCTAACGGAGTCTCCATCAAAACTCACTCCAGCCTATCTTAAACATCCCAACCATCAAAGCCCTCCCCAGCCCGTCCTCAAGTGAATGTCCATATACAGGACACACACAGTGCAAGCCTGCCCAGTACTGGCCTTAGTTCCTTCAATGTATACCCATTATTTTCTGATTAGAGATCCTCGTGTTCATCCCATGCTTGTTTGGTATTTCCTTCCTATCAGTAAATGGAGGTAGAGATTAGAGAATGACATGGGGACAAATTTGTCTCCGTTCCCGCCAGGTCCGGACGGCATTCACCCAAGGGTACTCAAGGAACTAAGGAACGAAATAGCTGAGCCACTTCGACAAATATGCAACCTATCCCTAAAAACTGGTGAGATCCCAGAGGACTGGAAAATAGCAAATGTCACGCCCATCTTCAAGAAAGGCTCAAGGGGAGACCCTGGAAACTACAGGCCGGTGAGCTTGACCTCGGTCCCTGGAAAGATGATGGAAGTGCTGATTAAAAACAGCATTTGGGAACACATCAAAAACAATGGGCAACTAAAGTCGAGCCAACATGGCTTCTGCAAGGGCAGATCATGCCTCACGAACTTACTATACTTCTTTGAGGGGGTGAACAGCCAGGTGGATAGAGGGGAACCCATAGACATCATTTACCTTGACTTCCAAAAAGCCTTTGACAAGGTACCACACAAAAGACTGCTAAGGAAGCTATGGAACCACGGGATGCAAGGGGAGGTCCACCGATGGATCAAAAACTGGCTGGCGGACAGGAAACAGAGGGTTGGAGTAAAGGGCCATTACTCAGATTGGCAAAGGGTCACGAGTGGAGTTCCACAGGGGTCGGTGCTGGGACCGCCCCTGTTCAATATATTTATTAACGACCTGGAGGCGGGAACAAAATGTGAGGTTATTAAATTTGCAGATGACACTAAATTATACAGCAGGGTCATAACCATGGAGGACTGCGAAGACCTCCAAAAAGATCTGACAACACTGGAAGAATGGGCCAAAAAGTGGCAAATGAGCTTCAACATAGGGAAATGCAAGGTCATGCATACTGGGAAAAAGAACCCGATGTTCACTTACAAGATGGGGGGATCACCGCTAGGGGTGAGCAACCTTGAAAGAGACCTGGGAGTGATGGTGGACGCAACATTGAAGGCGTCGGCGCAGTGCGCCGCAGCCTCAAGGAAAGCGAACAAAATGTTGGGTATCATTAAGAAAGGTATCACAACCAGGACGAAGGAAGTCATCCTGCCACTGTATCGTGCAATGGTGCGCCCGCACCTGGAGTACTGTGTCCAGTACTGGTCGCCGTACCTCAAGAAAGACATGGCGGTACTTGAGAGAGTCCAGAGAAGAGCAACCAAGCTAATAAAAGGTATGGGGGACCTCTCATATACTGACAGGCTGAAAAAGCTGGGGCTTTTCTCCCTGGAAAAGCGACGACTCAGGGGAGACATGATAGAAACCTTCAAGATCATGAAGGACATAGAAAAAGTGGATAGGGACAGATTTTTCAAACTAAGGGGAACCACAGGTAGAAGGGGGCACTCGGAGAAATTGAAAGGGGAAAGGTTTAGAACAAACGCCAGGAAGTTCTTTTTCACCCAGAGGGTTGTGGATACATGGAACGCGCTGCCAGAGGATGTGATAGGCAGAAGTACGCTACAGGGCTTCAAAGAAGGTCTGGACAGGTACCTGGCAGACAAAGGGATTGAGGGGTACAGATAGGTGTAGAGGTAAGGTTATAGGGACAGGATTAGAGGTAAATTACAAAATTAGGCAGAGACCACTGTTCAGGCAGTGGCCTGATGGGCCGCCGCGGGAGCGGACCGCTGGGCAGGATGGACCTCTGGTCTGCCCCAGCGGAGGCAACTTCTTATGTTCTTAACTCAATTTTCCTATCCTGTCCCCGTGAGTTTTGTCGCTGTCCCATTTCTGTAAACTCGGCCTTAACCGCACAAGCCTCAAACACTTATGATTTTAAAGTGTTTGAGGCCTGGGCAGATAAGGATGGAACTTGCCGGAATGGGGCAGGGACGGGATGGGAAAATCAGTTCCCACGGGGATGGGGAAAAATTTGTCCCCATGTCATTCTCTAGTAGAGATTTTAATCTCTTCCATTGACATCACCAGTACATAGGCTGGTGCCCTTCTGGAAATCTCCAGTATTTTCTCTATCTCACCAACAATATGTTGTTCAAGAGGGTTCAGCAGGTCTCAGGCTTAGTTTCTCATCACACTGCACTAGGTTTAGTGTGCCCCGATTTGAAAAAGTTTGCGAGACACTGGGCTATGCTAAACTAATTGCAGCAGCTTCTGGAGTCACTGGAGGGTGGCTCAGTTGGAATCAGGGCAGATGCCTTCTATAAGCTGTGTCATATTTCCTTCTGCTTAGTAGCCTTTGTGGTACTTTGTCTGTACCACTCGGAAGCAGTTTCTTCAAGAGCTGATTTCTGTTTGGGAAGGACTTGGAAAAGCTGGTCAAGGACCTGGAGGAAGCATTCCCCCTCAGGCTTTGAGGACCCACAGAGGGTGTTGAGCTTTCTCTAATAGGGGTTCAACCAAGGATTAGTTAGCCCTTAACTCCTTGAAGATTTTGCTGGTAGCTCTGATTTTGTTACAGAGACAAGATACTAGTTATCTTATTGGTGGCACTTAGGGACATTAAGGGCGCCTTTTACAAAGGTGCGCTAGCGTTTTTAGCGCACGCACCAGATTAGTGCGCGCTTATCTGAAAAACTACCGCCTGCTCAAGAGGAGGCGGTAGCGACTAGCGTGCACGGCATTTTAGCGCTCGCTATTCTGCGCGTTAAGGTCCTAACGCACCTTTGTAAAAGGAGCCCTAAGTGTTTTTTGCAAGGAGTCCAACATCTGTATTCCCTGCTCCTCTTACATACTGATATTCAAGCATGTGTGAAACTCACACTGACATTTGTAACATAAAGAACACTAGAAGTTACAGTACATTCATATTTCCAGTATTTATGTGTGAGCACTTATACCAACTCTAAGGTTGTTGTAAATGCTTGGGCCCAAATTATAGGAATGTATTTTACCTGTTCTGCCAGTATTCTAAAAAGGGAAGTAGGTATCGTATATCTAAGGCAGGGGTGTCCAACCTTTTGGCTTCCCTGGGCCGCATTGGCCAAATAAAATGTTTCTGGGGCCGCACAAACGTGCAAATGCTGCAGCAAGACAGAGGAGGGAGCAGACAAGACGGTAAACACCCAGGGGCAGCAGAGGAAAACAGTGCCGCACAAAATACCGGGGCCCACAAAATACTTCACTCGGGCCGCAGGTTGGACACCCCTGATCTAAGGGCACTGTTATAGATGTGCCTTGCCTGATAGAAATACCAGTAACATTTTAAGACAGCTGTTCAAACCCTTCTATAGGTACATTTAGTCTTCATTTGCTTGCAGTTAGAATATAAATGTCTGCCTATATGGTTATTTCTGCCATTGTTGTATATCTCTCGCCTCGATATTTCTTCTACACCCCATATTCACTATTCAATGGGCTGCCACCCTTGCTTTGGCATAGCCTCTAAGCCCCACTTATGCTTCCATTGGAAGCATGGCACTCTGGTCCTCTGTTCCTGTTTTGGTTGGCAGCTACCAATGTCTATTAACACGTAGCATCTGCTTACTAAGCCTTCTCTGACCAGTGGCATAGATTCTTCATGGCTGCTATTCCTTTGGCTGCCATGCCATATTTCTCTGCAATAACTGATGGGGTTTTCTTTGTGGTGTTACTCGTGAGGAAGCCCCAGAAGTCCTGGGACTACAATCCTGGAATGACTGTGAAGAAAAAGAGAAAAATAAGGATAGTTTTTATAAAGAACTAAATTTAGTTTATTGGAGCCTGATTTCCTAGGTCTACATTCAGCAAGAACTTTCTGTTTCCCTTGGGAAGAACTAGAAAACTAAAACTAGCCAGATGTAGGAATTGGAATTGTGGCTTTTTTTTTTTTCCATCCTTTTCTCTCTGTTGCTTTTCTTTTTTCTTTTTTTTTTTTTTTCTTCCAACCCTCAGAAGTTGGAAATAACAATATAAAATACAATAGGTTGAGAAACATCTACTGCTGTCTCTTTTGGAGGGCAAAATATCTTTTCAAAAATGAATGGGATGAAACATCTGGCATAGGGAAAAATCTAGTGAAAAGATACATTGAGTTAAAAAAATAGACTAGATCGTACTGAGGGTTTCCACAGAAATAATCTCCCCTTCATCCCCCACAAGTGTTTCACTTCATCTCTATAGTAGAAGCAGTTCTAGCTTCTATAGCAGGGGTAGGGAACTCCGGTCCTCGAGAGCCGTATTCCAGTTGGGTTTTCAGGATTTCCCCAATGAATATGCATTGAAAGCAGTGCATGCAAATAGATCTCATGCATATTCATTGGGGAAATCCTGAAAACCCGACTGGAATACGGCTCTCGAGGACCGGAGTTCCCTACCCCTGTTCTATAGCATAGAAAGTTGCATACACTGCAGTATAGCATTTAGGGAATTGCTCCTTTGAAACTGCCTCTGTCCTCCTGCAATAGCCTCCCACTCACTTAAAATGCCCTACCATGAATTGCTCCCCCCTTATCACTGTGCCTCTACCCACCAAAATGCTCTTACCCCCAAAACTGCCCCCTCATAACTGTCCAAATCTCCCAGACTGCCCCCATTTCCCAGGACTAGTCCCATGTAACTACCCCCTACCACAGTGTTTCTCAACCTTTTCAAGCCATGCACCCCCTAAGCCTAACAAATACCAACCGAGTTACCCTGCCCAAACTCCGCCCCTGACCCCACCCCTAAAATAATAATACTAATTGTAATGCAATTTCTTCCATCCATTTTTCATATACACACAATATAATGTTATTAATACATAATGGTAACCACAAAATTAAAAAAAATACAAAGCACATTGTACACAGAGAAAATGTTAATTATCATATATATTTGGGGGGGTTCAAAGAAGTCAAGGCAGATGACTTTAAAATATACAATGTCACCTCAGTAATAGCTGTAGAAAAATAGTGCAAAATATAGACAGCCGATATAAATTCTCAAAACTGATACATTTTGATCACTTTTGATCATTTTCCCTACCTTTGTTGTCTGGTGATTTCATGAGACTCTGGTTTTCACTTCCTTCTGACTGTGCATCCAATCTTTCTTTCTTTCTGCTCCTGCATGCTTCCTCTCCTCCAGACCTCATTCCATTCCCCAACCAACATCTATCTCTGTCCCTCCATGAGTCCAGTTTTTCTTCTCTCATCCCCCAGATCAATTTTCACCATTGCCCATTTTTCCTTCTGTCACCCCTTTCCAACACCATGCCACATCTCTCACTCCGTCACTGTGCCCAACACTCCTCCCCCTTGCATCCCCTTCAATCTATCCCTTTGTTCCCTCGCCACCACCATATCCAACATTTCTCCCTCTCATCCTTCTCTTCCCTATGCATCTCTACCTCACTCCTCTCTATGCCCAATTTTCCTCTTCCTTTCCTCATGTGCACCATCTATTTTCCTCTCACTCACACACTCAGGCTCAACAATTGTCCCTTTCTATTCCCTCCCTACTTCCCTTGCCCCAAGTTAGTGTCCCTCTCTCCCTTCTTCTTTCCTATGTCCCAAGTTAGTGCACCCTCCCTCCCTCTTTCCTATGTCCTGAGTGCCCTCACTTCCTATGTCTCATGTTTGTGCCCGGTCTTTCTTCATGTTATTCACACCATCCAGGATGTGTACTCTATTGCAGATTTTGGTATCATCTGCCAAGAGGCAAATCTTACCTGACAGCTCTTCAGCAATATCTCTTATAAAAAATGTTAAAAAGAACAGGCCCAAGAACAGAACTTTGAGGCACACCACTGGTAACATCCCTTTCCTCAGAGCGATCTCCATTGACCACTACCCTCTGTCATCTTCCACTCAAATAGTTCCTGACCCAACCCATCACTTTGGGGCGTATCCTGAGGGCACTCAATTTATTTATTAGACGTCTGTGTGGAACACTGTCCAAAGGCTTTGCTAAAATCTAAATATACCACATCGAGTGCACTCCTTCTATCCAATTCTCTGTTCACCCAGTCAAAGAAATTGATCAGATTTGTCTGACAAGACCTACCTTGAGTGAATCCATTTTGCCTTTGGTTCTGTAATCCACCGGATTCTAGAAACTTCATCATTCTCTGTTTGAAAAATGTTTCCATTAATTTGCTAACCACAGAAGTCAGACTTTCTGTCCTGTAATTCCCTACTTTTTTCTTACTTCCACTTTTGTGGATAGGGACCACATCCACCCTTCTCCAGTCCTCTGGTACAGTTAGTTATAGTTAGTTTATTTGATATACCACATTTTTAACAATTTTGTCAAATCAAGTCAGTTAACAAAATTAAAATCAGTGGGTTTAAAATAAGAACTATAGTCATGTGAAAAAATTAGGACACCCCATGAAATATTCTCCGGAACGAAGGCGAGTCGTGAGTGTGGGGCCGTTACTGCAGCGGCGTGAGGTGGAGAGCAGGGAGGCTGTGGTGACGTACTAAGCGCACATGCGCACTCTCGCCTAGCGTGACAGACAGTTACTATTACAAAATAAAACAAAATGGTACAAAAATACACATCCCAATTGAAAATTACCATCTTCATGAGCATCATATCAAGTTAAAAGAAAAGTGAATCTTATTGTATGTTAGCTTGCTAGTACATTTCTCCCTCTGTATTCGCTGTGATAGGGGATTAACAGAACCGCAAATACAGAAAAACCGCGAATAACTTTTTCATATGTTATTCGCTGTTTTCTATTAAAAACAATCATGAATATGGTGAAAACGCGAATAACATGGTGGGAGACATGGCCTGTTCCTGAAGGAGAGGCAAAACACGGTGAAGAAAGTGCCGGGCATTGGCGATTTTCTCTGTAAACGCTTGGAATCAGCGATTTCTCTATGCAAGCTGATGTAATTTTGGGGGGAGGAGCCAGCAAGCTAAAAACCATGAATAACTGAAACCGCGAATATGGAAGGAGAAGTGTATGTGAGGAGACCCTTCCTTGTGTTCAGACATCTATTGGCTGTTCATAGGACCTTAAGCTCTTTAGTACTGTAATCATGTGTCCATATTTTGTTTTAGAATTCCCAAAGGCTATTTCATGAGTTGGTTAGGTGACTTTCAGTGGAAGACCATGGTAGAAGCATATTAGATGTTAAACACAGATTCAAATTCTGTTCTCTTGATTCATTGTTCTTTCCATATCATGTACTATAAACACATTTTTGAGTAACCCATCTTTTGAATGAATTTATATTTCTTCTATTTTCAGGTTTCCTCTCAAAAAACCAACCAGGTAAGACAAATATAATTTTGCCCATATATGTCTGGAAAATGCTTTTCTCCAAAACCTACACTGAGACTTAAGCTAAACATTTGAACAAACTCAAAACCATTCAAAAGTGTAAGCAGAAAGCAATTTCTGTAGAAATTAGGATAAGAAAGTTAAGTGATCAGTTATAAAGGAATGCATAATAAATATTTTGGCAAATGGGCCACTTTAGAATATATGCACTAAAACGTGCTAAATTATGTGCTGAGAATTGCACACCTGCGTCCTATCTAGAATTGTGTCTGCCCCAACAGACAGGTGCTTAACCATGTCTAAACCCCCCCCACCCCCGATTCTCTAACCAGTGCCTATGTCACAGGCACCGGTTACAGAATCACGCCTGCCTGATCAAGGGATCTCTTGCCATCAGCTGATCGCGGCAAGAGAATTCCCGATCAGCTGAGTTGTGGCTTCTCAGCTGATCGTTAGGGAAATACCCCTGCTTTGATCAGCTGAGCAGCTGCAGCAATAGACCCCCTCCTCCGACACCCACCTGAAAAGTATTCTGGCGGGAGGGATGCCCACTTCTTTCTGCTGCTACCCGCCTGGAGCCCTGAAACTCCTGACACCTCTCCAATCGGCAACGCCCCTTGAAACTCAACCCTCTCCCCCGACACCCCCCCCAAGCATCTAGACACCCAACCCGTACCCATGAGACCACCCCGACATCCCCCACTCACCATACCTTTGATGAAAGAAAGCCAGCTAGAGGGATACCCACTCCCTTTAGCCGGCAGGCCCGCCTCTGCAGATTGGTAAGCCTTTCCCTTCCCGAGGCATCCTGGAGGGGCCTAAGGCTCTGATGGGCTCAGGTGCTTAAGATGGGGTCTTAGGCCTCCTTTCTGGTGTATCCTGGGATGGAAGGGGCATGGCCTAAGACTCATCCAGTTGGCATCAGGCCATGCCCCTTCCATCCCAGGAGTTCTGGACCAAGATTAGCTCTCTGTAAGTTTGAGCCATGAGGAAATTAAGGTTGGTCCTGTGAGGGGAATAGGTGGTGGATTCTAAAGCATATTACAGTAGTTGCTTAGGAGGAATTGGTTTAAGAATGAGATAGACTGGGTGAAAACTAGGGAAGAGTTTGAGAGAGGGAGATTGGATGAAGGCTGGGGAGTAGTAAATGAGAGAGAGAGAGACAGACAGACTGGGTGAGGGCTGCGGGGTGTATGACAAAGAAATTAGGTGAAGATGGAGGGGTATATATGAGAGAGACTGATTGAAGATGGGGGGTGGAGTATATAAGAGAGATTGAGATGGAGGATTTAAATTCTGAAAACTAGTTTATGGCTTGGTGGTACAAGGTTTGCTTGTGGGATTATAATGGCTGGAGCTCCAGCAAAGTTCAGTATTGGTGTCAAATCATGCTGAGCCTTTTGTTTTTTGTTTTAAATTTTATATAAATTAGGCATGCCAGCATCCTAAATCGTGAGTCTCCAACAGATAAAAAACAGAAGGTGGAACGCTGCAGCAGTGGCTCACATGACTTTGATCCTGCAGGTAAATCCAAGTCTCTGTCTTCTGCTCTGTAATAGAAGGAAACTTGTTTAAAGGAGTTGGAAACTAAGTAACTCCGGCTACAATAAATAAAAATAATCCACAAATATTAATTGTGGAATATAATGCTTTAATGAGAAATAAAGAAGATAAAAAAGGTGCTCTATTTAAATATGCATTGTCAGTTAATGATGCCGTCTCTAGGAATACAGTGTTTAATTTAAAAACATGTCCTGTTTGATATAAATTTGCAAGATATGAAAATTTTGGTTTAATAGGTAAACAGATATAAGGGACAAAAACATAAATAGCACCCCTTCCTTTGGGAAGCTCAGGGAATAGGTGCCCTTTTCATCCCAGCTATATGCTAGTTCTGCAGGCACTAGAGTATTAGAAAGCCTTATGGTATTTCTACAGAGTTATTTTAGAAACACAAAGAGATTAGTATGATGTAAAGGAATTATGCATTCATTATCAGCTGTAGAAAATAAAACCATTTTTGACATGTATAGTTTTTCCAGTTGTTTCAAGAACTCCCACCTATTCCCATCCACTTCTTCACTGATGGCCAGGAGCTTTTCTACATGCCAAAGCTGAGCTTCCCAGGGGAAGATTCTCAAATGTTCACGGTAAAATCCCAGGCTGCTGTTGTGGCTGCTACTATAATGATTTCAAAACAGCGAGTCATTCTTTAAAAAACGTGCATACAAATGAAGTTCGGGGATGGTCGCTAAATTTGCATATGCCTATCGCTGGTGATACCGATCAGCATATTTGCAGAATAAATCCACAAATTAAAAAAAGAGACCCCAAATTGAAGGTTGGCAGGAGGGATGCCCACTCCCTCCCGCTGCTGCTGTTAAACAAACCCCACCTCCCCGGCAACAGGAGGGATGTCCACTCCCTTCTGTCGCCACTGCTGTTATGCCCCAAACAACACCCTCCCCCCAGTGCCTTCGATTGCCCCCTACCTTATTCACAATAGCCGACCGGAGTGATGCCAGGAGGCCCGCTTCTTGAAAATTGTGGGCCATCCCCTCCCCGGTGCATCCTGGGATGCGCTGGGGAGGGGCCTAAGGCTCTGATTGGCCCAGGTTGCTTAAGGCCCCTCCTATGGGAGGGGCCTTAGGTGTCTGGGCCAATCAGATCCTTAGGCCCCCTCTCTGGTGTGTCCCAGGATGCACCGGAGAGAGGAAGGTCCACTATTTTGAAGAGGCGGGCCTTCTAGCATCTCTACAGCTAGCCATCATGAATATTGTGGGGGGCGGGGAGTCATCGGAGGCATGGCGCTGGTTGTCAGGGACATATCAGCAATGGCAGGGGAGAGTGAGCATCCCTCCCATGCTGGGATGTGTCAGGGGGTGCTGTGATGTGTCGGGGGGTGCATACCTCCCGCTCCCGGGGGGGGGAGAGATATTGAGGGGGGTTGCTTTACAGCAGCGGCAGGTGGGAGTGGGCATCCCTCCTGCTGCTGGGGTGGGGGGGGAGGTGTTGGGGGCAAAATTTTCTGGCAAGTCTGAGCTGTCAAGCCTTACTTTCCTATCAGTGCCTTAGTCAATCAGTGCTCAGGCATTAACATGAATGTAAGGCTATGACAGCTCCGACCTGCCGGAAAAGTTTGCCTGCAAATGTAGGACAGCGAAGTTAGGGAATCACTCGGCGATAATGGAGAATCGCCTAGAGTGCTCATTTAAATATTAATGACATTATAATTCATTTGTATGGCAGAGTTGGAGTCTGCCAGGAAGCTTGGAAAAGGTGAGCCCTCTTAAGAATTGGCTGGTAGACTACTTCCACGCTAAACCAGCTAGAACCCATTTTGCGACCATCGTTAAAGGCACGGTGTGTTTTGAGAATCTTCCTCTCCAGTCCCTAATTTGTGCTAGAAGCTCCCCTTGCTGGCCTCAGGTAGTTAAACGTCAGGTGATTAAGCAGCTTCACAGATTCTAATATCTGATCGTATTACTGTTGGTTTTCTCACCTTGACTGACTGAATTAAGGGAGTTGTGGGTATATTAGATATGATAAAGGTCATCACTCAGAAATCATTGCTTTGATGCACAAATCTGAAATCTAAAAAAATAAAATAAAAAAATCCCCATTTCTTATTATCCTGCTAGACCAGCCCAGATATGGGTTTAAGTTCCATTACCAGAAAAAACTCTAAAGATTTTAGTGACATACAAGTACTGATATCAGGAGTGATGTAGCTAGGAACCTTCTAGTATTTATCTGCCAGGATTGTATAGGTGGGTCTGACTCTCTGAACCTGGCCCTTGGCTCTGTGATCACCATCTGGTCAGTCTCCCAGTGTCTGAGTTATGACTTATTCCCTTGTTGAGGTTTGATGGGTTTTTCCCTCTCGGCATTGTAGAGCCTTGGCCTGTAGTTCTCTGTTCCATGGGGCTTACTGTATTGGGACTAGGAAGGATCAGTTTAGCAGGGACAGGCCCTTCTCCTCCTTCCCACTCCCGGGGCCCTCTGCTGAAAGCAAAAAAAGAAAAAAATATTTCCTTAAGGTAGGTGGCCTGCTTGGCAGTTGCTTCTGTTTCTTCCTGTTGATGGAGTTAAGCTGTAAAAAAAATAAAAAGAGAGACAACCCATATTCAGCAGATGATAAAGCAGGCTGGGGCAAAGAGCGTAACCTAGCCTTGTTGGTAGCAGCTGGCCAGTTCAAGCAGGAGTGCCAGTCCTTCCTCTTTGAAATGGGGGTGAGGGGTGGAATGGCTTCATAGCAGAGGCATTGAGTCTTTCATTGCTTAGCACTATTCTGATGTTGGATGCCTGGGGAAATAGGGGAGGCTTGGTTCCCCCTCAGCAGGTCTTCAGGTTATAGTGTAGGGGGGGGGAGGAGGGCTAACCCTGGGGGAGATATGATGATCCCAGTAGATACTGGCTTTTACACAGCTCTTGCCAAGTGCTACTGACAGGCATTGTTGGTGATCCAGGGACATGGCCAGGGGTAACATCCCCAGCTAATCCCCCAGACAAAGCATTTGTTTATGCTTATGTTTATTTGTTACTTGCTATACTGCATTCAACAAATGTAACCAAGCAGTGTGCAATTTAAAAAATCAAGAAACTGGCACAAGGATAATATGTTTATGTTTATTAAAATATTTTATTTATACTGCTTAGCTATAATACAAGATCAAAGCGGTTCCCAAAATAAAAATTGAAAAAAATTCCATAAATATAGGAATGATCACACATAGCCACACAGCAGGAACTTTTGACGAAGGAATAGGGAGGGAAGAAAAGAAAAAGAGAGAGGGAGGATCTGAAGGGGGGTAAAATCAAAAGGAATAGGAAAGGGGTAGAAAGGCAGATGTCGCTCAGTGAGCACCGGGCACTCACAGATTAGGGTTTAAAATTTGAGCTGTCCAGATGCAGCAATATAAGATGGACAGTCTAGGGTTCCTCCATTGTTGGCGGCGAGGATGCTTGGGAAATGGAGGACATTTCAAGGAGGAGTACCCCCCTCTGGGAGCTGCTCCTCCAGGTCTCCATTTGTATCATTGGGAAGGATTGTCTTTGTTATAGACCAAGTGCTGATGGTCTTGGCTAGCCCCTCAGCAGTGATGGAGCCTGCAGTGGAAGGGAATTCCATTTTGGAGAAGTTCAAGAATACCTTGAAGGCTTTTCTCCCTCTATAAAGTCTTCTCTAGGATGGTGTTGACAGAATGGGGAGGCTCCTGAGCTAGTCTTCAAGGGGTCCAGATTTATAAACAAGCTATATTCCCTCCCTTTGGGCAACATGGATTTGGCCCTTCAGGGTGGCCAGGCTGGACACTTTGGTAACAGCTGTTAACCAAAAGGATTACCATCCCACTAGAGGGAAGTTTGGCTCTCAAGAACAGTCACAACGGTTTAGCTGTTCCTTAAACAGCTCTTCTCTTCCTTTGCTTTGAGAGTGTAAGCTGCAGGGAATTGTGTGTCATTGGGTTCAGTGGCTTCCTCCATCTCTTGAATTCTTTGCGGAAGATGTGTTGTGTGGTCTGATTAATATTTCTTCTTGCCCACTGGCGGACATTGTAGCCTTTAGATAGCTTTGGCTTTGGAACAGATTAGCAAATAGTGCCTCAAAGACCAAGCTAAACAAGCTCCTTTTTTCCATGGTCATCTACTTTTTAGGGGGGTTTGGAAAAGCTTGTGAAGGAAATGAAGCCCCAGCACCTTCCAGGGGGCTTAAACCTCGAGGGCCTCATGCTTCATAAGAAAAACTAGAACATGACCCAGGGACTAGGATCAGCCCTGTCTCAGAAGAACGAGTAGTTCTTGGTTCTCAGGTTCACAGAAGGGTTACCCTTCTAGAAATTCAGAGCTCTCTTTCCACTTTCTCTGCTGGAGGAGGAAAAGATTTTTTTAATGTCCCGCCTATTCTAGGGTGAGCCAAGTGACTGTGAACACATCTTGTTATACGCCACTTACTCAAAAGTATGAACCATGTGACTTTGAAGATCTCTGTTCCTACGCTGCTCACCCAAATGCATAAGCCAAGTGACTATGAAGACCACCCCCCTCTACCCCCCCACCCCACCCCCAGGTGGCCTTGGCTCCTTCAAATGCAGTGTCTGTCTTCCTAATGCAAACATAAATAGTTATGTCCCTCCTTGGGCTTGCTGCTCAGGTCCTTACTAGAGGACCTGAAGGTGAGGAGGGTTTTTTTTTTCTTTCAGTCCATCTCGCAATTATCAATAACCAAAACATGTATTCAAAATTCTTCTCCCCTTTTAATCCATTCACTTCCAAAAGGCTGCAATAATTCTCCATATTTTCACTGAATCAGGCTTCACAGGAGCCTGCTGTCCTGCCACCACCCTTACAGCTTATTTCTCCTAGCTAAGTTCACCCACTGGCAGGGATCAAGTCAATCAACAAGTAAAAATCACAAGGGAAAACAATAAGGTTTAGTACCTCCTTTCTTGCAGGGCAGACTCCAGCTTCTGGTTCAGCTTCCTTCACTGATCCTCCCATAGGAAGTTTCTGCTCTGTCTCAGTTTTCAATCTTTTAGAGTCCAGTAGATTCATCCTTCAAGCTCCGCCTTGCTGTTGTATTGGGCAGAAACATGGGTTCCATGTTTTCATTGGAGAAACTAGGGGCTTGTGAAGAAGAAGAAAAATAGCTACAGCTGGGGTTCCTGGCTTCTGGAAGATCAAAGTGTTTGTTTTTTTTCCAGATTGGTTAAAAATTCGTTAAATGAGAGAGGAAAATGTTCTTGGATGTTTTCTTCTTCACCTGGGTTCTTGAGGGACTTCCTTTGATTCTATCATCTTCCTTGGTCAATAGTAACACTAATTGGTTCTGTGCTGCAAAGGAAAGGGTTGCATATGTCAGAGATAAGTCACCATCTGCTGGTGCGAGAGCACATACCCACTTGTCTGGACTGGTCTAGAGAGATTTGAGGAAAGAAAATAAGCAGGTAAAATCTAATTTCTGTATTTCACCTTATTTATAGATATGTTTTCTAAACCAGTGAGACCATAAGGTGAGAAAAGGGGGTTTTTCCCCACAGCATAGAGCAGAGAACCCCCCCCCCCATCTTTTCATGCAGCTATAATCCATGTAAGCAAAATACAGAGATATAGTTGTGGAGGTTGTTGTAGCAGCATCAGTTAAGTATAGAAGAAGCATCAGTTTTTGGGAATGGAAACAGAGGCAACTGCCCAAAAGATGAGAGAGACTGGTAGAAACTGCCTGGAGAAGAGATTAAGACTGTGGGGCAACCAGAAGGGAGTGCAGGGAGAAGAGAGAGACTGGTAGAGACAGAAAGGTGAAGGGAAAAAGAGACAACCAGTGAGGGGGGGACAGGTATGGTCCTAAGGGGTTCCCTGAACTTTTTGGAGATTAAAAAATGATTCCACACAACCAAAATGTGAGGTCATCCAAGAAATGTTTAATTAGATATTAGATTAGAACTCAACTTTTGAATCTCAACTAGCCCTAATAGCTCACCTCTCGCCTTGGACTACTGGCTGGTAGCTTCTCTTTTGGCGACCCTCTGGCCTTTCTGTTCAGAACGCATAGTCCTTTTAGTATTTCACTGGATAACCCAGCAAGGTTTGCGGTTTAGTTTAGAGATGCTTTGTTCTTATTTTCTTTCTTCTATATCCACTGTGGTTCTTACTAGCTGTTCTCTGTAGCATGGCCTGAACTCTAACCTCACTGACTCTAGTCCTGAGTAGTTTCAATTGGCACACAGCATTGACCTCTTGTGTGATTTTGAAGCAACATCTAACCTTACTGACTGCTTGTTTGGTGTAAGCTAACCTGTAACTTGAATAACTGTTCCATGTTTATAACAATTGTGTTTGAACAAACATCTGGGAAATGAATCTGGACAGTATTCCCCCATTCCTTTCTGTCTGCTTCCCAGCCAGCTTTTCACATGCTTGTGTTCTGCTGCACCCCATTGATGCAAGGGCCCAGGATGTGGGAAATCAAGAGAGCTTTGAAGGCTAGAGACCATGACAGGGCGAGGTATGTTGCTTCACAGATAGCAAAGTGAGATAACAGTTTGGGTTTCTCTATACTTTCTCCCATGGATGAAACATACGTGAATAAATAAACAAGCTAGAGTGATAAAGCATGAAGGTGATTTTACCTTTTTATTAGTTGAATATGATTTTAGGAGGGGACCGTTGTATGATTCCTAGATTGGGAGCTCTGAGACTTTGCACTAAGAATCTACCTGTACATGAATTTTAAGCCTCTGTATGAGTCTCTCTCCCCAGTCCTGCTCTGTTTGTATGGGTCTCTCCCATCTGCAGTGCTGCTTGGTTAAGAGGTATGTATTAGAGAATGACATGGGAACAAATTTTTCCCCGTCGGAATTCAATTTCCCCATCCTGTCCCCACGATTTTTGTCGCTGTGCCTGTCCCTGCCCCTGCCCCATTCCTGTAAGCTCTGCCTTAACTGCACAAGCTTCGGATACTTATGATTTTAAAGTGTTTGAGGCTTGTGCAGATGAGGACAGAGCTTGCAGGAATGGAGCAGGGACAGGAAAATAACTCACCAGGATGGGAAAATGAGTTCCCGCGGGGACGGGGAACAATTTGTCCCCTTGTCATTCGCTAGTATGTATAATTCAGTTTCTTCATGGGAATTTGTCAGTATGCCAGATAATATTTTTAGTATATTATAATACAGTTGGATAGACACTGGCTGGGATTGTGTGTTAATTGCATGTTACTGTGATGTAAGTCTTCCCATTACACCATGTTGTCATAACTCTAGGTGCCATCATCAGTGTTGCTCACACCCTGTTTGTGTTGTACAATGTAACCTGTTCTATTTTCCATGAAGGTGTCCTGTGTGTCTGCATTTCTTGTATCTTTATTTCTCCTTCTCTCCTGCTATTGTGCAGATAGTACATCAAGGAAGACAAAATCTAGTTGGGATGAGAGTAGACACGAGACGTATGGTAAGCTGAAGTGGCCTGTGTGGCACCGATTCTTTTCAAAGCACTGGCGCTGTTCTGCTTGCATGTGCTTCTGTTTCCTTTCCCTGTAATCCCCCCCCCCCCACCCCTCTATCTCTGCATGCTACTTTATGCAGTGTGGAGTTTGAAAGAAGGAGAATGAATGATTTTTAGATTCAGGATGCAGGAGCCTAGCGTAGCCTTCTGATGCTGGCTTTTACAATATAGCAATATGCCTTCCATACCTTTCCTAACTAGTAGAGCTCCAGCCTATATGCTTTTCAAGTCTGGCATTTTTATCTGCTTTCGGAGCATCCATATTTGATTATGCTTCTTAGATACTGAGACTGATGCTATGGCAATGCAGACTCTTAACATAGTGACTGGGATCCTAACTCACAAAACCACAGAATCATAGTATCAGAGGCCCCCCCTTATAACTCTTAATCTTGCAATATGGTTCTGGGGAGCCTGGTGCTTTGTGCTGCACAAAGGCATATATAGCAGAAGGGCAAAGTCTGACTCATCGTTACATTAATTTAGTCCACATCTAGTATAGAAACCACACACTGTGGCATCCAACAGGAGCTACAGTGAGGTTGGAGAACTGGCATTCTGGGATGGAAATCTGTGGTGTGAGGAACTGTTCTGCTATCTGCAGGTGTTTCCTGACCTGGCATTGAGAAAAGGAAAAAATGAAGGCTTACTGTGAGAAATGATCCCAGTATTCAGTGTTTCTGTTCCTTGCTATGTGCTGAAAACAGGCTATTTCCTTTGGAAGAATCTGCATTATTTAAGAGCCTTTTAGGTCGAAATATAATACTAAATTGCTTTCTGGTGATTGGATGCTAATATGCTGAGGATAGCATGCCACTGGGTGGTTAATAATAACGGCAACACTTTAAATTGTTATTAAAGGAAGGGCAGAGTTCCTTTACCAGGAGCAGCGAAATTTGTGTATAATCACATTGGTGTAGAAGACGGGGATTCTTTTTATTGTGATTCTTTTTTTAACAGTCATTTTGAAAAACTTGCCATTGGCTTTGTCCCATCTATAACAAAACTGACAGCAGAAGTCTGACAACTGATTGGAAAACATGAAGCAATGGAATATTCTTTTCAATTGCAGTGGGGCTCTTGGGGAAAGAGTTGCTTTTGCTGATGAACTGCTGCTTTCTTTGATTCAAGATTTCATACATTTGGTGATTGTCTGGGGATTAAATCATAATTTGCAGGGTTATAACTTAAATTTTGCCCTGAAAGTCTTTAGCACGTATTTTTGATGTATAATTGTGCATGTGTATAAAATATGTTTAGAGAATAATTTTCATAGGTATTAATGTGGATACAAAAAGCATGTTAACTACATTATTCGACTGTCTGGAAATTGCTCTCCTACATTACAGCTTAAAGTGCAGTATGCATGATTTTCCACAGTGCATTTACATGTAGCCACATTGAAAGAGGAAGAGTATTTTAGAATGGAAAAGGAAAGATACTTTCATAAATTGCATTTTCAATTCTATAGGTTTACTCTTCTGGCAAAAAAAAGCAGATCAAATGACTGTGTACTTTGTATCCGTGGCACGTTTCAGAATAAAATATACTCTTAATATTACTTTGAAAGCTTGTGTAAATGTACACAAATTCATTTATATAGTAATTTCAAGCTGAGGATGATAGCAGGACCGCAGCATTTTCTTTGAGAAGACTTGAATTTGAGAGAGATTGATATAACTAACAACAAATATTTGGACATTTGTTATCAACCAGACCAATCTAGATATATGAGAAGGTTGTGAGCTCTGCCCTATAAAGGGTAATGTGCATCCTGCACAGTACTCTGTCTCAAGCAGAAGGGTCACCCATGCAACTTGCAGTCTGGTAGTTCTATTAATGTTGCTGGTGGCCTGAGTGGAGAACCAGGCACCTGGAAGCAGTGACAGGTGTAACCTGCCTTGTTTCTCAAGAGCTGTAAGTAAAATTTTAAAAATGGAAAAGACAGGCATTATTTTGTGGTAGATTACTGATGGTGGGCCTTGTCTGTTTGCGGACAAAACCACAGGGTGCCCCATGGTGGAGGCCACCATGGGAGCTTGGGCTGAGATAGTTATTCAGACTGCTGGGAAGGTAGTTGTCTGTCGCACCTGGAGTCCAGAAGGATATCTTCAGTTTCTTGCCTCGGGTCATGCTTATGCTGAGGCAAGTTGGGAAATTCATTGTTAAAATCAGTTGGCTTAGCAATGGTGGTCAGCCTACAGATAGGAAGCCAGGGCCATTTGGAGACCTCTAAAGGCTTTTGAACAGTTGGTTGGAGGCAGGGCAGTCCTTTCCAACAATGCCATGACAGTGGCATATGTCAACTGTCAATGGCTCTAGTGTTCAAATGGGCCATGGTCTAAGTAAGAGCATTGTCGGTTGTTCACATCACACAAAATGTTTAAGTGGATTTTTATTTTTATTTTTTAGCAGAAAGTCCCTGTATTCAGGCGAGTGGGAGCTTTCGAAGGAAGCTGCCTTTCTCATTCAGGACCAGTGGCACAGGCCACAAATGAAATGCAAAGTCTCCTCTCTTCTTCAGCTGAAAAAGAGTGAGGTTCAGATGAAATAGATGGTCTGTTGCAGTCATCACTGGGGGAGAGTTCTATGCTCATTTTCTTGTGGCGTCTTCTGAAGTCCTGCAGCAGTTGGCATTGCATCCTGATTTGGTCATTTTAGTAACTCCACATTGCAACCTTGTTCTCTGTCTCTGTCTGCTAGTAGAGGGGGTTGGTTAATCCATACATCTGGACTGATCTGGTAGGACTCAAGGAAAGAAAATTAGCAGATAAGATAAAATATTTCTGTTTTGTCCTCTAAAAACTTACAGTTAATAGAGCTCACATTTTATTATGGAATCAAATAATTTAAAAACAACAACAACAATCACCAACCTTTTTATGAACTGCATAATGCCAAAGTACTCTTTAGCCAGAGTTTCTTATATCAGCAGACGGATTTCACCCTTATAGCTTCCTTTTCCATTATTAAACTACAGTATTTAAAATAGAAATTAAATCTTTTGCTGCCAGTCTTTGTCCTGATAATACCCAGATTTTCAGAATTTCAAAGGAATACATGCATGGTTTGATTGCCTTTAGTAAAGAGACACCTGAGATAAAGAACATCACATCCGCCCTCTCTCCTGAGTCTTTGATTTTTATATTTTCAGCTTTGTTGGTACAATAGCACAGTGGAATGTTTGTATAATTCTAGGAGAGAACTCTAATTAGAAATGTGGGGTGTGACTTAAGTATTACTAATCAGTAAAATATTTGGACACCAACTGCTTTAGAAAAAGAGGGGCGGGGAGGTTAAGAAATACCCATACACCACTGACAACTGCATATCGCCCAAGTAACACATACACACTTCATTTCAAACAGTGTATGTGCAGAATAACCAGCCATAAGTATCCCTTTAGGGCCAAATTTTATTTTGACAGAAAATGGAAGATGATTGCTTTTATGTGTTATTGAAGCAGAAAACATTTTCTCATTGTACTGCTTGGAAAAAGATTATGAAATGAAGAATATACAGTAGTTCAAGATTATATATGGGTATTCTTGTATTGAATTCTTTGAGCCACTCTACATTGCTGTTGGAACAATTCTAAGCAGTTGCAGTGATACTGTTGCTATAAATAGCAATCATAAGTTACATATATACATGAAAGTATTGGACATAGGTGATTCATATGAGGGGCAGTACACATGAAGTGCCAAAATGTGAACTTGCGGACATTGTAATAGGATGCTGGATGTGTTATGATATGGATCAGAACTTTGCATGAAGATGGTATTATACATTGCATATTATAAGAGGAATATGATTTGTTTAGATTTAGTTTACCATATATACTCAAATATAAACTCATCCGAATATAAATCGAGAACATTTTTACCCTAAAAAAGGAGGGGGAAGGAATGTTATTCTGAAATATAAGCCGAAGGTGTATTTTTGCATAGTGTCCTCTTTCCTCTTCCCCTCCCTTCTCCCTATCCACTGAACAGAGAGAGACCCTCCCAACACACCCATAGGTCTGACCCCCTCTCCTTCGGGCCTACTATTTTGCTTGGTGGACTAGTGGAGAGTCAGGGCAAGAGCTATTCCTATACACTCCAACCCTTGCTGTCTTTCTCATTGAAAATGACTGTCATGACTTACAGCAGCAGTCTCACCAGCCATTTTGGGATTGGGCAGCCATTTTCAATGAGAATACCAATAATATTATAGGTCACTCAAAGTTGGGCACTAATTTAGGTGCAGATCCAGATACATGCATAAACCAGGCAGTACATAAGAACATAAGAATTGCCGCTGCTGGGTCAGACCAGCGGTCCATCATGCCCAGCAGTCTGCTCACATGGCGGCCCTCTGCAAAGACCAGTGCCCTAACTGAGACTAGCCCTACCAGCGCACATTCTTGTTCAGCAGGAACTTGTCTAACTTTGTCTTGAATCCCTTGAGGGTGTTTTCCCCTATGACAGCCTCCCGAAGAGCGTTCCAGTTTTCCTCCACTCTCTGGGTGAAGAAGAACTTCCTTACGTTCGTACAGAATCTATCCCCTTTCAACTTTAGAGAGTGAACAACCTGTCCTTGTCTACTAAGTCTATCCCCTTCAGTACCTTGAGTGTTTCGATCATGTCCTCTCTCAATCTCCTCTGTTGGAGGGAGAAGAGGCCAAGTTTCTCTAATCTTTCACTGTACGGCAGCTCCTCCAACCTCTTAACCATCTTGATCACTCTTCTCTGGACCCTTTCGAGTAGTACCATGTCGTTCTTCATGTACGGTGACCAGTGCTGTACACAGTACTCCAGGTGAGGGCGCACCATGGCCCGGTACAGCAGCATGATAACCTTCTCCAATCTGTTCGTGATCCCCTTCTTTATCATTCCTAGCATTCTGTTCGCCTTTTTCGCCGCAGCCGCACATTGCACAGATGGCTTCATCGACTTGTCGATCAGAACTCCCAAGTCCCTTTCCTGGGAGGTCTCTCCAAGTACTGTCCCAGACATCCTGTATTTATGAATGAGATTTTTGTTCACAAATACAGGATGTCTGGGGCAGTACTTAGAGAGACCTCCCAGGAAAGGGAGTAGTCAATTAAGCACTAACAATCCTTTAGTGGAGTTAATTGGCAGTAATTAAGCTTTGCGTGCATCTGTCCAATGCATTATTCTGTAACATGCATACCTACATTTCATAGTGTACAAATCCAAAGGGAGCATGGGTGGGTCAGGGACATTCCTAGAAATTAGGTGCGATGTTATAGAATACTTGGATTTATGCACCCGACTTTGGGTACAGAAATCTGTGCTAAGCACTATTCAATAAAGGTTGACTGGGTAACGAGAGAATTGGATAAGAGGGAGTGTGCTAGATGTGGTGTATTTAGGTTTTATCAAAGCCTTTGACAGTATTCCACAGATGTCTAATAAATAAGTTGAGTGCCCTCGGGATAGGCCCTAGAGTGATGGGTTGGGTCAGGAACTGGTTGAGTGGAAGACGATAGAGGGTAGTGGTCAATGGAGATCACTCTGAGGAAAGGGAAAGTGGTGTGCTTCAAGGTTCTGTTCTTGGACCTGTTCTTTTTAACATTTTTTAAAGCGATATTGCTGAAGGGCTGTCAGGTAAGATTTGTCTCTTTAAGGATGATACCAAAATCTGCAATAGAGTAGGCACCCCAGATGGTGTGAATAACATGAAGAAAGACCTAGCAAAGCTTGAAGAATGGTCCATAATTTTGCAGCTAAAATTTAATGCTAAGAAATGCAAAGTCATGCATTTGGGCTGTAAAAACCTAAAGGAACAGTACAGTTTACAGGGTGAAGAACTTGTGTGCATGACAGAAGAGCGGGACTTGGATGTGATTGCATATGATGATCTTAAGGTGGCCAAACAGGTTGAAAAGGTGATGGCGAAAGCTAGAAGGATACTAGGTTGCATATAAAGAGATATAGCCTGGAGGAAAAAGGAGGTATTGATGCCCCTGTATAAGACTTTGGTGAGACCTCATTTAGAATATTGTGTGCAATTCTTGGAGACCACACCTTCAAAAAGATATAAAAAGGATGGAGTCGGTCCAGAGGAAGGCTACTAAAATGATTTGTGATATTTTAGAGGAAAGGCGAGAGAGGGGAGGTATCATAGAGATGTTTAAATACCTGTGTGGTGTAAATGTGCATGAGAAGTCTCTTTCATTTGAAAGGAAGCTCTTGGATGAGTAGGCATAGGATGAAGTTAAGAGGTGATAGGATCAGGAGTAATCTAAGGAAATACTTTTTTACAGAAATGGTGGTAGATGCATGGAACAGTTTCCTGGAAGAGGTGATGGAAACAGAGACTGTGTCTGAATTCAAGAAAGCATAATGGTTACTGCGAATGAGCAAACTGGATGGGCTATTTGACCTTTATCTGCCATCATGTTTCTATTAGCTGTGCCTAACTTTGGGCAACATTTACTGAAAAGGGCCCTTGGCTTTCCCAATACACACATCTAATGCACATAACCTTATATTCAAGTATCACATATCATGTGCAGTGCTCCTCTTGGTCCTCTGTGCTAAATCTTGATTCTGCTGCTAATGCATGTCTGACACAGAAGAATGTCTGTGTGCTTCCATGGTGCTAGGCATGCTGTCTCCTGTTTGTGCATGTTTTTTGCACATACATTGTTTGCATACAATTTTGTGTGCTTTAGATTTGCACTGAACGTCAGCACACAGCCCTGATGCATGGCTTGTTGCATTGGCCTCTATGCATGTAAAAGTGTGTTGGCCATGGAAGAGAAAACTAATCAATAACAGATCTTGGGGTGGAGGGAAGGAAGCCTTGACTTCCTTACTCCTTGTCCATCCAAACAAAGCAGGCAAATTTTTGCTTGGGTGTACAAACCTGTGGTAGCATACATTATAATTAAAAAGGCATCGAATGAAGTCTGCAGAATTAATGTGTGTTAATGTGCTAAATGTACTTTAAGTTTGCACTGTGTATGAGAATGCTTTTTGTGATGCCTTCAGCCTGGGTAAGCTGCATGGTCAGCACATTTGGGTTTTTAAAGGCTGTTGATTGCACTCATAAAATGTATCAATTTATATCTAACAAATACCTAACAGCTCCTTAGAGCGTTGGAGCATTTACTGCACCGGCCCTTGTTAAAAACCTCTAGCGCTGCTTGATAAAAGGGGAGGTAAGATTTTAAGATAAAAATCATTTGTATTCTATTTTCTCTTGTCGTGTTATCCCGCAGAATAATTTTTGTATTTATTTTTCTAACAGCTATGCATTGGTCATTTAAGCCACTGACCATTGTGCACGGCAGTCTGTATCTTCCGATATTACCCTCTTTCAATGATTTCCTTGTCCTGTATCATTATTCTTTGTCATGTTGAGGCAAAATGAGTTTTTCAGTAGCACGTCTGATGACATGGTATTTAGGGAGAGAACCAGTGACTGGTGGGCGCAGGAAAACAAGATGCAAGAGCACACAGCTTGAGGATTTATGCAGTGCTAATTGCTGCAGTCATTTGCATTTCATCAGGTGGTTATGTTTTTCTTTCCCAGTGAGGATAAATGGAATATTGAAAATCTTTATAGGCATGAATATGTAGTAAATCAAGGTATCCAGTTTAAACCCTTTTCTTTAGTGCAAAGCTAGCAGCTGCTACCGATCTTTCATTCACTGCTGTCACGGTACTAGTACAAACTCCCAAAGACTCATTCAGATTATCCTCTTTTAACGCAGCTTGGAAGATGTAGAGAACTCTGGTATTATTACCACTAATCATTTCTGTAGTGATACCGGATTTGCACAGCAGTGCGTTTAATTTTTGGTCTGAAGAAGTATGATCATAGTGGTCCTTTTTATTAGCAGCTACATTGGTTGCCTTTTGAAGCACGTATTCTTTTTAAGTTTAGTTGCCTTTGTTTTCGGTTTGGCTCCGGGTTACTTAGGGGTCCTTTTATCAAGCTGCGGTAGGAGTTTAACGTGTGTAATACCGCGCGTTAAAACCGCCTGCCGCGCTAGCCGCTAACACCTGCATTGAACAGGCGTTAGTTTTTTTAGCCGGCCGCGGGGGTTAGCACGTGATGAAATGTCCGACGCGCTAACCCCGTTAGCGCGGCTTGATAAAAGGACCCCTTAGCCTCCCAATTTACCTGTTATAGATCATTAAAAAATACTCGTAATGATTTTATGTTTATGTATCCCTCTATTAAGTCCTGTCGATTCAAGAAATTTTTAAATAAGACAATTTATTACATAATTGTTCTTAACTTCAATTTTACTATGGGCTCCTTTTACAAAGGCGCGTCAGCATTTTTAGCGCACGCACAAGATTAGCGCGCCCTAGCTGAAAAATTACTGTCTGCTTAAAAGGAGGCGGTAGCGGCTAGAGCACGCTAAAACCGCTAGCATACCTTTTTAAAAGGAGCCCTATGTTTAATATGTATATTTCACTGATTGTCCAGTTCTTCTTTTGTGAACCGCCTGGATCTTTTATGGGTGGGCGGTATACAAGAATAAAGTTGTTGTTATTACATACAGGTACTTTTTCTGTCCTTCGCGGGCTCGCAATCTGAGTTTTTGTACCTGTTATAAAGGATGTACAGCTTCTCAGCCAATCTGCTCAACTTTTCAGATCATTTCAAACATATCTGGCAAGTAATTATCGATATTGTCCTTTGGGAAGTGGATTTTCATTCTGAAAGGAATGGACCCCCCAAAAATTTAATTCTTTCATGCTGGTCTCCATTTTTTAAAGAGAAGTTGATGTGATTTTGTTTCATTTTTGTACCCTAATACGAATGCTTCAGTTTTGCCCTCCATTTTTGTTCTAGGGCTGAGACTGCTTTCTGATATTTTTTTTGCATTGTTCTATCTTCTGATGCTCTCGTGTTAAAATTTGAATTAACACTCTAGCCATCTGGGTTTTCTATCTTTTGTTTAGGACTGGTTCAGCGGTGTGTGATTATCCAGCGAGATGAGAATGGGTTTGGACTGACAGTCAGTGGTGACAATCCTGTCTTTGTGCAATCAGTGAAAGAAGGTACTTAAAACTTTTTGAGTCTTCTGGTATACTAGGCATCTGTGCAAGGTGTAACTTCAAACACAGGCCTCCTACCTATGAGTGACAAGGGATTATAAGAGCAAGAGATTAAACTATAAAGATCTTCCAGAGAGTGGGCACAATTGGATTGGACACACAAGATAACTTGAGAATCTGATGAGGATGGTTCCGTGAATTTTTTCCCTGTGGTCTGATGGTGAAGTAAGATTATCTGTATCCATGGGCTGACACTGTTTTATTTTTATAGATGGAGCAGCAATGCGGGCTGGGGTGCAAACAGGAGACAGGATCATCAAGGTAACAAAGAGTGGGATATAGAATGCTGCTGTGTGAATGCATAATGCTCTTTAGATTGGGAATAAAAAAAGTTTTTTTCTGTCAACAAACAGGATTGAAGTAGGTACACTACTACTACTAATTATTTCTAGAGCATTACCAGATGTACGCAGCGTTGTATCGAGCCACAAAGGAGATGGTCCTTGCTCGAAAGAGCTTATAATCTAAACAGTCAAGACAGACAAACAGGATACCAGGGTGGGGGATGCAGTTAGGGGGATAGTTAACCTGCTGGCTAGGATGGTGAGCATTGGGCAGTAGGGTTATGGATTGAAGGCTATATCAAAAAGGTGGGGGGTTTTGAGGAAAAAAAATCTAGATATGCTATATATAGGTAATATTATCCAATGATGCTGGGACAGCACTGCTGTCCCAGAGCTCAGAACTTAGGAGCAGATTCTTTATAGGATGCTGGTCTCAGCAGCTGCCTAAGAAGCAGCTGAGAATTGCACAGCGGCATCCTATACAGAATCTGCCCTAATGGACAGACCCCTAACCCTGCCTAACTGTCCTGATTCTCTAACCGTTGCCCATGTCATAGGCGATTGTTAGAGAATCACATTGCCATCAGCTGATTTGCTGCAAGGAAACCCCCCCTGCTGCGATCAGCTGAGCGACTGCAGCAGGGAACCCCCCCTCCCCAAAGTCCCTTGGCAGAAGGGATGCCCATTTCCTCCTACCAGAAACCTATGGGAAGATCCTTAGGCATCTGAGCCAATCAGAGCCTTAGGCCCCTCCCTGGTGAATCCCAGAATGTACCAGGAAAGGGAAGGCCTGCCATTTTGGTGTGGTGGGCCTGCCGGTCAGAGAGTGTAAGCATCCCTCTGGCCGAACTTTCTACAAAGAGGTATGGAGGGGGTGCGGTCTAGAAGCTTGGGAGGAGTTTGTGGGGGGGGGTCACTGGTTGAGGGTTTTCAAAAGTTCGGCTTATATTCAAGTATAAACGGTAAATGTTTGTCTGTAGTGATAATTTTGGTCACTGAATATCCTGCAATTTGTTTGCACTAGTAAAGTTCTAACATGATCTTCAACTTTAATTAAGGTCCTCTTTTAGTGTCTCTTCATTTTTAGAATAAATTCCAGCAGCTTATTGCTACAGTGTGGTTTTGAAGGGTTTTTCTAGTTGTTTATAGTATTCCACTATCAGTTTTCCTCATCAGGCTAGATAAATTTTCTATGCAAGGTAAGACAAGAAGGGGCTTCTTTATTCATTTCAACAAACCACAGAATAAAGATCTGACTTTTTTGAGTACTTAGAGGCCTTGAAGACAATTGTAATAGTCAATGGCCTACTCAGTGATCAGCAGCACAGTATCTCTGCACTATTCTCCTTGGCTTCAAAAGGTTGTCCATAGACTATAACATCTCCAGGATCTAAAAATTCCAGTAATCAGATTTTTTTTTTTCATAGTGCTTAGAAAAATCTTTGCACTTTATTTTATACTCTCGTATTTTATATTTGTTTAAAAAATAATCTTTTCTTGTATGCTGCTCATCATGTCTTCTTTTAGCTTAACCTCCAGCCCAGCTATTGCCGGTCTACTATGGAATGACCTCTCCTCCCTTTGCCTCAAAGATAAATCATACTTGGGCTGAGCCTCCCTAGCTCCTAAACCCACTGGAGCCCCCCTCCCCGGGCCTACCTCAGAACTTTCTTGTGGTTTCAGAGGATCATATGAACAGGAGCAATGACCACTCACTCCTGTTATGGATCTTTGTTTTCTATTTTTATAGTATATAGGCATCAATGACACCATCTACATAACTTATGGATACAATTTGTTTTGGGCATAGATCGATTATGGCTTAAGAACACCATTTCACCTATGTTCCTACCACTTTGAAAGGCAAAAATTGGGTTAGCAACAGGGAAAGGTAACAAATCCAATAAATGCCAGTGCTGTCAAACAAGCTTCACTAATGAAGAGGCCACCAGTTAAATAAAAGTTAAACCATTCTTTTGAGAATGCTCATGATATTGCAGCAAAAGATCTCTCTTTACATTTAGCGCATAGATATACTTTTCTCAAAACCTTAGAAGGTTGTTCACATTGAAGAAAATGATCTTTCAAAACTGAATGTACAAACTTGCTTTCACTTAATAAGGGCTGCTTTGAACACTGTGTCAGTATAGAGGCACGTGGAAGACTTAAGCTTCTGAGACACCCACTTGTGTGCCGATTCAGTCCTGCTTGTCATGGAAAAAGCAGTGTTGCTTACCTGGAGCAGGTGTTTTCTGTAGACAGCAGGAACGATAAAGCACAGCGTTCCACCCAGCTCCCTGAGAGTTGTTTTTCCTTCTCTAGCTTTAGAACTGAGGAGACCACTGTGCATGGGAAAGGTCATACAATCTTTGAAGTTTACACTAAATTCTGAGCTCTGGGAGAGCATTTCTGTCCCAGTGCTGTCTACACAAAAACAACCCCATTAAGGGTAAGCAACATTGCTCTTTGTTCCTCCCTGTATCTCATAGTTTATAGTTTATTTGAATTTTGATTAAACGCTTCACCGAGGGTACAAAGCGTTGTACATTGTAATTTAAAATAGATAAGGGATGAACAATAAATATTAAACATAGACCAACAAAACAAACTTACTTATGACATGAGAACATTGGGAGAAAAGGGAAGAACTACAATTTATTATGAAAGAGCACATAAAAGGAAAGTACAGTAGGGAAAAAGGGACAAATAAATACATATGTAATAAATCAATTAAAGGTGTCTTTAAAGAGAAAGCATTTTAAGCTACTTTTAAATTTCTCCAAGTTTTGTTCGGCTCTGAGGTATATGGGGAGAGAGTTCCCCAAATTAATGGGGCAGTAACAGAAAATAAGGATACGACGAGCACCAATTATTTTTAAGGATGGGACATTTAGAGAATGTTGAGAAGCCAATCTTAAAGTTCTGGGAGGGTCATAAGGAATCAGTAATCTATCTATGAATGCAGGGGTATCAGTCTGTATAGTTTTAAAGGTTAAAAGAGCAATTTTATAGGTGATCCAGTATGAAATTGGCAGCCAATGAGCTTTATGTAACAAAGGGGTGACATGGTCGAATTTTTTGGAACCCGAAATGATTTTGATAGCTGTATTTTGTATGAGTTAAAGGCGTTTTATATCTTTTTGGTTCAACCCTTTATATAATGAGTTACAATAATCAATTTTAGATATTATGAGGGAATGAATTAAAACATTAAGAGAATTTATGTCAAGGAGGGGGGGACCAAAGATCTGATCATCCTAAGTTTGTAGAAACAGATTTTGACCAGAGCACTGATTTGGGGACGGAAAAAGCCATATAGTTTTAAACTGGGTTCTGTTCTTTGCCCCCTCCCCCACCCCCTATTTTGGCATCCTGTTTAAACTTGTTCATGTTTCATTAACTATATACAGAGCATTTTGGTTTTGGAAACAGCTGTGGTGTCAACCTTATTATTCAAATGGTGGTACTGTATATCAAATCTCAATAAATAGATAAGAGATGCAAAGACATTTTCCTTGGATACATTTTGTCTGCAACACTGGTGTAGAATCTGTACTGTAGGTTGAGATGTAAAATTTATTTGCAAAGCTAGGCACATTAAGCCTATAAATGTGCCAGTCTTCAGCCTATTAGACAAGACATCACTATAAATAGTTATTTTATTTTTTTTGCAGGTGAATGGAACTCTTGTGACTCACTCCAACCATCTGGAGGTGGTTAAGCTAATTAAATGTAAGTAAATCTTGTCCATGCCATGTGGTTTTCAAACATCTTTAGAACCCTTAAGACAAAACTGTGTTTGTTAACTGAAAATGCTGGTTGACTCTTCTGTTTAATTGACTGGTAATGTGCTCATGGCCCATCCCAAGCAGGCAGACTGCAATGCAAAACAGAGGTTCAAAAGTAATGATGCGTTTTGATGTTGCAGCCTATGGGCGTGGCCTAGGGGTATGACAACACCTTGTCATTAATGAGTCTTAAGGTGATGATCCTGAAAGAATAAGAGGAGAACTGGGATCTGTGAAGGTAGTCATGCCTTGGTTCAGTGATTTAACAATTCTCCATCCTCTTGGCAAATATGCTGGGAGAAATCTGTGTAATCCAAATTACATCTTAAAACCCCTTCTAGGAATATGAAATATTTTGCTTTGATGTTGTAGACAGAAGTAGACATATGTTGCCTGGAAGACTAGATAATTTATGAGATAAATGAGTGAGTGTCCCAATTAAGCAGGTGCATGGGAGAAGATAGAAGAAAACTTGAGACTGGGTAGGATCTGCAGTTATAGCATAGCAAGGGCCCTGTGGTTCTTATCTGCTTTCAATTTCTATAAGTTATGTTATAAACTGCTAACAGAAAAACAAAATCATTGGGGGTAGGAAAATTAGAACTCCTAATTGCTTTTTTGCAAATGTCATAGGGCTAGATTCACAAAGCAAACTGATCGTGTACCGATCGGTTTGCGACTCCTTTACTATCAAATTTCCATCCGGCCTGATTCACTTACCTCTCCTGCGATCCACTTCGAATCCGTGCATGCAAATGAGGTGAAACACATTCAAAGTTGCAAAGTAGGTTGGGACACCAAATTTCCGATCCGACTGGGCTGGTCAATCACCTGACTGCTGGGGACCAGTCAAAAACGTCTTTCCGACTGGAAGCCCTGTTCTCTGCCCTGCAATCTCTCTTGCCTGCTTGCCCCGAATGCTGCCCTGCTCTGCCTCGATCTTCCCTGAATCTCTCCTGCTGCATTGTCATTCTCCTGCCCTTTTCTGAAGCTTTTCTGCCGCATCGCCGTTCTCCTGCCCTTCCCCACCCAGCGAGCCCGTGGTTTTAAAGCGGGTTAAAACCACGGGCTCGCAGGGCTAAAAACTAACAAAAAAAAGTTTTCAAGTTAAAAAAAAAAAGGTTGCGTCTCAGACGGGCATGCGCAGACCATCTACAGATGGTCTGCGCATGCGCAGGGATCGCCCCCATCTGCATATTTTTCATTCCTGAATTCATCAGACCTGCCTGGATTGCACCCGGTTCGGACCCGATAGGGCAGGTTAGTGAATCCCAGCCATAGTGTGCTAGGTATAAATGCACAGTAGGGCATTAATTTTTATTTTTATTTTTTTTTAACTTTCTTCTTTATTACCATATAGAGAGAGTAGTTAGACAACCTGAAGATGTGTGAACTAAATAGACCTTTTCAGCTTGATCAGCTATGTAACTGTGATAGGCTAATTTGCAAGATAACTAACTATTCCTTTCCTCCTCAGCTGGGTCTTATGTAGCTCTTACAGTGCAAGGGCGTCCTCCTGGGTCACCCCATATACCACTGGCTGAAAATGAGGGAGATTCTGTTACATTTGTACAGAATTTGTCTCCTGTCGCCACATCTCCTCGTTCACCTGGAGCATCTGGAAATGTAGAAAGGATCACCAGCCCTGTGCTGATGGGGGTAAGAGAAAATCAACAGAGAAAAAGGCAATAGAATAGTCTTGTGAAATAGGTCTTTGCAGGCAGCTTGGTCATGAGTAGGAATCTCTGAAAAGTTGAGGTTCAGCTTGAAATAGATTTTATTTGAATTTATGTTGAATTTTTGCCTAACAGCTCTTGGAAAAAGCTGAAGCAGTTTGGCCAAAAAAAGAAAAGACTGACTGAACAATTTTTTCAGTACCCTTAAAGCGAATTTCCAGATATTTGACCCACAAAGTGAAAAATCTGCTTACATGTTCTAGTGAGTCTAAAATCCATTCAAATTACTTGGCTATCTTGAAGATCCAAGCATTTTCAGATTTTTCAGATATGGGGACAATTTTCAAAGAGATTCTCTGAGTAAAATTACCCATCATGGAGAAAGATATGGCCAGGAGGTCATTTCTTTGTAGAACTCCATTATGTGGGGGTAAGAGATATCCTATGACAATACTACCTGATAACGTTTAGAAAGAAATCCTGCAATCTCCCAGCACACTCTTAATGGCTCATCAGTGTATTTTCTGTCAAACGTGCTCCCCTCCCCCCCTTTTTTTCAAAATCACGCAAGAGGTTTTTAATAATAATTTTATTCTTATATACCGCCATACCAAAAAAGTTCTAGGTGGTTCACAACAAGGTGAGCTAATACAAGGGATACAGATAAAATACAAATTAGAATAATTTACTGCCGGCTGGCACGCTGAATTCTCTGCGCTGCTCCAATGGTCATAGAATTCCTATGAGCAGCGTAGAGCCTTAAGCATGCCAGCCGGCGCAATGAACCTCTTGCGTGGTTTTGTATAAGAGGGAGTTGATTTGCAGAGAGTTCCATCTCTGTAGTCCTGAGGCTACATTGTTGGCTTTATTAATGAAATTGTTTATCTGCATTTAAGGTGGATATGTGTGGGGATGAATGTTTCTCTTGTTTATTTTTGTCTCTTAGGAGGAAAATAATATTGTCCACAACCAGAAGGTAGAGATCTTAAGAAAGATGCTGCAAAAGGAGCAAGAACAGCAGCAGGTAAAGTGTGAAGGTGGATTTTTAACAACACAAGAGCCAAATCCTCTTAATATAATGCAATGGAACTGCTTAAACTTATATGGTCAAAAAAGGAGCATTATCTTGTACTTCAAAGAATATTGTTGATGGATATTCTAATAAAAAGTGTTTTTATATTTGTTATTTAATTTTGTATGTATCTCAGGGACTGGATCATCTAAATGGCTAAAATTCAGCACTTGTGAGAGCCCAGCTGTGGTCAGTCTAGCTAACTTACTGTAGCCTAGGGCTGCTAGATTAAATGAAAGAGAAAAGATTGGATGACGAGGAACAAAGAATTGAGTAAGGGCTGACAAATAGTGAAAATTAAGCAAAATTAAAAGGTGTAGACAGGAATTAAGGCTGGACATATCTCCTGCCCAAACTTGTACTTTGCCATAATTTGTTCTTTTGCCAATTTCACGCTCCTCCCGTCTTCCCAGTAGTATAACCACTTACCCCTCTTTGGTACCAGGGACCACCTCTGGAACTGCTTATTCCTCCTGCTCCATTAAAGCTTTGTCAATCTGGATTCCCTACCCACCCCCAGGGCTTAGTCTAGGGTGTGAAGACAGGAGCGTTCCCCTTCAGTTCCTACCTCATCTGGTATCAGCAGAAGAAATGGCGCCTATGAGCTCTAGCAGAAGTCCTGTGAGACTACTGCTAGGGGTTAACCTTCCCTACAAAGGCATTTTGCCAGCCCTCACTGTCTATTACTGGCATTGTAAAAATGAGCCACCAGGAGTACCACTTATTGTCCCTGGAAAGGGAAGTCATGTCTCACTCCTTTGCTAAATTGACATTTTACCCCCACCTTAAAAATACTGTATGTGTACTAGTTTACATCAAATTTCAAGTTTATTAAAGTTTGATATACTGCTTAAAAAAATAAAATTATAAAAGATTTGAGGGGATATAACTGAGACAAAAATAATAACATGACGTATTGGAACAAATAGGAAGGAGGGCTGAACTACAAGCGTAATAGGAGAGATGGGCAACAGAGATGGGAAGGGGAGGCTACATTAAAAAGGGGGCAGAATTAAACTGTAGTGTGACTGTATGCATAGAGATTTCATTTTCAAATCTCCACTAATTTTGTCATGCTCTCATGCCGATATAAAGTATGTTGGTACAAAAGTGTCTGCCATGTGTGCAAAGAATGTGTGAAAGTCTGAAGCATTTTAGAATCACCCTGCCCAGAATTTGTTATTCATTTACAGTTGTATTATTTTTAGTCCTTGCTGGAAGAATACAGCCAAGCCTCGTCCACGCGACTCCTTAAGGAAATTCAAGAATCAAAGAAACACCTCCATCAGCTTCAAGTGCAGCTCTGCAAAGCCACAGGCCTTTCTCAGGTAGCAGCTTTGACATATTGCAAGCAGTGGGGTCACCCCATCAGGGGTCCTAGAAAAAGGCAGGATCTTTGCCCATTAGTGGCAGTTGATATTGAATCTGTGAGTCAATGATTGTTCACAGGCTTTTTTCCCGCCTTTTATTTGGGCTTCCTGTTAAGCTGGAAACCCAGTGAGTCTGTGAGCACACATAGACACACTGGGCCCTATAATGACTGCTGCTTTAGATTGTAAGCTCTTTTGAGCGGGGACTATCTTCTTTGTGACTCTGTATGGCGCTGCGTACGTCTGGTACCGCTATAGAAATAATTAATAGTAGTAGTACTGATGGCTATTACTGCTGCTGCTGATAAGTGGAGGCGAAGGAAGTGGATAAGAGAGGGGAAGAGAGTAGATGTCTGCTATTTTGTTTTAGTCATCCTCAGAGATCACATGAAGTTTGACGTTTTTAAAAAGGGTGGATAAAAGTTTGGAAAGCACTGACATATAGAAATTGGTTCAAGCTGTATGGCATGTTAGCTCCACTCTCTACCTTAAGAGTGGAGGTTATTCTTTGGCTATGTTGTGCTGCCAAATAATTTTACTGAGTCAAAATATCAATGGGGGAAAAAATTAATCACTATTTGTGATTGATGGTGTACCAAACTGGTTGAATATCAAGAATAAAGGTCACTCTAAAAAGATTAACAACCTTGTGCACATAAGCATTAGACTTCTCATATATATAATTCAAAGGCTGAATATGCTCAGAGACATAGAGGCAAAAACAAGTGGTATTTACCCCAAGAATATCGCCTCACCATCCAGTCATCACATATGCTTAAAGTACCTACAAACACCTTTAAGTGCTGTATATCACGGTCTAATCGTTTTCAAAAAATGTTCAATTCAAATGACAAGACACTTAGCTTTGTCAGAAGTTCCGACAGGCTAAACCTGTTTCACTTCTGCGCCAAGGAACCAAAAAGAGATTTAATTGATTGTAAAGATGGTATAGTCTCTGTTAGAAATTCAAAACAGTTTCATAAGCATACATTTTCTTCAAGCGTTAAAGAATTTTACTGAACAGAGAGATCAGAAGTAGCACTTCAACCTACTGTAGATAGGCGGATAAAGTTGATTTCAGTACTGGTCCTAATTATTCAGTTCTTGTTTCACACAGTTTTAGCTGAGGGTTTTTTTTCTTTGTTAGGATGACATTTTGCTCCTGAAGTTGCCATCGGAGGTGCTGCGGATAAGCGAACTTGAGGCAGAGAGTGGGGATGGACTAGGAAAGACTGACTTGAGCAGTGGCGATACATCCCGACCAGACAACGAGATAGCTGATGTGGGTAATGGATGGCATTAAACTTCTAGCTATAACTATTTAAATTTCACTGATAGATTACATATTTTAGCTTTCACAAGGATGGTTACCTTCAGCTGAAGTTCTTATAACCAGAACTAGATATCCTTGCTAGTTGAAAGTTTAGAGAAAAATGAAATGGGTGACTTGTCCAGAATGATTTATAAAAATGCTCTCCTTGCCTGAGTTTTATTCATATATTTAGCTTTAGTGAATTTTTTCCATTGTCTCCCTTTTTTGGCCTTTACTGTTAGCTTTGACACTGCAAGCTGTGTTTTAGCTTTCCTCTGAATGATGCTTGCTGTAATACCTTTGCTAACCTGATATAAAGAAATATTTCTTTTTCAGAGTCCACAGAGTGGTCTGAAGGAGAAGAGTCATTTGGATGAAAGTCTAGAGAAAAGTGAACTTCAGGATACAGTGAGTACAAACTCAAGGAAACTACCAATTTGCCAAAAAATCTTTCTCCTTTACTATAGGAAGAATTCCAACGCACTACTGTCCACATGCAATAGTAAATTATTACTTTTTTACCAGATAGACCTCTAATCATTAACAAATATTAAACGGTATGCATTATAAAAACTATAATGCAAGCATAGAAATAAACAAGAAATATGCAATAAAATCCCATTTATATATCCTTCACCCCAAACAACATGTCTTCTTGAGCCTTAAGAGTGAGAAAGAAATTTCCTACAAGCTTGGCTTCAATCATGCTAAATGAAGGCAGGCCACAGAAATAGTGCTGACTGGAGTACAAGGAGATTCAAACACAAATCTCCGGTACAGTGCAAGCTGAGTCAAAGATCTGGCTCTAGTAATCACCTGGAGTATTGCATTCAGTTCTGCTCTCCTTACCTCAAGAAAGATATAGCGGCACTAGAAAAGGTTCAAAGAAGAGCAACCAAGATGATAAAGGGGATGGAACTCCTCTCGTATGAAGAAAGACTGAAAAGGTTAGGGCTCTTCGGCTTGGAAAAGAGAAGGCTGAGGGGAGATATGATTGAAGTCTACAAAATCCTGAGTGGAGTAGAACAGGTACAAATGGATCGATTTTTCACACCATCAAAAATTACAAAGACTAGGGGACACTCAAAGTTACAGGGAATTACTTTTAAAACCAATAGGAAGAAATATTTTTTCACTCAGAGAATAGTTAAGCTCTGGAGCACATTGCCTGAGATTGTGGTAAGAGTGATTTAATCTAAAAGTAAAACATATCCTGAAAAAAATGGATTAATAAAATTATTGTCTGTGAAATAAGAAATTTAAGCATTATAATATTTGCATGACATACAATTTAACTCTATTAGGAGTTAGAGTTGGAGTCAGCATATTTTCACTGACTCCAACTCCAATAACCCCAAAACTGCTTCCAATTCTGACTCTACAGATCTGGTTGGCTGTGCTTGTCAGTAAGGCTTGATATTCTGGCAAAAAATCTGGACAACGCCTATATCTCTTTGGAGCTGGTACTGCAAAACCAGTCCTATCCCGAGACACTGGCATCCTGATCAGTCACCTTGAATTACCTTGTAACACTCACAAAACATTGAAATGTTACAGTATCCTGGGGAAAGGAAGGGAATGCCCCCATTTAGTCATGGGACAACTTTAATTCTTTCAGTCATGGTTAATACACAGGAGAGCCTTCCAGCTATTGGGAACTGTAGAACACTGAAGGGCATAGAGAAGGTAGACAGGGACAGATTCTTCAGACTGTGGGGAACCACAAGTACAAGGGGTCACTCGGAGAAGTTGAAAGGGGACAGATTTAGAACAAATACTAGGAAGTTCTTTTTTACCCAGAGGGTGGTGGACATATGGAACGCGCTTCCAGAAGCTGTGATAGGCCAGAGCACATTACAGGGGTTCAAGGAAGTTTTAGATAGGTTCCTAAAGGATAAGGGGATTGAGAGGTACAGATAGAAGTAAAGGTAGGTTATAGAAATGATCAGAAACCACTTCACAGGTCATAGACCTGATGGGCTGCCGCGGGAGCGGACCGCTGGGCGCGATGGATCTCTGGTCTGACCCAGTGGAGGCAACTTCTTATGTTCTTATCTCTATGTTAACTTAAGAGTTTGGAAGGAGAACAAATTTTCTCTAGGGAAAAAAGGCCTAGTGCAAAATTAGAAATCTGTTCGTACATTAAAAAAAACATATTTCACCTATTTCATTAGGCCTGTGACTCAGTTTGCACTGAACACTATGCTCCTCAATTGAATATATTCATTGGGTAGTTAGCTGAATTGGCTATTCCTACTAAGGATTTTCACAGGCTCCTAATTTTTCTGCCTATGGCTTGACATTTTACTGCATCATCTGTAGTTGCATCTTGAGTACCAAGAGGCATTTTTCTTTTATGTTTCTTTCTTCAGGACTTGCAGCTTGGTGTCGGAATCCCCACTGTGCGTCTGGGAAACCACATCATTGGAGCGGAAGATGATGACTTTGATGCTGAGCAAGAGCAGGTGGGCATACATGTGATAGATTCCTCTTCTCTGTGCAACCTAGTGTTGTCAGGATTATTTGCTTTTAAATCCTGGGCAAGCTCCACGTTCAGCATCTGTGAGTCACAAAGGGAGGAACAGGGTTGAGTATGAGACATAAGGCGGGCGGGAGATGCGACATGACAAGCACAGAAGGATATTGGTAGGATAACAGCAAAAGAAAGGTGTGGAAGCAGTGGGAGGAAGAGAATGAGGAAGGGATAATAAGAAAGAAGAGGGTGAGGCAAAGATAATGAAGAATAAATAAGAGAGGGTGAAAAGTAGAGCAAAGGAGAGAGGATAAATAAATATGGGATGAAAAAGTCAGTTATAAATGACTTAAAAAGTAAAGGGAAGACAAAAGGAAGAAATGGTTGTTTAAGAGGAATTTTGAAATAAAGAAAGACAGTAATAGAGACAAGTTCAGCACAAGGAAATGGTATTACAACTATCTACTGACAGACCTGTATATTCCATATCCATAGAACCTTAGGATGACCAGTTCTAATGATTCATAGACCTCAGTGGTATATCCTTGTGGACTGTAGATTTCAACACATACTGTGTTCTATACACCTAAATCATCATTGGTCCAGCATTTTTAATAAAGTGCTTAGCATATTTAAAGTGCAGTGTTATATATAAGTTAAATATTATTAGTTAGTACTCATCTTTATGCAAAGAAACGCGACTCGGGGGGGTTTTCTCCGACATAGAGCTGTGTTTCGCCAAACGGCTGTATCAAGGATTCCCCCATTAAGTCCGTCAGAGCGATGTCTCCCGCGTTTCACAGTTAAACTGTGACTTAATGGGGGAATCCTTGATACAGCCATTTGGCGAAACATAGCTCTATGTCGGAGAAACCCCCCCCCCCTCCAAGTCTTGTTTCTTTGCACAAAGATGAGTACTAACTAATAATATTTAACTTATTTATAACACTGCACTTTAAATATGCTAAGCACTTTATTAAAAATGCTGGACCAATGACGATTTAGGTGTATAGAACACCGTGTGTGTTGAAATCTACAGTCCACACGGCTATACCACTGAGGTCTATGAATCATTAGAACTGATCATCCTAAGGTTCTATGGATATGGTGTGTTGAATGACCTTAGTAGAAATTTTATTAGCCTATTAATCTTTGTATATAACATAAAAGACCTGTATATTGCCATGCTGGTAGTATACCAGTGAGCTTACCATTAGAGGAACTTATATTTATCTTCTTTGTCTACCCCTGATGTAGCCTAGGTTTGGGTGAAGCATGGCTCTTGATGGACTTTGGCAATAAAAGGACTGTATAATTTTTACCTTAGTGTGATCTACATATTTTGTGCTTTGAGTTTGCTTGTGGATTCAATCAGCTTCTCCTGTGTTATCATTAAAAAGCAACCTAAAAAAGGCAACAAAACCATTTGACAAGGGAATGAATAATCGAACTACCCACATTGGTTGAAAATACTGGAGAAAAATGCTACCCACAGAGTTGCACAAATAAATCAAAATTATGTGCATGGTTTGCTTTCATTATCGCCAGCCTGCAGATATATAATAGCTTTGGAATTGTGTCTATTTTTTAATGCAGAGAATATTTTAAAGGAAAATAACCCGCAGAGATGTGAAAATTCTATCTACTTATGTTGATGTGCACTTTGGGAATGCCTGCAGACACTATGGGGCTCATAATTGAAATGGAAATAACATCTAAAATCCCGTCTAAATCAGCGCTTTGACGATTAATAAGACAAGTCCAAGTGCCAATAACTGAAATGGGTTTTAGACATATTTAAAAACAGCTTAAGCCAAGAGCTGAAAGAAGCATTTTAGGAGGAGTGGTTAGGGCGGGATCTGGGCAGGACGTGGGCTGACCTAGACTTAGTTGTACTGCAAGTATAACCGAAAGTGTAATGAGGCTGCCTGGACGGAACTTGTACGTTGTGACTTAGGCGATGTAAAAGCAGGTCTAAGTGCCCAGAAGGTATCCAAAGTGACCAGATAACCACTGCAGACACAAAGTACAGACCCCCACACACTCCCCCAGTGATCACTGACCCCACCCCCACAACACCATAAAAATCAAAATAAAAACGTACATGCCTGCCTCCAGAACATCAGCATTTGGCATAGGAAAGCCTAGTAGAGCAGCACAGAGGTGGCTTAAGTAGTCTGGGGCTATTGGGATTGTAGACAGGTGCGTCTAGTAGGTTTTGGGGGGCTCACCATGACCTATAAGGGAGTTCTGGTAAGATGATTATATGGCATCTTTTTTGTGAAGTTCACAGCAGTGCCCTGTAAGGTGCCTCACTACTGTGTTGCGATATCTGGGTGTCCAGTCCATTACTTTGCTGACCCCTCTTATGTCCAAAAGGTCTTGTTCTAGGCGTTTTTGGCTTGGATGAATTTTTGGATGAGAATGGGGTATAAACATAGACGATATAGCGGTCTGGCCGATCAAATGGCGATTTTCAAAAAAAGAAATATTTTGGACGTATTTTTCAGGAAGAGCCTTTGTACCGACTTTAGGCCCAAAACGGACGTATCTTAGACGTATCTTTTTATTATGCCCCTCTATGGGTTAAAATAGAATGGGGTGCATAGTCTACCCACAATAAGGGTGGGAAATTTTGAAAAAGCCCATTTATATAGGTAAAAAAACATTTTTCCTGCAGACATCAGGGTTTTTTACTTTCTAAATTTAAAGCAGGGTTTATGCAGGGAAATAAACACATATAAAACTGCATGTTTGGTATGTGCATAACGTTATATGTATATAGCACATGGGAATTTACCTGGATTATTTTTTTTTTACTATTCTTTATTTATTGGGATTTATTTACTACCCTTCTGGAGATATTCACACAAGGCAATGTGTAAGAATAAGTTGTACATAGGCAACAGACAATTACAGCAGTAAAAAATATTCAAATAATAGTACATAGAGTGGCATAGTATGCTATTTAGATTGGCAACACAATAAAACTTCTTAATAGCATGTGGTTTAGTGAAGATACAGCATTACTATTATGTACAGCTGATTAGCTTTTAAAGGTCATCATTTCAAACCACCATTAATTTATTTACATTTAGATTGTTTCACTATAAGAGGAGATTTGAAAACAAAGTGCTTCTCATTGAGGATAAGACCCCTGAGGCAGGCCATACGGCCAAAACACGTACGTGTTGGGTCTTGAATGAATTAAAAGATTGAGCACCAGGGTCGCCTCTTTTGCTTCTCTTTGTAAGCAAAGGTGGAACACATAGATAAAATAAGAGTAACAGGAGTTAGAATATACGAAAATTGTACATGAAGCCAAAAGGGTGCATAAATATAATCTAAGGGTAGGAGTGGGTAAGCAAGCCCTGCTTCAATATGTGCAGTCATTTGCATTTATACACAGGGCTGGATTCAATAAATGTTCAACATTTGGCACCCTTCAGGATTGGCGCCCTTTATAGAACGGATCTACACTGCACGCATTTTAAGGGAATAACCCTTACTGTGTCAGACCAATGGTCCATCAAGCCCAGTAGCCTGTTTTCATGGTGGGGCGGGGGGGGGGAAGGGACGATGCCGGTTTGCGGAGCTCGTATATCGAGTCAACGCTCGGTTTGCAAGGCAAGATTTGCAAGAGTTTTGCTCGTCTTGCAAAACACTCGCAAACCGAGGTTTCACTGTACTGATTTTGCAAAGGCAGAAAAGGGATATCCAATACCTCATATAGCAAGGGAGCATGTTTTGGGTGATATTAGGGAGGGCCTGAAATCTGGATGCCAAAGGGGAAGAAACATACATGTCTGAAAAGTATGTTCTTATTTACTGGATAAGTGTGATATAGAAATTCAGATTAGATTAGATTTAGATCTGTTTCAGGCATTTTTTTTATTTATTTTAGTATATATATATATGTAAGTGGTATGTGTATATATATATATATATATATATGTGTGTGTGTAAGTGGTATGTATATATATATATATATATATATATATGTGTGTGTGTAAGTGGTATGTATGTATATATATATATATATATATATATATATATGTAAGTGGTATGTGTGTATATATATATATATATATATATATACACCTATATATATATATGTAAGTGGTATGTGTATATATATATATATATACACACATACCACTTACATATATATATATATATATATATATATATATATACATACCACTTACACACACACACACATATATATATATATATATATATATATATATATACATACCACTTACAGCCTAAGTGGTTACATTCAGGTATGCAAGTATTTTTCCCTATCTGTCCCACACACTCCCACTGTCCATAATAAAGGTGCCCTGATTGAGCAGCTGTCCACTGGAGGGATTAAGGCATGATACCGCTTTAATCCTCCAGTGGCTGCTGTCCGCCTCCCTTCTGCCCTGAAAGTGAAAAGGAGATACTGGGCTCTGTGACAGCTTCAGCTGTTATGGATATTCTTAACAAAGCAGGAACAAGTCTGAGGAGTAGCCCAGTTGTTTGTCTGGAGGACAGAAGAAGTACACCCAGTGTATATATATAAATAAATATGGGGTCTTTTACTAAGGCGCGCTAAATGCTAACACGTCCATAGACTAGAATGGACACATTAACAGTTAGCGCATGCTAAATCGGCTAGCGTGTGCTAAATCGCAAGCCACAAAAGTGTGGCCACCCCTGTTGTAAACGAAGGGACCCCTGTTCAAATCCACTTTAACTGTGAGGGTTTTTCTTTCTTTGTAGTTGTGAGCCTTCCAGAAAAAGAAAAATATCTACTGTACCTAAATATAGAAACACTAGAGAAGTGGTGTACATTCAAGTGCAATAGGTATGCTGGGTGTCCGGTCAAAAGCGCGCAGGGACAAAGGCGCGCCCAGACAATTGAGCGCAGCGCGGAGGCGCGCGCCGCTCAAAATTCATGTTTTTAGGGCTCCGACGGGGGGCCTCGGGGGGGGAACCCCCCCACTTTACTTAATAGACATCGCGCCGCGTTGTGGGGGCATTGTGTGGGGGGTTGTAACCCCCCACATTTTACTGAAAACTTCACTTTTTCCCTGTTTTTAGGGAAAATGTGGAGGGTTACAACCCCCCATAATGCCGGCGCGATGTCTATTAAGTAAAGTGGGAGGGTTCCCCAACAAAACCCCCCGTCGGAGCCCCTAAAAACAGTAATTTTGAGCAGCGCACGCCTCCGCGCTGCGCTCAATTGTCCGGGCGCGCCTTTGTCTTTCGCGCCGTTGTCTATGAACCGGTATGCTGTGGTTCCTAGAGGGCTCATAATCTAAGAGTTAAAGTGAATTTTTGAACCCGAGTCCCTTGGTGCACTAACCACTAGGCTGCCTCTCTGCAGGGATGTCTGTGTGGCTGTTTTAAAAGAATGCTGCCATAAAAACGTTCATATCCCTTGTTTTTCCCCATTCATAATTTAGACATTCCAGTTTATAAAATGGATGTTCATGCTGGCCATTTCCAATGTATGGAAGCTCATCTCACGTATTTTCAAACAGGAAATTTTAATGTATTTCCCGTTCAAAAATACATGCGAGATGGACATCCATTTGGGATGTTCTGACTTGGGCATCCTTTTAAGAATGCCCTTCCATGTTACTAATGTTAAAATACTCACACATCCTCGTACATCTTGGTTATATCGATAAGAGAAAGTGTTTGCTGTGTTATCTGCTTGTCACATCAGCTGTAACAGATTGTTAAAAGGCAAAACTTATTTTAAGCGATCTTTCTATGTACAGATTAATGGGCAATGCAACTGTTTTCAAAGCATTGAACTACTGAAATCTCGCCCGGCTCACTTGGCAGTATTTTTGCATCATGTGGTCTCACAGTTTGACCCAGCAACACTGGTAAGACTTCATTCTGCACATGCAGAGTCCTCTGCTAGAAAGAAAGCAACATGCTTGCTTACCAACATTTTTTGCCTGTCTGGAGAATAGTCATGATGTCTTGCCAGTGCTCAGCATCGCAGATCACCAAGACATTGCTTTAGACTTAGGGAGAATTTGTAAGGTCATGTATTTTGTACTGCTTAAATTATTGAGTGAAAAGTGAGCTTAAATTCTATTGTTGTTATTTTCATTGATATAAACCAGTGGTCTCAAACTCAAACCCTTTGCAGGGCCACACTTTGGATTTGTAGGTACTTGGAGGGCCACAGAAAAAAATAGTTAATGTCTTATTAAAGAAATGACAATTTTGCATGAGGTAAAAACTCTTTATAGTTTATAAATCTTTCCTTTTGGCTAAGTCTTAATAATAATATTGTCATTTATAGCTATAGAGACATATGATCAAGAAACTGTTTTATTTTATTTTTGTGATTATGATAAACATACCGAGGGCCTCAAAATAGTACCTGGTGGATCGCGAGTTTGAGACCACTGATATAAAGTATTCCATTAACTTGACTAAATTTCCATCCTGAATTAAACATGCTCAGTCAGTGAATCCCAAGATCAGTCAACACATTATTGTGATCTTTCCTTAGAAAGGAATTTAAGATACTTGGTTTTAAGACCCCTGGTTTGATTTGACACCCTTCCTCTCTGTCTTCTCAGCTCTGCTATCTTTATGCAGATTTGTACAAACAGACCAACTCAAAGGAAACACGTCGAGTCTTTCTTGAGTTCAATCAACTTTTCCTCGACCGAGCAGCGGTAGGTTCCTGTGTTTGAGGTCCCCAATAGGATAATAGACAGACCAATGTCTTTTATATAATTGCTTTCACTTTTTCTCTGTCTACCTTTTCTCTGAGGTTTTGTTTCTATTTTATCCATTCTGATTTCCTTAATTTTCTATACCCTTGACATTAGACAGCTGCTGCTAGCCTCTAGAGCTGGAGAGAAGTAGCCTTCGAGACTTACAGTGCCAGTGTGTCAGCTGGCAGGGGTTGCCGTGGAAACTGCAGCCATCTCTTCTCTCTCAACATGTCCAGTTTGGAAAGGAGAGCCTTGGAGCCAACTCCTTCCATCTATTTTTTTTGTTACACTGAATACTTGGGGCTCCTTTTACGAAGCCGCAGTAGCGGTTTAATGCACGTAATAGTGCGTGCTAAACTGCCAGACGCGCTAGCCGCTACCGTCTCCTCTTGAGCAGGCGGTAGTTTTTCGGCTAGTGCGTGATTAAAAGTCACGCGCACTAAAGCCACTAACGTGGCTTCATAAAAGGAGCCCTTGGTCTAATAAACATATTCTGTGGCATATTTGTCTGTCCTCTGAACTGCATATTTTAAGCAAGACTGTAGCATGCATTTCCTGCTTTAGTTATGAGATACAGTTAAGATCGGAGTTGTTTCCAATCCTGTCCTGAGTTTTCAGGATGTCTGCAATCAATATGTATGAAAAAAATCTACTTATTCACAGTCCAGGTCTCTCATCCCGAATCAATCCTATTTGCTTATCTCTATCTCTTGATATCTCTTTAATGTAAAAATCTCTTGCTGTGAGCTGCATTGATTCCTCAAAGAAAATTGTGGGATATAAGAGACTTATTGTATTCTATACTGAGTCTCTGTTTATGCAAATATAGCTTATGCATACTGATTGGCAGTGGGATCCTTAGAACCGGTTTGGGAAGTCATAATTTAAATTCTAACATGACCCATTTAAATGATAAATTCTTGGAAGTATATATCTTTTTCTGCACTAAAAGCCTGTACCTAACCTCCTCTCTATCTTATCCCTTTGCTTTTTGTATTATTTTACTTTATTTTAAATCAATGTAAACTGCATATATAATAATTTATGTGTGGTGTATCAAGGTAAATAAGAATAAACATACCGAGAGTCCTAGAGTCACATCTGCATGGTAACAGTAAATTATGATAGAGACCAAAATAGGCCATTCAGTCTTCCTAGTTTAGATTCATTCATTTTACAATCTCAAGCTTTCACAAAGAGAGACTGTCCCATCTTTGCTTCAGTTTGAATTTGTTTATTTGCAAAAGTACAGTCTCTCTTTGTGAAAGCTTGAGATACAGTGACCCCTGATGCAGGCGTTTGTGTTTGCCGAAACATAGTACTATGTCAGGTCCTTATTACTGTACGACCTGGATTGAAATAAAGGCTTGATTTTATCCTCCTGGCTTTGGTGGATTGTTCATTGTCCGTTCCCACTGTCTTTTATCTGACTTAACCTTTACTTTTTACCACACTCCTCTCCATATGTCCCAAGCTTCTCCAAAATCTGTTTGTGATAGCCTCCACCACGTTGCCACTAGACTGTATTAGCCCTTACCCTCTTCATCTTTACTTCTTCGAAGACCTGTACTTCAAGCTATCATCCAGATTCTCTTTCATGATTTATTAAATTTTATAATAATCCTTAACAACCACTAAGGTTGTTGAGGCTATTGTTAAAAATTCTGCCTCTTCTGCTCATTCAAGTTTGGGTTTTTAACTATGGTTCACCCATGCAGAACATCCCAGGGGAATTTCCATGCTGTTTTACAATGGCAGTATAAAGTTATTGTTCCATTCAGGTTATGCCAGTGATTTTTTGGAGGACCAATGTAGCCATACTTCTGCTTTTCAGAATTGTAATGATACCCTGTGCTCATGAAAGCTTTGATGATAGGAGGAACGGTCTGCTAGACAAGAGCTTTCTCAGCATCTTTTTATTATTAATTATCCAAATTTGTGACAAAATTTACTGCCAACACACTTGGAGTGAGTTGCAGCAGTGAATGAGTATAGAGGCAAAATATACAACTTCATGAAGAGTAGAATGAATTTCACAATTTTGTCATCGCAAAAGATTTCATTTGAAGACACTTGTGCATCTCATATTGAGGTAGAATTCAGTTCATAATAAAACAAAGAGTGGACATAAAAGCCAGTGCACTCTATCTGATATCTTGAGATGATTATTCCAGTATGCTAACCACCTAATAGTGTAAAGGTGACTGTGTTTCAGTTCTGCTTCATTTTCAGCATTTTCTTTTTCTTTTTTTTATTACAGAATCTGAAGGTTTTGGTTCCAGATGATGTTGCATTGGATCTAGGTAATGGCAGAATTTCTCAGATGTGGAATTGTTTTGTTATAGGCCCATCCATATACCAACCTGCATGCACACAGGTGCTTGTTCCATGCAGATGTAGACATATATGTCTTCAAGAAAAAACTCGGAATTGTGAAATTCAATACTATTGTAAACAAACACTTTCACTGAAATGAAAAGATGTCACAAACAAAAAAAAAGAAAGCAGCACTGCTGTAGTTCCAAAATGGGGAGTTACAGTAAACTGGAGGAAAAAGCCTCAGATAGGAGCCCTTCCACCACCACAATGGTGGTCCAAGGTGGTTGGACGTAACACCTCACTGGCAAAAAACCTCCAGACCGGCTCCCCGTAGTAGAGAACTTAAAGCAGGGCGGCGGTGCAAAAGATAGAGGATAAACAATCCACTTATCTAGGTTAGTAGATCGGTACACCTTTACGATGGCCAGCGTTTCACTCGTCTGCTGCCTCAGGGTGTAAAGAAATCCGATCAAAACTAAGAACCAGAATCAGAACAAAAATTCAATCAGTAAACTGGTAAAAATGCACTGCTTCCAAAGAAACTAAAAGAAGCCTTAATGACATACCTTAAGATAGGACGCAACGGCATCTCAGGATCATAAGATGGCCGTGCCATGACAGAGCTGGGATTTATATAGCACTACCGGGTAGTGAACCCGGAAGTGACAGTAGACAAAAGGTTATTACTGTTAGAGAACCAGAACTTACAGAACAATTTATATTATAATAAAGAAATTTTACAATTTTTCTTTCTTTGATTTGAATATGTGTGTGTGTGTGTAAATGAAGAAAATCTTTGTATTAAACTTGCATGTTTAAATGTTTTAAAGTTATGTATCAAGGGGTACAGAAAAATAAACGTATGTACTTGAAAAGATAGTAATCAGTAGAACGCACTCCATTCCAGTCTCGAATTCAATCCATCTGGGTCTTCACTCTTCAATCTATGGATCCACTGTTGTTCTGCTCTTAATAAGCGCTGCTGTCTGTCCGGAACGCCTTCCTGAATATGGTCAATCACACAACATTTTAAGTCTGTAAACTGATGATTAAATTCCAAACAATGTGTGACCATAGGTGCCTGTAGTCTATTGTTCTTCAGACAACTCTTGTGTTCAATAGCTCGAGTTTTAAAAGGGCGAGTGGTCTGACCCACATAGATTAAAGGGCATGAACACATGAACACATAAACCACAAAAGTGGATGTACAGGACGTTCTATGTTTCAAATAAAAACTCTGGTTAGTAGATGGATGAATGAAGGTGTTGGACAGTTCCTTAGTAATGGTGCAAATAGAACATTTTCCACATTTGAAATGTCCAGTTAAAAGTGTAGCAGGTAGACAAGGATCTCTTATGTCAGATGGACTTAAAAGTTCTTTAAAGTTTTTCTGGCGTGAGTACGCAATTCTGAAATATTCAAATCAAAGAAAGAAAAATTGTAAAATTTCTTTATTATAATATAAATTGTTCTGTAAGTTCTGGTTCTCTAACAGTAATAACCTTTTGTCTACTGTCACTTCCGGGTTCACTACCCGGTAGTGCTATATAAATCCCAGCTCTGTCATGGCACGGCCATCTTATGATCCTGAGATGCCGTTGCGTCCTATCTTAAGGTATGTCATTAAGGCTTCTTTTAGTTTCTTTGGAAGCAGTGCATTTTTACCAGTTTACTGATTGAATTTTTGTTCTGATTCTGGTTCTTAGTTTTGATCGGATTTCTTTACACCCTGAGGCAGCAGACGAGTGAAACGCTGGCCATCGTAAAGGTGTACCGATCTACTAACCTAGATAAGTGGATTGTTTATCCTCTATCTTTTGCACCGCCGCCCTGCTTTAAGTTCTCTACTACGGGGAGCCGGTCTGGAGGTTTTTTGCCAGTGAGGTGTTACGTCCAACCACCTTGGACCACCATTGTGGTGGTGGAAGGGCTCCTATCTGAGGCTTTTTCCTCCAGTTTACTGTAACTCCCCATTTTGGAACTACAGCAGTGCTGCTTTCTTTTTGTTTGTGACATCTTTTCATTTCAGTGAAAGTGTTTGTTTACAACAGACATATATGTCTTCAACATGCATGATCACAGACATTTGCCTATTTGTACACATTAACCCGGATGCTTTCCAATCTCCTGTGCTGATAAATACTGAAATGTGTCATCATACATATGCGTTCCTGCAGTCACACTTGACCCTGTATTCAAGTCATTCTGGATCATACATCACCTAAGTTATGTGTATACTGGTTTCTTGTGCCATAAAATTGCCTGGTAGCCCTACATCATATTTCTGTTTAGAAAATATTAAGTTTTCGTTAAATGATTTCCACAGAGAAAAGACGGCCGGAACTAATTCCAGAGGAGCTTCATCGTCATTACATCCAGACCATGCAAGAGAAAGTTTATCTCGATGTGCATCGACACCTAGAGGATTTCAGGTAAATGTTTGGGCAGTTAGAAATGGGGAATGTGATGGCAAATACATATTATAGGGCTCTTCAGTTCTATCTGATTGTGTACTTATTGCAGTATCTTGTCCATCTCTGGGTTTTCCTTTTCCTTAACTAAGAATATGCCTTGCTTATCCCAAGCTTTCTTGATCTCTATTAATTTTTTGCTTGCACCATCTCCACTTCGCACTTTCCAGATTAACATCATTACTTACTGTTTACCTCATAATCCCTGAAGTCTGTTGCTTTAATATATTTTATATAAGGCGCAACTCCTCTTCCCTTTTTTTCTACCCTCTCATGTATCGATTATAGCCTGGTATAACTATATTTCAAACAGAGAAAATGGACTGATAGGTACAATGAAAGCCCAATACAGGGAAAAAGCATGTAGGCCTCAGAAATTGGTGTAAAGAGGAGTCGCACTGATGCCTACTTGCTTTTTTTCCTGTATTGTAACTACATTCCAGTTGTGGCTTAACACTACCATTTATTTATTAAAGCTCAATACTCTACTTTCCATAGAATGTTACAGGAAAGCAGTAACAGGTCTAAAAATATAACATATAGATTAATACAATTTTTACATTACTTTAGGGGGTTGATATGGGTATTTTCTCATCTCATACCCTGGCAGAGGCTGCATAGTAATATTTGTCCATCTAGCCCCCAAGCAATAGTAGTAAATACTACTACTTCTTATCATTTCTATAGCACTACTAGACATACACAGCACTGTACTTCAGATACATCAAAACATAGAAGAGACAGTCCCTGCTCAAAAGAGAATGTAGTTACAATCTAGTCGAGACACAAACTGGACAAGAAGGTGCATCAATGCACAATGCTCAGGTGGGGGAATTACAGAGGGAGTGATAAGACAGATATTGGTGCTTAGCAGGTGGGTTGAAGTTTGGAATTAAAAGCAGCTTCAAAGAAGCGAGCTTTGAGTCTGGATTTGAATACTGCAGAGATGGAGCTTTACGTATCATCTCTTCTTGTCCGATTTGCACCTAATACACAATAACTCACCCGCATGCTCAAAAATAGAGTTTTCATCAACTTGCAAAATGTTAAATAACAAGTCTGCACAAAATAAGCACTAAAAGAAACTACTGTAAAAATAGAAGTTAGAAAAATTAGAATTTATTCAGAACAAGATTCCATACATGTTGCCAGTCAGTTTTTGTATAATGTACGTCAATATTTTTTGTGTAATGTACATCAATATTTAATTAAGGATATCTCTTTGCAGACTGTCCCTTGATTGGATCACTGTTTAATTTGTTTTTCTTTCGGTTTCAAGGAAAGCAATAGTTATGTATAAGAGAAACACCTGATACAGTAACATCTAGGCAAAATGTTATGACAGACCAGTTCTTATTTGTGATAGCAGAAATCTTGAATATTGTTAGTTCTGAGGATATTACTAATTTGGATTTTGCTTGGCATGAAAATTTGAAATTGGGTTTTAACAACATAATGCAACTTAGGTTAAAAATTGAATAGCAGAAGTGTGCCTTCCTTTTCATCCTACCAGACCAATCCAGAATACATGGGTTACACTCACCAACCACCAGATGAAGACATAGACTGTAGAATTATGTGCTCTATTTTATATAAGCCCCCATGCAACACATAGCTCTCCAGTAATCTCTGTTTCCAGCAGATGGTAATGAACATCCTATGCAGAGTTCTGGATTGGTGTGGTTACTTCTAGAGCTTGGTGGAAATTTAGTTCCCCCAATGGAGCTGAAGTGAATAGAAAGAATCCTATTCCCCTGGGTGAACCCCACACCCAAGGGATTACATAAAGGTGTTCATGGTCTCCGGTTTCTTATTCTAAAATAATAATTATAATAATATAGTTGCAGAAGGAAGAAGATTTGAGGTAGCCATTCAGGAGGGAGCTCCGGTGGTGCCCTCTGCTCCTCCTTCCACCCAAACTGCATTGGGAGCAGTTTTCCAGATCTTCATTTAGCTTAAGCAGGGGAAGCCTGTGCCAGAAGCAGTGCAGCTGAGGAAGACAATGTCAGTGTTCTTCTAAAGTGCAGTTTGGGTTGTGATAGTAACAGCTGGTCAGGAAGGAGCTGGGAGCTAGTCAATGAAGTGTGTTGTTTGGGGCGATTGTTGAGTGGCTAGGGAGCTGGTCACGGTCTGAAATCCTGGGCTTTGGTGGCATTTGAGAAGCAGTGAGCAGGACTATGTTGTATTTCCCCCTTTATTTCCCTTGCTGGAACAAGGTTAATTATGTACTTTATGTTCAGGCTGCGACTTAGCAGAGTCTTCCTCATGAAGTTCTGATGGAGGCTGTAAAGGACAACTCCAAGTGTGGGGGCTGGTGAGCTGGGGTTTGTTCTAGTTGCCATGAGTTTCTCCTTTGCCTCTGGAACAAAGAATGTGGTAAGAAAGCCAGTACCGCTGACTACAGGTGCCAAGGGGTTCTTACCCCAGTTAGGGTGAAAAGGGGCTACCAATATTTTCTAGAGGCTGCAGCAGGGTGCAGCATGTTTCTCCATGTTGGTGCAGCAGGAAGATAGGGTGGAGCTTTACTCTGTAGGTTTGGTAGCAGAGACTCAGCAGAGCTTGGGGAACATGTCCCCGGGTTTCATCCTGCTCCTCTAAGGCTTTTCATCTGGGGAAGTTGTAGGTTCCCTTGGCCGTCCCTGGCTCCTTAGAGCTGCTGCACCTGGTGAGGTTTGTGGTGTTAGAGGATTACAGTAGCCTCTGGATAGTTTCAGATGGTGTTGAGTCAGGCTGATGATCCTTGGTTTCCACTATGGACAAACCATCATCTCATGTGGACCCCTTGGAGTAAGCGTTTTGATCCTTCAGTTGTGTGACTATTCTGCAAGGAGGAGATCTTGCAGGCCTTAGAGACTTTCAGTATTTCAGATCTGTTGTCTAAAGAGACAGAAGCCTTGGGTGGTCCAATTTTAGAGCATATTTGAAAGCCCTCTAATACTTTTCTCATTAATCAAGTGATTCAAGCACTGATTTCAGCAGAATTGGAGATCGTGGAATTAGGACTGTGAGTTGGGGAAAGTTTTGGGGAAGCTTTCCCCCATCCTCTTAGATGAGAAGGAAAAACTGAAGTTTCTGAAGTTGAATGCATTGATCATAGTGAAGAGAAGAACTACAATCCTAATGGAGGGCTGTTCTGCCCTTGAGGACCTAGAGGACTGCAAGTTGGAGACCATGCTGAAGCAAGCTTTTGAGGCATCAGCCTTAGGGCCATTTGTTGTGCTTATATGTTCAGGGCCTGTATGAGGTAGATCTGGAACACTGGAGAGTGTGGAGGAGAATTTCGGGCCACAGCTGGTTTGAGTCAAGGATGCCCTGTGATGAATGCCCTGTACAGACTAATTAGAACCTCAGCTAGGTCTATAGTTCTCACAGTGTCAGTGAAGAAACTGCTCAGATGGTGTTAGGCCAGAATACAAAAAGCCTGCTTTTTAGCAGTAGGAAGTAGCAGAATTCAGCTGGGCCAATATTGGGCCTGCTGTATATGTTTCCTACATGGCCAATATTGAGCCAAGTTCTGCAGAAGATTGTAACACACCAAGGCTTCAGACTGATTGTGGCATCCCTTATACTCAAATCTGATATACTTTCAAGTAGCAGAGGACTTAAAGCTCTTGCAGGGAAGAGACATATTCCAGCAATGTTTGGTGTTTATGAACAATCTGTTCCATTTCTATCTTAAGATTTCACTTGTAAGCTGCAATAGTCAGTGATTGCCACCCTTCTGCAAGTGTGGAAGCAGTCTTTCTCCTTAGCCTGTGCCAGAGTTGGTGGATATTTGAAGGCTGATGTACAGATCAGGAAATCATCCTGTTCTGATCTTCATTGGTTCAGATTTGATGATCTTACAAAAAGCCTCATATTGCTATCTAGATTAGAGATGATCTATTTTAGCATGAAGTAAAAACAAGTTCAAACAAAAAAAAGCATATGAATGGACAGTTGTGCTTAATAGTTGCATTACCTTTCCTTATCTCTTCAGCCATCCAACTCTAAAAGCCTGCCGTTACAAAAGACACCTGAACAAAACTCTTGCCTTCCAAGCAGGTCAATTAAATGACTGGCTGTGTAATATTTTCTCATGCTCTTCATCCTACCTAAACTGCAGAAAATTATTAAAAACTAATCTATTTAACTGATTTGTAACCCAAGACTCCTACCCTACCCTTCCCCCCTAGACCTCCTTTCTCCTCCCTTCCCGCTCACCTTTCCCTGACCCTTACATTGCTCCAGCCCCCCTTCTTACCTCTATTAATTGTATCTATTCTGCTGATTGTTCCACTTACTAATTGTACTTGCTGATTGTACCTTTTCTCTGATTGTACCCATTCGCTGATTGTCCAGCTCTTCTTCACTGTAAACCGCCTCGAACTATGGCTTTGGCGGTATATAAGAAATAAATTATTATTATTACCTAGCATTGAATCATTCAGATCAGTATTCAAATGATAAATGCTTACTACAGAATCCTGACTATTGTCTTTGAATATGATATCTTTGTTATAGTGCTTTAAATAATTTTCTTTGCTCTCTTCCTCTCTTTAGACAGAAGCGCAGCATGGGACTGACTTTAGCAGAAGCTGAACTGGCCAGACTGGATGCTGAGCGTGTTCGTGATCAGACCACTCTGGAGAAGGAACGACAGAGCGCTGAGCACATTATCAGCAAAATAGAGGAAGTGCTGTAAGGAGCTCCATGCCAGAGACAGGCGTGTGTTGAGACATCTATTCCATGTGTGGGCACCAGTTTTGTGCAGTAGGCAGGCGCATCTGTTTTAGCATCCTTTCCATGCTGTGTGGGTGTGTGTGCATGCATACACACAAACAGATGTTGGCTCTGGGTTAAACAAGGATATGCACAGGTATCTGCTCTGCTATGGGGGTGGGCAGGAGCACTGGTTCCATGCATCATATGTCACCAGCTCATGCTTCATGGCTGACGGGACAAAAGCACGAGAGACTTCAGTGCGCCGACATTGTGGCGCAGACAATACGGCGCAAGACCCCAGCGCGCCGTCTAAAAAGTTACTTAAATCTTAATCACCCTACCTGCTGTTTTTACCATTTGTGTTTTCTTTTATATATACAATTGTAGTTCTGCCCTTTCTTCCCTTATGTATCTGTTAGTTTGTATGTTAGTATGTCAAACTTATTTAATCTATTATAATTAACCTAATGTGTACACCTCTTTCTTTTTTTTATTTGTAAATCGCTTAGAAAATTAAATTAAGCGATTCAATAAGTTAAAAATAAACTTGAAACTACTTTTAAAGAGCTCCGACGGGGGGTGTGGGGGGAACCCCACCACTTTACTTCATACTCTTCGCACTACTGTTGGGGGGGGGGTACAACCCCCCACATTATAGAGAAAACTTAACTTTTTCCTAAATAATCAGGAAAAAGTTGTTTACTCTATAACGGAGGGTTCCAACCCCCCCCCCCCCCAACGGCAGCGCGAAGAGTATGAAGTAAACCCACTCACACCCTGCATCAGAACTCTTTAAAAGTAACTTTTTAGGCAGTGCGCTGGGGTCTTGCGCCAAATTGTCTGCGCTGCAATGTCGGCGTGCCAAAGTCCCGCTTGCAAATGACTATGAATCGCTGCATGTGTTCATCTGTACCATTCCTTGAATGCAGATATGTATGGGCACCAGTTCGATGGCATGTGTGAGTTAGGTGATACTTCCATGCCTCTAGCATGTATGTATGTAGGTATTTTTCAGTGAAAGTAGACATTTTACTGTCGCTGATTGAATGAAAGAAGGAAGCTGGGATTTCCAAGAAAATGATGAACTGTGGTAAAGAAATGGTATCATATATATTAATTACATAGAGGGTAATTCTATAAAAAGTTGCCTGTTTGAGGAGGGCTATTTTATAAATACATACAGATGCCTATATGTGTTAATGAAATATTAGAACAAATCTTTTAGAAATTGCAAATAAAATAAACCTATATACAGTTGTACCAGCTTAAGAGTTTGAATAAATGGAAACGTGTACCATTATGTGTATAAATCACAACTTTCCCTGTGCTCTACCCAAACTCCTCCACAGTTGCATACAAGTATGTGCACTCTTGTCACTGCACATAGGTATATGTGCATGAAAATGCCTTTACAAATTTACCTTCATAGGCAGAATTTCTAGTTTCATACAGTCTCTTAACTCCCTATCTTGGAACTACATGAGGGCCACATGGAAGCCTTAGTTGCCTGAGCTGGATCTGGTTTAGCACTGCTATAGGTTTAGATGTATAAAACGTGTAGTGATGTCATCAGAATTCTTAGCCAATTATAACTTAGAACTACTGGCTAGAATCTGATTATTAGGACTCAGATAAGTGATTTATATCAAAAGTAAATAAAGTACAATTAAGGCTTTTGGGCAGACCAATGAAGAGGTTTGCTATAGTAAACTTGAACTAAAATGAAATGAGTGTAGCCACTGAGGTCTTATTTATTAATAATTTTTATGAATTATTAAAAAAAATGTCTTATGAGTAAAATTTGATGATATAGAGAAGATTGAAATGAAGTACAAATGTATTAGATTGGATTGTTGAATCCCTTCACTTAAAAGTTTATTATATCTTTATCTTTATCTCAAAGACTGAGTTGAGAACCCCCTTATCTAGATATATAGACAGTAGAGTAACTATTATTTTTTAGGGAAGCTTCTGTATGACAGTTACATGGCTCTGACTTTTGTACTCTTTTTCTTTAGGATGACATCTCAGCCCCTGGAGGAGGAAAAAAGGTAACCCAAATTTAAATCTAGATTGCAGTGGTCATACCCCAAGACATAATGATGATCCATTCCTAGCCTATTACATCTCTTCCACTCCTGACAGCAACAGAACTCACAAGGGCCCCAGAGGTCACAAGTCTGCATGCACCCAGTCCCCCTCCCTCCCTGCTCTGACAGGCTTTGCATCCAGCCCCCTCCAGTACTCCCTTGCTTGCCCTGTTGGTCTCTGCACCCAGCCCCTCTTCCTTCTTGCCTTTCCGGTCTCTGCATCCAGCCTTCTCCCTCACTCCCTCCCCTGCCGGTCTCTGAACCCAGCCCCCTCCTTCCCTGCCCTGCCCTAAAAGGTCCTGTACCCTGTCCCCCTCCTTCCCGATGCCTTACAGGCCTCCACCGGACCTGCCGTAACGTCTGGTCCAGCGGTGGACTGGGACAGGATCTGTCCCGACCGACTCTCAGAAGTTTTACCTCCTTCCATCGTCCCCCACATACTTTTAGAATCCCTGGTGGTCCAGCAGTGAACCTGGCAAGAGCGACTTTACTTCACTCCTGCCCATGCAGTGGCGTTAGCTGATTGGTTGCTGCAAGTTCTCACAGCTAGTACCTGTGCATGGGCAGGATCAAAGGAAAGTCACACCTGCCCATGCAGAGCCACTAGCTGATTGGCTGCTGCAAATTCTCACAAGACTGCGAGAACTCACAGCAACCAATCAGCTAGCAACTCTACTCGGGTACTCCAGATGAGGGCACACCATGGCCCGGTACAGCAGCATGATAATGTTCTCCGATCTGTTCGTGATCCCCTTCTTTATCATTCCTAGCATTCTGTTCGCCCTTTTTGCTGCCACAGCGCATTGTGCAGACGGCTTCATCGACTTGTCGATCAGAACTCCCAAGTCTCTTTCCTGGGAAGTCTCTCCAAGTATCGCCCCGGACATCCTGTATTCGTGCATGAGATTTTTGTTCCCAACATGCATCACTTTACACTTATCCACGTTGAACCTCATTTGCCATGTCGCTGCCCATTTCTTGAGCTTGATTATGTCACTAGCCCTAATGAATATGCATGAGAGAGATCTGCATATAATGGAGGTGCCAGGAATGCAAATCTGCTCCATGCATATTTATTAGGGCTATCCTGAAAACCCGACTGGCCTGGTGGTCCTCCAGGACAGGGTTGGGAACCACTGATCTAATTTATCAGTCTCCACATCTGGTAAATTCATATCCTGTTGCTGTGGAGCTCTTTTATGTGTTGGTAAAATTAAGTCTGGACTAATGGTGAAACATTAGTCTTCATTTTGTTTTGCTTGTTCTACACACAGGTGTGTTTATTCCCTTTATATTTACAGTAAGTTAGGGTTGGGTTTTTTTTTTTTTTAATTGACCTAAATGGGTACATTGCTAAGAGGTAAAACTTGAAATCAATATCAGGATTGGTCTCGGTAGAGATTACTCTTTGCTTGTACTAGTAGAAAATGCATTTCTTCCCTGACAACCTCAGATGCTACATAAGCATGAAAACTTTTGTTGTGTTGCAGATAAAATTATCTAATATTCTCCTCCAAGTAATAAGTCAAAGACCAGCTGATCAGCACTACTCAGCTTTGCATTCTATGTTATTTTGATGCAATGCTGGCTGTTTTCTTTGAGGGAAAAAAAGACCTCAAGCGCCCGCAGCTGCTTGTTATTAGATCTTGTCTTGACAAGTCAACTGAATGCGGGCTATCATTGGTCTAAACACCCTTTTTTTGTTTATTTTTAAAGTTTAATATTTTTTATATACTTTATTTCTTTTTTATCTTATTTTGTATTTGTCTATATGCATTTGTATTTATATGTATATATCCCTTATAGGAACCCTTAACCTAATAAAAATTGTACTTAGCTTGGGATTTTACTGCCCAGCTTGATAGATACAATGGAGCATCCCAGTTTCGCTCTACAGATTTCAAGAGAGCATCGTTCTCCTATAACACCAAAACTGTGGAACTGTGTGTAGCGTTAACAAACAGTAAAATGAATCTCAACGGCCAAATGCAGATGTGTTCCAGTGACACCACTTTTTACCTCTGTCAGCCTGCATTGCCAATTTTGTTCCTTTGGGAAGACATTGACTGTATTTTGGGGGTCTTAGTTTATAGGATTGACTTTTTGCTTAGATCCTGTGTTGCTTATACAAGTTCTGTTTCTGATTCTCATGTCACAGTTCAACAATGCAGTATGTGATCCTGACCTACATGAAACATCTGGGTGTAAAAGTGAAAGAACCACGTAATTTGGAGCAGAAGCGTGGCCGGATCGGGTTACTACCCAAGATCAAGGTAATGTCATCACAGTATAAGGTTTATCTCCAGCATTGTAGCCTTCCTGTCTTACATATCTATGCTTCCATCCTTTGGTCAGATGGTTGCAGTGTTTTAAAATAAGAGTGAATAAGGCATTCGTAATTAAATAATAGTTGATTACATGATTAAAAAAAAATTTTTTATTTGATGTCTAATTATAGTAAGGATTATATAAGATATATTGTATGTACAATATGTTATAGATATATCAAGTATATACTTAAGATAATTGTATGAATATTTATGACACACTTGTTGTTATATGATGGAAAATCAATAAAAAAAAAAATTTTAAAAAAAAGAGTGAATAAGGCAAGAAAATGTTAATTTTGTTTACTCTGTGTTGATTACAGCAAAGTATTAAGAAAGAGAAGGAGAATGATGAGAAGGTGAAGAGAAGAGTCTTTCCCAGTATTCTAGTGCCTCCTAGGAGACCAAGCCGCCATGACAGCAGTGCAAGTAAGCCAGTTTATTCCTTGTCTTGATGCTCTGACAGTTTTTGCCAATCTGAAGGCAAAATTGTAGAGGTCCAATCCATAAGTACTCCTTTGTTTACTTAGACATGTGAAAGTTTTCTTTGCAATAGCTTGATGCCCACCCATTCTTGACTTGGCCTGCCCAGCGGCAACGCCACATACCTTTCTTCCCTCTTTTCCACTGGTGCACCAGCAACATCCCCTAACTCTCTGAACCCCTGTCCCTCCCTGGTGTACCTCAGAATTGTGGTCTGTGCCAGCCCCACAAGTAAGGAAACAGAAAGGGACATCAGTGAGAGTGCAACATGGCAGAGGGAAGCTGCAGGGTCAGCACAAGCAGGAAATGTGAAACTTTGCGGTCATCAGTGATGTCTCTGAGGTACACTGGGGAGGGTGGAGGAGTTCAGAGTTGTTTGCTGGTCTGTCGGTTCGATGGGGGAGAGGGAGAGAAACGCAGACATGTTAGGACAGGGCAAAAGGGAGTTGGGAAGAGAGGCTTCTGCACTCCCCTCTTACCAGGCTGGTTGAGGGTTGGCTGGTAAGAGGGGAGTGCAGAAGGAAAGGTTAAAAAAACCAAACCCAGCCTGTATTTGGATGATCAATTACTATGGCGAGGGAGGGGATTGGAAAGGTCCACCCAAGTTAATATTGAGCCCAACAAAAATGGTAGGTCTGGCTATGCCACTGCTTGATGCTAATTCTGCTGTACTTAATCAATATGTTAACAATATTCTCTTAGGTAACAAAGAATAATATAAATGGAACTGAAAGAGGTAAACCAAATGGCATTTCACAGATGATACGGGTCAATGAAAGCTGAAAAATATTTGATGTATAAAAATATATATCTTATGCAAACTCCTGAATGAAGAAATTAAATCACATTAACCAGGGTAGATTGATGCAGACTGATATACACTTCTCCCTGCGTATTCGCAGGGGATACGGGCAGAACATAGCCGTGAATACCGAAAAACCGTGAATAATTTTTTGCATATTATTCGCAGTTTTTCGGTAAAATAGACCTGAAAATGATAGTAAACTGTGAATAATCCGACCTGCAATTTGCTCTGTACAAATTGCTCTGTTCCTTCAGGAACCACTGGGAGCAGCGATTTCCTCCATGAACCACCGGGAGCAGCGATTTCCAATGTGAAACGCCGGGTTCAGTGACGAAAATTAGGGGGCGGTGTCAGCAACTGAAAAATCGCGAATAAGCGAATCCGCAGTTACAGAAACTGCAGATACGGAGGGAGAAGTGTATAGAGAGAAGTCTGAACTGTAGGCCTACCCCAAAATAGTATCTGGTAGGATGACATACACTAACTTGGATAACTTTTATCCTAAATGTTGTATCCAAAGGTTGTATGCCCATTTTGCATGCTTTATAAAAAAAAGTCTGTAATGAACTTCTAACTGCTACCTTTCTAGTGAAGACTTGTTCATTTTTCTGGTCAAAGTAATAATGAAAAGATAATGTAGTTTGCAAGCTTTCTAGTAGAGAATGACACGGGGAAAAAATTTGTCCCCGTCCCTGCGATGACCATCCCTGTCACCGCCCCATCCCCATGACCACTGTCCCCTCCCTGTCCCCTTAACCACTGTCCCCTCCCCCGCGACCACTGTGCCCGCCCCGTCCCCCCGACTACTGTCCACTCCCTCTTTCCTAGTGTGAGGAAACATGCACAATCACGGATCACGTGATCCGGAAGCCCCCTCCTGCCCGATTGCCACATCCTGCCTTCTTCCCTCCCTCCACCTCACCTTAGGTGCCGAGTCTGACTTTAATTCTTCTTTTCCCAGCCGCATGCTTTCAGTAAGCTACGCGCACGGCTGCTTGAATTGTTGAATCTTCTCCTCTGACCCAACTTCCTGTTTCCGGTTGCATCAGAGAAGATTCAACAATTCAAGCAGTGGAAGGTTTCATCGTATTGTCTACAATGACACCCGGATCCTTTTCTTGGGCGCTAACCATCAAGGTGGACCCTAGCATCTGGTAACTGTGATTTGGGTTATTCTTTGCATTTGTCCACATTAAATTCCATCTGCCACTTGGATGCCCAGTCTTCCATTATCAAATCCATGACTCTGATCCGATAAACAATAAAGGATCCTTTTACGAAGCTGTAGTAAGCATTATTGCCTGTTTATCACAAAAAAGGTCTTACCACATGGCGCACACAGGTACCCCATGATCATTTTCTGATCAGCATGCAGATTTTTTAGCACTGGGGGCAGGTTGGAGGCCGAAAATAGGTGTGTTCTTTGCTAATCAGTTAGTGCTGCTACATTACAGCATACTAACTGATTAGCATATGATTATAAAATAAGTGGCGGTAGGGGCCCATGTACTAATGACAAATGCTAATGGGAAAATTAGTATATAGCCATTAATTCAAAAAATAGAAAAAGCAGCCATTTTACTCTTGTGATAAAAATGGTGGTAACTCATGAAGATACACAGTGGCCACTTTTTACTGCAGTTTGGTAAAAGGGTTCCTAAGAAAGGCATGAGGTTTGAGAAAATGATATTTATGTGAAGATCAGATGTTTGTAATGGTAGAATTATAACCTATATATTTGTTTAGTCGGCAGAGCTATGGAAATGAATAAGCAGCGTCACCCAAAGCACTTATCTACATCATCCAGCAGCCCTGAGCCTGCTGATTTAGGAAAGATGCGCCAGAGTGAGAGTTCCGATTTCAATCCCATCTCTCCCCCAAATTCAGGGATCTACAGCTCCCCAGAGGGAAGCAAGGATGAGATCGGTGAGTAAGAAACAATCAGCAGATAGGAAAGAGCAGACTAGTTGATCAGTGAGGAGAACCCTCGATTCTGAAGTATAGTGCATGCAGTTTACTGGCTGCTATAAACATCGTTGGCTAGCAGCACACTATCTTGACGAGCATCTGTTTTCTAACCTCCCCCAATATTTAACTATGGCAATCAGAGGTTTTTGCTCACTGGACCCTCCCTGCCCATTCAACTACCACCACATCTTCCTCCTCCCCTTCTTATCTTAGCTGCTCAAACATACTGTCCACTGCCATTGCCTTGACTTCTTGTCAACCCTAACTGTTCTTGACCCACTCCAATCAGGCTTTCGCCCCCTACACTCCACGGAAACTGCCCTTGCCAAAGTCTTCAGCGACCTGTCTGCGGTCAGATCCAAAGGCCTCTATATCCTCATCCTTCTCGATCTATCCACTGCTTTTCAGCACTGTAGACCACCACCTTCTTCTTGATACGCTGTCCTCACTTAGATTTCAAAGCTCCAATCTCTCTTGGTTCTACTCTTATCTCTCACCCCGCACCTTTAGTGTATTCAGTGGTGGATCCTCCTCCACTCCTATCCCACTATCAGTTGGGGTACCCCAGGGCTCTGTCCTGGGACCCTTCTCTTCTCCATCTATCCTCATTCCCTTGGCACTCATCTCTTCCCATTGTTTTCAATACCACCTCTGTGCTGATGACTCCCAAATCTACCTTTCCACACCAGAAATCTCTACAGGTATCCAAACCCATGTCTTAGCCTGTCTATCTAACATCGCTTCCTGGATGCCCCACTGCCACTTAAAACTTAATATGACCAAGACTGAGCTGCTTGTCCTTCTGCCCAAATCCAACTCTCCTCTCCCCCCACTCTCTATTTCAGTGGATGGCATTCTCATCCTCCCTGTCTTATCAGCTCACAACCTCACGGTTATCTTTGACTCCTTTCTCTCCTCTGCACAGATCCTGCAGACCACCAAAACCTGTCGCTTCTTTCTCTGCAATATCACCAAAATCTGGCCCTTCCTCTAGGAGCACACCACCAAAACCCTTATCACCTCGACTACGGCAACCTGCTTTTCACAGATCATCCTTGTAACTACCTCTGTCTCCTTAAATCCATCCAAAATTCTGCTGCAAGACTTGTATTCTGTCAGAGTCGCTATACCCATATCACCCCTCTCCTCAGATTACTCCATTGGCTCCCTATCCATTGTCGCATACCGTTCAAACTCCTCTTACTGACTTACAAATGCATTCACCCCAAATCACCTCAATAGCGCTCCTTTCTTTTTTCTCCCTAAATCCCTCCATGGGGTAAGTTTCTGCTATCAGTACCCTTCTCCACTAATGCCATATCCAGACTCTGTTCCTTCTCTTTTGCTGCGCCATACGCCTGGGATAGACACTCTGAATCACTATGCCAAGCTCAGTCCCTGATGAACTCCCCAACCCACAACGTATCATGTTTGTCTGTTGTTTAGATTATAAGCTCTTCTGAGCAGGGACTGTGTCTGGAATGTTCTGTTGTACAGTGCTGCGTACGTCTAGCAGTGCTATAGAAAATATAAGTAGTAGTAGATAAGAGCCAGTTATGAGTATTTGTATTCAGCATTGGCTGACAGCATTATCCAGTTGGTGGTGATATTCAAGGCACTAACTAGGTAAATAGAGAGCTGTTTTGCTGTCCTAACTTAATCTGAATAGTTATCCGGTTAGCAGAGTGTATATCCCCGCCATTTGAATAACCTCCAGCTCTATTTAAGCTCCATTCCTGGACCACCATAATGCTATTTGGGTAGTGCTGAGGTAATCAGATAAAATATTTAACAGCACTGTCCGGTTAGTGCTACTGAATATTCCACTCCCTGGCACTCAGCGGCTAGCCAAATGAGTAGCTTTTGAATATTGACACTTAAAGCTTTTGTCATGAGATGTTTGTAAGTATCTCCTTTTAAGTCATATGACAGCTAATAACAATGAAAGGTACTTGTGCACAGTATTGACAAAATTAATCAGAGAAATGGGAGTAAATTTTAAAACCCTTAGTACCATTTACACATTAAAAAAACAGGCTTACATATATAAATGTTCATATACAATTTAAATGGTGATTTTAGAAAAAGTGTTATTTAAACACAGTTGTGGCAGCAAAGAGAGATTTCAAGGAGTCCTGTTCTGGGCATGGTTTGCATTGTCTTTTAAAGCAGTGGTTCCCAACCCTGCCCTGGAGGACCAGCAGCCAGTCAGGTTTTCAGATTAGCCCTAATGAATATGCATGCAGCAGATTTGCATGCCTTTCACCTCCATTATATGCAAATCTTTCTCATATATATTTATTAGGGTTATCCCAAAAACCCGACTGGCTGATGATCCTCCAGGACAGGGTTGGGAAACACTATTTTAAAATATACGTGTAATTCTGTATTTTAGAATGGTAGAATGCATATACTTGGATAAATTGCCTGTCTGCATTTACATAAACCCTGGCTTACTTCACATTTGGACTTGGACTTTGGAGGCGTGCTGTCTGTTCACAGCCACCTCTCTCAGAACAAAGATGAAGTTTGAGGATGGCTCCTTAGCTATCCATTCTTGTATGTGAGGGCTTTGAAAATCTGCAACTTACTCTTTTAAAGAACAAAAAATAATTTATGTGTTTATGTATTCTTAATTATGAGCATAAACCCTCTAGTGATCCTATTCTTTTTTAAACTGTCTATTATAATAAAACCCTAAGCGCGCATGCGCACTCTTACCTGTGTGATTCATGATCCCTGATCTGTGATCAGTAGGTCTGTGGCTGGCAGGAGTGCGCATGCGCGCATACAATGGTTCACTTCATGCCTGGCATGGCTCCCCCCTCACTTACTGTATGTCAGTTCGTCGTCGGCGCACCCCCCTCCCCACCGCACCCTTCCCGGCGCACCCGAACTCCCGTTGACGCTCCCATCCGACCCTCCCACCGCAAGGCGACCAAAAACCTCCCGGATCCAGCAGCGTAAGCAGCACTCTAAACATGCTGCTTCGCGGCCTTCTACTGCCCTGATTTCCTCTGCCGGGTCCCTGATGACATTGAAACAGAGACGCGGCAGAGGAAATCATGGACAGTAGAAGGCCGTGAAGCAGCGTGTTTAGAGTACTGCAGAGTGCAGACGCTGCTGGAGTCAGGAGGTTTTTGGTCGTCTTGCGGTGGGAGGGCCAGTGGGGTCGGCTACACGGCGGAGGTAGTGACGGGGGGGTGGGGTGAGGTAGATTAGCCCTCTGGTAGTGTATATTCTGGCAGGTAGAGCAATGTACAAGCCAGCAGTGTTAATTTGTTTATTCTTCTAACACCCGTTAATGTAACGGGCTAAAATACTAGTTCATTTATAAAATGGTACTTTGGTAGATGTATATGTATATTTTATAAAAGGCTTCATGTTTGCTGAGTCTTTTATAAAGTACTAATATAGTTTTAAAAACGCAGATCTAAGGCCCTCTTTTACAAAGGCGCGCTAAGCGTTTTAGTGCGGATTTAGCGCGCGCTAAATCAAAGCGTGCGCTAACCACTAACACGTCCATAGGATAACATGAACGCGTTAGTGTTTAGCACGTGTTTATCGTGCGCTGAAAAGCTTAGCGCACCTTTGTAAAAGAGGGGGTAAGTGTCTGATTTTCTTCCTAGATGACCTGCACATCCTTATGGAGTTTACCTTCACATAAATTGATTGCAAGAGAAGTCTTGTGTGATATACATAGGTGGATGTAGTATCAGAAAACTGTATAGAAGCTAGTGCTATGACAGCATTGTACGATTGACTCTGACTTGTGGCCCATATTAGTTTCACACCACCCCCAATCTTCAGTTTCTTTTAATCTAGTGGTACTGGACTATGCCTTTTCTTATACAGCTCATCTAAGGGGGTGTTTTTTTGCCCTTAATCTCAGGTCTGAAGCAGACCGAAGTGTTGTCCTCTTCCGATTCTTGTGATAGCACACCGCGCACATCAGGCACTATGTTTGATTTTCCTTCTCCTCCACTGGAACATTTGCATGAAGATGAAAGAGAATTTGAGAGGTAATTTAAGGTGTTTCATTGTTTAAACTTGTAGCCGATATACCCCGAATATGCTTGCTACTGGCAAGCTCTTTGTAACATCCTGGGCTTGATATTTAACCAGCATTCATCTGTCTGGTCAATATTCAAAATAATTTAACTGACGAGAAACACCCACTGACAGATCGCTTGTTTGGGTCTATTTGTTAATTTTCAGTGGTACTTAACTGGTTTTCCCTGCTGAAAATTTTCAGTTAGCACCTAAATGAAAACTGGCTATTTTGGAAGTGTTCTGGGGTTGGAGTCAGCACTTGGATGGTTTAGTGCCGATATTTAGTCCTAGCTTTACATGATAGGCCCGGGAGAGGCCAGCGATGTGTTAGCCGGCACCAGATAAACAGCGTGGACATGGCTTATTATTGAATATCCAGGAATAACACTGGCAGCAGTCATCAAAATGCTCATTGCTGCCCGCTGAATATTTACTTCTATATGTTTATTCACCATTGCTTTCCAGATCAGTAACAGTGACCACCATACGCATACTATCTATTTACATGTATTTAAAGTATGCTGTAATTAGAGATTATTTATTTATTCCCTCATTCTATCGTCTTAGTTTGCTAAGATTATAGAATGCTAGCACTTACCGTATATTCTCAAATATAAACTGAGATTTTTGGGTCAAAAAAGGCCCAAAAATGGGGGTCTCTGGCCCTCACGGACTTGTTGCAGGCTTCCGCTGGGCCTGCTGTATGGCCTGGTGGGGTGGGCCAAGTCAGGAGGGATCCTATTGCAATTTTTGGAAATTAATTAAGACCACTTTATTCGATAAGTTTATTACTTAGTGAGTTTTATTATTGAAATTCTATTTTACAAATATTTGTATTTTTTTACTGTATTGTTGTATTTCGCTGATTGTCCAACTCTTTTTAGTGTAAATCGCCTAGAACTTTTGATTATGGCGGTATAAAAGAATAAAGTTATTATTATTATTATCCCGTCTCCTGTCCCAGCCGACTTTACCAATTTTTTATTTTACCTCCCTCCTGCCTCCCCCGTGTACCATTTTGAATCCCTGGTGGTCCACTGATATACCAGGCAGGAGTGAGCTTTCTGCGCTCCTGCCCTGCGCTGTGCCACTCCCTGAATGACTGCCTCGAGTACTCATGGCCCAGTGATGTATAGGGCATGAGCGAGCTATCCTCGCTCCTGCCTGCCGCTAAACCACCCACTGAATGGCTGCCCCAAGTTCTCGTGGTACTCATGAGAACCCACAGCAGCCATTCAGTGAGCAGCGTAGTGCTGGGCAAGAGTGAGGATAGCTTGCTCCTGCCCAATACACCGCTGGACAACCAGGGATTCAAAATGGTACACAGGGGGCTGGAGGGAGGTAAACAAAAATTAACAAAGTCAACCGGGCCTGAAAGGATTGTTGGATGCAGAGGCTGGCAGGGAGAGAGAGGGAACAGGAGGGAGGGTGGCTGGGTGCAGAGCCTAGCAGGGAGGGAGGGGGTTTCCCAAGAAAATGAGAGGAAATTTATGTCATAGTAAATGTATTTATCAAAAAACAAGGAAAAAACCTCAAACACCCAAACCTCACACTCCAGAAAACCTGGGAAACAAAATGAGGAGCATGCGCGGTATACGCATGGGCACGCTATACCAAAATTTTCTTACATAAATTCCTTGTTCCCGCGCGCTATACCTGTGTGCGCGTTATATGCGTGAAAATACGGTAATAGCTTATTATTCTTTGCAGAAATTTGACTTTTCTTCCTCATTGACATTCCAAATAAAATAGTATCATAGGATAAAGCCACAGGATTTTCTAACAAACAATTTATTTGGCCCCAAATCATAGAAACATAGAAACATAGAAATAGACGGCAGATAAGGGCCCACGGCCCATCTAGTCTGCCCACCTTAATGTCCCTCCCCTACCTTTGCCCTGTGAAGAGATCCCATGTGCCGATCCCATTTGGCCTTAAAATCAGGCACGCTGCTGGCCTCAATCACCTGTAGTGGAAGACTATTCCAGCGATCAACCACTCTTTCAGTGAAAAAGAATTTCCTGGTGTCACCTCGTAGTTTCCCGCCCCTGATTTTCAATGGATGTCCTCTTGTTGTCGTGGGACCCTTGAAAAAGAAGATATCTTCCTCCGCCTCGATGCGGCCCGTAAGATACTTGAACGTCTCGATCATGTCCCCCCTCTCTCTGCGCTCCTCGAGCGAGTATAGCTGTAATTTGTCAAGCCGTTTTTCGTATGGTAGATCCTTGAGTCCCGAGACCATCCGGGTGGCCATTCTTTGCACCGACTCCAGTCTCAGCACATCCTTGCGATAATGCGGCCTCCAGAATTGCACACAGTATTCCAGGTGGGGCCTCACCATGGATCTATACAATGGCATAATCGATCTCCAAAAAGCCAAAATGAATGGACAGTAGAATAATAAATGATCTAAAATCCCTGCTTCGAGATGACAATGCCAACATTTATTTGACTTAGAGCTATCTAACTTTTGTAAACGAACAGGGGTCTAGAAAGCTTGGTGCAACAGAAAAAACCAATGAGAGAATGAAGAATCGTCTTTGAAGTCCAATAATTGCTAAAGGAGGAAACGAGTTATGGTTTATACAGAGTATAACTGGCTTTCAATATCAGATCATGCATTGAAATTTCGCTGCCATGATTGCCACTACACAGTGTTTTGTCCCTTTATTATGTCCCCTTCCCATTTGTTTAGTCCATTCGTCACAATGTCAGTCAAGAATCCCTGTAATTATAGTTATAATGCAACAACATAATTCAATATATGATCAATTAAAAAGCACATTTAAAACGCCTGTTGAAAAATATAGGGCTCTTTTTACTAACCCGCGCTAGCAGTTTTAGCGCTCTGCATTGCCCCGCGCGCTAGGCGCTAACGCCAGCATTCAGCTGGCGTTAGTTATAGCACAGGGTTAAAACCACTAGCACAGCTTAGTAAAAGGAACCTATAGACTTTAAGAATATTATAAGATATTAATTATGAATGCTGTGAGCAAAGCTTCAAAGAAAATTCCTAGAGTTGGAACATTCCTATAGATGAATCACTTTTTGTGTGATATTTTACACTTCTCGATACTAGACTATGAATAGTTATTTTATTAGCAAGTTCAAGAACATAAAAAAAGGGTTAAAAGAGCTGTGTTAACTAAAATAGGAGTTGGGTGTTTTATCTGGGTGTGTTCATCTAAGTCAGTGGTTCTCAACCCTGTCCTGGGGGACCCCCCAGCCAGTTGGGTTTTCAAGATATCCCTAATGAATATTCATAAGACACATTTGCATGCCTGTCTCCTCCATTATATGCAAATCTCTCTCATGCATATTCATTAGGGATATCCTGAAAACCCAACTGGCTGGGGGTCCCCTAGGATAGGGTTGAGAACCACTGATCTAAGTGGTTTATAACTTAATTTATTTTTTCTTATTTTTAGATTAGCTGACCTGGGTACACCAAAATTATTCAGAAAGTAAGTATTGTATATGAGAGTTCATTTAAATACTTTGACTGAAAAGAATAGCTATTAACTCATTAGAAACATTCCATTTACAAGAAATTATTCCTTAGTCATCTCTATTGGCAAGAGAGCTAAACAACCTTTTATAGCAGTTGGTGGGTAGAATCTTACATGTGTGTTCTATTTTTAGGCTGGACAGTGTGGGATTTGGGGATATTCAGAGTGAGGATGAGCTGTATGACTTTGACGTGGAAACAGATCCTCCCAGTTGGCAGCAGCTCGTGGGTCGAGAAGTTCTGCGGGGTCTGAAACCACATGAGATAAAACAACAAGAAGTCATTCATGGTGAGGAGGTACAAGGGGTGCATGGGCTCAGAATTTCAAGGGGCATCCCAGGGCTCTTCCATTAATTTTTATTGTCAAATAAATGAGTACTCTAGATCAGTGTTCTTCAACCGCCGGTCCGTGGACCGGTGTCGGTCCGTAGAAATTTTCTGCTGATCCACAGGGCCGGCACATCCATCGGGCCCAAAACAGTGTTCTTCAGGCGGTGGTCCACGGTGCGATCAACGCGGCGTCTTCAGGCCGGCTCCCTTAGTACTGCAGTGCACAAAGCCATGGGAAAAGGCTCCTACCCTCATCCTGCGCCTGAACCGGCCTTCTCTCTGACGTCGCAACGTCGGAGGGAAGGCTTCCAGATGAGGCGTGGGATGCACGCGAGGAACCGCTGCTCACAGCTTTGTGCAATGCAGCACTCAGGGAGCCGGCCCGAAGACGCTGCGTTGATTGCACCCTGGACCGGCCCGAAGATAACACCGGGGGGGCAGGCCAGAAGGCAAGGCACATGGAGGGAGAGAGACAACGACGGTAGGGGAAATGCTTTTATTTTTTTTATTTAGTGATTGATTTGTCTGTTCAGGAAGAAATGCATTTGTTTATTTTCCTCTGGGGTTGAACTGCACTGCTTGCAGTCTTGCATCTTAGGGTTTGTTTGTAAATATTAGTACTTTTAGTTTTTGGTCCTGCATTTCCATGGGGTTATCTGTTTTCTGGTAGGAATGAATGTTAAAAAGCATACAGTGTGCTTTGTGTATTTTAATTTTGTGGTTAACCATTATGTGTTGTTAATACAATTATATTGTGTATGTATATATGAAAAATGAATGGAAAAAATGGTGTTACAATTAGTACTATTATGGGGGCGGAGTCTGGGGCGGAGATTGAGTGGACATGGGCACGACTTAACCCAGTGATCTTCAACTGCCGGTCCACAAAACAATTATTTTATTTCCACCGGTCCATAGGTGTCAAAAGGTTGAAGAACACTGCTCTAGATGGAAGCAGCTTGTAACTCAAATGGCCAGTTTGTAACAAATCTTAACATGTGAGCTAGTTGGAAGCAAAGACTTTCTAGTGAAAGAGACATGATCGAAACATTCAAGATAATGAAGGGAATAAACTTAGCAGATAAAGACAGGTTGTTCACCCTCTCCAAGGTAGAGAGAACGAGAGGGCACTCTCTAAAGTTAAAAGGAGATAGATTCTGTAAAAATGTAAGGAAGTTCTTCTTCACCCAGAGAGTGGTGGAAAACTGGAATGCTCTTCCGGAGGCTGTTATAGGGGAAAACATCCTCCAAGGATTCAAGACAAAGTTAGACAAGTACCTTTGACCTAAGGGCCGCCGTGTGAGCGGACTGCTGGGCACGATGGACCACTGGTCTGACCCGGCAGCGGTAATTCTTATGTTCAAGTGGGCCGCTCTGCAGCTTCTTTTCTGCACTTTTATTAAATCAATAACCATTGCATATCCTTTCCCCATGCAGAATTGTTCTACACAGAACGTGCTCATGTACGCAAGTTAACTGTCCTGGATCAGGTGTTCTACCAGCGCATCTCCCGAGAAGGTATTCTACCAATTTCTGACATACGCAGCATCTTCTCAAACCTAGACGAAATACTAATGCTCCATGGTAAGAACACTTTAATAGCATCCTTATCTGTTCTTGCATACCTGTTTGCATACATTCTCGAGTAATTCTCAAGATTAAGTATATCATCCTGCCTCCAGCATGTATGTGTAGTCAGCTTTCAAGTAGCATCCAAGCTCAAGCATGTACTTGTTTGCAATAATGGCTTGCTGTCCCTTTGCTGTATATATAAAATATCTAATTTATCTTGCATTTGTTATGTTAGGATGTAGACATTGTGGCCCTGATTCTGCAAAGTGCCGTCCTGATTTTAGGCAGCTGTAGGCTGTCTAATCAGCCAATTGGGATGCACGTTTTTTAAAAAAATGCTCCCCAGCCAGGCCACCTATACTGAAGGTGCCTCCGGGAGCCTAGGGAGGCCCGCAAGACGCCTAAGCTCGCCTAAGGGCAATAAGTATAGCGGCCACGGCCACCTGTCCGATCACCGGCAGGAAGGTGCCGAACCCCTCCTGCAGGAACACCCCCCCAAACTCCCAATCGCCGGCAGGACAATGCTGAACCCCTCCTGCCGGAAAGCCGTCCCTGCCCCACGAAACTGTAGTTCGCCAGCAGGAGAGTGCTGAACCCCTCCTGCCGGAAAGCCGCCCCTGCCCCCCAAAACTGTAAATCACCGGCAGGAGGGTGCCAAACTCCTCCTGCCGGAACAACCCCCAAAATCCCAATCGCCGGCAGGAGGGTGCCCAAACCCTCCTGCCGGAAAGCCGGACCCCCTCCGGACCCCCCATGCTAACGACCTCCTCCCCCCCGATGACTCCCCTAACCTCACCCCCAACTAACCTCCCCCCAACTAACCTTTAAATGTTGGCCGGCTGGACGGGTCTTGCTGCCGTCCAGCCGACAGGCCCGCCTCATCAAAATGAGACAGGCCTGCCCCTTCCCTGCCCATCCCCCGCTAAGTCTAAGGCCTGATTGGGCCAGGCTCTAGAAGCCTGGACCAATCAGGCCTTAGGCATAGCAGGTCCGCCCATTCCCACTAATCCTAAGGCCTGATTGGCCCAGGTGCCTACGAGCCTGGGCCAATCATACCTTAGGGTTAGTGGGGATGGGCAGACCCGCTATGCCTAAGGCCTGATTGTCCAGGCTTCTAGAGCCTGGGCCAATCAGGCCTTAGACTTAGCAGGGATGGGCTGGGAAGGGGCGGGCCCGTCTCATTTCGATGAGGCGGGCCTGTCGGCTGGACGGCCGCAATAAGTGTAGCGGCCGCCTCTACTCTAACCCAATTCTCTAACCAGCGTCTGTAACATGGGACGCCGGTTACAGAATCGGGGTTAGTGTAGGCCCGATTCTGTATAGGACACCTCTCCCGGGCGTCCTATAAAGAATCAGGGCCTGTATGTTTTTCTCATGTTTTGCTCCAGAAACCACTTTACCCAAAGACTGTATATCTGGTGACACCAGGAATATTTTTCTGTCCTGAGAGCTGGAAGGACTTTTCCTCTAAGATATTCACTTAGTGCTTATTTTTATGGCTGGAAATGAAATTCCATAATATTTGCTGCTATCTATTCAGGGACTAAGCACTTATCCTCCACAGTGCACCCCATTCTAGACAACTGACATGGATTTGCTGCATCAGAATGCCAGGCAAAATATTACAGCTTAAAGATATTTGCAGAATGCAAGTGGAATATACTTAGAGATGATTTGGCCTGATATGATCCTTTTCTACCATTTTCAGTGGGATTGAATGAACAGATGAGGTCTGTCCGTAAACGAAACGAGACATCGGTTATTGATCAAATTGGGGAGGATCTACTTACCTGGGTAACTGTATTTCTTCCTTTTCATAGTTTGAAGAAGAATTAGTGATCATTAATGGACATATATGAGACGATTCCGTGCTACTGGCCTGCTTGAAATCCTTGCTTTGAAAAGGACTGAATTTGTTAAGGGAAAAAGCTTTTCCCATTCTGATTAATATAGCATTTTTAAAGAGCAGTACAGGATGTACACAGCAGACCACATATCGTAAAGGAAATAGGCATAGGGCTAAAGAGCTTTTTCTGTTTTAGGTTTGCAGTGGCTGAGTACCATTGCGAAATTAAATCATTTGGTAGCCTGTAAAAATTAATTAATGTTCTTTGTGGACAGATATCTATAATTAAGCACTAACTGGCATTAGGGTTGGCAGCCTCAGCAGGGGTTGAATGTTCTTTTATCTTAGAACTAATCCCGCCAGAATAGGGTTAAGACATTGGTAGGTAGTTTGGGAAAGCCCACAGAACTGTCTTTGCTATACCTGTTCTGTAGTTTGAAAGGAAGACTTCGGTTTTCAGTGTTTTAATCTTTCACCTTTCATGAGCATTCCATTCACTAGAATAATTTATATAGAGAGAAATATATACAGGATTTAGAGAAATTTTTTAACAAATAATTTCTGTCAGAAAAGAGAGCTTCTCCATACTAATTTGCTTGCCCATACTCTTTTACAGTTTAATGTAGAAGGAGAAGAGAAGCTTAAACAGGCCACTGCTATCTTCTGCAGTAACCAGTCATTTGCTCTAGAGATGATTAAGTCTCGTCAAAAGAAAGATTCTCGTTTTCTGTCCTTCATGCAGGTAAGTCCAGGAGATAGAATACTCTCTGGCTGGCAATTCTGATATATCGCCACCACTCAAGCAGTGGCAGGATGTGAAATAACTCAGGCTGTAAAAGAGCTGGATTTGGCTTGAGGCGATACATATCTTCATTCAGCCATTGAGATGATTCTAAATATCACTAGTTAAAGGCTTACATTTTAAGAAGCTTGCACAGCAGTTAAACATCCAAAATTGCAAAGAGATTTGGGCCAATCACTTAACCCACCATTGCTCCAGATACAAAATAAGTACCTGTATATAATATGTAAATTGCTTTAATTGTAACTAGAGAATGACACAATGGCTGTTACCCACAGCTAGCCGCGAGTAACCCACTGAAACAGGGAGAGAAAAAAATAGCGGTCACCGCAGGAATGGGGACAAGGCCATTCACCACCCCGTGGAGTGGTGAATGATCTTGGCTCCGCAGCGAACTAAGGGAACGCACGCGGTCACGGATCATGCAGTCCAGTAGCCCCCTCCCACCAGATTACCGCGTCCCACCATCTCCCTCCCTCCCTTCCCCTCACCTTATGTGGTGAAATTAATTTTTCTTCTCCCAGCGGCACGCTTTCAACAAGTCGCGCGCGGCTGCTTGAGTTGAATCTTCTCCTCTGACACAACCGGAAACAGGAAGTTGCGTCAGACTTGTTGAAAACATGCCACTGGGAGAAGAAAAATTAAATTCATCAAATGAGGTGAGGGGAAGGGAGGGAGGGAGATGGGATGGCAGCGATCAGGCGGGAGGGGGCTGCTGGACTGCTATATCTTTCTTGAGAATGTGCAGTTTCCTCTCAGCTCTTACTGATTACGTAAAAGCAGCACTGCAAAAAAACATGAGGGAGCTTGGAAAAAGGTGGAAGAGAATTTGTGCAAAAGAACGAAAAAGGAAAAGAACAGGGGAAACAAAGGCTAAGTTAGTAAGAGACAGGTGAAAAGGAAGGGGAAGAACAGGCAGTGAGTACTGTATATGACTTCACTGACAAACAGAAGATCCGATTCCTGTTACTCTCCAGATCTGGAAAGGGAGCCTGTCCCCATGGGGCAGCTCTGGTAGTAGGAGCACAGCCTGCCCAGTACGATTCTGGGATCAGAGCTGGGTTCTCAGACTCTGACTCAACTGGGATAGTGCACTTGGGTCCATGGGGAAGGGGGGGAAGACTGGGAAGGAGGGGGAGGAAGAGACATGAACTGCCAGACACAACTCAGCACTGAAATCTGTCCTGTAACCCACAGCCTGTCAGGCTTTGGAGATGAAGACAGCAGGACAGGGCAGGCAGGGAGGGAGATGGTGGGACAGTGGCGATCAGTTGGGAGGGGGCTGCTGGACCGCACGATCCGTGACAGCGCATGTTCCCTCACAGTAGGAAAGAGGGAGTGAAAGGGAAAGAAATGTTGGACCAAGGGGATGAAGTAAGAGGGAGACAAATATTGAACCCACTGCAGGAAAGGGAAAGGGGAGGACAGGCAAATGAGCCAGATGCTGGAAGCGAGGGGAGAAAAAGGGAAAGAAGCTAGATGGGGTTGGAGAGGAGAAAGACACATTGGTGAAGAAGAGGGGAAATCTGGACACAGGAAGGTAACAGGAATAGAGGGGAAATTATGTGCAGGGGGGCATAGGGACAGAGACATAAAGGAGAGATACATGGGGATGGTATATGGACACATGGGGGGTAATGCCGGACACAGGAGGGAGTTTACAGATTCAGAGGGGAGATTTTCGAAATGGTGAAAATAGGAACACAGAAGGGAGATGGTTTGCGGGGATGGGACGGTGACAGAGCTCGCCAGGATGGGACAGGGATGGGGACGAGCTCACGGGGATGGGGACAAATTTTTTCCCCATGTCATTCTCTAATTGTAACCACACAGACAGGTGGTATATTAAATCCCTTTCTCTTTCCATTAGTTAAACATCCTGAGGATTTTTATTTTAACTTATATTTTTAGGCATGCTAGACAACTAAAAGTAGATGTTTAAAAAAATTAGTAGTCTAAAGGCATTGTCTTACTACTGAACATGCTGAATTAATTTTTAATAAGCTAGTCATTGAAACTATCCATTCCTTCCTCTCCGGGGTATTTAAGGGGGTAATTTTATAACTGTCCACAACAGTTTAAAGCATAAGTTGTTCAAAATGAGAGAGTGTGCATACTTTCTAGAGTAATTTTTAAAGTGCATTAATGTGAAAAATCTCTGCCTTAGATATTTACTGTGCTGGAATACTGTAATAATTCATCACTTTTCCACTGGTACAATAAGGACCAGTTCAGGGAAAATCCGTTGCAAATGCATTAAGGAAGATCAAATTTACTATAGAGTAATGAGAGTAGGATATGATGCATGTTGCATTTGCTGCTTTTAGGGTTCAGTGCTAAGATCTTCAACTGCAGTTGTACTGAGTCTAGGTGAATATGAGCACAGGACAGCAAGGCAAGTTATTTCTCTGGTCACTGAATTATTCTTTTGCAAGCAATTTTACAGTCAGGATGTTCTATACCTTACTGTGTTTATTTAGTTAATTAGTGCACATTGGAAGGTTTAATGTGCATTAAACAGTTTAGTGAAAATGAATTTTGAGTGTGGAACAGACCTAAAAATCAAAATCAGGGAAAAATGCCAAATGAACTGAAACTGCCCTGTGTGCATCCCTAATATTCAGGAAGCAGTTAAAATCTAAACAGAACAACAGATTCGGTATCTGAATTCCATTTCTGGAAGAATAGGCTGGGCTGCTGATACTACAGAGTCCATGCAGGGCTTTCAGCTTAGAAACGGTATGTTTTGGAATAGTTACGGCCTCTTTTACAAAGTTGCGCGGCAACAGCCCAGAAGCCCTTTAAATCTCTGTGGGCTTCGGGGCCGCTAGCATGGCTTTGTAAAAGAGCTGTTAGTGTTCTTTTCCCTGAAGCCAGTCATCACATTTATTGAGCTGTACCATTATCAAGAGAAAAACATTTGTGCTAATCAGATGAGCCGTTTAAAGAATTAGAGGGGGGGAAAGCAGTTGTGTTTCAGAAGTGCTGCCAAAATGATTAATGTCAGATTTATTTGTCTTGTGAGAAATTAACAGAAATGTGAAGTAATAGATATTTCTTTGATAAATATATGACACATACAAGTAATTATAAGCCTAATAAATGGCATATTGTAATTCCACTGTTCAATTTTAGGATGCAGAGAGTAATCCTCTGTGCCGACGATTGCAGTTGAAGGATATCATTCCTACGGAGATGCAAAGGCTTACTAAATATCCTTTGCTGCTAGATAACATCGCAAAGTACTCAGGTATATTTTATATGTAGCACAATAATCCTATTAAAAAATGATGCCTACCTAAGAAAGAGAGGAGTTGGGGGTTCTGACTGTTCCCTCCAGAGGCAGAAATAAGACTATATAGATTTACCGAAGAAAGAGCTTCGGATAAACCCACACCAAGAGCATTCTATTTATAGCAGGATTTAAGACAGTATTGACAAACACTGACGAGGCAAGAGATTGATCCATAAGATCAACCTGGAGACACCAGAGAGGCCAGACAAAATGGGCTGCCAACAAACATTCGAGCTGGCATTCTACAATGCCATGATTTTACAGTGGTAAGTTGGAGCAAAGTAGCCTTTTGTAAACCTTTCCTTTTCAAACTTAAATCTGCAAGCAGAATCACTGCTGTCAGACCCCAGCATTTGCTCTGATGTACGCAGACACCGAAACATGGCCATGTTGGGTTTCTTTGTGTGAATGAAGTTCCCATGCTCTGCCATACTGTTGTTCATAGTAACATAGTAGATGACGGCAGATAAAGACCCGAATGGTCCATCCAGTCTGCCCAACCTGATTCAACCTTTTTGCCTTACTTCTTGGAGGATGGCCTGGCCTGGTCGTCTCTCCAGGTTCAGTTTGCAGCTTTGTCTGCGTTTCGCGGTTTGCTGAAGGGTAAGGTATTTTCTGATTCTCATCCCACGCTTTTTTGAACTATTCCAGGCATCCACCACCCTCATGTGCAGTCCATCACATCTGGCCTCCCTGGTGTTTCTAGACCAGATTGTACTTCTTTAAAACGGTGCCATAACCCTTTCAGACTAGTGGCATGATCTCGCCGATTATACTATCTATTCTTGAGGGAGGAAAAACTCACCCATTCCTAAACTGGAAGAATCCATAAGACTTTCTTATACCAATTCAGTCTCACAGACACATGCCCAACCATTTTCTCCATCTCTGCACAACCATTCACCCCTGATGTTGCCAGCCGAGTGAGAATCCTCTTCCCACTGTGACGGTTTTCCCTTTTTCTGCATCAGACCGGCCTGAAGAGAAGGAGAAGGTAAAGAAAGCAGCCGATTGCTGTCGACAGATCCTAAACCATGTAAACCAGGCTGTGAAAGAGGCAGAAAATAAACAGGTAAAAGAAAAGGACTGGTGTCGAGGAATAGAGAGAGAGATGGCAGATTTGGGAGACAGGATTAAGGAAATCCAGGGGCAGGAGCAGAAGAGGAATGTTAAAAGGGAGCGATTGACCACGGGCAGGTCATAGATAATAGATTATATGGCCGTAAGGCTAATTTTTTATCCTTCTAATTTTGAATCGGTTATATCATGTCTTATACAACTGCATTGGTTGAGAGTCTGATTTTCTATAAACTGTGTTTTTGCCTTTAACTCGTTATATGGGGAATTGCCCCATATTTGTATACTTATTTTCAATTGTTGCAGGGAATGAGAAGATAGAAATTTTTATTAAGCCCACTCTCTTTAAAAAAATGATCTAGTTTTCCTGGGTTTCATAAATTGTTAAAAATGTATTTATTTTAAGAAATTTGTGCTGTGAGTAGTTTGATAATGGATTTGATGTCATTCTTGATGGTTGTTCAGCCTTTCTTTTGTTAATAATACTCTGGCTGATATTATGCAGTCTACAAATTTCCTTTAATGTAATGTAGTTTTTATAAATAAATGTAGTTTATAAATGTAGTTTGTTTCATAGTGAGTGCATGTTGGCTAAAATAAGCCATTGATTGGTGGTTCATCTTGTCTTTCTCAGCGGCTAGAAGATTATCAGCGCCGGCTTGACTTATCCTATCTGAAACAGGCGGAGGATCCAATGCTTGATGAATTCAGGGTAAGGTAAAGCATGAAAGCATTGTAGTGTAGTACAGGGCTTAACCTTTATGTCAGTTATACTGGTAAAGAAGTCCTTTGTGTTGTGTGTTTTTTTACTTTTTTGGAGGGGAGGTACGATCTAGTATAAGTCAGGAGGAGTCAAGTTTAGTGACTTACTCAGCCAATAATGTTTGTATGAAATGATTTTAATAATTAACTACCCAGCTAGAACATGGTAGAAGAAAGTAGAGCTGAAGTTACTCCATAGTGTAATCTATATTGTTAAAAGACAAAAGTCTCAGAAACTGATTTTACTGTTCACGTGAACTGCCTTTGTTGCAGAATCTAGATTTAACAAAGAGGAAGATGGTTCACGAAGGACCTTTGACCTGGAAGGTAAATCGGGATAAAACCATTGGTGAGTCATTGGTTTTGCATTGTGGTCACAAGTTGAATCAAGGAAAAACTCAATACAAGAAAAAGCCTGCTTAATAAAGGGTAGCAGCAGAATAGTGGAGAAAACTGCCAATTCGTGTTCTTGGTAGCTTCATGCAGAGCCACAAGAACTTTGGGAAAACAAACAAGTTTCATGTAATGCATCTTGAAACAGTAATTTTCTTAGTATCTTCACCAGACCAGTCCAGAACCACAGATGGAGGCAGAGAAATAAAGTTCTCTGTAATTTGCCCCTTAAAGGGTATCTTGCAGTCATAGATACTCTGTCTCCAGGAGATTGTGATGGATGAACTGTGCAAGCTCCTGGACTGGTTTCTGAGGCAACTCCTGACCCAGTTGGAAAACCGTGTCAGTTGATTCCTCATTTGGGATTTGTACTCCAGGAAAAAAAAATTGTATCCTATAGCAGGGATGACACTCAGAAGAGTCTGAGTTCTCTCCCTCCCCTTCCCCCCCTCACCCCCCCATCACTGCTGCTGCTGTTTTTTTCTGAGAGGAACATTTAAAAGGTTGCCTCAGGTAAAAAAAGAAGAGAACACAGCTTTAATTACACAGTAACTGTCATTCACAGTTCAGAATATACACCCACACTGCAAGCCTTATCTGAAGGAGCTTGGGTTAAAGGCCATGGATTCTGGCGAACTAAAATGCCTTCTTACTTAAAGCGTATGGGCTGAAGCAACAGGCTTCCCTACCAATATATCCATGTGCCTGTGGTAACTTCAGGACGTGCTTCAATAGGCAGGCCTTGGCAGGACATGTGAAGTCCTATTTGCTTTGCAGCAGCCATCAGAGTTTCTCTTTTTATAGTGACTACCCTTTCATTCTTGGTCGCCAAGAGAAGGGGGGGGGGGGGCGGGGAATCCCTAGAAATGGCTTCTGGCTCTTTTGAAGCAGAAATGAGGCATTTTACGGGCTCCTACTATATTCCTCACCTGTCTGCAAAATTTTACTAGCCAGGGAAGCTACAGGATATAATGAATTTCTCACTAGGAAGTGTGCCTTCTTTTGCTGCAGTCACTCAGCCTGCACTGGGATACTGCCATAAGAGAGCTTACCTTATCTATAGCTGTGCTCATTAGAAAATATGTGCTAGAACACAGTTTTACACATTACAGTACCGATTGCTATATTTAGTACTGCGCTTATACCATGAAAAGTATTGAGACTTTACAAGTAAAAACCACTTGGTTTATTGCAAGCCTCCATTTCTGCTTTTCTCAGATCTATACACCCTTCTGCTGGAGGACATTTTGGTTCTTCTGCAGAAACAGGATGATAAGCTTGTGTTAAGATGCCACAGTAAAATTCTGGCATCCAGTGCTGACAGCAGGCACATCTTCAGCCCCATCATCAAACTGAACACAGTGTTGGTACGCCAGGTTGCAACAGGTCAGTATAATATTGACAGTGGTTCCATTTAACTGGGCACAACGGGTGGAGAGAAAATGGTATCAGTGAGAGTGAATGATAAGAAAGAAGAGGGAGATAGGTTACTGTTGACAAGGGCAATTCTCTTAGAGACTATTGTAGGAAGAATTAAGTGATTTGGGATTTATCTTGTGTCTTTTTCATTGTAGCTCAAGGGGAGTTATATTCAGGTACAACAGGTATATTATTTTTCTGTCCCCAGAGAGCTCACAATCAAGTATATACCTGAGGCAAGGAGGGTTAAGGGCTCCTTTTACAAAGGTGCGTTAGGGCCTTAACACACGGAATAGCGTGCTACCGCCTCCTCTTGAGCAGGCGGTAGTTTTTCAAGTAGTGCGTGCTAATCCGGTGCATGCACTAAAATCGCTAGCGCACCTTTGTAAAAGGAGCCCTAAGTGACTTGCCCCAAATATCAAGGAGCCTCAGTGGGATTTTAGCTGGGCTTCCCAGGTTCTCAGCCTGCTTTTTTGTCACCATTAGACAACTCCTCTGATCAAATTTTATTAAAGCAAACTAAGCCAAACTAAGAGACCAGTGAATAGGAATGAAGAAAGGAGAAACTACTCTTAAGACAGATTGGGAGCATAGAGGGAGAATGAGAATAGTGAAAAAAGACAGTAAATGGAGAGAGTTTCTTTTTTTTATTATTTTCTATGCATAATGTTGGAAACAGAACCTATTTTTGAAGTAGTCATGCTTGTAGTCATTTCAAATGCTTTGGTACGAGTACCAGAAACTAATTTCAAGCTAACTTTGGCAATTCAAATAATGTGAAAATATTACCTTTTCTCTGCAGATAACAAGGCTTTGTTTGTGATCTCCATGTCAGAAAATGGTGCACAGATTTATGAACTGGTAGCACAAACAGTTTCAGAAAAGAATATGTAAGTAAAAAATAATTATGTGAGTATTTCTGCTTCTTTATAGTGTCATGCAAAGGATGACAAACTTAGTGTTTGGGAGATCCCCTGTCATTATTGAAAGGGGGGCCATCAGATTAAAAGAAGCAAGTTTTACAGCTTGCATGTTTGACTCTTCAGTTACGGTTCTTGGCATCACAGATTACATCCTTCCGATGAGTTTGTATTCTGCTGTTTTATTGCTGACATATGTACAACGAAAAACGAGAAGCTAAAGCCTGACTTTTCATTAGTACTCTTTTCCACCTACATGCATCCTATTTTTATGCATTGGCCAGAAGTTCATCATAACAGGAAAGGATTTTGATCGATCAGTTGCCTTATCAATCAGCAGATAGCCCAGTTTTGGCCAAGCTACACATAAAATCATTTCAATAGCATTCCTACTTTGCCCAGAAGCAATCCAGGTTTGGCCGATTATTTAGTGCTGTGTACCTACATAGCTAGCAGGGCAAAGTTAGGACTGTTGTTTATTTGGACTTACTTGCTCCATTAGCTGTGTGGCCATTGGTACTGAATATGACTTGTGCCTGCATAACTCCCATCTCAGCCCAGACTTTACTGCTCAACTGCCTGGCACTAACCAATGAATACTGCAGAAATCGGAGTGAATATTCAGCAGTTGTATCCAGTTAAATGTCACCAAGCTGAAACGTCTCCTGTCTAGTTATATCATTTTGAAATTGATCCCTTGATATCTAGGTCATGTTACATCTGGCTAGTTTTTGTTATTTACAGTCTTACTGCAAAGTGACCTATGTGATAGTAGAGAAATACAGACAGTGTCTCATATCATTGACTCCTGTTTGCTGATCTGGCTGGACGGTGGTCTGGCATTACTTCATAGAACTGATGAGGCTGCTGTTGGCTGGTTGACTGATTAAACAAGGCACTGTTTTCTCATGATAATAATAAAACCAGATTTCAAAGTATATATGTGCTTTTATTTTGAAAATTGTCTAAGGACAGAAATTTACATTTGCTTTGACTACAGGTATATTTTCTGAATAAAACGATATGCACATGTATGAAACTACAACAGCATGTGTTGTTTCAGTTCTCCGGAGACAAGCAGGGGAGAAGCAAACACACTTGTTGGTGAAGTCCTACACCAGGGGTAGGCAATTCCGGTCCTTGAGAGCCGGAGCCAGGTCAGGTTTTCAGGATATCCACGATGAATATGTATGAGATGGATTTGCATGCACTGCCTCCTTCAGGTGCAAATCTATCTCATGTATATTTATTGTGGATATCCTGAAAACCTGACCTGGCTCCGGCTCTCGAGGACCAGAATTGCCTACCCCTGTCCTGGACTGATCCTATATATCAATGCTCTCCCTTAGCTACAGTAAACACTGAGTATATGCAGGGACTTCCGCCTTCTGAGACGCCTCCCCTTACCTTGCCAGTTTTGTTCTTAGTCGCTCCTGACAAGTCGCAGCTCACCCCTCCAACATACACAGAAAAAAAAATTAAATTAATATTTTCAATTTCTAGTAGTTAGGATCAAGGAATCACCGAATTAAAAAAAAAAAGGGCAAGGCTAACCTGCCACCTCAATAGCCTCCTCAAGAACCTAACTGTTTAAAAAAAATGAAGCAGACAGAGAGTTTTCTCAGACAACAATATCTACTAAATCTGTCAGGCTCCAGGACCATGTAAAATTCCTTTTCCACTGAAGAAAACAGCTGTTCCTGTTTAACGCGGCTCCTTCCTTTGGCAGCATGTACTTGCCACACTGACAGCCGCACTGATGGCTCCCTCTCCCCCAGGGCCCAGTTTTAGCACCACTGGAGGATGTGAATCTCATGTCAGATTCCACTACCAAACTCGGTTAAAGAGTCTCTTCAGTGGTGGATCCACTCTTCTCTAAAGGAAAGTTGTCTGTTTCAACCTCCTCTGCCTCACCATTACAACGGAGGCTTCCAACACAGACTGGGGAGCACATTTCGGTCCCTGCAAGACCTTGAGTCATTGGCTCCCAGCAAATTACATCTACACATCAATTACCTAGACCAGGGGTAGGCAATTCCGGTCCTCAAGAGCCGGAGCCAGGTCAGGTTTTCAGGATATCCACAATAAATATACATGAGATAGATTTGCACCTGAAGGAGGCAGTGCATGCAAATCTATCTCATACATATTCATTGTGGATATCCTGAAAACCTGACCTGGCTCCAGCTCTCGAGGACCGGAATTGCCTACCCCTGACCTAGACCTATGTGCTTTGTGAACCTTCCATCTATACCAGGGGTCTCAAAGTCCCTCCTTGAGGGCCGCAATCCAGTCGGGTTTTCAGGATTTCCCCAATGAATATGCATTGAAAGCAGTACATGCACATAGATCTCATGCATATTCATTGGGGAAATCCTGAAAACCCGACTGGATTGCGGCTCTCAAGGAGGGACTTTGAGACCCCTGATCTATACAGACAGACAACCAGGTAGCGATATTCTATGTCAGTGTGCCACGGCACAGTGATATGCCACGAAGAGATTCCAGGTGTGCCACAAGAAATTCTAGAATTTTACTTTATTTTTTAAAATTCCCTTCATAAGTATACACTAGATGACAGTGTTGTGCACAAGAGTCTGTCAGTGTTACGAGCCTCTGTTTGCATAAGGATACAGCCGCCTATCATTCTTTGATGTGACTGGTCCTTGAAAACTAACAGCAATTAATTTTATTTTTTGAAGTAGTTATCCTAAGTTGAGCAACAAAGCAACCAAGGCTTTGTTACCGCTTGGATCTTCTTATCTTTGCAAACTGGGATTTTCAGCACTGGCAGAAATTAAATTGGAAAAAAGAGAACGACTGCAGATGAAATGCAGAGCTGCATTTTGAGTTAATTTGCATTCAAAAATAAGCACATCCATCGCATTGATTAGCAATTCTGTTCTATCTACTTTAGTTTCACCGTTGTTCACCCATACATAACTTAAATAACTCTCAAATTTGATTTTTTATTGGTTTTGCAATTTTATAATTTCAACTAGTCTTTAAGCCCATTACATTAATGGGTGCTAGAATACTGTTCACCCTCTATGTTGCCCCTTCCATTCACTGCCCTCTCTTCTCTTTCCATCCAGTGTCCGCCCCCTCTCTCTCTGTCCCATATGGCCTCTCTCCATCTCCTCCTTCCTTTTGCCTTGGTCTGGCATACCTTCCTCCTTCCCTCCAAGCCATTCTCTCCCCCTCTGCTCCCTTTCCTCATTTAACTACTTCATTAGTCAGCAGCAGCATTCACAATTCATTGCTGTTGCTGGCTTCAGGTCTTTCTCTCTGGCCGGTCCTGTCTTCATGAAAACAGGAATTAGGCAGGACCGGCCAGAGAGGAAGGCCTGAAGCCAGCAACAGCAGCGAATTGTAAATGCTGCTGCTGCCTGAAGCACCCGAGGCAGACGCTTCTCTCCCCTCCCAGCCCAACCCCCGCTGACTCTGTGACCCTCCCAGCAAGATGACTTTAATATCAAACCTCCCTCCAGCGTTGGCAGTCGCTGCACGCTAAACAGGCTGCTTCTGCTTTCTTCTGCCATTGAGTCTCTGTCGCGTCATTGATGACGTCATCAGTGATGCGGCAAAGGGACTCAACTGCAGGAGAAAGTCCGAAGCAGCCTGTTTAACGTGCAGCGACTGCCAACGCTGGAGGGATGTTTGTACCGGTGCAGAAGCGATATGTCTCTCCCCCTCCAGTACCTGTGCAGCACTTTGCTGCGGCGCATCCTCCCATGGGGGGGGGGGGGGTTGCACAGTGGGAGCGGGTAAGAGCGCCGATCTCCAGTTGTTTTTTTTTATTTTTTTGTTTTAAGTTGAAAGCCGGCGCTACAGCTCCTCTCTCGATCCTGGAGCAGTTCGAGAGAGGAGCCGTTACCATTCACGGTGAGGAAGGCCGCCGCAGCTGCATAATTTTTTTTTTATTATTTGAAAGTCGCCACGAGCAAGTGGTGACGTAAAACCCGCGCATGCGCAATCTTGTTTTCGCAACGGATCAGGGAACACGATTTTTTTAGTGCGCATGCGCGTCCTACCATTTTATTATATTAGATTAGAATGTGCCAGAAAAACATTTGCTCTGTTTAGTGTACCGGAGCTAAAAAATTTGAGAGACACTGTTCTAATGTCAACAAGCAGGGAGGTTCAGGAACCCTACTCCTCTGCAGAGAGGCATACCGCCTCTGGCGCTTTTTTTGTGTCTCTCCAAAGTTTACTTCCCAAGTCAATCAAATGTATTAACAAGACAAATTCAGCGTATATTCACTTATTCGCTATCTTTGCCTATCATATTCCACTGGATGGAAAACCAGTCTCTCAACAACTAATGGCATGCTTCCTCAGAAGTCTCACCAATCTCAGATCTCGGCTTCATGATCCACCTCCACTATGGGATCTCAGTGTTGTTTTGGATCAATTCATGAACAATCCTTTCGAGCCACTAGGCAATCCCTCTCTTACATTCCTCACGTGAAAAGCAGTTTTTCTCACCACCATTATGTCGGCACGCTGAACTAGTGAACTTCAAGCACTAGTATCTTACTATCCTTGTCCTCGATTCTTTCCTAATCATGTCCATCTGTGTGCGCACCTGAAATTCCTAACAAAAGTGGTTTCGGATTTCTACCTTAATCGGAATATTGTTCAAGTTTCAAGTTTATTAAATTTTTATTATGTACGCAATATCAAAGGCTTCAAAGCGTATAACATTTTTAAAATGGGGGAGAGAACAAAACTCTTTTACACAATTACATTCAAATTCTATCCATTCTAATACATAACTGGTATGGAAGGTGAAGGGGACGAACTACAATCTTTAAAGAGAGAAAGAAAACATATAGCGGGGAGCACATTTGGTAAGTAACATAAAAAGGAAGAAAGAAGAGAAAAAAAGATGAATCTATAATCTATACCTCACTTACAGAACACCTTCATACTGCAGAAGAACACTACTGTTTACCTCTGAAAAACTATAGCCGTCCATCCTACTAATTAGCTTTTCATTACTTACAACGTGATCAATCTGGGTCAACCAACTTCTGTGAATTTCCTGTCACATCAAATTCTTCTTCTAAAAAAAAAGCATGTCAATAGCTTCCTGGCAGAATTTGCACACAGAGGGCTCCTTTTACTAAGGTGCACTAGCGTTTTTAGCGCGCGCTAACCCCACACTACGTGCCAAAAACTAACGCCAGCTCAGTGGAGGCGTTAGTCTAGCGCGCACGGCATTGCAGCACGTGCTAAACGTGCGCTAAAACCTCTAGCGCGGCTTACTAAAAGGAGCCCATAGTTTGCATGCTACAGCTTCTTCTGTGGCAAACCTCTGATTAATCACCCTATCCAATAGTAGATGGACTTTACATGAATGAATTCCTCCTCCTCATATTTAATACCCCAATTATTTCTTAAAACAACCGTTCTGGTATATCATTTAATATGGGGATAGGGCACCTCCAGTACTTGCGGCTATAATGACTTTAGAACTCAATATAGCTTCAATGCAAGCTATCATTGGTCCCTTTCGACTCCCCTTTCTTCTTTTTTTCTATTTTTTTCTTTTTATAAATACCAGATGTTTCTAATTGGTGTTTAATTTCATCAAACTTTGTTTGTAGTCAAATGAATTAATGTATTTTCCAATGTAGTAACCTTAACAAACATTGTTAGGGAAAATCAAGCTTTCTATTTAACTCTTGAACATAAGAACATAAGCATCGCCTCTGCCGAGTCAGACCATAGGTCCATCGTGCCCAGCAGTCCGCACCCGCGGCGGCCCCCCAGGTCCATGACCTGTAGTGTTCTTTCACTTAAGACATTTTATCCTTTATAGTACCCCTCTAGCTATACCCCTCAATCCCCTTTTCCTTTAGGAACATGTCCAACCCCTTTTTGAAACCCAAAATCGTACTCTGCTCTACCACCTCCCCCGGAAGCGCATTCCAGGCATCCACCACCCGCTGGCTGAAGAAGAACTTCCTAGCATTTGTTCTGAATCTGTCTCCCTTCAGTTTTCTTGCGTGCCCTCTTGTTTTTGTTTCCCCCGCCAGTCTGAAGAATCTGCCCCTCTCCACCCTCTCTATACCCTTCATGATCTTGTAAGTTTCTATCATGTCCCCTCTAAGTCTCCGTTTTTCCAGAGAAAAGTACTTAGGTTTGTTTTCCCGGCATTCCGCTAAGAGCTACAAAGCTGGTAAACGCAACAATATGGAAAATTGTACCGGTGTTTAAGCTAACAAACGCAATTCTCCTGAAGAAGCTCTATGCAGAGTGGACGGGGACGCTCCGTCAAGCACTCTAATGTTACTATATAATCTAGCAAGAAGATCATATCATCAGCCGCACATGAAAATGGCTGGGAAAACAAAGCTTAGACAAGATGGAAGGAACCAACCAAAGCACTACTTTCTCCTTAGATATAAATAGAAAAGGATCTTTAAAATGATAGTCTACAACTCCAACATCTTCCAAGTTGAATAGATAGCCACACACACAAAAAAATCATCTTTAGCATTAAGATCTTTCAGTGTGGCTTAATAGACTCAAACTGTGCTTGCACCAAGAGAGCCAGGTTCAGATTCCAGGGGAGTTATTACCAGACACCTCAACAAATTAATTCTTCAGAAAAATGTTATGACATTGGGAGGCCACAGAGTGCCCCATGCCAATTCTCCTCTTATAAGAAATAGCTGTTACCTGCTCCTTAAGAGAACGCTAGTGTTAAACCTTTGGACCATCCTGTTAAAATTCCAGAATGTAAGACACCGAAGCCTTCAAAGGAAATAAGCCTCTATCTGCATACTACTGCTCAAAAACTTTCTAGATTCTTATGTAAGCCAAGAAGGCAGAATCCTTTTTTACCCATAAAATAATATACAATGAAATCTTGGTTTACGAGCATAATTCGTTCCAGAAGTATGCTCATAAACCAAATTGCTCGTATATCAAAGCGAATTTACCCATAGGAAGTAAGGGAAACTCACTTTGATTTGTTCCACCTCCTCCCCCCTCCCACCCCCCCCCCCCCCCCGAGGCTACCAGCGCTGCTCCAGTCCCCCCTCCCTTGAGGCCACCGATGCTGCTCCATACCACCCCCCCTGCGATCCAGCATCCCCCCCTGCGAAACGGCATCCTCCCCCCCCTCCACCACGATCCTACATCCCCCCTGAGCACCGAAACAACATCCCTTACCCCGATTGAGCACCAGCACCAACACATAGGACATGCCGGTCCCGAAGATCCTCCCTCTTCTGTGCTGGGCTGGGTGGTGCATCGGAGATCCTCCCTCTTGCCTGTGCTGGGCTGGATTAGGCCTTGAGCATTTGCGCATGCTCAAGGCCTTCTGGTCTCGCTCTCTTCGAGATTCTCAGATTCAGAATGTCAGAGAGAGCGAGACCAGAAGGCCTTGAGCATGCGCAAATTCTCAAGGCCCAGTCCAGCCCAGCACAGGCAAGAGGGAGGATCTCCGATGCACCGCCCAGCCCAGCACAGAAGAGGGAGGATCTTCGGGCACTGGCATATCCTATGTGTTGGTGATGGTGCTCAATTGGGGTAAGGGATGTCATTTCAGTGCTCGGGGGGTGGGATGCTAGATCGTGGGGGGTGGCACTCATAAATCGAGTCAAACTCTGTTTTCGAGGCGCTGATTTTGCTAATGTTTTGCTCGTCTTGCAAAACACTCGCAAACTGGTGCACTCGTCAACCGAGGTTTGACTGTATATGAATCTGGAATCAGTACTATTGAGTGTAGCATCCCTTGGGTTGCTAGGAGTGGCCAGGCCAGTGCACTTCCAGGTTCCAGTTGACCACTGCCTTCATTTTCTTTTCTTCATTTTTTTTTTTTTTTTATAATAGTCTAGGAGGCAATTGCCAAATTACTGTTCCACCTTGTTTCCAATATCTGAACTTAAGACAGCATGGCAAGCATTTCTGACTGAAATGAAAGGATTATGAAACTGAGCAGTTTGATTTTGCAACAAATAAGTGTATAAGTCAAACCCCATCTCAACCCTGCTCTAGTTGGTTCACGGAAGTTTCGCCCCCCACATTTCGCCCCCAGCAATTCGCCCCTCACATTTCGCCCCCGCACATTTCGCCCCCCGGATGTTTCGCCCCCACACATTTCGCCCCCGCACATTTCGCCCCCCGGATGTTTCGCCCCCACACATTTCGCCCCCGCACATTTCGCCCCCGCACATTTTTTGTGATTCCATACACTGATCGTTATTGAATCCAACTTTCTAATATACAAGTCATAATGCTGGTTCCACGTTGGGTCAAGTGTATTCTTCACAGTGTATGTAGAATGGCACTGCCCTGATCCATCAACTACCACCTTGGCGAATGATCAGGAGGCTGGAAAAAATATTTTTTCAGCAAGATTTCTTCACATAGTACTTACTGTCAGGCGCAGCTTGACGGGCCCGTTCCTCATGGAGCCCTGGTTAGACATGTCCTGCCTGCCGCGGGGGCTGAGGCAAATATGAAGGGAGTCAGAGGAGCGGCAGTGGAGGCGGCTGAGGCCCAGATGTGCCGCCCAATGCTGCTATGTGGGGAGGGGGAAAAGAGCGGGAGGCTGGAATCCGCAGCTGCTGCCGTAGCCACTTGCTTTCTTGTCAGGGCTGCGCCGCCATGCTGGGATCCTCAGTGGCTTCCAGTTTCGATGGCTGCTGCTCGCATCTGGCCTGCGGGGCACTGCTCTGCCGCTATAGAGATAGCTGCATCCAGCAAGGGAAGATGCCAGAATTAAAATAAGGGGATGGAGGGTGGTTTGGGTATTCGCTCCATAAACGCACCCTTATTTCAACCATTTTTTGGGGGGGAAAAACACGAAAAATACGGTATAGAGCGAAAAATACGGTAGGTCGTCTCCCAGCCGCCCTGCTCCGGCCCCGGGCAGGGCGCGATGCACTGGAGAGCCGGGGAGCCAGAGAGAGAGAGTTGGGGGAGGCAGAGAGCAGGTTGATTTCAGGGCTGCAGGGCTGGCAGGACAGTCGGAAAGGGTCTCCCCCCCAGGGCCTAACTAGGTACTGGATCCAGTGGGGGGGGGGGGCCTTCATGGTAGGAGTACAGCCCTCTCACTTCTGCCTTCTAAAATGGCTGTTGTCCTCTTGCAGCAGCTAATGGTATTAACAGGAAGTGCCGTGAGCAGCTGCGAAAGGTCATGGCAGCCATTTGGGAAGGCAGGAGCGAGAGGGCCATGCTCCTGCCACAAAGATCAATGCTGGACTGCTAGGTACTTTGATAGGTCTCAGGGGGAGGAGGGGGGGGCATGAGACATGTGGCTCACAAGCTGTATGTTGCCGACCCTATCTTAGACGCAGAAAGGGGAGGTGGGAAGGGAGACAAAGTTAGAGTGAGAGAGAGAGAACGGAGGAACGCTCAGGGGCGAAATGTGCAGTACACATAATCAGGGGCGAAATGTGTGGGGGCGAAATGTGCGGGGGCGAAATGTGTGGGGGCAAAACATCCGGGGGGCGAAATGTGTGGGGGCGAAATGTGTGGGGGCGAAATGTGTCTGGGGGCGAAATGTGGGGGGCGAAATGTGAGGGGCGAATTGCTGGGGGCGAAATGTGGGGGGCGAACCTTCCGGATCCCGCTCTAGTTACACCTCCTTGATCCTTAGTCACACCAGCTGTATGCACATAACTTCACCTGCAAAGGTGCATTAGGGCCTTAACGCACGGAATAGTGCGCACTAAATTGTCGTGCACACTAGCCACTACCGTCTCCTTTTAAGCAGGTGGTAATTTTTTGACTAGCGCACGCTAATCTTATGTGTTCGCTAAAACCGCTAACGCACCTTAGTAAAAGGAGCCCTTTGCTTTATGTGTTGAAGTAGCCTTGAATATTTGGCAACACAAAAGTCTACATCTTAAAATATTCATTATTGTTATACAAAATAAAGTGAGTTTTTAAAACTATCCTCGTGGAATCAAAATTAGTAATTAAAATTACACGTGTAAGCATAAAATCTTTTGGTGGCCCCTGAAACTTTCTTATATCCATTTTGTGGCCCTTTCCATGAGAAAGACTGGAGACCACTGACCTACACCAATGCCAACCCAAACCTGATCTACCAAGCTAGTCACCAGCTGTTGGATTAAGGATGCTATAGTTTTGGCCTACATTCTATGTGGATGTCCAGGTCCACAATTCTCAAAGGTAGCTTGACAAAAGATCAACTTTAGCAGAGTATTCTCTTATTCATCCACTGGAAATATGCAGGATGGCCAATTGATTGTTACTTAATTTTGTGTAAGACATTATAGACTGGATGTTCAGGCAAAGCAGGATTCAGCCTTTGTATTCAAGTCCAAAAGGTAGGCCTTTCTGGTTCCCACTTGCAAATTGTTTTCTTTTATACTTTGCAGGCATCTGGATCGGTCTGATTGAATAAAGAAGGAGGAGAATTAGTCCTTACCTGCTAATTTTCTTTCCTTAAATCCCTCCAGCCCACTCCAGAATCCCACCTTTGTTAGAAGAACAATGTTAAGAATCTAGTACATAGTTGGAGAATTTGGCAGGGAATTCAGTTTTAACAGTTGACATTGTTGCCTTGTTTCTAATTATTTCAAGTTTGAGTCATTTTGGGGAATTTAGTGCCTTTAATTTATTATTCTACTTGGCTATCAAAATACTGTCTAGTGGGTGACTGCACAGAATATAGGCAGTCCCCGAGTTACAGATGCCCATCTTAAGTACAACTCGTATTTAAGAATATAATTGCAGCTTAATTTGATTTCACTGAGCAGTATTTCCAGTGATATAGACTCGTATATTTCTCCTGTGGCAGATTCAGGAATGATGCATGGCCACATTAAGAACAGTATGTAGTTGTGCATGCTTAGAGAGAACACTGGTAGGGACTTTTGTCTGCTGGGAGCAGAGGTAAGCAGCAAGAATCTTAAAATCTACAAGTTCTGAATTGTATACAAATCCGACTTAAGAACAGCTTTAAATACATAACTTGTTTTTAACCTAGGGACTGCCTGCACTTTAAATAGTGATGTCACTACAGTAGTCTAATAGCTTTCAGTCTCCATCTGCTGGCAGGAAAAGGTAAACCCAAGCTTCTGGATTGATCTGGAGAGATTCCAGGAAATAACAGATAAGGACTCATTTCTCCCTATGTGTTATGAATTTGTTGTATTATGTATGCAATCTGCTTTGAACAGGCTTTGGTCAGAAAAGGCCAGAATGTAAAATTTAAATTAAATTGCACTTGTCTTTGAATTTCCCTGCAGAAAAAGCAAGGACTGAAATGCAAAACAGCGGTAATGTGTACAGTTGAGGAAATGAAAGCTTTGTTGATAAGGGCAAACACATTTTCAGAGCAGAGCGTAACCTTGTTACTACTATAATCTTAATAAGATTGCTTGTCAAGAAAAAATAGGCATATGGTACATGCTAAAACACATGGAAAGTTGTCTGAAACTGCCAAAATGATATTAATAATAATAGATGTTGGCATTGTAATCTGGATATAGGGACTTTAGATCATCTTTTGTTCTATTGTCCCCATATCTTAGCCTTTTGGAACTCAATCTGGGATCAAGTAAATTGTTTATTGGAAAATCACGTAGCATTAACTTATGATACTGTACTTTTTGGTATGTCTATGAGAAAAAAGAGTCAGATATCAATGTGTAATAACAAACTTTTATTGATTTTGACCGGAGTAGCCATTCAACATATTACTAATAACTGGAAAGACCATAGTAGGCTCAATTTTAAATTTTGGTGGAATTCAGTTTGCCACATATACAGAATGGAAAGATCAATAGCGGTGCAAAATGGAAATTATAAAAACTTCATTAAAATTTGGGAACCATTAACGTCCTTTTGTCATGATTGATGCCATTTTCCTAATATTTCTATATTTAATATGTAAGATAAGGGTGGGGTGGAGGGAGGGTTTCTATTACATGAAAAATAAAAATTACTAAAAGGATTTCAGGATGAGAGAGGGAGGGTTATATTTACAACTATAAGTTATAATGATAAGATGTACAAGTGGTTCAATCTATGTTATTGTGTTGCAATTTTTGTACACTTGATGAAAGTTTTAAAATGAATAAAGAATTATAAAAAAAAAAAATAATAATAATAATAATAACAGCTTATATACCGCAATACCATGAAGTTCTATAAATCCACTGTCTTGCGATACACTATTATGCTCTGATATATGTTGAATTTTGTTTCCTCTTCAGGTGGCAGGACCTCATAGCACAAATGGCAGGGACAGATAAAGTTGTTACCAAGAGAGTGATCCCATTACCACAGGTGTAAGTATTTGTAAAAAAACCCAACAAAAAACATTTTCTGTAAACCAGATTAGGAAGTGCTAAAAGGAACTTGAGACATTTATATCCTTTTTTTGAAGTACGAAGTCAAATAGGAAGGTAAACTGCACAATTCACATCATTGTTAAGTTAATATAAAGAAAACAAACCAAAAAACAAAGGAAATAAGGCGATACCTTTTTTATTGGACTAACTCAGTGCATTTAATGGTGAACTTTTGAAGGGTAACCCTTCTTCTTCAGATCAGAAATAAGCAAATGTTGACAAATATCAGTTTATATAAGGAAAACATGAAAGCGTTTCAAGGATAGGAAGAGGGGAGGGGTGGGTAGATGGGCAGGAGACAGAAAGGTGGCAAAGTAGTCTGTTTCCTGCCCCTCCCTCTTCCTATCCTTGAAATGCTTTCATGTTTTTCTTGCATATACTGATATTTGTCAACATTTTCTTATTTCTGATCTGAAGAAGAAGGGTTACCCTTCAAAAGTTCACCATTAAATGCACTGAGTTAGTCCAATAAAAAAGGTATCACCTTATTTCCTTGAGGGGGGGGTTGTTTGTTTTATTTCTTTATACTACCTTGGAAAGTGGACTAACACGGCCACCACACCATTTCATTAAAGATTTGTAAAATAGAAATTAGACTGTTCTTAGAAGAGAGAAGATTCTGTAAAGGTACTGAACCGCCTGAAAAATGGAAGAGCCTCCGATTAAAAATGTGAAAGGGTGAAAATTAGTTTAAAAAGCAGAGGTAGAGCCAAAGAGTGCTGGAAATATTGAAATGGGAAAATATAGAGATGCAAGAAAGAGAGAAGGGGATAAAAAGAGTTTTGTATAGAGAATAAGCCCAGAACCAAGAGAGCAGAGAATGTTTCAGAAGGAGAGCAAAGGTTTTTATGGCGAATGTGCTTTACCATTGATGGTGGTGCTAACAGAAATAATGACTGGAACTGTTCTTCAGAGATGAGCAGGAAGAAGAGGATCAGCAGAAATTAAAAGATGAACTGCAAGATATTCCTTCCTATGGGCTGCAGAGTTCAGGTACATAACTGAAAGGTTACAAAACTAATGTGCTTCTGTTTGCACAAAACATTCTTGACCCAATATTTAGGCTTTCTCTGGAGCAGATATGAACTTTTGCATCATTTGAGGTCATCTTTGGAGCTTGTTTTATAAAGACCCAACCACTATTGTTAAGAGTTCAAATTCTTACAAAATCCAATGTAAACTATTCAGAATATATTTGTACTAGTTTTTTATCCCGTTACATTAACGGGTGCTAGAATAGATGTGTAGACTTAGTCCTTCCTTCCCTTTCTCCCTTCCCCATTACTTTTACCTCCCCCCTGTCCAGCAGTAGCCCTTCTCCATTCCTTTTACCTCCCCCTGTCCAGTAGTACCCGTTCTCCCTTACCTGCTGCCTGTCCAGCATCCACTAGGCTGGGCAACCTCGGGGCTTTTGGTAGGCCGGCCCGCTTCGCATTATCAAAGTGGGCCGGCCTAGCAAATGTCCCGCGACAGGAACGTTGCTGGGGAAACCGCCGCACACATTGCAAACTGCCGAAGGCTCCTACTGCGCATGTGGCGCCACTGATCAGGGATCATGGCCGCACGAAGTTTCAACTCCGCATGCGCGCTAAAGGTTTTATTATAGCGGATAGGATATGTTTCAGTTTACTATGCAACTTTGTATCGAAACAGTCAAAATAAATTTAATCCATTGTGTGTGAAGTGTTCAGTACCCAAAACTCCTGCAAACGAGCCGCTTATGAGTTAATTAGTAGGGGACCATCATCACACTCTCACGTCACCATATACTTTAAATGTGATATAAATATGAATAATAAGTTGGAACCAGGCACTTACCTGGAAAGCTGACGACACTCCACGGCCCCAACTTGAAATAACAGTTACTTTTCACAGCGGCTAAGGAGGAGAACATCCATGTGCTCAAATCAGTCTCTTTCATCCATTTAACACATCCTGTCTACCCAGACCTGAGTTTCGCCATGATGGCGTCTTCAGGAGGGGTGACATGCACTCAAATGTGTGGGCTCACCATGTGATGCCAAAAAACACTTAAGCGGCTCATTTGCAGGAGCTCTGGGCACTGAACACTTCGCACACAATGGATTAAATTTATAAAGACTCGAACATAAAATGGGTGCTGTTTTGGAATTTTACATAGACAGACTGTTATAAAATTATGCCCAAAGTTTTGGGATTTTTTTTTGGGGGGGTGTACTATTTTGTGCAATGTATGGATTTCATCCTCTGATAATTTTGGCATTTTCATATTTTGGGGCATCAGAAGGGTACTAGCACAGCTTTCTGATGATTAATTAGCACAGCATGCATGGATTTAGCCTGAACTCTGTAAGTTAAATTAATTTCTTAGAGATTTTTCTAGCTCGTGTCTTTTGACCTAATGACTGTACAAAGCAGGTTACAGTTTAACATTCAAAGAGGCATAAAATTCACATCTTCAAACTTACACACCCATCCTTTACTCCTTATTACATTATTAACATGATGGCAATCTTTAAAAATCCTAGTTCCTTGTCATTAGCAGCAAATGAATCCAGACAAGTGAGTTGTGTCCATCCACTAGAAGGCGGAGATAGAGAGCACCAAGCTGAGCTCTGTTATATAAGGAATGGTATGCTCACTGGTAAACCAGTATTCTCTATCTCCACAGGCAGATGGATGGTTTTGCCTCCTGCTTCTGGTTTCTTCTGCTGCTCAGCCTGGCCTGCATGTGCTGCCTTGGTCCAGCTTCAGGTGCAGCTAAGCTCCTGTTTAGGCTCTGCTAACTCAGTTGAGTGAGGGGATTAAGCTTCCTGGGTGCCTATTCTAGGGTATAGCTGGTGGTGCAAGTTTCCTACCCATCCTCTATAGCCCCTTTTGGTATTGTCCGGCACTCCTACCTTCCTCCTCACTTAAAAAAAAACAACAAAAAAACGGTTATACCTAGAGGGCATGCAATGGATTAGAGGCATGGTACAGAGCAGGCAGCTGTGTGTATGTCACCTCTCCTCATAGTAAGTATATTTCTTTGGTTTGCCTTACTATTTGTGGCTTGCATCCTTCCCACGTTTGTTTGATCCCTTGGGGGGGGGAGGTGTTGGACTCTGTTCACTGACCTCTCAATCCTAGGGGCACCACGGACTGTTGGGCTTTGCCTTTTGTTCTCCCATGGTGTGGTTCTTAAAAATTCCAAATAAGGGAAAGACCAAATGGCATGCTGCACTTCGGCACATTTTCTAGGCTCTTGGGGGAGAGGAGCGCTTCCTCCAACTCTGGGGACTCTAGCACCCAAGGTTCGATTACTTAACACCACTATGGAGCTGACTTATTTCCTTGCATTCCAGGTAACAGTTTTTGCTCTTGGGGTGAGTCTGGGAGACGACAAATTTCCCTTGGCTCATCCTTCAATTCCTTCAGGAATGGTGGATCATGGGTCTTGGTATCCCTTATTTCTGCGTACTGGTCTCTGTTCCACCCTATTAGCATCCTAGATTCTACAAGTAACCAATGCAGACCTTTGCATGCTAAGCACTGCAATGATATCTGTTTGTGAAAAGAAGTTTGATAATATTGACATGAGGAACCATTTATAGCACATAATCCTTAATCTCGCCCTCTCTGGTCACCCAATCAAAGAAATCAATCAGATTCATTTGGCATGATTTACCTTTGGTAAAACTGTTATCTCAGATCTTGTAACTCGTTAGATTGCAAGAAGTTTATTGTCCTTTGCTTCAACACTTCTCCTTTAATTTTCCAACTCCCCAAATAAAGTTTGTTAGCCTGTAGTTTCCCACTTCTTCTCTGTCCTCATTTTTGTGAAGAGGGGGCCACCTCTGCTCAACTTCAATGCTGTGAAGCCTCTCCCATCTCCAAAGATCAGGATTTTTCTGAGCTCCCTCAGTATCCTGGGGTGTATCTCAACTAGCCCCATGTTTCTGTCCATTTTCAGCTTTTTGAGTAAATAATAAATACATTATTCTGTATCCAGTATGAGTATTTACTTCATTTTCATATAGGCCTTTGTCAACTGACCACAGTCCATCTTCTGGATTTTCTCATTTGAACACAGAGGCACTTTTTCCTCATCACTTTCCATATAGCAGTTCGTAACATCTTTCAGTCTAACAATGCCATATCTAGTTTTCCTCCTTTCCCCAATATATCTGGAAAAAGTCTTGTCTCCTATCTTTACATATCTAGTCATTTTTCTTCCACCTGTGCTTTGCCAGCATATTTCTCTTTCTTTCTTTCAGTTTTATTAGGTACTCTTTTCTGTGCTTCTTTTGCATTCTTCTGTGTTTCTTGAATGCTACCTCATTAGTTTCTCAGCTACTTGCTTGGAGAACCATATTGGTTTCATTTTTTATTTTTTTGTTTACTTTTCTTCAATAAAAAATCTATTGCCTTTTATAGCTCCTTTCAGCTTCAGCTACTGTGTTTTCTCTCTCTGATGACCTCCAATCCCATCAACTCTTTCTTCAGATACTCCCCCATATTTCTAAAGTCAGCATGTTTGAAATCTATGACTGGGTTTTGTGAATCTGCATTCCACTTTAGCTCTTATATCAAAATATACCTTGGTATGATCTCTATTGGCCAAATGGTTGGCCATCGAGACATTAGATACACTATCTCTATTAGTGAACACTATACCCAGCAATACCCCTTCCGTCGTGTGTTCTGTCACCATTTGTCTGAGCAGTGCACTTTGACAGGCATCCATGATCTCTCTACTTTCTGATTCCACAGATGGATGCCATATCTGGCAAATTAAGATCTTCCAGAAAGACCAAATCACTTTTATTCCCAGCTTCTGAATATCTATGATTAGGTCTTTGTCCATCATCTTCATTTGTGTTGGAAGTCTATAGATGATATCCATATGGATAGAGGTTCCATATTCCCTTTCCAGGATGATCCATAGCGCTTCCTCCTTTCCCTTCAGCTGCTTTAATATTATTTTGCACATACAGCACCACTCTTCAACCCCTTTTGGTCTTCCCTATCCTTCTTTCTATGGTAGTGTCCCGATCATGGGGGTCTTTGAACTATTTCTCTGTGATAGCAGTAATATACAAGTCTGCTTCTAACACTGGGGCTTGCATATCCTGGATTTTGTTACTTAGACTATGGGACTCTTCTGATTCGTTTTGTGGGGTTTTTTTTTGGGGGGGTGAGGGTGTTTTTTTTTGGTCTAATCACTCTTTCAATTTGTTTATTTTTTTTAATTATTAGCTTTATTTTCCCTACTGCTGTCATGTTTTTATTTTTCTGTGGGTCACTTCTTGAACTCACCTGCATCCATCTGCCACCCCTAATTTCTGGTTTAAATGTCTAGAAAGACATTACCTGAATTTATCACCAAGGATCCACTTTCCTGCCACAGAAAGATGTAGCCCCTCATTACAGTACACCCTTTTCTTGTTCCATATATTGCCCCACCTGTGTATCTAAAACCTTTTTGATACCAGACTTTGAGCTACTTATTGGACTTCTCTGTATTATGTAGTGTTTTTTCTCCCTTTCCATAGGTAGAACTCTACACATGTACTATTTTTGGCCAGCTCATATGTCCCCAGGTGGAATACAATGTCAGTGTTAAAATCCTCACGCTCTTCTCTGATGACAGTCAGTATCTGGTTGATATTCCTGACAGCTCAGAGGATCCTGGAAGGCATTTCACTTTGGACCTATAGACTAGGTTCCCAAGTTAATGTCTCTGATAATAAGTCTTTTGGCTGCAAGAACTTTCTATTTTGAGCTGTTTTGTTAATTCTTTGGTGGATGTCTTCTGTACTGAGTTACCTTCTTAGCCTGTTATTCCACCTCTTGTTATTTTCTGAGTATCATGATGCTCTAATGCAGCAAAGGAATTATGTAGGGGCAAAGACAGAGAGGGCAGATGCCTCTGTACCTATTGTGACCTATTCTTGGAATATTTAATTCTCTGGAATGGTGTTGATAAATTGGCTGGATGCTCTATAGCCTTGGAAACTCCTTTAATTGTAACCAATCATTTGCGCTAGGCTGGTTGTCCATTTAATTCTTGGTATTTTTTCTGGCTAGATAAAGATTTGGACATGGATTCCCATATGGTTATGAAATCCCTGTCTCCATCACCCACCACATCTGAGAAGCCAGAAGTGGCTGATCTTGAACAAGAAGCTTGGTCACAGAGTTCATTTGAGCAGGAGCAACAAACTTTAGATGCTCTGAAAGAGGGAGAACTTCCACATTCCATCTCTCAACAACAGTGGGCAATAGATGCACTAAGGAACTGTAAGTAGTAGCATGGAAACAATTTATGACTTAATAGTCAGCACCTTTTGTACTGGACACATATATTTAACACTAGCCATTCCAAATACAGTCAAACCTCAGTTTGCGAGTAACCCGATTTGCGAGTGTTTTGCAAGACGAGTAAAACATTTTCGCAAAACTTGTTGCGCAAACCGAGTGTTGACTCGATTTGCGAGCACCCACCCCGAGAACCGGCGGCGGTCCCCCAGCGAGAACAGGCACCCCCCGCCTGATCAACTTTAACTCACCCCCCCCCGTCTGGCACCGGCACGCAGCCCACAGGACGTGCCGGTGCCGCTTGAAGATCTTCCTGCCTCTGCCGGCTTTGAGCATGCATCTGCGCATGCTCAAGCCCTTCTAATTCTCTCTCTCGCCGAAATTCTCAGAGATCTCGGCAAGAGGGAGAATTAGAAGGGCTTGAGCATGCGCAGATGCATGCTCAAAGCTGGCAGAAGCAGGAAGAAGATCTTCAAGTGGCACCGGCATGTCCTGTGGGCTGTGTGCCGGTGCCAGACGGGGGGTGAGTTAAAGTTGGTTGAGCGGGGGGGGGGTGCCTGTTCTCGCAGGGGGGGTGCCAGTTCGAATGGGGGGAAGCAATGCCGGTTCTCGTGCGGGTGCCAGACGGGGGGAGGGTGAGTTCAAGTTGGTCGGGCGGGGGGTGCCAGTTCGCACGGGGGGGGGGGGTAGCAGTGCCACTGGCCTGGGGGGGGGGGAACGTATCAAAGCAAGTTTCCATTATTTCCTATGGGGAAACTCGCTTTGATATACGAGTATTTTGGTTTATGAGTATGCTTCTGGAACGAATTATGCGTGTAAACCAAGGTTCCACTGTATGTAGAAACCAAATTGATATCTTAACACTCACTTCATAAATAATAACTGAACTGCATAAACAATTACCTTCTTCTGAAACTCTTAATTTGTCGATCTTAAAAATATTTTTTTTGTTGGTTGCGACCTGCTCAGCACAATTTAACTATGCTGGAGCTTATCCAACCTGTTAAATTATTTTTAATACTGGGCCCAAAAATGTTTGCAACATCTCGGACCTTACAAACTGCCACCTGAGTCATAATTTATGGAGATATTGTTACTTTTAACATAAAAACCAATGTAAACCAACTAGAACTGTGCTGCAAAAGTTTTTAGACATGATTTCAAACAGCTGCAAGGGAGCAGCTAAAATATGACTTTTTTATAACTTCAGTGTCATGCTCTTATGTACCTTTTTTGTGTTTTGCTTTTCAAAAACTTACTTAAATCATAGTTTAGGCAGCTTTCTTTTGGAAAAACTTCTAGGCTAGTCTTGAATGTGAGCAGAGTGAAGCCTGAATTGTGTTTCCTGAGGTTTATATAAAAAAGGTTTCTTCCTTTGTAGCTGTAAAGATATTCTCTAGTGACATAAAACCATAGCATTTTGACCTGTATGTTTCTGTTTCCCAGCCCCTCTGCCATCATGAAACTTTTTCCCCAAGCGGTGAACTTGCGAAGCATGAGTAGGATATTTCATCTCTTTTTCACCGATTTCTGCTTATTTTCCTTCTTAGCTTTATTTTCCAGATTCAAATTTGAGACTCTAAAGAATTGAAAATATAGAAAATGCAACTGTTTCAAAGAGCAAAACTGATTTTTCACAATTCATTGACGTTTTATGAGTTTCAGAGAGAGTTAACATGTCACACAATGGATTACATTAAAAGACAAGGGTCCATTAAGTCCAACTGTTTTTTTGATTAGGAAACTTGAGAAAATGACAAGATCATTATACCACTGTAATCACTTTGGTTGCTTGGTGAAAAAAAAATTGTCTTGGCTCTCGAATAATAGTGAAATAACACTTGTTCTTAGATTATTACATTGTCATCCCAATGATCCTTTTTAACTGAAGTAAATCTAAAAATGCCTTCTAACTTCTAGGTCGTCTGTGTTAATGAAGGTCATTTTAGTCCATACTTAGAATTTTCTTGACTTTCAGTATACACCCTCATGGGCATGCTGCATTCCTGTACAATTTGTATGTGATCAGCATGGAAAGGAAAATTTTGAGCTTTGAATGTCTCTTTGCTTGTTTCTAAATACTGTTTCTCTAATTACAGTGAGCGCTTTAAGGCATTTGCTGGTTCAGCACCTGGGCTTGCCTGAAGGGGGAGCCCGTAAGGACTGGCAGCTTCTTCCTGCCTGTAGAACACTTTTTCATAGACCCTATATTGACAGTGCTTTGAAGCATTTGAACAATAGTGTACAAAATCAGCAGGAAACTGACAGGATTCCCCCTACTACAAAGGAACCTGCAGCTAGTTTTGGTGTGCAGACTCTGTCAGAAGGAATGAAACTACAAACTGGAGGGCCCAAGAGAAGCAGTTGCTCAAAAGATCCACCAACTGGGAGCCTTGAAACTCCCACTGTAGACTTGGATAGTGGTGCTGAAGAGGGTGGTGACCAGTTCTTTGATGCTCGAGACGCCTACAGCGATGACAACCCATCAGAGAGTGAGGGAACAGATAGGAAAGACGAAGAGGTGACACTGTTACGGATCTCAGGTAAGTGTATTCTATTTCCAGAGCTCAGGATGATAAACACAGTTGACCAGGGCTCTATCATTGTTGTTCCTCATGGTAAAAGCCAGGTTTTGTCTAAGAAGCTGAACTTAAATGAAATGCAGAAGTAACTGCAGTTAAAGAAATTAAGTTACAGTGATTTGCACTCACAGAGGTATGCTTTAGAGATGCAGTTAAAGGAAAGTAATAGTGCTCGCTCATAAAATTTTATAATCCAGTTTGAGATAATTTTCATGGTTTCATGAGATAATGTTCATGGTTTTCTCTAACGGATGTAGCGGTATATAAGAAATAAATTACATTACATTACATTATCAGTATGAAAGTACAGTACGCTCCTCCCTCCATATTCGCGTGGTTACGGGCAGAACATAGACGCAAATAACTTTTTATATGCTATTCACGTTTTTTTTGTAACAGCCAGCATTTTTATTATTGAAACCACGAATAGCCTGTTCGTGAAGGAGAGGCAATATCAGTGAAGACAGCAGCGATTTTCTCCATGCATGCTAGGAAGCAGCGATTTTCTCTATGCATGCTGGGAAGCAGCATTTTTCTCCATGCATGCTGGGAAGCAGCGATTTTCTCTATGCATGCTGGGAAGCAGCATTTTTCTCTATGTATGCTGGGAAGCAGCATTTTTCTCTGTGCACACTGGGAAGCTGGAAAGCAGAGATTTTGTGGTTGAAAGATTTGAAGCAGTGATTATGTGGGTTAAAGCATGGAAGCAGCAATATTCTGAGTGAATGCTGGTAAGCGCTAAACTTTTTCATCGGTACAGTACAGGTACTTTACTCATGATGTCATTTTGGGGGGAGGAGTCAGCATGTGAAAAATCGTGAATAAGTGAAACCATGAGTGCTGAAACTGCTAATACAGAGGGAGAAGTGTACGTACTTTTGCTTTGGAAACTATCCCAGACAAACTATAGAGGCAATTGTATAACAGGGATACCACATTTGCACAAGCAGTGAGCCTATTCTCTGAGACATCTATGCATTCTTATAAAATACTAATGTGAACTGGCAGTGGCGCACGCATTTACACCAAGTCTGTGGCTGGGGCAGTTGGGTGAACCTAAATGTGGCATTTATATGGTAAAACTTGAAGAATGGTCTGAAATTTGGCAGCTAAAATTTAATGCTAAGAAATGCAAGGTCATGCATTTGGGCTGCAAAAACCCAAGGGAACGGTACAGATTAGGGAGTGAAGAGGTTATGTGCACGACAGAAGAGCGGAACTTGGGTGTGATTGTATGTGATGATCTTAAGGTGGCCAAACAGGTTGACAAGGTGATGGTGAAAGCTAGAAGGATGCTCGGGTGCATAGGGAGGAAAAAGGAGGTATTGATGACTTTGGTGAGACCTCATTTAGAATATTGTGTACAATTCTGGAGGCCGTACCTTCAAAAAGATATAAAAAGCATGGAGTCAATCCAGAGGGAAGGCTACTAAAATGGTATGTGGTCTTAATCATAAGGCGTATGGAGACAGACTTAAAGATCTCAATCTGTATACTTTGGAGGAAAGGCGGGAGAGGGAAGATATGATAGAGATGTTTAAATACCTACATGGCATAAATGCGCACGAGGCAAGTCTCTTTCATTTGAAAGGAAGCTCTGCAATGAGAGGGCATAGGATGAAGTTAAGAGGTGATAGGCTCCGGAGTAATCTAAGGAAATACTTTTTTTTATAGAAAGGGTGGTAGATGTATGGAAGAGGTGGTGAAGACAGAGACTGTGTCTGAATTCAAGATGGCCTGGGATAGGCATATGGGATCTCGGAGAGAGAAAGAGATAATGGTTACTGTGGATGGGCCATTTGGCCTTTATCTGCCATCATGTTTCTAGTAACATACAGGATTCTGTAAGTAGCTCATGTCAATTTTAGAGGGCCATTTTACAGAATTGCCATTGACAGAAATGCATTTAGGCGCACCACTGCCATTTATGCGAATTAGTGTATATTTACCCCCCTGAATGGCACTAGTCTATAATTTAAGTGCTCAATTGGCACTTAAATTTAGGCAGCCTTTTATAGAATGAGGGGGAAATGTGCTTAATTACACCTGCTTGACTTGTCAAAAGAATTCATGTTGCCCTAATTCTCCTCCCCTAAGAATGCCTCTGTTCTCTGTAGGAACAGTGCGTGCATTTATGCTGCATATTAGGGGGTGTGGGACTTGTATACCACTTTTTTTCAATCTACGCATGCTGAGAAAAGTTAGACACCTTTTTCACCGACACCACTTTTCCATTTTGGTCCAATCGATTATTTTATCTCATTTACTATTGTAATGCCCTTTACCTCGGTATTACAAAAACTTGTCTTTCCAGATTACAATTGGTCCAGAATACTGCTGCCAGGCTGATTTTTGGAAAGTGTAAGTTTGACCATGTGACACCACAAGCCTCTTCTCAATCTCCACTGGCTCCCTGTGTATCTTAGAGTCCAGCTCGTGCACCTGTTTTGTTTTTAAAATTCTTCTAGGTATTTTCATTCCTTTAGTTCCGTTATCTTGGAATCTTTATAGATTCTCTTTTGCAAGAGGAGATCAACAACTTAAGTTTTCCTGCCCATCCAGTAAAGGTATCAAAAGAACCAAGATCTTTGGCCTCTCTTTGTCCTTTAAGTTCACACAACTTTGGAACGATCTTCCACTTTTTCTGAGACGCTTTGGCTCTCTTTCTTTCTTTCGCAAGGCTTTGAAAACTATTTTGTTTGCCAAACACTTTGGTAATTAACCCTTTTAAGATCCAATTAATATGTTTCTTTCAGCTTAATCTAACTATTGGAAACCGAGTCGAGCACTCTTAGATTGAAGTCTCAGTATATAAAACCAAGTATTAGATTAGATTAGATTAGATTATTGTGGTTACACATTCAAAGCAGTTGACATATATGCAGGTACTTATTTTGTTCCTGGGGCAATGGAGGATTAAGGCACTTGCCTAGGGTCACAAGGAGCAGCGCTGAGACAGTAGCTCTACCACTAGGCCACTCCTATCTGCACATAATGTACAGATGCTGAAAACAGTTATGCCCTTCATTTACAAACAAGACCTCTACCTCGTCTCCTAAGAGAGTCATCTTTTAACTTCCATCACAGAACACTCCTTCATCATTCCACACGGAATATCAGTTTGGCCAAGCAGTTCTACAAAATTTATTCTCTACTTAGTTGCCAACTCTTTTGGTTTTGCCAGGATCATGGTAGTTATTAATAATTCTCTTCTTAGAGGTATGATCCTGGCAGCTGGGGTGTCCTACATATGAGAATATGTTGCCTGTTTATCCTTGGATAAAGCATGGTTACTCACCTGTAGCAGGTGCTACCTGAGGACAGCAAGCAGATATTCCATTTTCTTATCCATGACTTGGTTGTTGATGTGTTTTGCACAAGAATTTGTAATGCTGGACTGTCTTTAATTTTAAAAAATGACTTAAACTCAAAATCAGGCCTATTATGTTTAGCTCTCTTTTTTTTCTTTGCAAACAGGAAACTATTTGATCCTTGATGGGTATGAGATGCTGCAGGAGAGTTCCACTGATGACGAGCTCTCTTCCTCCGTTACACAATGCACTACAAGCAGCCCCTTAACAGACTGTTTCCTCCAAAACCTGGATTTGCCTGGAAATATTCAAGATGATGCAGGCATCGCCCCAAGTGCAGTAGAATTGCTGGGGCAGCACAGCCAGATGGGGGCAGAAGGTCCTTGGTCCAGTCCAAAAATAATACCCTTCACTTCAGCATCTTCTAGCCAGATACTGCAGTACATTCAAACGATAGAGACAGATCTTGAACACTTAAAGGTATATGTGACTCCATCCTAAAATAAATTACTTCCTGTCATTTCCAAAGAAAAGGAAGCTACAGTGAAACTTATGCCATCTGTTGAATTTCTTTTTACTAGCTGGGTGTTTCCTTCAAAATGAGGCATACTTCTGCACTATATTACAACTGCCATTCTGGGTATTTATTTTACTTGCTAAGATCCAATTTATTTGCTAAGTTTCCCTATAAGATGTTTTTCCCCTCTCCCCTAAGATGGGCAAGACTCTCTGACTATATGAATGTGGTAAAAATGTGCATTCTTGCTCCTGTTCGATATTGCCACATATGGGACACAGGCCGTAGAAGTCTGCCCGGCATCGGCCCCTATGCTGGAGTCATCGTCAGCCAGGGCTGCACAAGTCCAGTCCTCGAGATCTACTGGCAGACCAGGTTTTCAGGATATCCACAATGAAAATGCATGAAAGAGATTTGCATACCAAGAAGACAGTGCAGGCAAATCTTTCTCATGCATATTCATTGTGGATAACCTGAAAACCTGGCCTGTCAGTAGATCTCAAAGACCGGATTTGGGCAGCCCTGGCCTAAGCTAACTCCAGCCTATCTCAATCCATCTTGCCACATACTGGATCTAGACCATAAAAGTACATCCAGCATTGGCTTCACTGCTGGGGCTGCCATTTTGCAAAACTCCTGATCATCACAAATGAAGTTAGAGCTCTTGTTCTATAGACTTTTGTACCAATACTGTTTTCTTTTTATTCAGGGATCCTTTGTGTGTATCCCACGCATTTTTGAACTCCATCACTGATTTGCTTCTACCACCTCTCCAGGGAAGGCTTTTCAGGCATCCCCCACCCCCTCTCCGTGAAAAAGTATTTTCTGGCGTTCCTTCTCAGTCTAACCCCCCACAATCTCATCCTCTGTCCTCTAGTGTTACCTTTTGTAGATTAATAATCTTTAAGTGCTTAAATGCCTATATCATATCTCCTCTATCGCTTCTTTCCTCTAGGTCAGTGGTAGGCAATTCCAGTCTTCGAGAGCCGGAGCCAGGTCAGGTTTTCAGGATATCCACAATAAATATGCATGAGATAGATTTGCATCTCAAGGAGGCAGTGCATGCAAATCCATCTCATACATATTCATTGTGGATATCCTGAAAACCTGACCTGGCTCCGGCTCTCGAGGACTGGAATTGCCTACCCCTGCTCTAGGTTATACATATTCAGATATTCAAGCCTCTTCTCATATGTCTCTCAGCGCAATCCAGATATTAATTTTGTTGCCCATATAATAAATTTCTCCGTAATCTGTTCTATTAGTGTTATCTTGTGTTTTTAGGAGAATGGATTATGTCCTACAATTATACAGTTTACTCTCAAAATCACAGCTCTAAATGCTTATGCTTTAAATATATATATTTTCCAAAATATGTTTGTAAAGTGCTCAGACCCTTAATCAAATTAATCTGTGATAACAGACTATGGTTATTGTTGGACCATCATTGCCTCAAACCACTCGCTATGAACAAACTATAGATGTAATAAATTCACTTATCTGGTGTAGCGGGTGTTTGATAGAAGAATTTAACAATAACCATAGTATTATACAAAAAATAAAGATTAATACATCGGGCTTTTGATTTTAGGTTTTAACTAATAAACACCCACAACACAAAAAAATTAAAATAGGTGTTTATGGATAAACATTGGAAAACCTTCACTTCCTTCATGCTCTCTCACCCACTCCTCTTGCCTGCTTTGGATCGTCCACTCAGTTTTTCAGCCTTTTCTGTGCTGAGGACTTTTACTAACACAAACATACCTATTTGATTCCACTAAGAAAAGCACCCAGTAATAGCTTCTCTAGTTAACAAGAACAATAATTAGCTGGAAAATAGCAACTAAATTTATAAACACCTAAGAATAGAAGCCTTATTAGTTAAAGCAAACTAAACAGTGGAGTAACATGGCAGCCACACTGCTTTGGCCTACTTCTACGCATGATTTTTTAAAAATATATATGCTGATTAATAGAACTTGGTGGTTTTATGTTGCAGGGGATAGAGGACAGTTACCATACGCTTTGCCAGAGGATGGCTGGATCTGCACTTCTAGATGAAGCTTCAGGTATGTTAGAGTTTGAGCTGTTAATTGCTAAGATCTAGATCAGGTTAAACTGATCAAAGTTCATAATATTTCAGACAAAAGATGCCTGAGATTCCACTTCAGAATCCATCTCTCCAAGGTAGTGTTTCCAAAACGCCGAAATCTGGCTGATCAAAACTAGAAAGACCAGGCTGTGAGGCAGGAGAAGATTAGAAAAGCTGAACTTTCAACCCAAAAGTGCTCCGCCATTTTTTATAATCCTGGGCATTATATCAATTTCAAAAGTTCAGCTTTATAGAATTTTTTTAACGTCTGGTTTCTGTACTCCTTTTTCATGTATATTTTTTTATATTGCAGTAGATTTGGAGACACTGCGGACTATAAGATCTTGTAAATAAGTATACAACAGCATTTTGCTCTTTTCTCTTCTACCTATTTTACAGCAGGTTGACTACGGCTCTTTATTTATGAGTCTTCTCTTTCCTCACTTGGAACCTGCTTGTTTATGAAAGTCAAAGCATTTTATTACATCATCATAACTTTTATGGTAACGTTTGGCTGTTGCTTGAGTGCACTGAACTGCAGTGTTCTTGACCCTATCATGGTAAGAGCATAAGAAAAGCTTTACTGGGTCAGACCAATGGTCCGTATAGCCCAGTATTCTGCTTCCATCAGTGGCAAATCCAGGTCACAAGTACCTGGCAGAAACCCAATAGTAGCAACATTCCAGAATCCCTAAGAGTCAGATAGTAGCAACATTCCATGCTACTGATCCCAGGGCAAGCAGTGGCTTCCCCCATGTCTCTCTCAATAGCAGATTATGAACTTTTCCTCCAGGAACTTGTCCAAACCTTTTTTTTTTAAACCCAAACACCCTAACCGCTGTTACCACATCCTCTGGCAACAGGTTCCAAAGCTTAACTATCCTTTGAGTGAAAAATATTTCCTCCTACTTGTTTAAAAGTATTTCCATGTAACTTCATTGAGTGTCTCTTAGACTTTGTATTTTTTGAAAGAGTAAAAACTCGATTCACTTTTACCCATTCTACATCGCTTAACAGTTTTGTAGACCTCTATCATAATCCCCCTCAGCCATCTCTTTTCCAAACTGAAGAGCCCTAATCTATTTAGTCTTTCCTCATATGAGAGGAGTTCCATCCCCTTTATCATTTTGGTTGCTCTTCTTTGAACCTTTTCTAATTTCACCATATCTGGTTTTCTGTTTGGGTTTTCAAATGGATTTGTTAACAATAGTTACGAATCTCATTTTAATACCTGAATTATGCTAAAGAGAACTTCCCTCTAGAGCTCATAGAACAGCGTTTCCCAACCTTTTCAAGCCCAAAGCGCACTTACATTTCAAAAACAGTTTCAAAACGAGGAACACCAGCTTCCATGGAACAGGCAGTAGGGATATGGGAGAGGACTCCACATAACCAAAAAATAAAAAGCAAAATCTGTAATTACTCAAAGAAGGGCAGTGTATGCTACACCATGCGAGGCCTGGTCATTTATGATCCGCATGCTGCCCATTTAATTTTCACTCTCCTGGGCTCATGTTATACCTAGAATGTGCTCGTACATAAAAAAGCTCCTCATTTAAGATTCATCACTTAGTCTGTCATTGCTGTGAGATGCTAAGGGCAAAACTTCTTGCACTGGTCTGGACCAAAGCATCAAGAAGCAGTGACTTTTTTTTTTTTATGGCACACTGGGTGGGAATTACTGAGTAAAATATATATACAGACATTTGAAAGTTCTTTTTAGTTATGATCAAGTTTAATTTTATTTTGATATACCGCCTTCTCTGGACATTTTTTGACATAAGAATAGCGATACTGGGTCAGGCCAATGGTCCATCTTCTTCCACAATGGCCAGTTCAGGGCACAAGTACCTGATCTTTGGTGGCTCTTGTTAGAATTTTCTTTCTATGAATTCATGATCTTGTGTCGACATCTGCTGTTATTTTTGTTGTTTTGTTGTTTTTTTTATTCCTTCCAGATAAAAGTTAAGAGTGGCATCGTAGGAGCTTGCTGATTTATGGACACGAGTATCTGTCTTGCACTGCCACAGCCATGCTCCTGCAGAAGCTTTAGAAGGAGGATCTTCTCTAACCATCCGTGCACTACTGTTGGCTGAAGCAGTTAATTGGACTATAAGGCATGGCATGAGCAAGACTAGGTTGGAAGTAGTGCTGTGGAGCAGAACATCTGTTCTAGTCTCTCGGAGAGGTTCTGTTGTCCTCTAGCCAGCCTCTCCCAACTTAACCTTTTTTTGTTTTCACTAAAAAAGAAAACCAAATGTACAGTGCTTTGGGTGTTGGATATAAAACTGTATTTAGACTTTAAAAGAAAAATCTGATGTATTTATTTGACTTTATGTATCAAAAACACGTTTTATTTTATTTTTTTCTTTTTCTGATAGTGAATGATTTAGCCATAAACATGCAGTGGATTCTCCTAGTAGGGGACAGAGCTGCATGTGGCTCAGGGAGGAAGACACAGATCAGCACACAGTAACACTGAAGGACCCTGCTTTGCAACAAGGCATGCTGTGGCTGTTATATGTAGGCAGCAGGAATAACCTATTCCTCTGGTATTTGCATAGATGGGCCAGGTTCTGTGTTTGAATAGGAATAGCATCATGATGTGATTAGAACATTGCATATTCCCTCTCACTTTCGGTATAAGAAGACTGGGAAAGTGTAGAATATTCTGGTCTGCATACACCTAAGTGAGATGAAGAAATGCAAAAAGACTGTAGCAAGAGGACTGTCAGATCACTGCTGAAGTACGAGTTCCTTCTGAGACAGACACTACTGCTTTTTGGCCAGTATGTTCTAGTGCCTGCTCACCTGACTCAGTTTTGCACTGATTCTATGAACAAGCTGTAATAGGTAAGCCTCCTACCAAGGACTGGCCCCATGCAAGTTCTGTCCACTGCCAGAACTTATTAGCAACATGACTGGGGCATGTTTAATTTTGGTCAGATTTCCAAAAATCTTATTTGCATCAGGTAGACAATCTTCTGACCAGTGTGTAAGAAAGCCAGACAAATTAATGTGCCAAATAGAAAAACCTTTTAGTGTTTACAGATCATGGGGGCAAAAGTATAAAATGCGCTAAAAATGAGACACCAGATTCAGCACGCTGAGCATGAATTCTCTAAAGGAATCAAATACTAACATAAGTTGGCATTGACATACTAACATTCAGACGTGCCCACTTATATGACATGAGTAAATGCGCATGACTAAGTGTGACACTTCAGCACACAAATGTCAGTATTCTGTAGCTTGCTTTCGTAAATTTTGGAGCCACCCATGACTTGTCTTCGTGAATACCTCCCTCGCAGTTGCGCGCTGTGGGAGTTGCACGGTAAGATTACAGAATACTGCTAAGTACATCCCCTAGCACTTTTGTGTGTAAAGTGTCAGTATTCTGTAATCTTAACACAGAAAGTAGTGCCTAAATTTAAGGGGCAAGTGTATTACTGTGTTGTGGGATACTGCCGCTTGAATCCTCCATTCTAAGGTAGGAAATCTGTGTTTATAGGGACCATTCTCTTTCAAACTGCACCACCTCTATTCCTGATCAATGCCTTAGAATGTAAATAGTATACGCAATAATTCCTCTGTGTTCCACTTCTATTTTTCTATTCCCTACTACATATACTGTGTATCCTGAAAGGAGAAATTATTCTTATTTGTTAATTTTCTTTTCTTTAGTCCTACCAGAGCAGTCCAGAACTTGTGGTGAAGGTGTGGCTCACTGGTAGAGCTCCTGAATCTGCATCCAGAGGTTGTGAGATCAAATTCCAGTGCTGCTCCTTGTGACCCTGGGCAAATCACTTAATCCTCCAGTGCCCACTGCTTTGAATGTCGGCTTTGAAATGCCAAAGCCACAAAAAGATGGTATACAAGTCCCCATTCCCTTCCCAGATGTGTGGAGACAGAGATTCTAGAATTCTGGGCTCTACCCTATGAAGGCACCATGCAGGTATTTCTGATTACAAAGCAGTGGATATAGGTGATTTGCTTTTCTTAAAAGCTATAATAAACTTCAAGCAATAACCAATAACTTTGAATACATAAAAAGAAACTATATTCCTCAGAAAAGCATTGAAACTGTATCTTCACACAAGAAAGATGTGGAACAATTTGACAAGCTTCTGGAAGGTCTGATAAGACTAAAGGAAAGATAATTAAGAGAGAAGAATAATTTTTCTTTCCCTGGCAGCCTTACCAGTCAGTCCAGAACTTGTAGGATGTAATAAAGCACTTAAAAGGAATGGGAAACTGATGCTGCTCCTCTGAGCATCTCACTCTCAAACAAAGTTTCTGCTCATATTGCCAAATTAACTCTATAATGCTTTGCAGAAGTGTGGTGAGAAGACCAGGTAGCTGCTTTATAAATATTTATAGGAGCTACTGCCCATGACTCTGCCCAAGAAGCAGCTATTCCTTTGGTCAAATGCACTTGAAACCCTTGAGAAGGGTTGTTTACCTTTTACGATATAAGCAGATGGAATCATTTCCTTGAGCCAGTAAGATATATTAGCCTTACTATAGAAGCTGCTTCACTTTTTTGGGGAGCCTTCGAAGAGAGCAAATAATCTAGCAAATCATCTAAAATCATTAGTCACATCTCAATATCTAATAAGGTCATGACATACATCTAACAAATGTAGCACTTTAAATTTCTCAACATAATCAACTTTGTAAAAGGAAGGGTCATAGTAGATGGCAGCAGATAGAGACCTACATGATCCATCCAGCTTCCCTCAAATGAAAAGAAGAGACCACTTTGGAGAATGCAAAGTGAACAGTGCTAATGGAAACTCCAGCTTCTGTAAACTGAAAAAAAGGATTCCTGCATAAAAAATATTGTAACTGAGACATGCCTCACTGAGGAGATAGCAAACAAAAATACCGTCTTAAGATTGAAATCTTTTAACTGAAGGTCAGAAGAATAGAGGCCAGTGTCTTTAAAACTAGATTCAAATTCCATTCTGGACAAGCAGTGTTCAAGGGGGGATGAATGTGACAACCCCCTTGAAAAGATGAATTAACATAACATAAGAATAACCTTACTGGGTCAGACCAATGGTCCATCAAGCCCAGTAGCCCGTTCTCATGGTGGCCAATCCAGGTCCCTAGTACCTGGCCAAAACCCAAGGAGTAACAATATTCCATACTAGATGTAGATGAACTGCTAAAGAAGACTTCTGTAGGCTACTCTGAAACAAGGTAAAGCTGAAACTGAATTTTTAAGGATCCCAGTGCCAAACCTTTAGAAAAGGCCATCTTGAAGAAAGGCTGAAATCTGGGCAATGAAAACTGCAAAGGGTGAAATAGCGCTATTTGTGCGCCAATATTTGAACAAATACCAAATCTTGAACTGGTAGCAGAAGTTGAATGTTTTCAAGCCTGAAGCAATGTGGATATCACATTTTTTGAATAACCTGTGTGTCTTAAATAGACCTGTCAAGAGGTGTAAGAGAGAATGGAGTTGGATCTTCATTAGTATTGGCCCCTGATGTAGAAGACCTTCTTTGTATGGGAATAGTAATGACCTGTCCAAGTTGAGTCGAATAAGGTCCACAAACCAGGGTCTCTTGGGCCAGAAGGGCATTACAAGAATTACTGGCCCATGATGAGTTGAAATCCTTTGAACTACTCAGCCTAGCTTGGTAAAGGTGGAGAAACATAAATTAGACTGTTCAATGGTCAGAGTTGAAGTGAGGCATCCACGCTCTCGGATCCTGATACTGGAAAAACTTCAATGATACTCTTTATCGTCATGAGATCTATTACTGGACCATCCTTCTAGTTGGTTATCAAATCAAAGGTCTTGAATGATAACTCCCACTCTCCCAGGTCAAGGGAGCGCCTGCTGAGAAAAGACTGCCTGGGCGTTCTCCTCCCCAACAATGTGTGCTGCTGATGGTACCAGAAGAAGACACTGTGCCCAGAGCTTTGCTTCTTGAGCTATAGCTACACTTTTGATACCTTCTTGCTTCTTTATGTGCACAATCACTGTAATGCAGCCCTCTTCTTTTCTTTTCAGTATATTTAGGAGAGACTGAAGCACCAGGCAAACTGCCCTAAACTCTAATCGACTGATGGACCAAGTACCCTGAGACATTTGATCCTGGCAATGAGCTCTTCAGCTGTACAAGCTGGCATCCATAGTTACCATTGTTCATTTGAAAGAATGCAAATTTAGACTTCATAGCAAATTGTGATATTGAAGCCACCACCTCATGCTGAGCTTTGCTTGAAATGTCCAGGGCAGATGGTATTCTAGACTCTGTTCAGAGATGGATGATAAGTTGAGAGGATAATTTTTTAGAGGTATCATGAGAGCTTACACCCACGGCACCAAGTGCTAGGTCACTGCCGTGGATCCGAGAACCTGCATATAGGCCTAGGCCCAAGGTTCATATTGAAGTAGAAGACTTTTGATCTGAGTTTCAAATTTCATATGTCTCTATATTGGAAGATACATGATCCCTAACTTGATGTTGAATTCACCCCTAAGTACTCCAGTTCTTGAGACAGTTATATCTTGCTCGTGGGAAGAATGATCACCTACTCTGAGACTGCAAGAGGTGAAGTACTTGAGCTGTTACTTGTAAGGTTTCCTTGAAGGCACAAATGAGTCAATCATCCATATAGGGTGTACTGCCACAACAGCTATCACCTTAGTAAAGGTTCCTGGTGCTGTCGCTAACCTAAAGGGCATTGCTGAAAACCGAAAATATTTGCCATGAATCACAAATCTCAAGAATCTCTGATGCAGCAGCCAGATGGGAATATTTAAGTAAGCTTCTTTGAATCCAAGAAAATTTGAAATCCTCATTGTACTACACTGAACATGGATCTTAAGGTTTCCATCTGAAGTGCTTTTACTTTTAAAGCGCAGTTTACACCTTTGAGATCTAATATTGGATGAAAGGTTCCTTCCTTTGCTGGCACAATGAATTATATTGAATATCCTCCTGTGCCCCTCTCACTTAAAGGAATTGTTACTATTGCTCTTAAATTGAGAAAACTTTGAAGAGCACCCTACACAGCTTCTACTTTGACAGGAGAATAGCACGGAGGAAGAAGAAACACATCTGGGAGATTAAGAAAAAGTTCCAGTGTGTAGCCAATTTGAATAACATCCAAGACCACCCTAACAATGTGTGCTGCTGATGGTACCAGAAGATGGTAAGATATAATTTGGGTCTACTCTTCCCCCCAAAAAAACCCTCTGAACTGCTCTGAAGAGGGGAGCCTTCATTGGGTAGGCTTCAGCGCTTTGGAGAGACAATATTCTGAGAGGTTCCTTTTGGTTTTGAAATCTAGAACAGTAGTAGGATTTTGATTTCCTAGGTCTAATCTCCTTACTTCTCTAAATGTAAGTGTAGAAGTCTTTTTGAGAATGGCTGATCTTCTGGCAATCTTTGTAGCTTAGAGCCTCCCAAATCCTTCACCAATTTATCAAGATCAAAGAGAAGCTTACCCCTGAAGAGAAGCCTCCTAAGCATAGTTTTACATTTGCAGACCAATTCTGAAGCCACTGGAGCCTTCAAGAGGAAATAACAAGCACCATACCTCTAGCCAAAGCTCTAAGTCATAATGAGCATCTTCTTTGTAAATTAAAGGAATCTGCTGAAATATCCTATGAATTAGCAGAGAAAAACCTTGTCTTGCTGAACCAAAAGGAGATGGGCTCTTGCAATGTATACAGTATTTATTGCTGCTTGAAGACTCAGAGCTGATAAGTGAGACACTTGTTTGAGAAGGGTTTATATATTTCAACCTTGCAGATCGTGTAGAGGAACCTCCTTCAATTGGAATAATAGTTGCCTGTGGATGTGTGTAACCGCAGTTATTAAAGTATCTAATTTAATTTCTCCTCAGACAGTAAAGGATACAGCTTTGCCATGGCTCTGCCAACTTTAAGTCCCACTTCAGAGGCATTTCACTTGTAAGTGATAAGACTTTGAATAGCTTGATGAATCAGAAACGTTTGATAGGACCTCTTTGCCTATGAGTATAGGATTTCCAGAAAAAGAGGAGTATGGAAATGCTGAGGAACCCAAGGTAACTGAAAATTGTAGATGGCAATTCCTCTTTGCAACTTCAACTGGGAGCTTTCCTTCTAACTGGTCCCACACCAGTCTAGCTTTTGTTACCACAGACTCCCCAAGGTCTGATGTTCCTGCAGACATAAAATAAGATGGATTTCCAATCTTCTAATGCTTGTAAACATCTGCACTTTGCTTCAGATAGGTCAGCATGATCCCAAGAAACTGTAAAAGGTTATGGAGCCTGAACTTTTTAAGAGTGCTTTAAATAATTTTTTTTTAAACCACCTTTGAGAAGTAACAACTTGCTGTGAAGCAATATAGGAACTAAAAGGATTTACAGACATTTTGGCATCTGTGAAATCTCATCTGAAGCACAATATTTGCCCAAGGTGTTTCAAATTCCTCACAGACTAGAAGTGGATCTTAAGAAGGGACGTAGGAAGCAAGCTTTATTGAAAAACTGACCCAGACCATGTTTTGGGACTATGCCTGCATTGGGGGATCGGTTGCAAAAAAAAAATATTATTAAAAAAGTGAACACAAATATAAATGTGCAAATATAATACTATGTCAAATAGAATTAAAAACAAACAAATGATTCTAACAGCATGAAAAAATTATAAATAAACACATAGGGCCTATTATTTAGCCAGCAGCGATCAAAATTTTGCTGACTGCTGCCAGTATTAAACTCAGAAATTCAATGCCAGGCTATGTCCAGGCTCCGACATTGAATTTCCAGGTATAAGGAGTCGACTAAAACATAGCCAGTGAAGCACAATATTCGGCATTTAACCAGCTATGAAGAACCACATAAAGATTGGTCTGCATTTTATGCAGCCCTAATTATGCAGTCATCTTAACCAGTTAAGTCCCAGATATTTGTTCTTAACAGGCTAAGTGCCCCTTATACAAAGCCACGGTAGTGATGCTGCCTTGGTAAATGTACTGAAGCCTATAGGAATTGAATGGGCTATGGTGCATTTATTGCGCCAGCATCACTGCTAGTTTGGAAAAGGGGCCCTAAGGGACTGATTCTCTTTTGGATGTCGACATCAGTGGCTACCGATCGTCTGTCAGTCATACATTGGGTCCAAAACAGAATCGCATCTACAGTGCCGGTCAGGCACCCAAAATGTAGGCCAGCATTTAAGGCATCTGTCTTGTGTCTACATAGATGCAAAGCAACGCTTAAGCCCACCCAAGGCCACCTGGGTGAAGCCACACCCACCCCCTGCAGTGGGCATGCTTCGAAGGCCTACAGTGTGAGCATCCTGCCTTGGGAGAGTTTTTTCTTAAAACGTGCATCCCGATTGGCTACCAGACGGCAGTAGGATGCCTACTGCCACCTGGGATCAGGCCACCTGGGATCAGGATGTGCATTTTCGAGAATCAGGCCCCAAGTGCTGACTCTGCCCCAGAACACCCTCAAAATAGGCAGTATAGGCTTGAATGCTAACCGTACATTTTTAGCAGTACTAGCCAGATAAGTACCATTGAAAATGCTTGGTTAGCTCTAAACAGGTGATTTAAATCAGTGTTCTTCAACCACCGGTCCATGGACCAGTGCCGGTCCACAGAAATTTCCTGCCGTTCCACAGGACCAGTACGTGCATCAGGCCCAAAACAGTGTTCTTCAACTGCCGGTCCACCGTGCGATCGATGCAGCGTTATCTTTGAGCCAGCTCCCTCTTCCTAACTGATTCAGTGCACAAAGCCACGGGCAGTGGCTCCTACGGGCATCCTAAGCCTGAACCGGAAGCCTTCTCTCTGACGTTGCAACGTCAGAGGGAAGACTTCCAGATGAGGCACTGGACGTGCAAGGTGCAATTAGTACTATTATGGGGGCGGGTTCTGGGGTGGAGATTGGGTAGAGATGGGCGGGGTCTGGCCCACGACTTAGCCCAGTGTTCTTCAACCGCCGGTCCATGGACCGATGCCGGTCCACAGAATAATTATTTTATTTCTGCCGGTCCATAGGTGTAAAAAGGTTGAAAAACATTGATTTAAATGGCCAGGAGCCCCTCTCCTAGCTGTTTAACTCTTTTTTTTAAATTTTGTTTTGAAACATTTTTATTAAGAAGCAAACAGACAAACAAATTCAATACAACCAAGCAATATCCAAAAACAGAGCAAAAATACAGCACACAGTCCAACACACAGAGGTTGTTTGGGGGGGATGGATGAGTTCTTGTCTTGTTTGACTGTGGGGGGGAAACTATAATAGGGGGAGTAACTCATTTTTAATATCAGGCCTGTAGTGGGATACTAGGAGTTAACAGGCAACATCAATTAATAAGACATTATACATTTTGATTAGATAAGTATACGTGAACAAAACATGTTCCTCAACTTGCTAAATGCAGATGGATAATCCAGAAATGCAATTGTACGAAGTATAAAAATAACGTGAGCATTTAAATTCATCAGTCAAAGCTGGAGTACATCAAAAGCTCAAAAATTTGATGGAACTAGTTTTAAAGATGCTGATATTTTCAAATCTGTTATTTAAAATATATTTTAGCTCCACCAAAGAAAAGGTTGGACTATTAAAATGTATATTATTAGCTGCTTTAATATTAAAAATGGATTTAAAAATCACAACAGTTTTTAGTTTAAAAAATCATAAAAGCTTGAAAGTATAATCGAAATCACTGTAATATGTGATTACAAATAGATGATAAAAATGTATATAAGTTTTTTTTGTAATATATCCCTGATGCAGGCATAACCCTGAAACATGGCCCATGTTGAGTCTTCAATAGTGTTTGTTTCCTATATTCTTTCTTGAGGCTCACTGGTTTTCTTCTGATGTGCTCTGTTTACTGTGCTGTTGGTTCCCTCTGTCCTGGTACATTATGTCCCATAGACCAGGCCAGGTATCATCCCTTTGTCAGTTGAAGACTGGGGAGATATGTCTATCTTTCCCAAGGATTCAACCCAGGAAGAGCAAGCGGGCAGACACAGGAGCAAGTGCCAAATCTCTGCTCTTACCAGAAATGCTATTTTTTTTTTTTTTTTTGAGAAGCTGGGCTGGTACTAGAGTCCAAAAAGAGGAAGGTCCTACCAGACAAGTAGAGCAGTCTCTTATAGCTGTGCATTTCCTTCTATACTGTAAATAGTGCTTGGCACATTTCATGGGAGATGTGCCTTAAATTTACCTCAGGCGCATCAGCCGCCAATATAAATCAAGGCTGTTCCTATGGTCCTACCTTGGAAATCTGTCACAGTAATAAACATGTTGAAGAAATAACAGAAAACCTGGGCTCCCCGAGAATGACTTTGAGAGAGGGAAGAAGCACCTAGCCACACAAGAAATAGAGAGAAAACTTACAGTTTAAAATTTCCTTAGCGAGGATAAAAGAACTTCTCTTGCTTTCAGACATGGAGCTGAGACAGTGAGCACCAAAACCACAGCTCAACAGCAGTAAACTCCCCCCCCCCTGGAAAAATCACTTAAGGCAAAAATTCTCAGACTCCTCTGTGATGTCCATTTGATTCCAAATTAAATGTATAAAGATATCTAGAGAGAGAGAAAAAAAATATATGTCGCCCATCGCCATCTGCTGGAGACGGATAAATACTGAATGCCTGAAAATTGTATGGTGACCTTTTTAGGGTAGAACCTAGAATTTTAGAATCTTTTTCCACACATGCTGACTGTTGGGCACAGCCTACAAGTTGTCGGACTGGTCTGGTAATGGCACTAAGGAACTAAAACATACTTATTAACCACCCTGAATAACTGTTGCACAATACAGATTATACAATATTAGTTTTTTATTTTTTAAAAAAGTAAGCACATTTAGGGCCTGTTTTAAAAAGCCACGCAGTAACAGCCCCGAAGCCTATAGAGATTTAAAGGGCTTCGGGGCCATTACTGTGTGGCTTTGTAAAACAGGCCCTAGGTAATGTTTGGGGAGCTGGGTTAAAATGGAGGTAGCTGACCAAACTTATAGAATTACAAAGAAGGATGTGACCAAGGTTTCAAAGAAGCCAGTCCTCCCAATTACACTGAGTTGCATTTACAAAATAGACAAGTGGGCATCCTGCCAAGGGACAGTGCAGTATTCTTACTGTTATTGTTAATAGATTTGTGTTCCCGCTAGACTATTTTATTTGCTTTGTATGTCATACAATCATGTACTCTTAACAGATTACCTAAGCAAAATTCTGGAAGTATTCTTTAAAAAGAATCTTTATTAATAACCTGTATTTTTACTGCTCATATTTGGGTGTCAGACTTTACTGTTACAATAATTATGCAGATGTAAGTTTGTAAAATAGCTCTTTAATGCAATACTTCTTTTTTTTGGGCTCTGGGGAAATAGAAAAGTGTTTAAATATTAAATAAGCTTACATAAACTGAGTCGGATCAATATCTTATTTCATGTGTGTCGTGTGCATTCTGCTTTCCCTCTATATGAACGCATTCTCTGAGCAAAGTTATTTTAATCTTAAGATATGGGCAAAGCCCCCCAGCCTCCTATGATGCTTTGTCAGCCCCATGGTTAAAAGTGCAGCAGTCCAGGCAAAAGCAGAGAGAGTTGATGAAGGCCTTCCCAAACCTGTCTTGGGGACACCAAGATGTATTTGCATCATATTACATAAAAGTTTATTTATATCCCACAATACCTTTCGGTTCAATGCTGTTCACAAAAAATAAAAACTGAACAATCAAGTGAGTAATAGATATCAGTTAACATATCTTGACAGCTCATATCAATCTTCAATAAATTTAGAATACAGATACATTTTTAATAGCGTTCTAAAATGCATATAAGATAATGAAGCCAACAGTGAGAGGCTAGAGAAACTGGGCCTCTTCTCCCTTGAAAAGAGGAGACTGAGAGGGGACATGATCGAAATATTCAAAATAACGAAGGGAATAGACTTAGTAGATAAAGACAAGTTGTTCACCCTCTCCAAGGTAGAGAGAACGAGAGGGCACTCTCTAAAGTTAAAAGGGGATAGATTCCGTACAAACGTAAGGAAATTATTCTTCAGAGAGTGGTAGAGAACTGGAATGCTCTTCCGCAGTCTGTTATAAGGGAAAACACCCTCCAGGGATTCAAGACAGTTAGACAAGTTCCTGCTGAACCAGAATGTACGCAGGTAAGGCTAGAGGCAGAGCACTGGTCTTTGACCTAAGGGCCACCGCGGGAGCGGACTGCTGGGCACGATGGACCACTGGTCTGGCCTAGCAGCGGTAGTTGTTATATTCACTAAAGGTTGAAACTCAGAATCCCATTTGGCAACCTTTTATAAAAGGAAAAGCAGAAAATGAAGGGTTGCGCAAAGAACTGAGGTAACAGAAATAGAAACATGACATCAGATAAAGGCCAAATGACCCATCCAGTCTGCCCATCTGCAGCGTCCACTATCTCCTCATCTCCCTATTGGCTAAGGCTGTTAACATTTGCATCCCCTCTTCCTATAGGCTAAGGCTCTTTACACCTGTATTGTGATGTCATAGAACTTTATGGTTATAGAAACATTGTAACTTGATGGCAGATAAAGGCCAAATGACCCATCCATTCTGCCTATCTGCAGCATCCACTGTCTCCTTTTTTCCCTAAGAGATCCCACATGCCTGTCCTACATTTTGTTGAATTCAGACACTGTCTCCACCACCTCTACCGAAAGACCCAACAGTTTCCACCTGCTTCTTTGAGCTTCCAGCTTACAATCGGAACAAGGGCTGGGAACCAACTCCATAATCCTTCATCCAGGAATTCTCATTTTTAACATTACTGCCATCATGAGAGCCAACTTTTCAAAATGATCGGGGGTGCTCAACTCACCACAAATTACCAAGTCCATATATAGGAAATTAAAGCATGGTGGGTTGTAAACACAACTGACCAGGCTCTCTTTAAATGAAGCGCAAAGCAGGGAGGACTTGTGGTAAAAGAAATGGTAGGGGTAGCATTGCAAGTGACACCAGTCCCTCTTCCTCCCCAACCCATCGCCAAAATTGACCATCCTACTTCCAGTCCATCTAAACCACACTTATGCTATGTCTTCCAGGCCACTTTGGTCCATCTATATAACCCATATTCTCCTTCCTCCCAATTGGTCTTCCATAGTCTCTCTTCCCTACCTAACCTGTGCACACCATGCACTTTCTTTTCTCTCGGACTATCCCTAGTTCTTTCTCAGTCCCTTCCTGCCATAATGTCTTCTTCCTCCCATCATCTTCTTGTTTTCCCCTCACTTTTCTCCAGTGCAGTCTGACTTTTGTTTTGGGGTAGGATACTTAATATCCCTCCCGTACCTACTCCACTCCCTCATTCTATACTCTACCTCCTGATCTAATCTGCCTTGCTCCCTACTAATTCCTTCCCCATTGGGTTTGTTCCCACTCTCTTGGTCAGTGCCCCTCCCCTGCAGACTAGGCTCATCCATCCCTCATACTTCCTATGCAGATTCATTGCACATGTCAAAATTTTTATCCCCACCCTTCCTGGCAAAGATCATGTTCCTACTCCCTCTTACCAGAGCCCCAGACACCGTTCATATCTAGAACTCACAGACTTAAATGCAATAACAGTTCCATATTCAGAAAGGCCCTATGAGCTGCTCCACCACCTGCATGCACAAATCCTGGAAGCTCAGCAATCATTTACTCCACAGCCCCTAAGGCCACATTTGCATGTGGTACTTCTTGCTCTCAGATTGAAAATCCCAAAGATCAAATGCTGAAAAGAAAATCTGTGAAACATAAAGGTATGCATTCATATCAACCCACTATATGCCAGCCTACCTGCTAAAGCTTTACCAGTTATAAAGTAAATGTTTGACTTAGGGAGCTGAGTTAGCACCGACTAGTGCCCTCTGCAAAAATGGAAATTGGCACCTCAATTGGTGGTAACAACTTTGGCACAATGCCCCGCCTTTATTAGTGGTGATTTCATATAACAATCCCTCTTACTCCCTCCATTCTCTGTCCAGCACCATTAAACCCCCACTCCGCTTTTTTCATGGTCCACATTAAGAGGAAGGATATAGGGATGGCAACCGCTATAGCAATATTCTATCATTCATGGTGCCCTGCACAGCCACACAGGTCATAGGCCCCAGAAGCTAGCCTATAGCAGAGCTGTGCTAGGAATGAGATTGGAAATCCAGGACTTAGTATATCTGAGCCAAGAGGAAAATCAAATTTCACCCATCTCTCCTGTAACCTCTTTCTGCTGCTGCATAATGAGCCCACTTAGTCCCACACCAGTTTCTCCCATAAGATGTAACAGGGGAATGGCATTTTTGTAAAAACAGGAAGATGGTGTTACTCTCTATTCCCCTTTTAATCTGAGACAATTTGAGGTCTCTACATTTCAGCGCTGCCAAAGTAGTCATTTTAAAGGTATTTTTCAGACTATGGCGTCAAATACTAGGCAGCCATTCAGAAGTGGCATGCGCCTATGCAGCAGCGCGCTTGTGCGCCTCTGGCCCCGACATACCGGTAATCAGCAGGCAGCTGTCCAGCGAAGCACCAGCGACCTGCACAATTAGGAAGTGTCGCAGGCCCAGGCAGCGCGCTTGTGCGCCGCAGACCCTGACATAATCAGCAGGCAGCCGTCCACCAACCACCACAATTTAAAGGTACCGTCAGGGGGCTGGGATGGAATTTAAAGGTGCTGGGAGGTATGTAAAAATGATGATTGATTGGGGGTTGGGCTTGGACGGAATTTAAAGGTGCCGGGAGGCTGGGACGGAATTTAAAGGTACTGGGGGTATGTAAAAGTGATGATTGATTGGGGGGAGGGGGCTGGGACAAAATTTAAAGGTGCCGGGGGCTGGGATAGAATTTAAAGGTTCTAGGGGGTATGTAAAAGTGATGATTGATTGGTTGGGGGGAGGGGCTGGGATGGAATTTAAAGGTGTCAGGTATATATTAGTGTACAATTTGGTTCAGAATGTGTTTTTTTTTATCTTGTTTTCCTCCTCTAAATCTGGGGTGCGTTTTATGGAGCAAAAAATACGGTACATAATATGCAGTTTACAGGATAAATTTGAAATAGTTACAGTGCAAGATTTATCAATATAAGTTTTTATTCTGATGTGACACATAATCGATATACATTAATATTTCTTTGTAATCTATCGGCCTTGGGCAAGGGAGTTAGGTGAAGAGGTGTGTTTTTGTTGCTTTTCTAAAGCTAAGGAGTCCTTTAAGTGATCTGATCTGTGTTATACCATCAGCATAGTTATAATGTTTAATATGCTGTTCAGTCAATCTTATACCTAAAGAGGACAGGTAGATGTTAAAAAGAGAGGGGAATCCCACAGGGATTACACCACATACAGGTCAATAACTCTCCAGATTTCACCTGGTAACTTCATGAATGCAGGAAACCTCTGAACCAGTGAATAACATTTTCACAAAGTCCAAAGACATCAAAACAAAAAAAGGAAGTATTTTATGATCAACAAGATTAAATGCACTACTTAAGTCTATTTGCAAGACCAAAGCACCTAGTCATCTGCTAAATAAACCATGTATGTAATCCAGATGCCAATAACATCTCAGTGCTGTATAAAGGTCTAAAACCTGATTGACAATCATGTAAAAGGGCATATTCCTCCAGATAATCGTGGAAATGAGCCAATCCTAACAGCTTTACAAATAATGGAGTTATAACTAAGTAATAGATTCTTTAATGATTTTTAATAATTGAGGGTTATTGTAATATGGCCCTTATTTACAGGAAGATTCCCTTGTTCTAGAATAATAGAAACCCACTCAAAAAGATGTTTGAAATTTCAGCAAAGCTGTCTGCACTAATGCAGATGAACAATGATCTATGGAACAGTAAGAACGCTCATACTTAGTAAAGAGCTGCTTAAATAACAACCAATGCGGGTTCCTAAAGAAACTCCAAGTCATATTGTCTGGACAGGAATTCTCTGTTTTCACCAGTAAATTGTCACTACACTCCATTAACATCTTACATGACATTCCAAAATCCTGCACCTTAGAACTAAAGTGCCAAGGAATCAGGAGATGGATGACTCTTCTGAGTTGACTGCTTAGAAGTAGTCAGAAATTAGCTTAAATAACATTTAAGGAGCGTTTGTTTCTCCTTCAACTTTCTCTTGTATTCATGCACCACATCTCTCCATTGTTTCTTGACATCATCCCTTCCATCTTTATGCAAGGCATGCTCCAATTGTCTAACACAACACTTCAAAGCAAGAGGTTCACCATCGAACCATTTGTCCAACTTGTGCAGAAATTTAATAATAGCTTTGGGGCTATATCATCATGAATCTGTATACTTAAAGCCTCCCATAGAGGACAGAAAACAAGGGTTGGAATCATAGTGTGCTCAAAAAGAAGCTCCATCTATGGGATCCCTTGCATAAACTTGATCAGCTGGTAAGCGGTCAACAGTTTTCCTCTGCTGCCAATTTAGATTAAATCTGTACATAAAATGATCTGACCAATGACACAGAGACAAATTTTCCCCATCTACATGGGACAGAACTCGCAGGGACATTGAGAGAAGAACATAAGAATAGCCTCACTGGGTCAGACCAATGGTCCATCTAGCCCAGTATCCCATCTTCATGGAGGTCAATCCAAATCACAAATACCTGGGAAAACCCAAACTAGTAGCAGCAAGGGGGATGGGGACAATTTAGTCCTTGTGTCATTCCCTAGTATCCACATCCCATCTGATACACAAATAGTTGAAAATAAAACATCTTTAGCAGATGTTATTAAATCTAAATGTGACCTTTCTGATATGTTGAAGAAAAGGGGGAATGAAATAATCCAACAACTGGAGAAAGACCAACAAGTCCCTTGCCATGGAATCATCACTCCTTTCTAGGTGTAGGTTTATGCCTCCCAGTAGTAAACAGTGTGAAATTGAAAGTGAGTTATTAAAAATAAAATTACAAAAATCATCCCAAACACCAGTCCATTTCTCTGGAGGCATATAAAAAAATAATAACTGTGAGAGAATCATATGGATATCCTGAAAATTAAGACTGACTAAGCCCTGGCCTAAGGTGGAGCACTGTTGATGGTCACCACTTCCTGTGGCCAAGAAGGTGATGTAGGGGTATGCTTATGAAAAAAAGAAAAATTCCACAAGAAACAGAGGGTAGTAGCTAGCAGTTTCTGATTGGGCTCAGTATTTTGAAGGCAGTTGTGTTGCCAACCAAAGCAACTTGGATAACACTCCTCACACCCCCACCCCCCCACCCTCCACACACACACACACACTTTTACAAAACTGTAACACAGTTTTTAGTGCCAGCCACAGCAGTAACAGCTCCAACGCTCATAGGAATTCAATGAGTGAAAAGGTGACGGCGAAAGCTAGAAGGATGCTAGGTTGCTTAGGGAGAGGTATGGACAGTAGGAAAAAGAAGGTATTGGTGCCCCTGTATAAGACTATGGTGAGACCTCATTTAGAATATTATGTACAATTCTGGAGGCTGCACCTTCAAAAAGATATAAAAAGGATGGAGTCGGTCCAAGGAAAGGCTACTAAAATGGTGCGTGGTCTTCATCATGAGGCATACGGGGACAGACTTAAAGATCTCAATCTGTATACTTTGGTGGAAAGGCGGGAAAGGGGAGATATGATAGAGACGTTTAAATACCTACATAATGTAAATGCGCATGAGTCGAGTCTCTTTCATTTGAAAGGAAACTCTGCAATGAGAGGGCATAGGATGAAGTTAAGAGGTGGATAGGCTCAGGAGTAATCTAAGGAAATGTTTTTTCCAAAAAAAGGGTGGTAGATGCTTAGCACAGTCTCCCGGTACAGTTGGTAGAGACAGAGACTGTGTCTGATTTCAAGAAAACCTGGGATAGGCACGTGGGATCTCTTAGAGAGAGGAAGAGATAATGGTTACTGTGGATGGGCAGATTAGATGGGCCATTTGGCCTTTATCTGCCATCATGAATGTCGAAGCTGTTACTGCTGGCCCTAAACACCACCCTATGGTTTTGTAAAAAAAAAAAAAAAAAAGGGGGGGATAAGATTTTAATATATATATTTTTAAAAATATTACTTTGAAATTGGTAGAAAGTAAGGCTAAGGTCTACAAGTATCTTGATACTTGCACAAATTGATGGAATTTAAAACATAGAGGATGTTGGATTGAAACCTTTTTTTTTTTTTTCAAATCAGCAATTCATCTGAAAGCAGGACTTCTGCCAACTCTGCACTCCAACAGTCTGTCAAGAACAGATTTTTTACAACATGCACTTTAAACAAATGATAGTGGAGGATAAACCACATCATTATATTTTGTGGGAAAACAGATATGTAATTCAATATTTTCTTAATGTGTCTAGCTTCACTGTAGGTGCATGTACATCATTGCAAGGACCTAACATTAACAAGCATATGCATAACTTACTTTTGCAGAAAGAATTCACCCCAAACCAGCAAATAAATTAACCATCTCATTATCTCTAGCATTTGGAATTGGACATAGGAAGCGTATTGAATATTTCTGCACCATAACACACAACCACATTCCTTTCTTAGTGGCTGTCAAGACTCTGGCCTAAAGGGTGCTGAAAGAACACAGCCTTTCTTTTGGTGTAATATATACCATGATAAATGAAAGTTATAATTAAAATGGAGGTAGGAGAATACCCAAACTTTCAGTCATCTTCAGTTCCCTCCTTCCCACCTGTGATGGACCAATATTCATTACCTAGTCCTAGGGAAGTTCTAGATGTCCTCACCAACACCAGATCACAAAATCACGTTTTTCCAAGAGAATAATGGCACTCAGAGGGTGGTGGACACCTGGAATGCGCTCCCAGTGGAGGTGATAGGGAAGAGTACAATATTGGGCTTCAAAAAGGGATTGGATGACTTCCTGAAGGAGAAGGGGATTGAAGGGTACAGATAGAGGGTAACTATACAGGTACTAATGAATAGGGAATAAAGAATTTAGGTAAGAACTTACAGGTCATGAACCTGGGGGCCGCCGCTGGAGCGGACTGCTGGGCACGATGGACCCCTGGTCTGACCCGGCAGAGCCAATGTACCCAGAAAACCTGAAACATCTCTATGCAATGTAGATTTTTTTTTTCTTTGAGTGTACTGGGCTGGTCTCAGAATTTCAGTATAACCAGTTAATGATATTGTTTCTTGTGATTATTTAAAAGTGGACCCTGACTGTTTTATGTACATCCCTGTTTCCGACAGAGAGAATCAAAGCTTGGCCCAGAATGACAATTCTGCCTTTTAATTACTATGGGCTAGATACACTAAAGTCAGTGATCGTCGCTAAACCTGTTTTCACAGCTTTAGTGATGATCACTGTTGCCGACCTGATGCACAAAATGGCCCGCCACGTGTTTTTCGATCTGGCCATGCAAATTAGCAAAATCCTCATGCAAAATAGCCAAGCGATTGATGCACTAACATCGCTTGGCTATTCCAAATGGGGTTTTAGTGATCGTAAAAACAAACTGGGCTACACCTGCCTGTTATGGGGGGGGGGGGGGGTCATTTTTTTTTTTCAATGGCACAGATACATACGCAAAATATCAATCCCATTTTAAAAAAAAAAAATGTCCCCCACCACCAATGATGGCCCTCCCTGATGACCATCAACAAACATGCACCTCCTACCCCCCACAAAGCCAGGCACCCCAAGCCACTGTCCCCATGAACCCAAAACAAATGACAGGAGGTATGCCCACTCCCTTCTGCCATCCTGATGACACCCCCCCATGGCAAAACTGCAGGAGGGATGCCCACTACCTCCTACCACCGGAGGCCTCCCTCAACTCTCCCCTCATACCTTTTAAGTTGGGAGCAGGAGGGGTGCTCAGTCCCTCCTTCTCCGAGGCCACCAAGTCTACAATGTCAGGCCTTCCCCTTCCGGTGCATCATGGGAGGGGTCTTAGGTGTCTGAGCCAATCAGGGAATTCCTTAGGCTCCTCCCCTTTGTATCCAGATATATTTTACTTAATTTAACAGGGATCGAATACCATTGATATAAAATTTTATTAGCATGCTCCGATAAGGAAGTAAAAACAAACTTTGCTCACCTCCCAGAATGCCCTTTTCCATCCCAACTCAGTTAATTGCTCACCCAAATCCTCCTCCCAAGCTTCCATAAACTTAAAGGCTGCATTCATAACACTCCAAGTACAAAACAAGTACCTGTATATAATATGTCAATCATTTTGATTGTAACCACAGCAAAGAGGTATATCCCCCCCCCACCCCGTATAAAAAAAGGTACATATACACTGCTAAAGAATCTCCCTGTGCCAAACCAAACAAGTTTCGTATTTACTACTACTACTATTAATAATTTCTATAGCAGTACTAGACATATGCACTGCACATGTATATGCAGGTACTTTCTCTGTCCCTAGGGGGGGCTCACAATCTAAGTTTTTATACCTGGGGCAATAGAGGGTTAAGTGATTTGCCCAGGGTCACAAGGAGCTGCAGTGGGAATCAAGCCCAGTTCTCCTTGATCTCAGTCCATTCCACTAACCAAAAGGCTTCTCCTCCTTTTGGGTTTATTTTTAAATCAGCCAAGGTTTTTTCCAAAAGGTTCTCTAATTTGAATCTCTGATTTTTTTGCTGATAAGACATAAAGTTTACTGTTTGTTAAACATAATTCACATGTTTTAGCAGCTGAATTTCACCTATTCCCCCCCACCCCCCCACCCAGACCTTTTAGGCATGTTTCGTCACAAAAGCATGACGGCCTAATTCTGCAAAAGCAAATGCATACATAAGCTCTAGAAAAAGACCAGCTTCTCTTCATCCAAACTCAGAGTCCCTGCCAGCCTACTCAAACTGTTCCCAGGACAGATTTGCCCTTCCCTACACCAATATCTTCTGACAGGTTTTATTAGCCATGGACAGAGGTTCCTGCATTGGTATACTGCCTCTTCCTACCTCAGTCCTGTTTGTCTTTATGGTAGGCAAGACATACAGCTGTCCCTGGCTCCTCACAAAACAAGGAACAGCAAGCAATATCAGCAAAGGAACTTGACAGATATACAACTATTAAGACGGTAACACTCTCCCTGCTGTGTAAGATCCCTATAATCAAAAATCTGGTAAGACCTTCTCTCTGCACTAGCAATAATCAATCCTAAAGACATCAAATACAAAGTTCACAATATTAGGAGTATAATCTGGCAAATCCTGTGTCCACAGTTAACTTTATCAAAAATTAACCACAGATTTAATTATTAATTATTAAATTAATAAAATTAATATTGGGATGTGCTCAGGCCCTCAACCAATAACACCAGAATTGGCAAAGGTTGATCATACGACCATCATAGTACCTCCACAGTCCCTTGCCACTCAGAAAAAATATATAACCCCACACACACACACACACACACACACACACTTCTATCACTAATATATAATCCAATTATCAACTTATCTGTAAAGAGGTGGCTGGTTCTACAATTCTCTTTTATAGCAATCACATGATGCACTGGGGCGGGGCCTAAGGCTGAGGCAGATGCGTCGCTGGAGTCTGGAGGAGCAGGAGGGACTGAGCACCCCTCCTGCTCCCAACTGTTAGGTAGGGGATATCGGGCCGGGGGTGGGCGGGCCGGGCCAGTTAGGGGTGGGCCATGATGGTGGCAGGAGGGAGGCCTACAGAGCAGGAGGGTCTGAGTACCCCTCCTGCTGCCATCTTTTAGGTATGGGGAATGTCAGGTCAGGCCGTGCCGGTGTGGGGGGGGGGATGCCAGGTCAGGGCACATGGGGGGAGGTTCGGCATGGGGGAGGCTTTTTTTCTTTTTTTTTAAAAGGCCTGATATTTTGTGGCCTATTAAAAAAAAGAAAACAAAAAAATAGCCGGCAGAGCCCTGACAGCAGTGACAGGAGGCTGCTTCTCTTGTCACTACTGTCAGGGCTCAATCTGATCCATGCAGTCGGATGGAGGCGTGCCTACAATCACCTCCATTTGCATGAAGATGGTTGGTGAATCGGTCGACCTGCCTCCAATCGCACACGAATCAGACGGTTAGTAAATCTAGCCCTTTGTCCTTTCTCATGAACTTGTGAACGTACATCATGTGTAGTACATGTACAACTGGGCCATCTTCATCTATGTCAGTACCCCATAGCAACTCCTCACCCATCACAGAGATCTTGTTAAATTTGAAACCATTCTATTTCCGAGTTCAATACCCCAGGGGTTAATGTTTGCCATAAATTCTGAGCTCGTTGGAGGATAGAGAACGAATGAAACAAATAATGAAATGAGCCGCTGTTCTTTCACTAGCAAGGCATGAGATCCATCCCCACCAAATGGCAGCCTATCTTGAAGCAACTCAGAGTATCGGCTATCTGCCTCCGTTTGTCCCTTTTCTAACCAGTAAGCTGTCAGGGGAGCCTGCATTTTGCCCATGCGAATACCGCTTAAATGCTCTGCCAGGCTTGTTTTCACAGCTCTTGTACTGTAACCTATATGAAACAGGCCACATGGGCAAATTATATACTCACACTACTGCAGTTGAATTACAATTGTGTTGGTACATACTATAAGTGATGTACGTGATATTCAGGTGTTTAAGATCAGGAAATAAAATAAACTGGAGAATGACTGGTAAGGCACCGGCTTACCCAGAAAACCTGAAACGGCTTTAGGTCCCCGCAGGGTATGACGAGCTTTATAATAAGTATGATGTTTAAGGTATTTATTTAAGTTTAAGTAGAGCTGATTTACAGATCAACCAGTTCTAATGTCGACTTTGAGCGTTTTTATATTGTGATTTATTTTTCGGTTGCTTGTAGCTATCCCCTCCTGACGAAACAAAGTAAAGCGAATCCAGTACTGGTCGCCGTACCTTAAGAAGGATATGGCGATACTTGAGAGGGTCCAGAGAAGAGCAATGAGGATGATAAAGGGCATGGAAAACCTCTCGTATGCTGAACGGCTGGAGAAGCTGGGGCTCTTTACCCTGGAAAAGCAGAGACTTAGAGGGGACATAATAGAGACTTATAAAATCATGAAAGGCATAGAGAAGGTGGAGAGACAGATTCTTCAGATTAGCAAGGACATCAAAAACAAGAGGACATCCAGAAAAATTGAAAGGAGACAGATTCAAAACGAATGCTAGGAAGTTCTTCTTCACTCAGAGGGTGGTGGACACCTGGAATGCGCTTCCAGGGGAGGTGATAGGAAAGAGTACAATATTGGGTTTCAAAAAGGGATTGGATGACTTCCTGAAGGAAAAGGGGATTGCAGGGTATAGACAGAGGGCTACAATATCGGATATTAAATGAATAGGGAATAAACGTCTTGGGTAAAGGAGCACTTACAGGTCATGGACCTGGGGGGCAGCTGCAGGAAGAGTTAATTTGGAATTAATTTCACAAGTTCACGAGAAAGGACAAAGGATTGCTATTAAAGGAGAATTGAAGAAACAGCCACCTCTTTATAGATAGGTTGATAATTGGATTATATATTAGTGATAGTTTTGGGGTTTTATCTGAGTGGCAAGGGACTGTGGAGGTGCTATGATGGTCCTGTGAGGAACATTTGACAATTCTGTGGTTATTGGTTGAGGGTCTGAGCACATCACAATATTAATTTTATTATTTTATCAATGTAATAATTAAATAACTAAACCTGTGGTTAATTTTTGATAACATCAAATACAAAGTATGATCAGAATCTAGCCGTGAGGAGGAAATGACATCACAAACAGGAATAGATGCTATTGAGCTCCATTAAGCAAAAACGGCAGCAAATCCCAAGCAAATAATCGCTTCATTCAGACAAAACTTACTATATAAGGCAACCGAGCAGGGAAGCAAATGGCTTCCACACTGAAATCGGTGGGGTTTTAGTTCTACAGTGGTGATAAACTGGCTTTGCCTGAACGAGACAAGATGGCAGCAGGCGATGGCACAAGACAGGAGGATAGTGAAGAAAGCATGGCTGAGCTGCAAAGAGATGGAATGCAGTTCCAGTAACCTGTGACAAATGTGGCCCTGGTTCCAGGAGGTGAGAACAGACTTGATACTACAAACTGGGAATTATCAAACAAATTGGGGAAATGTGCAAAGGAGCTCAAAGATGCAGGCGCTCCAATTGATGAGCAAGGAGAAGAGCTGTTAAGAGCTTACAAAAATATCAAGGTGATTGAGAGCCCATATCAGGCACTAGCGAGTAAAGTCAAGAACCTAGAAAACCACTCAAGACGCAATCTGCTACTGAAAGGAGTTTCTGAGATTAACGCATTTGGTTGGTCATTTATCAAGCACAATTTGTCTTAGCACACATAATATTAAAAATACAATTGAGTGGCTCACTACAATTTAATGACTAATTATAGCAGAACATAAACCATTAAAAAATAAATATAAAAAAGAGAAGGTTAATAACATTCAAAACATCAAGGACTCCTTTTCCTAAGGTGCGCTAGCGTTTTTAGCGCACGCAGGAAATTACTGCGTGCTACGCTGCTAGCGTTAAGGTCTAGCTTGTGCGACAATGTAGCGAGTGCTATTCCGCGCCCCAAGTGAATAAGAAGAAAACAAAAGGAATAACAGAGTCCAAGCTAAAGTCTGCTACATCAAATAGCTAAATAGGTTTTGTTTTCTTACTATGAAAGATGGTAGGTATATTAAGCACCAATTCAACTACATTTACTCCCGGGGGAATTCTATGCAAAAAAAATTTCTAAATTCTACACATGACAAATGCAAGAAATGAGTAGAACAGGGGAACAAAAGGGCAAGCCAAGTATGGGGGGGCAAACCTAATACAAAGCTCTGTGGATCATAATACAAATTTTAAACTTAATCCAGCAAGAAACCTTAAGCCAATGATGTTGAACAAGTAGTTGAGTAACCATGCAAATTTATTGACATGAGATACAAATTAGAGAATGACCCTGGAACAAATTTGTCCCCGTCCTTGAAGGAACTCAATTTCTCCGTCCCCACAAGTTTTGTCGCTACCCCATTCCTGTAAGCTCTGTCTTAACTGCACAAACCTCAAACACTTATGATTTTAAAGTGTTTGAGGCTTGTGCAGATGAGGGCGGAGCTTAGGCATTGGTGGAATGAGGCATTATGACATCACAATCTGAGCTCTAGAATGTTGCTACTTATGATTTAAGGCTTGTGCAGATGAGGACGGAGCTTGCAGGAATGGGGCAGGACAGGAAAAGAACACATGGGGATGGGAAATTGTGTTCCTGCGGGGACAGGGAAAAATTTGTCCCCTTGTCATTCTCTAATATAAGTTGCACTGTGATACTAGGGTAGTGATACTAGGGTAGGCCACATATATTACATTTGAATGGTCTAAGTGAGACAATACTGCTGCAAGAAAGAGTCTACTAGACTGTGGATTGACCAAAGTTCACATAAGGCCCAACACTAACATAAGAGTTGCCATACAGGGACAGGCCAAAGTTCCGTCAAGACCAGTATCCTGTTTCCAACAGTGGCCAACAAATGAAGAACACGGACCACTTTCAAACGAATCCAACCCACAATGGAATTATGTCATCAAAAAAGGGGGTCTCTTTGGATCACAAAAAATTATTATTTTTAAAAATTTTTAATTACACATAAAATTTTTTATTACAACTTATGCATAGATACTTGTGCATAGATACTTATGCATTAATACAGTATAAATGACATCTTGCTCAAACCATTAGTACAGATGCCCTAATTTGGAGAAATTTGGAGGTTGAAGTATCATATAGAGGCTTAACAGCTCAGTACATAGAACCTTTTATAACATATATGTTATTTCAGGTCCTTATCCTGGATATATCAATTGCCATAAGAACATAAGAAGTTGCCCCCGCTGAGTCAGACCAGAGGTCCATCTTGCTCAGCGGTCCGCTCCCGCAGCGGCCCATCAGGCCTAGTGCCTGAACAGTGGTCCCTGATTAATTTTATAACTTACCTCTAATCCCATCCCTATAATCTACCTTAACTCTTATCTGTACCCCTCAATCCATTTATGTCAGACCTCCGTCCCACCTTTATACATGAACTCTATTTGTGTCTAACTAGAAAGAACTTTTAGTATATAACAGAAGAAACAGCAACACTTATCTAAATGGCTGTGCGCCAGTTCCAACGTCGGTGAGTGTCTCAGTAAACACATTGTCCACATTGTCAGGAGCGTTTCAGCCAAAACAAGCCTTTCTCGGGGGATAGTGAAACTGTTGCTGAACTATAAAAAGCCAACCAAACAAACAAACATGTACGGTGCTACCGGCATACGTCAAAGATAACTCCTTACCTTGAAATAGCATCAAAACTAGTCATCTAAAAGCTTATTCAAAACTCCTTTGTGAAGGACGAGCGACATAAACTACATTAGACATCCACAAGGACTATGAACTAAAATCCACCCCGACAGTGGCCAACCCGGGTCACAAGTACCTGGCAAGATCCCAAACAATAAAACAGATTTTATGTTGTAAACGGTACCCCATTCAAAACGTCGGACGTGATCAGCGGAGTGCCGCAGGGCTCAGTCTTGGGCCCGATTCTTTTCAACTTGTTCATAAGAGATATGACGCAAGGACTTAGAGGAAGGGTATCACTGTTCGCCGATGACGCCAAACTTTGCAACATAATAGGTAAAAGCATTTTACCTGATAATATGACGCAGGACTTACTGCTACTGGAACGATGGTCAGCAACTTGGCAGCTGGGCTTCAATGCTAAAAAATGTAAGGTAATGCACCTGGGTAAGAAAAACCCATGCAGAACTTATGTACTAAATGGTGAGACCTTGGTCAGGACCACTGCGGAACGTGATCTAGGAGTGATCATTAGTGATGACATGAAGGCTGCCAATCAAGTGGAGAAGGCTTCCTCCAGGGCAAGACAAATGATGGGTCGTATCCGTAGGGGTTTCGTCAGCAGAAGACCTGAAGTCATGATGCCGTTATACAGATCCATGGTGAGACCTCACTTGGAGTATTGTGTTCAATTCTGGAGATCACATTACCGGAAGGATGTGCTGAGAATCGAGTCAGTCCAGCGAATGGCCACCAGGATGGTCTTGGGGCTCAAGGATCTCACGTATGAAGAAAGACTGAATAAACTGCGGCTGTACTCACTTGAGGAACGAAGAGAGAGAGGAGACATGATTGAAACATTTAAGTACATCACGGGACGTATCGAGTCGGAAGATGAGATCTTCTGTCTCATGGGACCCTCGACCACCAGAGGGCATCCACTGAAAATCAGGGGAGGGAAGTTTCATATCGACTCCAGAAAGTACTTCTTCACCGAAAGAGTGGTGGATCATTGGAACAAACTCCCACTGCAGGTGATTGAGGCCAGCAGCGTGTCAGATTTTAAGAGAAAATGGGATACTCACGTAGGATCCCTAAGGGAGTGAATTCGGGGGGTGGGTATTTGGAATGGGCAGACTTGGTGGGCTATAGCCCTTTTCTGCCATCATTTTTTTATGTTTCTATGTTTCTATCCTAGCAAGAAGCAGTGGATTTTCCCAAGTTCACTTTAATAATGGTTTATGGACTTGTCTTTTAGGAAAATATCCAAATCTTTTTTTTTTTTTTAAATCCTGGTAAGCTAACTGCTTTCACCACATTCTCTGGCGACAAATTCCAGACTTTAATTACACATTGAGTGAATAAATATTTTCTCCAGTTTGTGTTAAATCTGTCACTTAATAGCTTCATTGCGTGTCCCCTAGTTCCTAGTATTTTTGGAATGAGTAAACAAGCAATTCACAACTAGCCGTTCCACTTCACTCAATATTTTATAGGCCTCTGTCATATCTCCCCTGAGCCGTCTCTTCAGGCTGAACAGTGCTAGCTGCTTTAGCCTTTCCTCATAGGGAAGTTATCCCATCCCTTCTATCATTTTCATCATCCTTCTCTGTATCTTTTCTAATTCCACTATATCTTGGGGTGGGTTCAGTTAGGGCTGGGATTGTTGGATCTGGTTGCTTTGTATTTGGTTTCTTTCTACTGTTTTCTGGCTGTTGGTAATTTGTTGGTTGGATTTTGGTTTGAAACTAAAAATTGATTCAACATAATTCCACTATAGCTTTTTTGAGATGCAGTGACCAGAATTGCACACAACATTCAAGGTGTGGCCGCACCATGGAGTGATACAAGGGCATTATTACATTCTCATTTTTGTTTTCCATTCCTTTCCTGATATTACTTAAAAAAATTCTATTTGCTTTCTTAGCCATCGCTGCATACTATGCCGAGGACTTTAATATATCGTCAACGATGACACCTAGATTAGAGAATGACATGGTGACAAAATTCATCACCGTTCCCGTCCCCGCGGATAACCGTGGTAAACCATCTTCATGTCATTCTTTAAGGAGAGAGGGAAGAATCAGAGTATAATTGGGCACAACCACTGACCCGCAAGCTTTGCTTTGAAGAATGCTGGTGTAGAAGGACTGAGGTTGAAACAGACACTACAGAATGACAGTCTCTGGTATCCAGAGCAGATATTGTGATGTCATAATGCCTCATTCCACCAGTGCCTAAGAGCCAATCACATCAGTGATGTCACAATGGCTTCATTATCCTTGGCTCACATAAGAATCAGAGTATGAATGGCCACAACCACTGACCCGCAAGCTTTGCTTTGAAGAATGCTGGTGTAGAAGGACTGAGGCTGAAATAGACACTAGAAAATGACATGGGATTATTTCCCGCGGTTATCCGCGGGGACAGGAACGGTGATGAATTTTGTCACCGTGTCATTCTCTAACCTAGATCTTTTTCCAGGGCAGAGACTCCTAACGTGGAACCCTGCATCACGTAGCTATAGTTTGGACTCCTCTTTCCCACTTGCATCACTTTGCACTTGTTCATATTACCGTAAATGTCATCTGCCCTTCTGATGCTCAATCTCTCTTTAAAAACCAATCATTGCTGAGGTTTAATCAATAACGAAACGTTAAGTCCTGCTCTCAACCTCTGGCCTTTCCTCCTGTCCCTGGCATAGATACAGTGAGTGGTGAGAATGGGGAGCAGTGCCCCCTTCAAATGTTGCATATACAATACTGAATTAGGCCCCTCCCCCCACTGCTACTATAACTTCCTTAACCTTGCCCCCCCAAACAAGTAACATCATATCATAACCCAACAGTACCAATTCCAAAATTCAAACAAATCTTTCTCGATGTAAAAAAAGAAACCTGTGCTAATAAAATTAGAGGTGATGATTTCAAGACAAGATGTCCTAGATAGCTTGTAATCATGGCACCAAATGAAATATCAAGTATCTATATCCCTTCAGTACATTTCTTCAAAATTTCATACAATTGTCTCAAATTCATTCATAAATCATTCTCAAGAAGATATATATGCACTTGGCTTAAGCATCTTGTAAATAAAAGAAAATTATCTTCTTTCCACCACTGGTTCCACTTGTAATACTGTTGTTACAAATGATGATTATTGATCCCCCTGGGGGCCATGTATCAGACTGTGAGTGGAAGGAGCATCAATAGTCATTTTTTGCAATCACTGAATTTCCAGTGGTGGCAGGAAGATAATTTTTTTTTCCCCAACATGCTCTAGATAAGTGCATAGATAAAGATATCTGAGAATGATTTATGAGTGAATTTGATATAGTCATTTGAAATTTTGAAGAACGTTTTGGAAAGGATATAGGCATTTGCAATCACTGAACCAAATAAAATATCAAGTTATCGGGGTTGAATGTTTTGGGTGCAAATATTTCTAATTTCCCCTCCCCCCTCTTTTACAAAAGCAGGCAGCAAGGCTTGCCGCGATAAATGTTCCAACGCCCATAGGCATTGAATGTGCGTTGGAGCACTTGCCGCGCGGCACTCAGCTGCGTAGTTTTGTAAAAGGAGGCCTGTATGAGTGCAAAAATGTTTTTACATTTACATAAATATTTGAATTTCTGATGTAGTGCTGTAGGATTATTCGATGATGTTGCACAAGAAAACGTCCCCATTTATGTATTGTTTTTACCCTCGATTTATTTTTCTTTTCAGTGTTCCCTCAAAATAAGTCGGCGATTGACACCAAAGCAATTAGACTTGGTGCTACTTCTTTTTTGTCATTAGACTAAGGACCAGCAAGGAGGTCTATTTGACCCGCTAAGTTTTTCTTTAACACACCAAAGAGAAGTAGATCAGTAAGGAGAATCGAAGGGAAATTAGGCTGGCCCTTGAAGCTGACAGCATCCGACCCTATACTCGACCTGGCAGCTGGGCTTCAATGCGAAAAAATGCAAGGTCATGCACCTTGGCAGCAATAATCCGTGCAGAACGTACACACTGAATGGTGAGACCTTGGCTAGGACTGCAGCAGAACGGGATTTAGGAGTGATCATTAGTGAAGACATGAAAACTGCCAATCAAGTGGAGAAGGCTTCATCCAAGGCTAGACAAATGCTGGGTTGTATCCGTAGAAGTTTTGTTAGCCGGAAGCCGGAGGTCATAATGCCATTGTACAGAACCATGGTGAGACCTCATCTGGAGTACTGTGTACAATTCTGGAGGCCACATTACCCTAAGGATGTGCTGAGAGTTGAGTCGGTTCAACGAATGGTCACCAAGATGATCTCGGGGCTCAAGGATCTCACGTACGAGGAAAGGCTGAACAAATTGCGGCTATACTCTCTCGAAGAACTTAGGGAGAGGGGAGACATGATTGAGACATTTAAGTATATCACTGGTCGTATCATGGTGGAAGATGATATTTTCTTTCTCAGAGGTCCCTCGACCACAAGAGGGCATCTGCTGAAAATCAAGGGCGGGACATTTCATGGAGACACCAGGAAGTATTTCTTCACAGAAAGAGTGGTTGACCATTGGAACGGGCTCCCTGTGCAAGATTTTAAGAAAAAGTGGGATGCCCACGTCGGATCTCTACGAGGGTAGTTTAGAGGTGATGCCATTAGAGTGAAACTCCCAGGAGGGTAGTTGGGGGAGAGTTAATAGAGTGGGCAGACTTGGTGGGCTATGGCCCTTTTCTGCTGTCATTTTCTATGTTTCTATGTTTCTAATGCTAACACTTTGCTCCACCTTAGACCAGGAGCAAAATTCCCAGTGTTACAAAATTATACATTAAACTGCCCCATTCTAGAAAGCTGAACACCCAAATTTGTGACTAGTGCACAAATTTGTGAGCGCAAGTTATAGAATGTTAGTGGTTCATGTAACTTAATTTAATAATGAGCCAATAATTGGTGTTAATAGGCTATAATAGACTTTAATTAGTAGTAATTGGCAACAATTAGCAGTTATGCCCTTAGCAATATTCTATAAGTTGCATACTGAAATTCCAGCGTGTTCAGGGGTGTGTGGACTGAGCAGGTCAGGGAAGTGTCGGGCAATTACACTCACGTATTATAGAATACCTACATTTATGCATATAACTAGTGGCGCAGCGAGGGTGAGAAGCGCCTGGGGCGATGGCACCCCTACCTCACCTCCATCACAATCGGAGCTCTAGAGTGTTGCTACTTATGATTTTAAAGTGTTTGAGGCTTGTGCAGATGAGGACGGAGCTTAGGCATTGGTGGAATGAGTCATTATGACATCACAATCGGAGCTCTAGAATGTTGCTACTTATGATTTTAAAGTGTTTGAGGCTTGTGCAGATGAGGACAGAGCTTGCAGGAATGGGGCAGGGATAGGAAAAGAACTCGCGGGGACAGGATGGGAAAATGAGTTCCCACGGGGATGGGGAAAAATTTGTCCCTGTGTCATTCTCTAGGCCAAGGGGATTAGCAGCATTGCACATGTTTTCCCCATGTGCACTGTTGGATGTGACTGTACCTTGAAAATTTTGAGTTCTGCTTATCCTAAGATTGGCATAAAATAGCTTGGGGGGATGGGGAGGGGAGAAGTGTACAAGGCTTTTCTCTCATCCTTCCTCACCCACACTCATACACTTTCTCTTCTTCAAAAACTTGGCCCCAGTGATTTATTTCTCCCTCCGGCCCCAGTAATCTCCCACCTCTCTGTTCCCTCATCCACAGCTAACACCCCCCACCCACCCACCCACCCCCCTCCTCCCTCATCTCCCGGCTTTGCCAGTGCCCAGCTCATTAAAACACTAGAAAAGCCATGTTGAGTCACAAGAAGATCCAACAGTGACCTCTCTTGAGTCCTGTATAGATAGTGCCACCTTCTTCCAGTTGCATGTCATAGCTAACTGCCCCCTTTTCCCAGCCTGGTTGGGCAAATTACACCCAGAGATGTCGTTTGTTACCTTGGAAATTCAGTGATTAAACAAAATCTCCGTATGTCCAGGTGGGGGTGGGAGAAGAGAGAGGCTACAGAGAATCTCTTCCTCATACCCCTTCCTTCTGGGAACCATTTTCTTCTCAATTAATATCCCCTATCACTAAATATAATAGCTTCCTATGTGTGATGTCTCTGGATTGAAACCTAGCTCAGCATCATTTTCGTCCTCATTATCTGCTCCTTGTCTCGCTTCCTCTTTTGTTTGCTCTCCTGGGGGAATTCTGTGCCAAAAATATTGAAGAACTCTAGACTGTGCACAATATTTTAACATTCTGTATACTGTATTTATCAGTACAACATCACTGTCTCTGAATAGTAATTAATTTACAAGAAATGTCTCACTCAAAGATTTAAATTTTTAAAGCTTTTGATGCAGTTCTTCCCTCAGAATCACAGATATAATGCACTTCTCTCGGGCTCCATAGATTGCTAAGTGAAAATCTCTGAAATCAAAAGCCCTAACAAGTAGCATAGCCGGGACTCAGTGGGCCCTGGGCGGGAAGACCACAATGCCCCCCTCCCCTAGTGTGTGTGCTTTTCTCCATGTCCAGTACCCCTCCCCCTCCCAAGGTCCAGCATCTCCCCCTGTGCTCAGCTACATACCCGCCTGCTGGGTCCTCCACAGCTACAGTGTCAGAAACAGAGCTAAAGGCTGCCTTTCTGGCTGGCGGGACCTTTTCTCTACCATGTCCCACCCACAGGAAGATGCAGCCGAGAATAGGTCCTGCTGGGCAGAGAAGCAGCCTTTAGTGCTGTCTCTGACACTATAGTTGTGGAGGACCCGGCAGATGGTTACATAGCTGAGCACAAGGGAGGGATGATGCTGGATATCAGTGTGCAAAAGGGAGAGTTCAGCTGCAGGCAGACCCTATAACTGGGCGGTCCTGGGCATTGTGCCAGGCTCACTCAATGGTAGCTATGCCCCTGGCCCCAACCATAAGGCCATAAGGTGCATTCATCATCTGACTCTCTGAAAATGGAAGTCTACATTCACTCGTTCCTGCTTTCAAAGTCTTGTGAGAACAGCCTGGGATTTTGGCATAACCTGGATCCCCTCCCCCCCACTGCCAGAGATTGCGAAGTACAAGAAAAAGACGACACCCGGTCGTTTGGCGTTATGGTGTTGCATCTTATGACTTTCTGCTCAAAAATAAATAAACGGTGCATCTTGGGGGAATTCTCCATTGTGTAGTTGTACGCAATTGCCTGAGTTCGGTCTCTTTCTTCCTTATCTCTTTCCTTCAATGGCACATGTTTGAATGCTTTTTGTTCCCTTTCTTGCTATTCAATCTACCCACTTGCCTTTCACTGCTCTCCTCTTTCTCCTGCTTGAGCACCCTGGATTCCTTCCTCTTCATCTTTCACCTCAATCCAGGATCCCCTCTTTTCCTACCATCCCGGGTCCTCCCCTCTCCTTGCCCCATCTTTTCCATTCTACCCTTCCCTACTCCATCCTTTATCACCCCCTCCCCCTACCCCAGAACCTATACTAATGATTGAGACTGTAAGCTGGAAAGTGACATTTTTCAGATGGTGTGACCAAGGTACAAATCTAGAAAAATGAAATGTCATAACAATAATAATTTTATTTTTGTATATTGCCATACAAAAAAGTTCTAGGCGGTTCACAAAACAGTAAAAAATTATACAATCAGTAAGTAAAATACAATTTACAAAAAACAATAAATAAAATACAATTTACTAAAAATACATTAACATCAGCTAAAATAAGCAAACTATGTGAACAGTATACTATTTACCAATCAAAATTCTAAAACATCAGTTTACAAATTTATCAAACAAATCAGTTTTTAGCATGTTAAAAAAAAATTGGAATAAAATATTTGGAGGTCCTTTCTCTAAAAAGATTCAAATAGGCAGGAATATGGATAAAGTCTCTAGGTAAAAGCATGTACGCTATTTTCACATCACATGTATTGGTAGGTAAAGGAAAAAGGGATGAGACAGGGGGAGACAGTCGGCAGGAATGTGCGTTCATATTTATTCCTCCTGGTTTAGCCACTTGCTGTTTCTTCTTTTAGGTTTGCGTCTTCTTAAAGCAGTGATCAGGATTGGTGCACTGAAGAGGTAATGAGTGAAACTTAAATGGCTTTCAATCAAGTGTGGCACACTCCTAATGAGTGAAACTTGGCATCCCTGCAAACATTCACTCTCCTTTTTTTCCAGACATTCTCCCTCTCTTTGCTCGCCCCTCCGTCTTCAAATCTTTGCTCTTCCTTAGAGGCTGACTGAAACTGCTTTTTTCTGTTTCCGCTGAAACCAAAACAGTCAAACTTTTTCTGTCAAAACCAAAACTGTAGTTGAAACCATCTAACCACCTTTATTGGTGGTTTGCTGTTCAATGAGCTACTCAAAGGTGAAATGCTAAAAGCCTCCTCTGGATTCCTGGCCTAATTCTTTCTTAATGCTTGCCTTGTCTTCAAGTTCAATTTATTTAATATACCGCAAATATAAACCCAAAAGTAAATCTAAGCGGTTTACAATAGAAATTTAAAATAAACAATGTAAAAAATAGGGTAAAAAAAAAACAAGAAAAAAATTAAATAAAACATGGAGGAACAAGGCAACTAGGAAGGTCAGAGAAGTGCTTTCTAGAATCCAAAAAGCTTTGGTACCAGAGCCAAGATTAGGATGGATTGAAGGAAGAGAATGACAAGAAGATGAGGAAAGTAGAAACCAGATGACAAAGATAGAAAAAAAATCTTTTTTTTTTTGTGCTTTAGAATAAAGTAGTATTGTAGCTGTGTTGATAAATGTTTATAAATAGAAAATGGAAATAAGGTGATTCTTTTATTGGACTAATTTTAATATATTTTTGACTAACTTTCAGAGACCAAATTCTCCTTCCTCAGGTAAGGACATGATACTGTAACAGCAGTACTTTACTGACCTGAGGAAAGAGGTTTCGACCTCTGAAAGCTAATAAAAAAATGTATTAGTCCAATAAAAAGGTATTATCTTATTTTCCATTTTTTTGTCTTATTTTTATTTGTTAATTTGTAAAGTGATATTTTATTTCTCTTTTTTCAAATTTACATCTGCTATCTTTATATTTCGTATAGTATTAGGGGATATGTACCACTGTTTCTGTGGTGTTGCATTGTATGTAGAGCCTGGCTTCTTTATGGTTCAGTTTTTGTATATACAGTATATTTCTATTTTTCCCCCCACCCCTCCCCTCCCCTTTTACAAAAGCACGGAAAAGGTTTGTAGCGCCAGCCAGCACACTGAATGCTCTGCGCTGCTCTGATGGTCATAGAGTTCCTATGAGCATTGGAGCAGCGCAGAGCATTCAGCATGCCAACTGGCACTAAAAACCTCTTCCATACTTTTGTAAAAGGAGGGGGGAGGGTAGTTTGTGATTACTTATTCATACTTTGTAAGGGCATTTCTGTGTCATGCTGATCCTCAAGAAAGGTTCAAGGGTAGATCCTGGAAACTACAGACCGGTGAGTCTGACCTTGGTACCGGGAAAGATGGTAGAGGAGCTGATAAAGGACCGCATCATTGATCACCTTGATGGACACAATCTGATGAGGACCAGCCAGCATGGCTTCAGCAAGGGAAGATCTTGCTTGACGAACTTGCTGCACTTCTTTGAGGAAGGAAACAGGCAGATAGACAAGGGCGAGCCGGTCGACATTGTATATCTGGATTTTCAGAAGGCGTTCGACAAGGTCCCGCATGAACGACTGCTTCGAAAAATTGCGAGCCATGAAATCGAGGGTGAAATACTCATGAGGATTAAAAACTGGTTGGCGGATAGGAAACAGAGAGTGAGGGTAAATGGACAATACTCGGAGTGGAAAAGCGTCACGAGTGGAGTGCCGCAGGGTTTGGTACTTGGACCCGTGCTCTTTAACATATTTATAAACGACCTGGAAATTGGTACGATGAGCGAAGTGGTTAAATTTGCGGACGATATGAAGTTATTCAGAGTGGTGAAGACGCAGAAAGATTGCGAAGACCTGCAATGTAAGAACATAAGCATTGCCTCTGCTGGGTCAGACCAGAGATCCATCATGCCCAGCAGAACCGCTCACACGGCGGCCCATCAGGTCCAGGACCTGTGTAGTATTCCTCTATCCCTTCTACCCCTTTTTCCTTCAGGAAATTATCTAATCCTTTCTTGAACCCCAATATCGTGATCTGTCCTATCAAACCCTCTGGAAGCGCATTCCAGGTGTCCACCACCCTTTGGGTGAAGAAGAATTTCCTAGCATTGGTTCTGAATCTGTCCCCTTTTAATTTTTCCGAATGTCCTCTCGTCCTTGTAGTTTTCGAAAGTTTGAAGAATCTGTCCCTCTGCACTTTCTCTATGCCCTTCAAGATCTTGTAAGTCTCTATCATGTCCCCTCTAAGTCTCCGCTTTTCCAGGGAAAAGAGCCCCAGTTTCTCTAGTCTTTCAGCATATGAAAGGTTTTCCATACCTTTTATCAATTGCGTCACTCTTTTCTGAACCCTCTTGAGTAACGCCATATCCTTCTTAAGGTACGGCGACCAATATTGGACGCAGTACTCCAGATGCGGGCGTACCATCGCCCAATACAACGGCAGGATAACCTCTTTCGTTCTGGCTGTAATACCTTTCTTGATAATACCTAGCATTCTATTCGCCTTCTTTGAGGCCGTTGCGCACTGTGCCGACGGCTTCATTGTTTTGTCCACTATTACCCCCAAGTCCTTTTCTAGGGTACTTTCACCCATTACCAACCCTCCCATCATGTAGCTGTACTTCGGGTTACTATTTCCTACATGAAAGACTTTACATTTCTCTACATTAAACTTCATCTGCCATCTCGTCGACCACTCTTCTAGTTTGTTCAGGTCCCTTTGTAAATCTTCACAGTGCTCTTTTGTCCCAAGTTCACTAAATAGTTTGGTGTCATCTGCAAATTTTATTACTTCGCACTTAGTCCCTGTTTCTAGATCGTTTATAAATACATTGAACAGCAGCGGTCTGAGCACCGATCCCTGCGGAACACCACTCGTGACCCTCCTCCAGTCAGAGTAGTGGCCCTTCACTCCTAACCTTTGCTTCCTACCCGCCAACCAATTTTTGATCCATCTATGTACGTCTCCTTCCAGCCCATGGTTCTTCAGTTTCCGTAGTAGACGTTCATGGGGTACCTTGTCAAAGGCTTTTCGGAAATCTAAGTATACGATGCCTACGGTGTCCCCTTTGTCCATTTGTTTGTTAATTCCTTCAAAGAAGTGCAATAAGTTCGTTAGGCACGATCTTCCCTTGCAGAAGCCATGCTGGCTTGTTTTCATCAGTTTATTTCTTTCCAGATGCTATTCGATGCTGTCTTTATCAGCGCTTCCGCCATCTTCCCTGGAACTGAAGTCAGACTTACCGGTCTGTAGTTCCCCAGGTGACATAGACACGCTTGAGAAATGGGCTGTGACACGGCAAATGAGGTTTAACGTGGATAAGGATAAGGTGATGCATGTCGGTAACAAAAATGTTATACATGAATACAGGATGTCTGGGGCAGTACCCGGAGAGACACCCCCCCCCCCCAGGAAAGAGACCTGAGCGTACTGGTCGACAAGTCCAATGAAGCCATCCGTGCAATGATGCCTTTTAAAGGTAAGGTCGCTGCTGAGTCTTAGGGTTCCTTTTACTAAGGTGCGCTAGTGTTATTAGCGCACGCTAACCACGTGCTAAACCAAAAATACTAACGCAATCTCTATGGAGGCGTTAGGGTTTAGCGCATGCGGTATTGTAACTTGTGCTAAACGTTCGCTAAAACCGCACCTTAGTTAAAAAAAAAAAAAGCCCCTAGAGTTAGTGCTGCATTATTATAAGGTTTTTTATATAAGGCTGGAATGTGTTTTTGTAGGGTTTGGTTAGAATACCTACAGGGGGCCCCACCCCCTACACACAACCTTGGGCTGATGTTATTTTGCCCCATCTTAATTTTTTCCCACCTGGGGCCGTTCAATCCTAGCTACAGCACAGTGTCTTGGTAAGAGTGAAGTGGGGAAACTTATTTAAATATCAGTTGGCTAGTATGCCCGCATATTTATTTATTTTTTCATTAATTCATTGCTGCTATGTTATACCTATGATGTAGGCTCAGTACATGGTGTGTAATGCATGAGAAAAACCCATGTTGTCCACAACTCACACAAAAGGGGGAGGGGGGGAGAGGAGCTTTTCATTCCGCCTGGCGACCCAAAGTTGAGTCTCTCTAGTCCAGGGGTGTCAAAGTCCCTCCTCGAGGGCCGCAATCCAGCCGGGTTTTCAGGATTTCACCAGTGACTATGCATGAGATCTATTTGCATGCACTGCTTTCCTGGTATGCTAATAGATCTCAGGCATATTCATTGGGGAAATCCTGAAAACCCAACTGGATTGCGGCCCTTGAGGGGGGGACTTTGGACACCCCTGCTCTAGTCTAAACCAAACACTGCCGAATTCCCATGCCTGTGCAATTCAGACCAGAACAAAGCTTTTTAGAAGGCGTGGTCTTCCCAAACCTCTTACAGCAAATGTTTAACCCTTTCAGGACCATAAGGATCGTAGGCCAATTTTTGTGGTTTTGACGACATTTTTATGGTAAAAAGGGCTTGCAGATGCCAAAAAATTGATTTTTTTTGTGAAATATCATTATTTTTATTTAAAAAAAATCACACTTCTGGCTTATGGACAGTGTGGCAAGTGAATCTTCTCGTCAATCTGGCAACGACGCTAATGAATGAATGTCGGAACCAGTTTGTTTACATAAAGGCAGTATCATATGGAATCCGGACATATCAAATTTAGAACTGTAGACTATCCCAATCAAAATTGATAGGATTTTAAAGTTATGGGACAAATATGTCCCTTGGTCCTGAAAGGGTTAAACAGCACAGTTCCTAAAAACCTTTGGATAATGAAAAGCATCCGAATGCAAATTAAACGAATAAAATCTATCAGTGTGTTCAAGAACTATTGAACAATTTGCTTTCAAAACGTACGACAAAGCAAATCAGTAACTCCATAGCTAACACCTGTCTTACGTAACTTTCTTGTTTTCCCGGGAGGTCGGGGGAGGGTCCACGGATGAAAAACGCAGAAAATCAAGCGGTCAAATGTCATTGGAGGATGTCTCGTATGCGTTTTCAATGGCATCCCCACTGCTCTCCGCTTGCCCAGGCTTGTTTTTCCACTCGTATCCAGCAGGGGGCAACCGCCTCTCTTGTTTCTCATTGTAGCCCGGTCGCCGGGCTCCAGTCCCTGCGCCTGTAGCCCCTGACGGGTCGGAAAACAGTCGCGCTGAAACTAGACGGATTGGTTCGGATCCCGCCGCTAGTAGCCGCCGCTTAAGACCCTGGCCACCATCTCAGGTAGGAAACTGGTTAAGCTGTATCCGGACTGGGACGTCCACAATCATGTAGCCCCGTTTTTTTCTCTCCTCTGCGTCCTCAGTGCCGTCCCTTTTTCTCTGCATGCAGTCATCCCCCGCTCCATGTGCATCTCTCCTCTCCTTTGATCTCTGGTTTCTTTCCCCCTCCCTCCCCCCCTTTCAAATCATCCCAGTACGCTGCATCTCTCTTCACCAATTCTTTCATGACTATATCTCTCTATTTATCCAGCCTCAACTCCCTGTAACTCTTCTTGCCATTCCTACGTTTTTCCTCTGCAAGTATGCATACATGCTTTCCCGGTTCCATGCATCTCTCCTCTGTATCCATTCCCCCCTCCCCAATCCCTGATTTTATCTCTTCATGCAACCTACATCTTCCTTGTACATTTGTCCATCTCTCTCCTGTATTCATCTTTCCTCTCAATGCATCCTGGCTTCCCGCATCTTTTTTTTTTTCTCCATCCATAACTCCCTGCATCTCCCTTCCCCATCCATCAGTCCATCTGTCCCTATCGCTCCCTCCCCCCCCCCAATATCTCTTCTCTTCATTCATCACTGGCTTCCTTTATCCTTTCTCTGCCTCGCTCTATTCCTTGGTTCATCTTTAGTCTGAGATCAGATCAGCACACATCAAGGTGAGGCTACAGAGGCCTAGCAGTGTTAATTCTTGATCACTTTTTTATGATTGTTTGGTCAGGGCTTTGCCCCTGTTCTTAGTTTCCTGAATGAATGATTGGCTCACTGAGTGCATCCCTTGCATTCTCTCTCCACGTTTAGTTTTTCCACTTTCATTTTCTCTTCCCCTTTGCATCTGGTACGACAGCAGAATTTCCACTCCCTGTTTCTAACAGTCATTCCTAGGTTTCTTGGTGTCAGCAGCTCTATCCTGAGTGACTCTGTGACACCTTTTTAAATGACACTCTCATACCGCCGCTAACCCTTCTCCCCTCCGGCTCGTCCTTGCCTCCATCACATCCCTGGTCTCCTGTAACTTTATTGAACAGAACTGCATGTTTCTCCCAACTTACCTCCCTGAAATCCTGGAGGCATCTCACCTTCCATCTGAGGACAGGCACTGCCCCTGATCCTCTTATTTGCCTTTTGTGCCACTAATAATTGCTCTAGACCAGTGGTCTCAAACTGGTGGCCCGGGGGCCACATGCGGCCCGCCAGGTACTATTTTGAGGCCCTCGGTATGTTTATCATAATCAGAAAAGTAAAATAAGACAGTTTCTCGATCATATGTCTCTTTAGCTATAAATGACAATATTATTATTAAGATTTAGCCAAAAGGAAAGATTTATAAACTATAAAGAGTTTTACCTCATGCAAAATTGTCATTTCTTTAATAAGACATTAACTAGTTTTTCTGAGGCCCTCCAAGTACCTACAAATCCAAAATGTGGCCCTGCAAAGGGTTTGAGTTTTAGACCACTGATCTAGACCTTGTTCATGCATGTGATTTATTCCTATAAAAAAAAATTTCTTATACGGACTGCCTCCAAGGCATGTGAAAGCCCTCCTGAAAGATCTATTCCCTTGTTTCAGATAATCAGTCTCAACACTGACCAATCTTTCAGTTACTCTTCTCATCAAACCAGTCCATCTGATCTTTATGGTTTTATAACTGAGTTAAAAAAAAAAAAAAGTACTGCACAGAATAACAAAAGAATATAATTAGCTAAATCTGCAGATGTGAAGTGGATTTTGTACAGCAGCTAATGGATATAGACTTTGAAAAAGTGTTGTTATGTATTGTACCAAAAGCAATTAAACTGGGAAATTTGGAAAGGGATTTTATTTTATTTTTTTCATTGTCTATTTTGCCCTAGTATTTGAAAGTATGTGCTTATGAAATTTCAAGCAATGACAATATAATATCACAGCGGCTTCTTTGTAAGGACCTTTGGTGCAGTCCCTTGAAACTAAACAGCTTAAAAAGTACTGAACCCTTATTTAAACTACTGGTATTTGTTTTAAGTGCGTACTGATAGTTTCCCTTTTCAACAACACTAGCGCAGAATAAGGAAGAAGTTAAGGCTAGAGAAACTGTAGTCAGTCATAGTAAACAATTTACCTTGGTTCGGTGTTTCCGTCTCTGGAATAATCTCTCATTTGCCCAGATCACCTTTGGAGCATGCACCTTTGCTTTCTTAAATTATACAAAACAGTACACTGAAAGGGAGATATGAATTAGTTGTAGGCATAGCTCTTAGAATTTTTGCCAGCTCCTCTGCATGTATGCGGGTGTCTGTGGGCACATGCATATCTGGGTATGTTCATATTTGTTTATATCTGTTTTGCCTCTTTGCGTGTATCTGTATAGTCTGTGTGTTTATCTCTTTCCTGGGAGGATGAGGGGAGAGGTGAAATTGAATGAGGCAGTTGACAAACATCTCGTTCGATTGGAAAGAATGATTAAAAAATAAGGTGTGAAAACGCATCAATTAGATGTTACTGTTGACAGATTTCAAATGATGGATTTTGCATTTAAACCACATGGTGCCACTGTACCAAAGTAACAGGTATTGTAATGCTTCTGTAAGGTTAAGAGGCTGTATACACAGCAACTGTTAGCAATCTACACATTTGAATCACCAGGTGTCACCATACCCTATTAGGGGGTGTCGCAACTTTAGGGGGAAGTTTTTTTTTTTGTTATTTTTTTTTTCAGACTTTACAAACTACTGGTGACCAAATTATGCAGTTCTGCATGCTGAATCTAAAGCTATCTTCAGAAACTACTTAAACTGAGGTCTCCTTTTACTAAGGTGCGCTAGCGTTTTTAGCGCATGCTAAACCCACGCTATGCTTCTAGAACTGACGCCAGGGCAATTCGGCGCGTGCTATTCTGCGCGTTAAAGCCCTAACGCACCTTTGTAAAAGGAGCCCTGAATCTTACCTACATCAGATGACATTTGAAATAAAGTGATGCCTTGGAATCCGAACTTAATCCGTTCCAGAACCCCGTTCGAGTTCCAAGACAGTTTTTCCCATTGAAAATAATGGAAGCTGGATTAATCCGTTCCTGGGTCCCACAAACTCAAATTGTAACAGTAAATACAATTGATTTTAGGGGCAGAAACACACACATACAATTCCAAAGCTGAGTTTGGATTCTGGGGCAAATTTAACTACAAAAAAAGTTTGGATTCCAAAACATTCGAGTTCTGGGGCGTTCAGATTCCGAGGTACATACAGATAGGCTGAGCTACATCTGTAGATGCATAATTGTCTTTAAAATGTTCATATATAAAGTTTTCATTTAACATTATTTAATGAAATCCAGCAACGAGGTCATATCTTGTTTGCTTCTGTTTTGGTTCATGAGCTCTCTGTTGACCATCTGACCCCCCTAATATAATGTTCCCTCCTCTCCTGATTGTACACAAGACCAGAAGCCTCAGTTGTTGTTTTTACATACCTTTCTATGGACTGGCTGTGTGATGGCCACTCTGTGTGATGGCCACCATAGGCTTGCTCATAAATGCCTTGAGCTCTGCTGTTGTCATGGTACAGATAAGAGGAAGCTCAGATATAGGCGTTGGAATGGGGGAGGCCACAGGGGCCATGGCCTCCCCAAAATTTGGCGGTTAAAGAGTCGGTTATGACTCTACTTCTCCACCCCCCTCCTCCTGGCTGCTATAATTTAAAATCTTCAGGTAGGTGCAGCATCACTGAAGAATGAAGACTTCCAGAGTAGACCTGCTTGTTGACGCTGCATGGTTGCTGCTGGAAGATTTAAAATTACAGCAACTGGGGAAGGTAGGTGGGGGAGTCGGGAGTTGAAGAGAGAGGTCATGCCACAGGATCCTTCTGGGGCTAGGGCGGAGCCTTTGGGCCTCCCCAAACGAAAAAGAGTTCTGATGCCTATGGGCTCAGAGACTCCGAAGCTCTAGTCAAGTAAATGGGTGAGTGTAGTTGCCTCAGTGTCGACGGATGGTCTCACCCTTCTGTCTCTAAGCAGTGTCTTCTCATCTCCTTCACCTCTGATCTCCAATATCTTCTCCACTGCATCTCTTCTCTTCTGTTTCTCTTCACTAAGCAGATCAAACACAGTCCAAGTGGCAGGAGAACCAGTATTCCACCAACAAGATCGAGAGATGAATGTACAAAGTGGAACACAAGTTTCTGGATGTCCAAGAAATATTATTTATTAATTCATATAGTCATATTAAAAGAAAATGAAGCAACCTCAGGATTTATTTAGGTACAAAAGTGTCACTGCTATTATTGGTAAGACTCCGAGCCTACACGGTCCGTGTTTTGGCAAATTCTCAGCCTTCATCGGGGGCCCTAAATGTATTGACATGAATTGTGTGGTACCTATTACCTCAGATCAACTTATAAGATGTGTTGCGTATGAGGAAAATCTTCTAAATGTCAATACATTTAGGACCCCTGATGAAGGCTGAGAGTTTGCCAAAACACAGACCGTGTAGGGTCCGAGTCTCATCGATGCGAGCTTGAACGATCAGCGACACTTTTGTACCTAAATAAATCCTGAGCTTGCTTCGTTTTCTTTTAATATGACTATGTGAATTAATAAACAATATTTCCTGGACATTCAGAAACTTGTGTTCCACTTTGTGCTTTCGTCTCTTCACTAAACGCCACCAAGAAAGGGATATCGAAGAATGCACAACAAGAGACCTCTTTAAGCGCCCAGATAAAGAAAGCTAAGTTACTATTAATTTAACACATAAAAATATACTGAATTTAAGAATATAAGAATATTTAATCTAAGAGAAATGGCGAAGGCAAGACCAATGAGGAGGCTATCTACATTGGAACATAAGAACTGCCGCTGCTGGGTCAGACCAGTGGTTCATCGTGCCCAGCAGTCCGCTCACACGGCGGCCCCCGGGTCAAAGACCAGTGCTCTAAAATGAGTCCAGCCTCACCTGTGTCCCAGTTTAACAGGAACTTGTCCAGCTTAGTCTTGAAACCCTGGAGGGTGTTTTCCCCTACAACAATACTCAGCTATGGACACTCTTTGCCAGGTTTCAGGCACTTGTTAAGTCACTTTCTCTGTACCTTGTCCTTCTGTGTGGGGAAGTTCAACCCACCCTTCTCCCCAATACAGATTTTGTTCTGTACAGATGTCGCCACTGAGGACTTACCTTAAACCACACAAATAAAATGAAAGAAAATGAATAACATCATGATTATATAGAAGACTAACTGTGAGATATTGAGATATACCATAAGATATGTTTCAAAAAATTATTTAAAAAAACTTTTTTCTCCTTATATGTAAATCAATGAGGATCTATATCTTGTGTTATGAATGAGTCTTAACGATTATCTCATTAAAATTGGACTATAAGATTAAGATTGCCTATAATACTTATATGATACTTTTTAAAAATCATGACATATCCAAAATTGACACACCCTGGTAATCATTAATAGTTCTGTCACAAGAGGGTCCTTTTTTGACGGTGCGCTAACTGATTTAACACATGCTAAAGATTAGTTTGCGCTAAATGCTAAAGCGCCTATAGAATATAATGGATGTTTTGGCCTTTAGCGCATGCTAACTTGGTTAGCACGCCTTAATAAAAGGCCCACAAGGTTTCCCAAGCAGGATTTCCTTTTCTTTCAGGCCCCCTTTTATCAAGCCGTGCTAGGGTTTTTTTAATCGCCGGCCACTGTGGGCCAGGTACTGTTAATGTAGGCATCTAGGCATGTCATTCACGCGTTAAGTATCTCCAGTGGCGTAGTAAGAGGGAGGTGGTCTTCCCGGGCATCATGTTGGTGGGGGCACAGGCACCCCCTCCTCCTCTCGGCTCCCACCTCTTCCCATTCCCCCCTCCACGCGCACCCCTCTTCCCTTCCCCCCATACCTCCAGACGAAGTTGTTTGTGGTGGTCAACAACGTTCTCTTTGAGACCCCGTTAGCTCTCCCGCTGATATCACTTCCAGGTGCCACGCATAGGAAGTGACGTCGGAGGGATAGCCGGCGGTGTCACGAAGACGTTGCTGTTCACCGCTAAATTGGTTAGCACGCCTTAATAAAAGGCCCACAAGGTTTCCCAAGCAGGATTTTCTTTTCTTTCAGGCCCCCTTTTATCAAGCCGCGTTAGGGTTTTATTTTATTGCTGGCCACTGCAGTAAAAGCTCTGACGCTCAGAGGAATTCTATGAGCGTTGGAGCTTTTAACGCAGCGGCCGGCGATAAAAAAAACCCCTAACGTGGCTTGATAAAAGGGGGCCTTAATTTTTTTTTAATTTCTGAAATTTTTAGCGCATACATTCAGAGAAATGCATGAACAGTAGTATAAAATAAGATCAAATATATTAACGATGAAAAGGAAATATTAAACTTTATACTTTAGCCCGCAATTAGAGAGTCAAGATTCTACCAGAATAAAAGAAAAAAATATATAGGTCTCCTTATACAAAGGCGCGCTAGTAGTTTTAGCATGCGTGCTAGCCGCTACTGCCTCCTTTTAAGCAAGCGGTAATTTTTCAGCTACCGCGTGCTATAGCGTGCGCTAATCTTGTGCGTGCACTAAAAACGCTAGCACACCTTAGTAAAAGGAGCCCATAGTCTTTATAAAGAGTTATACAGTGGTTTAGAACAGCTGGTTAAGGTCCTAAGGTTAAGCAACCAGAAATTCCAGAAGTTGCTTCAGCTCCGGGAACAAATGTGAAATAGACTCAAAAATTACAAAACAACATGAAAGAAATTTCAAAATAAATGTCCCAGGTAGAGGCCAAAAAGCTGCTTCTTCTAACAAGTCAGGAAAAATTCTTATGTGAGCCAATAAAACAAACACACACCATCTGGTTCATACACCGAAAGTATTATTTCAACACCAAGTTATGGTCAGGTTCCAACACACAAGAGTTGATTTTCCTGCTATCTGTTCCATAGATGACTTGAGAAACTCAATTAAATTCATATGGGAAGCAGGCAAGCTCTGGGTCTGAGCCTGGGTGTTAAGCTGTATAGAAAAATTTGCATTGCATGCAGAAAATTGAAAAGACAGGACCTGTCCAGACTCTAAAATGGTTCCCTCTGCCAATAATCCAACACCGGGGTTCTTCCAGAAGGCATCATAGATAATTTCCCTGCTCCGGGGGCCACAACAGAAGCTCCCCAAATAGCTGCCTCAACCAAGCCACTTGGCGAGGAAACAGCGGCAGGATTCTCACCAGCAGAGGCAGATGCCCGATACCGTTGCACTTCCATACCATAGGGGTGGCTGACGAATCTCGGGGCTTAGCAGCACCCTTTCCAAGCTAAGCTCCGTGATGTCCATGGAGCCACCCAAAATTCTAGTCAACGTGCCCGGCTCTCCGAGGCGGCAATGTTTCAACATTGACTGCCTCAGGGGAGGAGTGGAAGCCCAAACCAGAGGGTATGTCTGAGTCTTTCCCTTTCTTTTCCTCATTGTACTTAGAGCCATTGGAGGGAGCAGCCATCCTCTTTGCTCTCTCCTCTTCAAGTCACCCTTGTATCTTGACTCTCGCAAGTTTGGGACACTCGTCATTTGGCTTCTCCTCAGAGGCCTGTCTGATATGGATGGCCCTACAGCATAACCGTCCAAGTCATTGAAGCACACAAGCCCCTCCACCACTACAAGATAGTGTCTCTTCGGGGGGGCAAAGTAGAATTTTCAGTGCCGAAAATGAAATACAGTTCTGAATTACTAAGAGCTAGTCCAGCAGGGATTTCAAGCTGGCAGTGGGAGGGTGCATGCCTCATTGAACAATTTTCATTCTCTGTGCATAATATGCTTGTATGGGTACTATATTTATTGTCTGTGGATATATCTGGGTGTGCGAGTGCATGTGAGAAAGAGACTTGGAGAGGAAAAGTGGGGACACCGTGAAAGCAGTAATTCCCTATCTGCTTTGTATCAATGTTGCTGGAAGTCCCTTTCCTACAGATATGCATAGGGCCATTTTTTAGGAGATGGGGGGCTTTATTTCTCTAGAACCCATGGTAGGATCTGGCCTATTTTTAAACTCGGGGCTCCTTTTGCTAAGGTTTGCTAGCGTTTTTAGCGCACGCAGCAGATTAGCACGCGCTAACCCCGCGCTACGTGGCTAGAACTAACGCCAGCACGCGCGGCATTATAGCGCTCGCTATTCTGTGCGTTAAAGCCCTAACACAGCTGAGTAAAAGGAGCCCTCGGTGTATCTTTATTCCCAGTTTTTCTGCTACACTAAATTTAGTCCACTTTCATTAGGTTTTGGAGAGTTTTTCTCAGGACCATACCAAGATGGAATTGTGCCCTGTGCGAAACCTCCCTGGCACCCTCATCTCACCTATTGCACTGCTGCCTAATGGTGGGGAGCAATTTAACTCTCTGCCTCCTTTGCACCTTGTCTGGCCACACTATTCGCACAGTCCTTGCTACAGCCCTGGCTGGTTTTGCTCCCAGAAAGAGGACTGGCCTTTTAAATCTGTATGTATCATTTCTTTCCAACATTCTATTGGTTGGAAAGAATAATTTAAAGGACCTACACTCTAGGAGACTCAACCCCCTCCCTCGCTTTTAGCGCAGGCTGGTGATGCTCATAGGAATTCTGTGAGTGTCGGAGAATTTACCGCATTAGCTTCTGCTAAATAGCATAGCTAAAAGGGGCCCTCAGTTTTGATAATAAAATTTGTTTTATAAATATTGCTTTCTGACAAAATTTTCAGCAGAACTGAATATACATGTAGAATTTTTATAAACTCCAACACATAACTCTACAATCATTTTTTTTTTCCTTTCAGATTATGCTTTGAAAACATTAATATGTAATGCAAACACATAAAAACTGTTATCAGGGCACTTAAACATATTTCAGTAATTTGTGCATTTTTGCATTAGTTCCTAGAAATTCCAGGTACGTAAATAATATATTACACAAAATTTAAAGAGAAGTTGTTGATTTTCCACATGAAATTATACAATTTTTTCACTAGTGCTTTTTAAAAAAATCATAACATATCCAAAATTGACACACCCTGGTAATCATTAATAGTTCTGTCACAAGAGGGTCCTTTTTTTAAGGCGAGCTAACTGATTTAACGCATGCTAAAGATTAGTTTGCGCTAAATGCTAAAACGCCCATAGAATATAATGGATGTTTTGGCCTTTAGCGCATGTGCTAACTTTGTTAGCACGCCTTAATAAAAGGCCCACAAGGTTTCCCAAGCAGGATTTTCTTTTCTTTTAGGCCCCCTTTTATCAAGCCGTGTTAGGGTTTTTTTAATCGCCGGCCACTATGGGCCAGGTACTGTTAATGTAGGCATCTAGGCATGTCATTCACGCGTTAAGCATCTCCAGTGGTCTTCCCGGGCATCATGGTGGTGGGAGCACAGGCACCCCCTCCTTCTCTCTGTCCCCCACCTCTTCCCGTTCCTCCCCTCCACACACATCCCTCTTCCCTTCCCTCTATACCTCCAGACGAAGTTGTTTGTGGTGGTCAACAATGTTCTCTTTGAGACCCCATTAGCTCTCCCGCTGATGTCACTTCCAGGAGCCACGCATAGGAAGTGACGTCAGAGGGACAGCCGACGGTGTCACGAAGACCGTGTTGTTCACCGCTGCGAACAACAACTTTAAGTAGAGGTATGGGGGAAGGGAAGAGGGTCGTTTACATGGAGGGCAAGAATGGGAAGGGGCGAGGGGTGCACATGTGGCAGGCAGGATTGGGCAGGGGAGAGGTGCCACCGCCCTGGGTGCCTTGCACCCTCGCTATGCCACTGGGCATCTCTAACAGAATCGCGCCTCCATTGTAGGCGTCTCTAATGTAGGCCAGAGTTTACCACACCTACAATGGAGGCGCAATTCTGTTAAAGACGCCTACCAACGCCTAACTTTAAAAAACGCCCCCTGATCTGCCCCTAACCATACCTACATGGTAGTAGGTGCTTGAGTGTAGGCGTCTGCCACCCAATTAACCTTTATTTTCTGTCATTATGAGCTGGTTTAAAGCTCATTAATGATGCCATTAACTCTAATTTTGAAATTGATTTTTATCGATGTAGGTGCCTAATGTAGGCATCACTTATAGAATTTTCCCCTATATGTATACATACAATATACTGCTACTAGTACCAGTGGTGTGGTAAGGGGGACTGGGTGGGGTGGACTGGCCAGGGCACCATCTTCATGGGGGGGGGGGGGGCGGCACTGGCATTTCTCCTCCTTTACACACACACACTCTTTAAATGTTGGCCGGCGTGAGTAGCATCTTCCACCTGCTGCTTGCCTCGGCTCTCTTCTGATGTCACTTTCTGGTGGTGGGTGCCACCCCACCAGGCGCCAACCTCCCTCGCTGCACCACTGATTACAACTACTTATCATTTCTATAGTGCTACTAGGTATTCGCAGCGCTGTACACCAAAACATGGAAGAGACAGTCCCTGCACATAAGAGCTTACAATCTAGTTATGACAGACAAACTGGAGAGGAAAACGGTGATGGAATTCAAAAAAGCTTGGGATAAACACAGAGGATCTCTAATTAGAAAACAACTGGCATAAATTAAGGATCTAAGGCCACTATTGGACAGACTTGTATGGTTTTTGTCCCATATATGGTGATTTGGTGTAGGATGGGCTGGGCAGGGCATCAATGGGAACTCCACTAACTTGGAACATGAGGATGTTACTGGCCAGACTTTAAGGTAGATTTCCTGCAAATAACGGGATGGTTGGATAGGCTGGAGTGAGCTTAGATGGCAACTTCAGCAGTTGGAACCTAGGACAATCCCAGGTGGACTTTAGTCTATGGCCCAGAAATATTAAAGAAGAGACAAGTTAATTTAATCAGGTATTTTTTAATAAGAATAACTAGGCGCAACTATACGTAGTGATCAGATGGGGAATGCAAAACAGATGGGTAGGAGTTAGGAATTGAAAGTGTCTTCAAAGAAGTGGGCTTTAAGCATGGATTTGATGGAGCTTGACGTACCGAATTGGGCAGTTTGTTCCAGGCTGAATATCGTTGCTGTACATATATGGTAGCTGCACAACAAACGAGTCGTGAGGATAAGATGTCAATAATTCAGCCACGGGTGTAAAGTTCAAAGTTCACTTTACTGAAAGTAGCACTGCGAGGACTCGAAGACTCGACACTGACAATGTTTCGACATCTGTTCGACACAGGTCAAATTTAGAAGCGAGCAGGGAAATAACTGGTGTTCAAAGCGAAGCTAGCTTCTAAACTTGACCTGCATTGAATGTTCTAGGACGTGATAGAACTACCAGCCGTTGAGACTCTTCAGAAAGGCATAGGTGCCGAAACACACTCAAGTGTCGAGTCTTCGAGCCCTTGCAGTGCTACTATCAATAAAGTAAACTTTGAACTTTACACCCATGGCTGGATTATTGACATCTCATCCTCGTGACTCCTTTATTGAGCCTTGATTGTCTCGGCGTTGAGGCCTCCTTGGGCTCTCTTTTCGCTGTACATATACCTAGACATTGCCCCCGAAATTTCACCCTAGCTTCACCCAGGCACTAAATGGGTAATTCTAATAACTACATACTAACATTTCAACACTGATTATGCTATGTAACAATTTATTTTTTTGTTGTTGTTCCTGGGCAATAAGGCCCAGATTCTGAAAGCAGCGCCGTAATCGGCAAGCATCTGATAAAAATGGTGTCGATCGCATGTCATTACAATTATGGCACCATTTTCAGAATCGCAGCCTGCATCGAAGGAAGGTGCCAGGCCTACCTTTCCAGCGCCTGCCTTCAATGTACAATCACACTTAGCAGCACTGAACATCAACCCTGCCCATAACCATGCCTTTTTGACATTCAGCGCCGCCAAGTGTCTGCATAGATGTGATTCCAGTGCCATGTTTTGTAGGCATTGCATGGCGCCTACTTTAAAAAAAAAAAAATTTGTTTTAAATTGTATTTTAACAGTGCGGTCAATTGCCACGCATTTAGTAGCTAATTAAAACAATTAACTTAAATGCTTGTAGATGCCCACTGGTTCCTTCCTGACAGCGCCGCTTTCAGAATCTGGGCCTAAGTGTTCTTTCTTAATTGCCTATGCCACAAAAGTATAGAAAATGGCTATCATCCCCTTCAGACTTTGCTTTTGTGACCAGGACATTGATATTTTGACATTTATCTTTTTTTGCAGAACATTCCAGATTTGATTCCAAGTTGAGTAAACTTAGGGGCCCTTTTACTAAGGTGCAAACATCTGGCAGATGCATTTTGCTATATATCAGTCAATTTATCAAGATAAGAGGGAATAAGTTCTTCATATGAGCATCTGCTAAGATGTTTGATGTCTAGAAGGGATCAAGACAAACCTTGGGCACTTCACTTCACATGTGAACACGACTAAAAAACCCAAAACTTTGGAAGGTAAGACAATTTTGTTTCTCACTAGAATGGCAGAATTTGCTCCTATAAAATTTCTTAGAATGTTTAATTTTTTAAAATATTTTAATTTTAAAATTTGTAAAATATACTGTATATGAAATATGTTGCGAGTATCTCATACACATTAGCCATAGGTGAAATAAATTTATTGTTTTCATTACCACAATTTCATTTTGTTCTTCTACAGGATGGTACAGAGGGAAAAGAAAGCCATGAAGTTTGCTATCTCAGTAATTTGGCAGGAACACACTGACCACTCAAGCAACTGCTACTTCTGCATGGTGGACCCTTCCAAATGTTGAAATGGCAAGCATGCACCTACAATCACGTATCCGGACATTCCTTCATTCTTCGCCCTGGTGCCGCATTGCCCTGAGCTCCCCATACCTACTCTCCCAGAAAGACCGCAGCTGTCTTCAGAAGAGAGCAGCAAGTCAGAGAGTGAAGCAGATGTTGTAGATCCAGTTTGCAATATCAGTGGTGCAGCTGATGAGAAAAACCCATACTAGTCAAAGCCAAAACACCTCAAAGACTTGATCGGAGATTTTGGTCTCACCAGTTCCAGTGGTGAGCTTTTGACGTCTAAGCTCATGCAGTGGAATTTGTTGGATGAAAGTGTGCATGTCACAGATCAGAGGAAACGTCACCAAGCTTTTTCCACCTTCTTCATTCATCAAGATGGGCTCTGCTTCTGCCACAATATGACCAGTCTGTTTGAGGCAATTGGAATCACCTGTAACCCAACAGCTCATCCAAGAGCATCAAAGCTGTGCTGCTCCATAACAAGATCAAGTACCCATCTCTTCCACTGGTCCACTCAGTGCACTTCAAAGAGGATTACAACAGCATCAATACCTTACTAGGCGCCTTGAAGTATGATGAGTATGACTGGGAAGTCATCAGAGACTTCAAAATGGTGGCATTCCTAAATGGGTCTCCAAGGCAGTTTTACCAAGTTTCCCTGCTCTCTGCCTTTGGCACAGCAGGGACACAAAGTTGCACTACCAAAGACAGGACTGGCCACAGGTGTTCAAGGAAAACAATATCAGATGGGAACCACTAGTGAAGCCCCAGAAGGTATTGATGCCTTTACTGCCCATCAAATGGGCCATTCAAAGAGAAAATGGAAGCATACTCAGAGGAGCAAGGTGAGCGCTTCCACCAGGATATACTGGACTTCAAATGCAAATGTATATACGGGAATATAAAAGATTTCATACTGTTCATGGAAGAAAGTGTTTATGAACAACTTGAAAAGCTGAAAGTGGACAAAACCAGATGAGATACATCCCAGATTATTGAGGGAAGTCGGAGAACTCCTGGCAGGACCTTTTAAGAATTTATTTAATAGATCCTTGGAGATGGAAGAGGTTCTGTGGGATTGGTGACAGAGAAGTAGGAAATTTCAGGTGGTTTGAAAAGTAATGGAGACGCTACTGAAGGAAAGAATAATGGACTTCCTGGAATCTAATGGGTTTGCAAGATCCAAGGCAACATAGTTTTACCAAAGGAAAATCATATCAAACAAATTTGATTGATTTCTTTGACTTGGTGACCAAAGAACTGGATCAAGGACATGTGCTAGATGTAGTCCATTTGGATTTCAGCAAATACTTTGATATGGTTCCTCACGGGCGGCTCATGAATAAACTGAATGGGATGAAGGTAGGACCCACTTGTTATACTACATTTGCATAGTAGAGTCGGAGGCTGCAGTGAACCTACGGAAAAGCCCATGCTGAGCCATTATGTGCATCAGTTGGTAAATTACTTCGATGCTAAACTTAGCGTTGATCATTTAAGGCCCGGTGAGTTTAGAGCATCCAGGCCAGGGTGGCAGGTAGCACTCTAGCCACCTTATTGGGCAGACTGGAAGGATCATATGAATCTTTATCTGCCATCATTCACTATATTACTTTGAAGAAGGTCCCTGATTGAAACCAATCCTAAAAGAAAGCATACAACATAATAATAGCCATACTGGTCAGGTCAATGTTCCATCTAGCCTAGTATCCTGTTTCCACAGTGGCCAATCCAGGTCACAAGTACCTGACAAAACTCCAAATAGTAGCAACATTCCAGTGCTCATATTGTGATGTCACAGTGCTTCATTCCACCACTGCCTAAGAGCCAACCTCACCAGTGATGTCACAATGGCTTGATTGTTCTATACTCGACTCACATAACCTATGAATAGCCTTACTGGGTAAAATCAATGATCCAACGGGACATACAGGAAAAACTGCTTGAGTACCTGAATAAATGCATGTAAACCATTCTGACCTCCCATGGAAGAACGGTATAGAAAATTAAATAAAAAATAAATCTAGCCCAGTGTCCTGTTTCCACAGTGGCCAATCCAGGTCACAAGTACCTGGCAAAACTACAAATAGTAGCAACATTTCAGAGCTCATATTGTGATGTCACAGTGCTTCATTCCACCAATGCCTAAGAGCCAACCTCACCAGCGATGTCACAATAGCTTGATTGTTCTATACTTAACTCACATAACCTATGAATAGCCTTACTGGGTGAAACCAATGGTTCAGCGGGACAGACGGGGAAAAGTACTTGAATAAATGCAAGTAAACCGTTCTGAGCTCCCATGGGAGAACGGTATAGAAAATTAAATAAAAAATAAATAAACAGTGGCCAATCCAGGTCACAAGTACCTGACAAAATCGCAAATAGTAGCAACATGAACGAAGGTAAGTCAGATGAGCAACAAAATGATTAAAAAGGAAACTTTACAGGCAGTGGGGTGAAGGGAGGGAATCTCAACCACCGTACGAAATAGTGACCTACAGAGGTGACCTTCAGGGTGCATGCTTGTTAGGTTCTGAGAGGAAGAGAGCTGTGCTTTCCACTGGTTTTGAGGAGAGGAAATCAAAACAGGGGTGGAGAAATCTAAAGTAGCCGCTGATGAAGGCCTGTTTAGTTATAGCCCTGGTTAGAATACAGGAATAAAATCCAATAAACAGTGAAAAATAATTTATTTTGTTGAATAAAATAGTAGCTTAAGGCAATAGTGAATAATTTGTACAATATGTTTGCATATGCAGAATTATTAACTTTAAAACCCCAAATGGCCATGTTTTGCCCTAAGGGGTCTGAAGTTACAAGCAGAAGCGAAAATAAAACATAAAAGTGGAAGAAATCGGTAATTCTACTACCTATCATAATTTCAGATTAGTCAGTAAGTGCATAAATCTACAGAGGCAGTCTTAAGAGGATCCTAAATTTACATAGAACAGCACCGACGAGAACTCTCCAGACATGATCCAGCTAGCTGTAAAATGTGCAACGTCGGCAGGCCCTTCCCTGAAAAGAAAGGAATGGCACAATATGCAAAGCTCTGAACTGCGCCAGCACGTCCACAGGACCCCCCGAATTACCCACAGCGAAAAGCATTCAGCACCCTCATGCTCTACCAGAACCATCCTATGTATTATTTAATACAGAAAATGTGAACAAGGGTGTTGCCCTGAGGAGACGGGTCAAATGCTAAAGACAAAAAAAAAATCGTCTCACGCAGCCACCACATCAAACCTCACAAAGAAGATCAAAGTGACGCCTCTGTGGGAGAGCACTTTGCAAGGCCGGAGCACTGCAGCGGTGACCTTATGATCGGAATACCGAGAGGAAATTTCAAAACAATCCAGGAACGTAAATCCTTTGGAAGTCAAGATGATAAAAGTATTTTGACACCAACGCGACAGGACTTAATAGAGATCTGGGTTTCCTATCACATTCTAAACTGTAAAATAAAATTTATAGGGCTTTTTGTCACTTTCTGATTCTCACCCCTCCCCACCCCTACCATTCCATTTGAGACTTATTTCAATGCTTTGGAGTTTCACTTACATATTGATATTTGTCATCTGTTGCTCATATTGTTTTGACTTGAGAAAGAAGGTTAAGGTCTTCAAAAACTAATCAAAAATATATGTAGTCCAATAAAAATGTCATCTTTGTATTTCTATTTATTACCGATACTACCACCATCCTGACCTGGCAAAAGTCACAGTTCTAATCTCTGTGACTGATGTAAAATGAGACTTATCCCGCCCAATATTCAATGCAATTTAAGTGGGCAAGAGAGCCTCCTGCTTGCTTAAATGGCAGTGAGCTGCCTAACCCCCCCATATTCAATGGCGCTAATCCTGGCACTGCCCCTGAATTTCATCTCTGACCAGCCATGATGAAAGTGGGCAAGTCAGTGGCGGTGCAAGGGGCGGCACTGGAGAGAAGCCGGCAGTTATGCGGATGACAGCAATATTCAATGCCAGAACCCACATTGGCTGGTTTAGCTATGTGAGTTTCAGCACTGAATATCGGCCGGGACCTACATAATTCTTTTTTAAATAAACTCCCTAGTCCCCTCCTGTTCCCTGAAGCCGCCCCTCCTTCCTGTCCCTTTCCCTCAGCCCACAGTCACAGCTCCCTTTTCCAGAATGCTCCCCCCCCCCCACAGCTCCCTTGGTTCACCTGTATCCCTGGTGGCTTCAATGTTGCCCCTTCACCCTCACTTAAACCACCAGGGACATAGATAAGCCTGGGGGTTGGGATTAGAGGGGGGGGGGAGAATTCCACAGGGGAGGGAGTTATAACACAGGCTAGGGGATGGGGATGAGAAGGAAGGGGCTGGGGGAATTTAAAAAGTGTTATGCGGTTCAAGGCTGAATGTCGTCTGGGACCTGCATAAGGTCCAGTGGCCAGTGCAGTGCCATTTAGCCATTAATATTCAGTGCTGGGACCTGCACATTGCCTGGCACTGAATAACTGGGACTAATTTTAAAAAAACACTGACTGCTACTAGTTAAATATCACCTGGATCATGTTTGCAAATCACTTTAAAAGAGGGAGGGAGGTGGGAAGGCATCATTATTTCTTCTTTTTAGTTTATTGAAATTCTATATGTGGTTATACTTTTATGGATGAATGGGAGGAAGGAGGGGGTGAGAAAATGATTGTTTTCAGAATGTTTGTATATTTAAAGTGCTTTTCCTGATTCGTTTATGTTTAAAATTTTTGCAATGCACTGTTAATATTTGAAAATTAACAAAGCTTTGCAATTCACTTTAACTTCTTTTTTTTTTAAAAAAACTATTTATTGTTATTTATTATTCTGTTCTTGCTTTTGTACTGTGGCTGGTTTCCTACAGCCCTAGCTGGGGCAGACTCCAACTGAGTTAGAGAGTCACTCTAGAGAATGACGGAGGGACACATTTTCCCCCGTCCCTGCAGGAACTGAATTTCCCCGTCCTGTCCCTATGAGTTATGTTGCTGCAATAGAGTAGACACGCCGGATGGTGTGAATAACATGAAGAAAGACCTGGCGGAGCTTGAAGAATGGTCTGAAATTTGGCAGCTAAAATTTAATGCTGAGAAATACAAGGTCATGCATTTGGCTGCAAAAACCCGAGGGAATGGTACAGATTAGGGAGTGAAGAGCTTATGTGCACGGCAGAAGAGCAGGTGATGATCTTAAAGTTGCTAAACAGGTTGAAAAGGTGACGGCGAAAGCTAGAAGGATGCTAGGTTGCATAGGGAGAGGTATGGCTAGTAGGAAAAAGGAGGTATTGATGCCTCTGTATAAGATTCTGGTGAGACCTCATTTAGAATATTGTGTACAATTCTGGAGGCTGCACCTTCAAAGAGATATAAAAAGATTGGAGTTGGTCCAGAGGAAAGCTACTAAAATGGTATGTGGTCTTCATCATAAGGCATATGGAGACAGACTTAAAGATCTCAATCTGTATACTTTGGAGGAAAGGCGGGAGAGGGGAGATATGATAGAGATGTTTAAATACCTACATGGCATAAATGCGCATGAGGCAAGTCTCTTTCATTTGAAAGGAAGCTCTGCAATGAGAGGGCATAGGATGAAGTTAAGAGGTGATAGGCTCCGGAGTAATCTAAGGAAATACTTTTTTACGGAAAGGGTGGTAGATACATGGAACAGTCTCCCAGAAGAGGTGGTGGAGACAGAGACTGTCTGAATTCAAAAGGGCCTGGGATAGGCACGTGGAATCTCTCAGAGAGAGAAAGAGATAATGGTTACTGCGGATGGGCAGACTAGGTGGGCCATTTGGCCTTTATCTGCCATCATGTTTCTATGTCCCTGTCCCATTCCTGTAAGCTCTGCCTTAGCTGCACAATCCTCGAACACTTATGAATTTAAAGCATTTGAGGCTTGTGCAGATGAGGACGGAGCTTAAGCATTGGTGGAATGAGGCATTATGACATCACAATCTGAGCTCTAGAATGTTGCTACTTATGGTTTTAAAGTGTTTGAGGCTTGTGCAGATGAGGACAGAGCTTGCAGGAATGGGGCAAGGACAGCAAAAGAACTCACCGGGATGAGAAAATGAGTTCTCACGGGGAAGGGGAAAAATTTGTCCCCCATGTCGTTCTCTATTAGAGACCCAAAGGAGCTGAAAGAAGATCTAAAAGAGACATCAGTCAACAACTAGCAAAGAAAAACCTGAACATTTCTCCCAGTACAGTATCTGCCAGGCTCAGGGAAAAGATTTTAGGCTCTAATCTGGAAATACCTAGGTCAGGACAACCGTGGTCCTGACGAGCCACAACCCAGTCAGCTTTTCAAGATTTCCACAATGAATATGCAGATGTATTTGCCTACAATGAAAGCAGTACATGCAAATTAATCTTATGCATATTTATTGTGGAAATCTTGAAAACCCACCTGGGTTGTAGCTCATGTGGACCACGCCTGACCCTAGAGCAAGATGCAGAGCAGTTTTTTATAAATTCGGAAAACCAAAGTGATCAGTCCTACTTCACGGACACCAGTTCAGCAAAAGAACTCTGGCAAAATAGATACCTGAGAAAGAAAAGCTATAGATCCTTTATCCATTGTCACAATTTTCATTTCTCAAATTCTGAGTCATTTTCTGCCTCTCTACAGACATTGAAAAAGAATCAATAGCGGCAAGTAAAAAATGCTTTTGTCTGCTCAGAGGAAGCTGAAGGCCAGAGAGCAGAGATCAGGCAGGCTGTGCAGAGAAGACCAGATCCTAGTTAAGATGTCATCTGTGAAAGAAAATTACTTTTTACCTTTCGATTTGAATAATGTATGACCAGTATTAAAGAGGCCATTCCACATGTGAACAAGAGTTGGGATGACTCTAATGAAAGTGACAGCAAAGCTGTTCGACAGTGGACATGCATATTTATGCATATTGCTAAATTATTATTAATTTTTTTTATCTCTACTTATGAAGGATTTTGAAAACAATTGAAGGCCCACTTATGTAGACAGACACTGGGGAAGGGCTGTGGCTCAACTGGTAGAGCTGCTGCCTCTGTACCAAGAGGTTGTGAGATCAAATCCCAGTGCAGCTACTTGTGACCCTGGGCAATAATAATAAACTTTATTCTTGTATACCACCATACCATTTAGTTGTAGGCGGTTCACAGACAAAATCGCGCGAGACAACGGCGCGCAGACAACTGAGCGCAAGGTTGACGGCGCGCCGAAGAAAAGCACTATTTTAAAGGGTTCCGACGGGGGGGGTTGTTGGTGGGGAACCCCCCTATTTTACTTAACAGACCGCACTGGCGTTGTGGGGGGTTTGGGGGGTTGTAACCCCCCTCATTATACTTGAAACCAAACTTTTTGCCTGTTTTGTAGGGAAAAGTTCAGTTTTAAGTATAATGTGGGGGGTTACAACCCCCCCAAACCCCCCACAACGCCAGCGCAATGTCTGTTAAGTAAAGTGGGGGGGTTCCCCCCACACCCCCCGTCGGAGCCCTTTAAAATAATGCTTTTCTTCGGCGCGCCGTCAACCTTGCGCTCAGCTGTCTGTGCTCAGTTGTCGGCGCTCCGTCGTCTCGCGCGATTTAATCCCGTCACCGGTTCACATCCAAGAGCGACTGAAAAATTCAGTGATACATTTTTAGGGAAAACAAAATATAATTGAAGCTTAGATTACAAATTTTTCAAAAAGATACGTTTTCGTAGATTTTCGAAAGATATACTAAGACTGAGGGCTCCTTTTACTAAGCTGGGATAGCGTTTTTAGCGCACGCTACATATTAGCGTGCGCTAAGCCCCGCGCTACGTGAAAAAAACCCTAACGCCAGCTTTATGGAGGCGTTAGCGTGTAGCGCGTGCAGCAATATAGCACGGGCTAAAACCGCTATCGCAGCTTAGTAAAAGGAGCCCCGAGTCTGATAAACTATTTCACTTAACCAATTGCTCAATCTGCCAGCCCGAAATGCAAATGTTTTATCTAGAAATCTTTTATAATGGCAATGTTTTAATGTAGGATAGGCAAAAAAAATTAATTCTTCGAGCAGACTTTTTTTTTTTATCCCATACATTTCAATCCGTGAGGATAGATAAGCTGGAGCCAAGCCAAACATTATATAGCAAATACATGGAAGTTTGACTAGCACCCTAGTTTCGAATGGCAAGTCACTTAATCCAAAAATGACTACAATCGAGAGAAAAAAAAATCTCTAAAAAAAAACAAAAATATAACTCAATTCTCAAAAGTATATCATCACAAAACAAGAGAATACAAGGAAGTTCAAAAGAAAATTTAAATTAAATTAAGAGCTCCTTTTACGAAGCCGTTTTAGTGGTTTTATCGCACGCACCTTTATAGGACGCACTAACCCCCATGCAGCTGAAAAACTACTGCCTGCGGTAGCGGCTAGTGCGGCTGGCAAATTAGTGCGCGCTATTACGCACGTTAAACCGCTAACGCGGCTTCGTAGAAGGAGCATTAAAAGTGTGCTCAGTGAAATCATCATCAAGTCACTTAATCCTGGTGACGGGACTAAATCGCGCGAGACAACGGCGCGCCGACAACTGAGTGCAAGGTTGACGGCGCGCCGAAGAAAAACACTATTTTAAAGGGCTCCGACGGGGGTTATGGGGGGAACCCCCCCACTTTACTTAACAGACATTGCACTGGCGTGGGGGGTTTGGGGGGTTGTAACCCCCCACATTATACTTAAAACTGAACTTTTTCCCTAAAAAACAGGCAAAAAGTTCGGTTTCAAGTATAATGAGGGGGGTTACAACCCCCCAAACCCCCCCCAATGCCAGTGCGATGTCTGTTAAGTAAAATAGGGGGGTTCCCCACCAACACCCCCCGTCGGAACCCTTTAAAATAGTGCTTTTCTTCGGCGCGCCGTAAACCTTGCGCTCAGTTGTCTGCGCTCAATTGTCGGCGCGATTTTGTCTATGAACCCTTAATCCTCCAGGCCTACCAGTTTGAATGCCAAAACCAACAAAGGCAGTATACAAGTTCCCATTCCCTCTTCCCTTCCCCCTTTCCCTAATTAGTGGTAGTTGTCACCTTCCGATTATTCAGAACACCGCTGTCAAACTTATTTTTAATGCAAAAAAAATTCGACCACGAAATGCCATTGATGGTCAAAGTACCAATGGTTACCAATCCCTCACCGCATCACGTACAAAATACCATACAAACATGACAGCCTGAATTTATTAACAGACTTCTAATACCCCTCAGTTCTCCACGTGCTCTACGGTCATCCAACCAAAACTTGTTCACAATTCCATCACTAAAAATCATTAACACAAAGCGCAATAATATTTTCTCTGTTACAGCCACTATACTCTGGAATTTTACACCGGCTTATATACGAGAAATCCACAGGTTAGATAACTTTAAGACCAGTTTATAAATAATTCTTTTTAAAGACGCTTTTACCGTATGATTGACCTTTTAAAGACAATTTGTTTGATCATTAGCGCAGGAAAAAAAAGGAAACATCTTTAGTAACCCTTACCTTATGTTTTATCCTTAAATGCTCTTTTCTTTTAATATATTGTAGTTCTACCCTCTTCCCTGTCGTGTAAAGTGGTTTGTGTGTTATTGTACTCGTTTTTATGATATATTATTTAACTTTTAATTTAATCACCATGTTTTTACTTTTTCCTGTAAAGCCGCTTTGTAAATTTGAAAAGGGGGTGGGGGATAACAAATTTTTAATAAACTTGAAACTTGATAATGTGATGCATTAAATTCAAAGCAAGGGTATACTGGTGCAATGGCATAGTAAGAGGGGGGGCAGTTCGCCCCGAGCACCATGTTGGTGGAGGCGCAGGCACCTCTTCACCCCCCTCACCATGCATGCGCCCCCTTCCCCTGTACCTGTAGTTCTCAGGCCTCAGCGGTCAGCAACACGCTCCTCGCTACCCCGTCGGCCCTCCCGCTGACATAACTTACGGGCGCCGTGCATGGGAAGTTACATCGGTGGGAGAGCCAATGGGATCACGAAGAGCATGTTGTTGACCATTGTGAACTACAACTAGAGGGACGGGGGAAGGGAAGGGGTGCGTGCACCCACGCGCAGCAGACGGGATTGGGGAAGAAGGAGGGGAGGGTATAACCGCCCCAGGTGCTTCTCATCTAGAGAGTTGTGCGGGGTCAGAAATCCCACCCATCCCTGCAAGGAATTACCTCCATCCCCATAAAATGCAGCAATTACTTCTGACAGGATCATCAATTCCACAGTTTCTTTTGCTGTTTTCCTTGTGGAATCTCTTTGGTGGAACCCTTTTTTTGTTTTCTGTTCAGGTAATTAACTTATAAACCCCCTCTTTTACTAAGGCTGACATATCCATTATATTATATGGACGAACCCTGCTTCCAAAGCCTTCCATCCCTGTGGGAGTCCCATTGGCTAGAGGGGGGTCCCCGTGGGAGTCCCGTGGGTTAGGGGGGATTCCCACGATCCCCATTCCCATGCAGACCTTTACTCTCATCCTCACTATGCTACTTTACTGGACTTCTTTTGGCTACCACACACATTCTTTAGAAGACTCAACCGTTAGACCATCCACAGCACTGCGTTCAGAAATTTGACATCTCTTATGTTTATGAAAAGGTTACTTGATATTGCCCCAAAGATTTTCAAGACTCCTGAGGCAGGCCTTTGGGCCGAAACATGTACATGTCGAGTCATAGAGTTATTGGATGAATAAAAGGACATTTGTGCAATAGATTTGTGTCCACCAGTCTATGTTGTACAAATCCACCCCTTGTTTTGTGTACTGAATATATAAACAGCAGTAAGAATATTCCCTTAGGCTTCCGCGGCTGGCGCCATGATTTTTGCTGTTTTCTGGGCCTACCTACACAGATGCGGCGAGACCCAGAAAACAGCAACAGTCAGCAATAAGAGTGATTTGATGCACTGAACATTCTTGATTTTGAGGTAAGATTATCTATGTTGGATTTTGTTGTGTTACTGTTTTTATTATGTACACTTCTCCCTCCATATTCGCGGTTTTGATTATTTACGGTTTTTAGCTTGCTGGCTCCCCCCCCAAAAAAAAAAAAATAAAAATAGCTGATTCCAAGTGTTTACAGAGAAAATCGGTGATTCCCAGCTCTTTCTTCACCATGTTTTGCCTCTCCTTCAGGAACAGACCAGGTCTCCCACCATGTTATTCGCGGTTCCACCATATTCACGATGGTTTTTAATAGAAAACAGCGAATAACATATGAAAAAGTTATTCGCGGTTTTTCTGTATTTGCGGTTCTGTTAATCCCCTATCACAGCGAATACGGAGGGAGAAGTGTATGTTTTGTTGTAGAAATGAAAAGAAACAAAGAATTCAGGGGATACCTTTTTTTTTTTTTTACTGGACTAACTAGAGCATGGTTAGATTAGCTTTTAAAGGTATGTAAATACTAAAAAAGAAATAAAGGAAAATAAATAATCTTTCTTCAGATCAGAGATAAGCAAATGTAGTTATCTATCAGGATATAAGAGTGAAACATCAAAGGCCTAGATTCACTAAGGGCACGGATCGCATCTGATCCGTGTCCGGGGGGGGGGCTGATTCACAAATTGCCCTCATGCAAATGAAGGCAATCAGAATCACGCCCCCAAGCATGCATCCGGATCGCTCTATAGCGATCCCGACGCATGCGCAGACCATTAGTAGATGGTCTGCGTATGCTTAAAGAGCAGTGACTTTTTTTTTTACTCTTTTTTACTTGACTTTTTTAACTTTTGCAAGCCCATGGTTTTAACCCGCTTTAAACCCGCGGGTTAAAACCACAGGCTCACACTGCTGGGGAAGGCCGGAGCAGAAGCAGGGCAGCCAGTGCTGGGGACAGAGAGAGCAAGAGAGTTGGGGGTAGTGAGTGCAGGAGAGTCACGGCAGAAGCAGGGCAGCGCTGGCGGCAGAGAGAGCAAGAGAGTCAGGGACTGTGAGCGCAGGAGGGTCGCGGCAGAAGCAGAGCAGCGCTGGGGGCAGAGAGAGCAAGAGAGTCAGGGGTAGTGAGCGCAGGAGAGTCGTGGCAGAAGCAGGGCAGCACTCGGGGCAGAGAGCAGGAGAGTTGCAGCAGAAGCAGGGCAGCGCTGGGGGCAGAGAGAGCAAGAGAGTCAGGGGCAGTGAGCACAGGAGAGTCGCGGCAGAAGCAGGGCAGCGTTGGGGGTAGAGAGAGCAAGAGAGTCGGGGGCAGTGAGCGCAGGAGAGTTGCAGCAGAAGCAGGGCAGCGCTCGGGGCAGAGAGAGTAAGAGAAGAGAGCTGGAAAGTGGGGGCAGACAGCAGGAGATGCAGTCGAAAAGCAGTGAACGACTGGTCCCCAGCAATCGCTTGTTTTCTGATCAGCCAGCCCAGTTGGTTTTGCAGTTTTTGGTTAGTGAATCGCTGTCTGCCTACATTTGAATACCGTTCCCCCTCATTTGCATGCGCGGATCGGAGGAGGTTAGTGAATCGGGTCAGAGGGAAATCGGGTCACAAAGGAGTCACAAACCGATCAGTACACGATCGATCGGTTTGCTTAGTGAATCTAGCCCAAAGTATTCAAATGACAGTCTTACAGGAATAGGGAGGGAAGGGTGGGAGACAGGGAAATAAGGAAGGGTGATGATAAGAAGGTGTCAAAGCAGTGAAAATTATGTTTTGCAATGCGAGAGCGTTGTTACCTGCCAATAATTGTATATTGATGGATTTTAACACAAAAAGTATTATACTCGGACACCCCTTCCTACCTTTTCTCTCTTATTACCACTTATGTACCATCCTGTGCTCTTTACTCCATGTCTGCCAATCATCTGTCTATTCTCCCTATTCATTGTTCCCATTTAGAGACGATGTGCCATTCAGTGTGGGTTTTTTTGTTTTTTTGCCGTGCTCCTTTTCTCTGGAACTCGTTTGCTTCCTACAATTCAGATAGAACAATCTTATTTAAAGTTTAGATCCACCTTAAAGGCTTATCTCTTTTCACAGGCCTTTTCCCCAAGACTGTAGGGCAGTCTGGATTCCTGTCCAGTGTGGGCGAACGCTGTCCCTAACTCTGCTTTTCTGTTCTCTTTCTCTGCTGTCTATTGTTGAAGTAGTTCCTTTCTTCATATGGCTTTTGAGGGGTGAAGTGCTTTTACTGTAAAAATTGAAAGGTTTTCCCTGGTATTTTGGAGGCATGGCGGCGGGACTTGGGTAAGGACTTGGGGGACAATTTTATGTTAAAAACCCTGAATCGAACTGCGGGCTTGGTACATAGTGCTGAGTTACGTGAATGTCACTTTCGCACTGTCCTGAGGGCCTATGCTTCCCAGAGTCAGGCGTACCATATGGGTTGTATTGATACTCAATTATGCATCCGCTGTTCGGTGGAGGTAAATTCTTACTTTCATGGTATTTGGAGTTGTGAGGGGATTCAGACCTTCTGGACGGACATGGCCTCCTGTTTACAGGGCTTGTTGCAGACCCCTGTGCCAGTCTCCGTGTAGTCTATGCTGTTTGCCCATTTCTTTTCCTTGAATATGTACACTTCTTATGAAAAATTATTTCTTAGTAAATGTTTTATCTTGGGGAAGAAATGTATCTTGTGTTGCTGGCTTTCTTCTGAACCACCTTCTTTTTGGTATTGGAGGAATTGCCTTCATGAACTGCTGGGTTGGGAGGCCCGTTTGGCCTGTTCTTCTCGACGCCGGAGCAGAGACTTTGTTCACACTTGGACTCCGTATTTGAACATTTTGACTCCTGAGAGTCGTAGCCGTGTTTTGAATAGACTTCACCTTTGATTCTGTGCTTCTCAGTGTCTTTGCTGATCCCTGCCTCTGAGTTTCTGTATCTGTGGGGGGATGGGACGGGAGGGCGGGGGGTTGGGGCTTCTTTGCTGTGGGGTGGGGGTGAGGTGGGTCCGGGGAGGGCATAAGAGTCCAGCCCTCCGCGGTTGTTTGATGAAAATGTAAACCATAGTTATTCTTGCTGTTGTATTTCCTTCTGCTTAATAAAATAGATTTGAACATAAACATTAAGAACATAATAGCCATACTGGGTCAGACAAATGGTCCATCTAGCCCAGTAGTCTGTTCTCACGGTGGCCAATCTAGGTGCCTAGTATCTGGCCAAAACCCAAGGAGCAGCAACATTCCAGAGCAAGATTCCGGAACCCCAATGAGAGCAACATTCCAGAGCTGAGATTGTGATGTCATTACCCACAGTGCCTCAGAGCCAACCTCATCAGGGTCAGTTGCAATGGCTTAATTGTCCTATATTTGGCTCATCTAAGAACATAAGAATAGACTTACTGGGTCCATCAAGTCCAGTAGCCCGTGCTCATGGTGGCCAATCCAGGTCACTAGTACCTGGCCAAAACCCAAGGAGCAGCAACATTCCAGAGCAAGATTCCGGAACCCCAATGAGAGCAACATTCCAGAGCTGAGATTGTGATGTCATTACCCACAGTGCCTCAGAGCCAACCTCATCAGGGTCAGTTGCAATGGCTTAATTGTCCTATATTTGGCTCATCTAAGAACATAAGAATAGACTTACTGGGTTCATCAAGTCCAGTAGCCCGTGCTCATGGTGGCCAATCCAGGTCACTAGTACCTGGCCAAAACCCAAGGAGTAACAATATTCCATGCTACTGATCCAGGGCAAGCAGTGGTTTCCCCCATGTCTTTCTCAATAACAGACTATGGACTTTTCTTCCAGGAACTTGTCCAAACCTTTCTTAAAACCAGCTACTCTATCCGCTCTTACCACATCCTCTGGCAACGCGTTCCAGAGCATTTAGTACCAGATTCTGCAAATGGTACCTACAAAAATGCTGCTGATTGCGTATCAATTACGCTATAGCGTTTGCAGAAGTGCGCCTACTGTCAAACTTAGGTGCTGGTAATGTAGGGTTTTGAAGGAATGAGGAATGTACTCTTACTATAATCGATGAACAGATTTCTTTAAATGAGCTTTGGTTTCCATTTCCTCATTTCTTTATGTTAACCGAATCGAGCCCCTAATTTAGGAGAAGACCCGGTATATAAACCTAAGGATTGGATTGGATTGGATTGGTGCCTATGTTTGACGAGAATCGCATCTTTAGCGGCACCTAAGGTAATTTCCGGCATAAACCATGCATGCTTTGACCTTAGACACAATTATGGTATTATAAGAACGTAAGAATAGCCTTATTGGGTTAGACCAAAGGTCCATCAAGCCCAGTAGCCAGTTCTCACAGTGGCCAATTCAGGTCACTAGTAGCTGGCCAAAACTCAGAATATCCTTTATGTAGGCTCCTATGGGTGCCTACATTTCTTTTAATGCCAGAGAGTGTGGCGCAGTGGTTAAAGCTACAGCCTCAGCACCCTGAGGTTGTGGGTTCAAACCCTGGGCAAGTTACTTAATCCCCCCCATTGCTCCAGGTACGTTAGAGAGATTGTGAGCTCGCTGGGACAGAGGGAAAACTGCTTGAATACCTGAATAATTGCATGTAAACCGTTCTGAGCTCCCCTGGGAGAACGGTATAGAAAATTGACTAAATATATAAATTAAATAAATTATAATCAGTTTTAAATGACAGTCAATTACTGCGCCAATTACCAACGATCAAGTTAGGGAGTGATAATGTGCTTGCCACTTCATGTCTGCCAATCATCTGTCCATTCTCCCTATTCATTGCCCAAATGATGAAGCCCAAATGATGAAGTTACGACTGTCTTATTTTGGTCATACTGTCAGAAGAGAAAGATCATTGGAGTAGGACATCATGTTTGGGAAGATCAAAGGAGCCAGGTGAAGAGGGCGACCTGCAATCGGATGGCTGGACGTGTTGAAAACAACCATGGGGATGACGCTGGAGGACCTTACCGGACTAGCACAAAACCGATCTCTTTTTAGATCTGTAATTCATCAAGTCACTAGGACTCGAACACGAGTCGATGGCACCTACAAGTTACAGTATATAGGGAAAAGTTATCAAGGAGCAGTGAAAGGTGGGCTTTTATCGCATCTCGATTTACCATGGGAATCACCAACCTGCAGCTGCGTCTTAAAGGGGCCAGTGTTACTGCCAAGTACTTGGTGTTCTCCCTAATCTCTGTGATTTAGACCCCCCCAGCCCCATTCAAGACACCCATTGGTGTGCTGGTAAATGTTTAACAACAAGCTCTCTCTCCATAAAAAAAAAAACCTGGCACATCCTGATTACTGTCACACCCAGAGCATTGTTGCCCTTCCCTTACCGTGCTCAGGGAAAGGAAACCCCAGGAATCGGCCACTACTGCCGCCTCACTGGCCCTAGACTTGCCTCATCTGGTAGCAACACACATACTTCCAGATGACATCTGCATCCATTGCCTTCAAATAGAAATTTGGCAGAAGAGGAAAGTGTGCAGGTCAGGTAAAGAGCATAGTTGGCCACCTGCAGGCCTCAGAGATGGGCCCTGACTAAGTTGAACAACTGGCTCACAAAATTCTTGGAAACTTAACAACTGACTCTCATGAGTTGGTTCTAGCATACCACTAAAGATACCTACCCCCAGGCTGACTGGAATAAGTCCCTAGTTGTCCAATGGTTTGGGGTAGAAGCAACCCCTAGTGGTAGTCAAAATGGCACTAGCGACCCCTAGTGGAAGTCTAGGGTTCCAATGTCCTTATATGGAAACCTGCTCCCCCCCCCCACACACACTTAGCAGTAGTACCACAAGAGAAGGGGTCATCAGCACCACTTTGGATAATAGTGCCAATTAGGGCAGGCATGATTGGGGATCACTCTAGTCCTGGGTTCACTGGACCACATTGAGACTTGGTCCAGTAGGCCTAGAACAGTGGTCTCAAACTGGCAGCCCGGGGGCCACATGTGGTCCGCCAGGAACTCTTTTGAGGCCCTCGGTATGTTTATCATAATAACAAAAGTAAAATAAAACAGTTTCTTGATCATGTCTCTTTAGCTATAAATTACAATATTATTATTAAGACTTGGAAAGATTTATAAATATAAATAATTTTACCTCATGCAAAATTGTAATTTCTTTAATAAGATATTAACTATTTTTTCTGTGGGCCTCCAAGTACTTACAAATCCAAAATGCGGCCCTGCATAGTGTTTAACTTTGAGACCACTGGCCTAGAGGATGTTGAGGGAGGAGGTCTTGATCAGAAGAACCGGGGGGGGGGGGGGGGGGGGGGGGGGGAAGGGAGTCACGATTGGAGTGTTTCAGGTGTTAGAGTAAGCATCAGGTTCTTGACTGCAACAATGGCCCCTTTAAGTGACAGCCAGGGAAAATCAGGCCATGACTTGGCAGCCCAATGCTCCCAAATGGTGAAATAACCCAGCTGGGGCTATTTTACTGGCTGTGCCATGCCTTGCAGTGTGCCACCCTTAAGCACATCCCACCAACGGTGTGTTTTTGTGATGTGAAAGATACACAGGGCACCAACAAACGTTGTTGTGCAGGTTTTTAGAGACAGGTAATATAGGTGTAAGCCATCCCTTGCAGTCAGACCATTTTTCTGTTATTCTCCCACTGTTTCATGCAGACAGAGAAGGACACATGAAAGAGCAGTTGTACAGTGTTTATTATTTTTATTTGTATGTAGCTCACGTCTTTTCATTGGTGGCTCAAGGCAACTTACATTTCTGTGCCAGTTATAATATGAAAACCTTACTGACAAAAAGGTCCACATTTGATGTTTGGTTACTTGGAGCCCCTTTTATCAAGCTGCACTAAAGGTTTTTAGTGCGAGCCAGCACAGTAAATGCTCCGACACTCATAGAATTCCTATGAGCGTCAGCAGTGGTGTGCGTGGGGGCTCTACAGCCCTGCTTTTTTTTGGGGGGGTATACGTTTTGCATAATGCACTTTGATTTGTTGAGTAGGCAGCCTGCTCAACCAGTCAAACTGCATCAACCCCCCTCCCCCCACCCAAAAAAAGCAAGGCTCTTCGCCTAGGGATCCTCCAAACCCCCCCTGAAGGTCCTGACAGTATTGATCTGAATTTGATTAGCTGAGCAGCATCTGCCTGTTGCCTGCTCAACCAATAAATTCAGAGCAGTGTCCTCAGTGCCTTTAAGGGGGTAGAGCAAATCCCCTGAAGGTCTTGACCGCAAGCCTCTGAGCGTCAGAGCACGTACCTTGCCAGTTTGCACTAAAACCTCTGGCGCAGCTTGATAAAAAGGGGGGGGGGGAGGTTAAGTTGACTTTTCATGATATTTCTTCTCCCTTTGATTGTCTTATATCTAGTGCTATTATCTAAGTTTCAGAATGTTAATATTGACTTTAGTCTTCTGAAAGATCTCAAGAGGTTCCATTAGGTAACGATGTATCTTGTTGGTATAAGTCATCAAAAAAAGTCCCAGAAACATCTGTTCTTTTGGCAATGTTATTTAATCTTTATTATGTTTTCTATGTGATCATTTAAGAACACTTGGCGTTCACTAGCGACTTTACGCCAACCAAGGAGAACCTGGAAGATACTGTACTGTATATTGAAATGTATGCATCTATAACAAATGAAGTGCCTTTAGATATGCAATAGGACTTTGCAGTTCAGCTTTAAAACTTTTTGGGAAAGTGGAATAATGTATCGCCATTTCCACTCTTTTTATTTAGCATTCCTTTCGAGCCTGTAAACTGCTTTCATCTAAGTGCTCGGAAAGATGGTATAGAAAGTTTCCATCATAAACATAAACAAAATTCACAGTATCAGTATCAGACTGGCTGTGTGCTAAAGACCATTATTTAAATATAAATAAAGCTGAATTATTTATTTATTTATTAAGCTTATAATCTGTCAAATTGCTATAGATCAAGGCAGGGAACAATCAAATATCAAACACTTAGCAATGCACAAACTCAGAAGAAACAGATGGAAAATATCAAAAGGCTAATGAGAATTAGCACTTGTAAAACCTACCAAAAATCACAGATGTCATCTACTTTACATAATGTGACTGGAAGCACATTCCATATATGTGAAGCTGATAGCATGAAAATTCTTACGCACAAATTAAGAGTACGCCTAATATTAACCAAAGGCGCCAACGTGTACATAGACTGAGAACATTAATGCAAAAGTCGACTCATTATGAGGGGCTGGCTAGCCAAAACTCAAAGAGTATCCTTTTTTGTAGGCTCCTATGGGTGCCTACATTTCTTTTAATGCCATTTTATTCAGTTTTAAATGACACAGGCAATTACCATGCCAAATACTCAAGGGCACATCGGAAAAAGGGTATTATCCTTGCTCCCCGATGTGCCCTTGAATTAAACCATGAGCTTAGGGCACGGGGACATTTCAGGTCTTTTTCCCCTTCATAGTTAACACCTTTACCATTTTGTGTTCATTATTGCTTTGATATTTCTTAAAATTGCACACACACATTTGGCTGCATGCATGCCCACTTTGTGTGCACAATTTAATTGAGTAAAAACCCTGACAGTACTGATAATTGGGTACTAACAATAAATTACTGGCAACAATGTATATTGGTACTAGATCAGTCCATTCTTTAAATATCCCCCTCTGTATATTGGTACTAGATCAGTCCATTCTTTAAATATCCCCCTCTGTATATTGGTACTAGATCAGTCCATTCTTTAACTATCCCCCTCTGTATATTGGTACTAGATTAGTCCATTCTTTAAATATCCCCCTTTGTATATTAGTACTAGATCAGTCCATTCTTTAAATATCCCCCCTCTGTATATTGGTACTAGATCAGTCCATTCTTTAAATATCCCCCTCTGCATATTGGTACTAGATCAGATCAGTCCATTCTTTAAATATCCCCCTCTGCATATTGGTACTAGATCAGTCCATTCTTTAAATATCCCCCTCTGTATATTGGTACTAGATCAGTCCATTCTTTAAATATCCCCCTCTGCATATTGGTACTAGATTAGTCCATTCTTTAAATATCCCCCTTTGTATATTAGTACTAGATCAGTCCATTCTTTAAATATCCCCCCTCTGTATATTGGTACTAGATCAGTCCATTCTTTAAATATCCCCCTCTGCATATTGGTACTAGATCAGATCAGTCCATTCTTTAAATATCCCCCTCTGCATATTGGTACTAGATCAGTCCATTCTTTAAATATCCCCCTCTGCATATTGGTACTAGATCAGTCCATTCTTTAAATATCCCCCTCTGCATATTGGTACTAGATCAGTCCATTCTTTAAATATCCCCCTTTGTATATTAGTACTAGATCAGTCCATTCTTTAAATATCCCCCCTCTGTATATTGGTACTAGATCAGTCCATTCTTTAAATATCCCCCTCTGCATATTGGTACTAGATCTGATCAGTCCATTCTTTAAATATCCCCCTCTGTATATTGGTACTAGATCTGCCCATTCTTTAAATATCTCCCCTCTGTATATTGGTACTAAATCAGTCCATTCTTTAAATATCCCCCTCTGCATATTGGTACTAGATCAGTCCATTCTTTAAATATCCCCCTCTGCATATTGGTACTAGATCAGTCCATTCTTTAAATATCCCCCTCTGCATATTGGTACTAGATCAGTCCATTCTTTAAATATCCCCCTTTGTATATTAGTACTAGATTAGTCCATTCTTTAAATATCCCCCTCTGCATATTGGTACTAGATCAGATCAGTCCATTCTTTAAATATCCCCCTCTGTATATTGGTACTAGATCAGTCCATTCTTTAAATATCCCCTCTTTTTTTTTGGTACTAGATTAGTCCATTCTTTAAATATCCCCCTCTGTATATTGGTACTAGATCTGCCCATTCTTTAAATATCTCCCCTCTGTATATTGGTACTAGATCAGTCCATTCTTTAACTATCCCCCTCTGTATATTGGTACTAGATCAGTCCATTCTTTAACTATCCCCCTCTGTATATTGGTACTAGATCAGTCCATTCTTTAAATATCCCCCTCTGCATATTGGTACTAGATCAGTCCATTCTTTAAATATCCCCCTCTGCATATTGGTACTAGATCAGATCAGTCCATTCTTTAAATATCCCCCTCTGTGGAAATTTTGAGGTTTACCGCATGAGGTAAACGTCAAAATTTCCACAGAGGGGGGGGTCTGCCTTGAAATAGCCTGGGTGAAACATGGATTCATGTCGGCACCTAATACTCCCGATATGTCTTTAAAGATAAGTGCTTAAGAACCTCAGATAAAATATAGAGGAATTAATTGCTGAAAAAGTTTTCTTCAAAAGAAGCAATATTTAAAGAACGGATTGATGATGAAGTGGCGTTCTTGCATTATGTTATGCTGAGCAGTATACAGTGTATACCTCTGATGGTCCAAAATCACTAAAAATCACATTTAGGGCTCCTTTTACGAAGGCGCATTAGGGCCTTAACGTGCTGAATAGCACACGCTAGCCGCCTCCTTTTGAGCAGGCAGTAGATTTTTGGCTAGCATGCACTAATCTGGTGCGTGCGCTAAAACGCTTAGCACGCCTTCGTAAAAGGACCTCTTAGAGTGTTGCGTATGCACATTTTTTTCTGTTTGGCATATTGAGCTGGTGAAGAGATATATTGAGCCAAGTGCTTCTTTTACTGGTCGAACAGTGCAAACATTTTTCAATGTGCAAAAATTGCTGGGTGGTCATGCTAAAAAGTCTGAAACTTTGCCGGGTTTAAAGATGATATCATTCCTTTCAGCACATAAATGTAGTTTACAACAGCATGTAGAGCTGTAAAATTTTATGTTAAAATTCCAAAAGGTTGCTGAGAAAACAGCAAAAAGCTCCAAGGGGTTACTTTTTATGCCTCACCCTCTATTTGGCGGTTTGCTTTGGGGGCTGTCGGCAACATTGGTTTCCCCTCTAATGAAAGATGGTATAAATATCTCTGCTCTGCCTCGGAACAACAGATCGAGTCACTCGGTGATTAATGAGCTTCAGTTTAAGGCGTTTATTTAGCGATATATATTTCCTTAAGCCGACGAATTTCAGCTGTGCAGTGTCCCTTAATAAAAGCTTTAAGGTCAGGTGGTCTAGCTCTACGTCCAGTCAGGGTGACTCCCTGTATTTGTCCAAGGCCTTTCACATTTCTGCCCGCTGAGGAGAAAATCTTATGTTAGGTGTTCACTGCTTTTGTACAGTTCAATAAACAGTTACTTACCTCTTTTATTCCAAAGGTGTCAGTGTGGCGATGGAGCGGAGTCTCCTGTGGATTGGATGGATTTACAGATAGAAGGGATAATCACGATGCTGGTGTTCAGATGTTTTTAGAGAAGCTTGTTTGGTGAGTGTGATGTTTTCTATTCTACTCTGTTTTGAGGGTGAATTAGCAAAACCTTGAAACCGGTACATAGCAATACCACAGTCAGGTTTTCAGACCATGTTCCTCTACTTTCACTCAGGCACTGAAAAGAAGGGTTTACATATGAAATTCTGGATCCTTACTGCAAAGGATTAATGCGGGGTGTGCTGAGGCATCGTGTGGAAACTTGAGAATGTACGTGCGCTATCCATGTGGGGTGGATCTGGGGACACAGAATGGGCACGTTCTGTGCTATTCATTTAGTGCAGTGACCCCCAACCTTTTTCATGTTAGGGGCCACAGGGCTAGATCCATTAAAGCTCACCTTGTTGGGCGATCCGTGGCTGAGTCTTGCCGGGAGACCGATTCACTACGCGTCCTCATGCAAATTAATTTGATCGGAGGCACGTCTCACAGCGACCCCATGGATCGCTGCAGAGCGATCCAGACGCATGCGCAGACTAGAGGTCTGCAGGGGAACGGGGATCGCGGGAATCCCGTGGGGTTCCCGCAGGAATCCCCCCTAACCCACGGAACTCCCATGGGGTCCCCCTCTGGCCCACGGGACTCCCACGGGGACCCCCCTCTAGCCAACGGGACTTACACGGGGATGAAAGGCTTTGGAAGCAGGGTTCGTCCATATAATATAATGGACACGTCAGCCTTAGTAAAAGAGGGGGTTTATAAGTTAATTACCTGAACAGAAAACAAAAAAAGGGTTCCACTAAAGAGATTCCACAAGGAAAACAGCAGCGCAAACACAAAAGGATTGATGATCCTGTCAGAAGTAATTGCTGCTTTTTTATGGGGATGGGCGGGGATGGAGGTAATTCCTTGCGGGGATGGGTGGGGACGGAGAGGATTCTGACAGGGACGGGTGGGGACGGAGAGGATCCTGGCGGGGATTTCTGCCCCCGTGCAACTCTCTAGCGCAGACTGCACAAGTGAGGTCAAAACAAAGGGGAGGGGTGGCTGCAGTTTTGAGTGGACAAGAACATGCTTTAGCTAGAACACGCTGCAGATGGACCAGAACACGTTTTTAACCGGCAGCTTAAAACCTTGGGCTCGCACTGCAGGGACAGGGCAGGAGATGTCGGCAGCGACTGGTCCTCAGCAGTCGCTTCTTTTTGGATCGGCCAGCCCAATCGGTGTTCCTTCTTCTGTTTAGTGAATCAGCCAGGAGGTTAGTGAATCGGGTTGGGGGTCGGAGAAGGCTCGCAAACTGCTACTAATGACTGGGGAGTCAATTCGGAACAGCTTACACATAAGCTTCTGTAAAGATGTTACCATACAGAGTTACAAAGAGTAGAGAATGACACAGTGGCTGTTACCTGCGGCTAGCCACGGGTAATCCGCCAAAACGGTGACCAAAAAAAAAGGTTCGGGGACAAGGCCATTCACCGCCCCGTGGAGCGGTGAATGGTAGCACGGGGCGGTGAACAAGTAGTGAACGCGCGGTGAACGAGTGTTTGATCCGGCAGCCCACTCTCTCCCGCCGGCCGTCCATGCATCTCCCTCCCTCCTTTTCCCTTACCTTTTCTTCTTGAAACTGGTGATTTCTATAAGGCTACGAGCTGGATTACAGCCGGAGCCTTGAAGTCGCGTCGCGTTGCCTGCTGGAAAAAGTCTCCTCTGACGCAACTTCCTGTTTCCGGTTGAATCGGAGGAGACTTTTCAAGCAGGCGACCCGACACGACTTCAAGGCTCCGGCTGTAATACAGCTCGTAGCCTTATAGAAATCGCCAGTGTCAAGAAGAAAAGGGTAAGGGAAAAGGAGGGAGGGAGGGAAATGCACGGCTGGCCGGCGAGAGGGAGCTGCTGGACCGCGTGAAGGGTGCTGGGGGTGGGGGATGGAGAGGAGAAGACACTGAAGATGGGGATGGGGCCGGGGTGGTGAAAGAGGTGACGGGGACGGTAACGGGGTGGTGAAGGGGACGGCAGAGACAGGGACGGGGCGGTGAAAGGACCAGCGGGGACGGGGCGGTGCAGAGGGTGGTGGTTCCGGGGACGGGGACAAAATTTTTCCCCGTGTCATTCTCTAACAAAGAGCTTCTGCAAGGTGTTCAAGGGCTCAGTGCGGAAATACACAGAGCTCTGTGGTGGTGTTGCAAACAGAGTTATTAATACTGGCAATGATTACGCTATAATCAATCATCCTATGCGAATGTAAGAAAGCTCTGAGGGCCACCACAAGATTTCAAGCGCACACATATTACTAATATATAAATCACCTTGACCTGCTTATTCAGACTGGATATTAAACATGAAAAATATATACTAATATTGATTCTACAACACTTCAGGGATATATTTTAAAAAATTCATTTTATTTTGCATTGTCAACAGTAGCAAATTCCATACATGTGACACCTGAGTAACACAGTTAAGAAATTGTTTGCAGTTTCTTTATCAAGTAGGCAAGAATATAATTATTTATTTATGGGGATTTGTTATCTGCCTTTATGAAGAGATTCACCAAAGACGGGTGTACAGCAGGTAGAATTCCATATAAAACTTACAATTTTGTTAAGTTTCAAGTTTCAAGTTTAAGTTTGATGAATCGCTTATTACATACTAAGCGATTGACAATAAAATATAAAATATACAGTTTTTTTTTTAAAAAAGGGGAAAAACAAACTGACAGAACAAACATACTCTGGTACATGTGGAAAGAAAAAAGGAGGGTAAAAGTTACAAAATTGTTGTTCTCCAGATGAGAAGAAAGGAAAAGCCAAGTAAGGGAAAAACATAGGGTTAGGGGTAAAATTTTTGGAAAAATTTGTTTATAGATTAAAAGTAGCTTTAAAAAGAAAAGTTTTTAAATGGGTTTTGAATATTTTGAGGTCTTTAGTTTCTCTTATATATAAAGGTAGGGAATTCCAGGTAAGAGGGGCCATTACCGAAAATATATCATGACGTCTGGTTCCAATAACTTTTAAAGAAGGAACCATAAGCAACCCTTGAGTTGTGGAACGAAGAGAACGAGTCGTGTTGTATGGAATTAGTAGTCGGTCGATAAATTGGGGTTCGTCGGTGGATAACGTTTTAAATACTAAAAGCAATATTTTATATGTTATGCGTTGAGTGTGAATCTATAAGAAAAGGGGTTACATGATCATATTTTTTTTCCGTTATGAATAATTTTAATTGCAGTGTTCTGGATTATTTGCAAGCGTTTTTTTTTTCCTTTTGCGTAATGTTTAACAGTAGGGAATTGCAATAATCGAGCTTAGCAATGACAAGAGAATGTATCAAAATGTTTAAAGATTTGGGTTCTAGGAATTTGGACATGGAACGAATCAAACGTAAACGGTAGAAGCAACATTTAACTATGTTGCTAATGTGTTCTTGGTAGGAAACAGCATAACAGTAGCAAATATAAATGCAGTGAATGAGGTCAACTCAAAATCATCAAATCGAAACTTAATAACAGGACTACCATGAAACAGTTTCAAAAATATACTTATAACAGCACTGAAATTCAAATAAGAGACATATAATGCAATGTCAGCATAATACTAGGGGGTTGCTGAAAAGTTCTCAGCCCAACCAAACAAACTTCCTAAATTCTGAGCTTTATGTTGCCACTGTAGCTGAAAATCGTATTAACTTACTGTATTTTGTCACGTGCCAATCTGCAGAAATAAAATTCTATGTTTTGACATTGTTTCAGATCATTGAATGAACCATATCCACGTCATTCTCTTGTTGGTTGGCTGAGGACTTTTTAGCAGCCCCTCGTAATGTGAAGACTTTCAGTCTCTGGTAACCAGAGCTGAGACTGTGATGTCATAATGCTTCAGTCCACCAATAAGAGCCAACCTCATCAGTGATTGTCTTACGCTTGGCTCACTTTTATTACATACGAGGGGGTGCTGAAAAGTTCTCAGCCCAACAGCCAACCTCTAAGAGTGTTATTATTTCATTCTTATTGTAGACCTTGGTTGCAGAGGTCTTTTCCCTTCAGGGCCTTAACGCGCGGAATAGCACGCACTAGCCGCTACTGCCTCCTCTTGAGCAGGCGGTAGTTTTTCGGCTAGCGTGCGCTAAAAACGCTAGTGCACCTTTGTAAAAGGAGCCCCACGTGTTGAAGTATAATCTTGATGAATGCTATAAAATGTGATAAACAATAAAACATAAAAAAATGTATGAAAACTGTAAAATGGAGGTGTGCTAAAAGATGAATAAAAAACTGAAAAATAAAAAATAAATAACATGTGCCTTAGGTATAGTAAAAATGGATAAAAAAAAATAAATAAGGGATGTACCGTATTTGCCGGCGTATAAGACGACTTTTCAGTACCTTAAAATCCTCCCCAAAGTCGGGGGTCGTCTTATACGCCGGGTACTGTTTACATGCCCTTACTTTACATTAGAGAGCTGCACGGGGACGCCCCTAGGGTCGCGGGGATCCCGTGGGGACGCCCCCTAGGGTCGCGGGGATCCCATGGGGACGCCTCCGAGGGTCGCGGGGCTGGATGTACTCAGTCTTCTGGATGTACGCGGCTCTTCTTCTCCCTACCTTCTCTGCTTGCAACACAGAGCCGAACGGAAGTCTTCCCGACGTCAGCGCTGACGTCGGAGGGGAGGGAGGGCTTAAACAAAGCCCTCCCTCCCTCCGACGTCAGCGCTGACGTCGGGAAGACTTCCGTTCGGCTCTGTGCTGCAGGCAGGGCAGATAAGGAGAAGGAGAGTAGCCTCGCGGTTCGAGTGGCTACCAAGGGAGAGGAGCGGCCCGCCCCGCCCCGGTTGCAGCACAGCCGGCCAGGTTCCCTTACTTTTGTGGCACTTCCCCGACCGACCGATAACAGCCCGGGTCCGACAATCCTCCCTGCCCTGTAGCCGCGAATCTAAATTACCTTCTTACAGCAGCTGTAAGAAGGTAATTTAGATTCGCGGTTAAGGGCAGGGAGGTTTGTCGGACCGGGGCTGTTGTCGGTCGGTCGGGGAAGTGCCACAAAAGTAAGGGGACCTGGCCGGCTGTGCTGCACCCGGGGCGGTAGAGAAGGTGTGCGGAAGAAGGGGTAGTCTTATACGGCGAGTATATAACAAACTCTATATTTTAACTGTAAAAGTTGGGGGGTCGTCTTATACGCCCAGTCGTCTTATACGCCGGCAAATACGGTATGTGTTATGGGTATATTGAGGAATGTTGAGAAAAATGAATACACCTGATTTGTTCCCTGCTGAAGATGCTGTTCTGAGACACAGAAGTAGGGAACTGGGTGATACCAGGTCACAGAGATTTTCACTGGGTCAAATCCAGCTCAAGTGAGTGGTGAAAATGCAGGAAAAATGATTACTGTCCGATTGCCAATTCTCGGCAGGGCCGGGGGATTGAACTACTTTGGTAACCTTGGAGCAGAGGTTGGGAAGCGTGCAGGGACACTGTACAGGTTCTGTAGATGAAAATTAATTCCCGGTGTTCTAAATCCAGTCCTTTAAACATATGCAAATATTAAATAAGTCTTAATGTTTCTAAAAGTGAGTGAATGCAGAATTAGTTCATTGGCCTTTCAATCCAAGCTCAAGGTGGGGTGCATATGGGTTTTTATTTATTCAGTTTTCTATATCGTTCTCCCAGGGGAGCTCGGATGGGTTTACATGAATTTATTCAGGTGCTTCAAGCATTTCCCTATCTGTCCTGATGGGCTCACAATCTATCTGATGGATCTAGGGCAATGGGTGGATTGAGTGACTTGCCCAGGGTCACAAGGAGCAGTGTGAGTTTGAACCCACTACCTCAGGGTGCTGAGGCTTTAGCCACAGTAGGTATTTCCATGCTTAGGATGGCTTATAGCCTAAGGAGGTAATTTTAAAACACTTCTGCTGCTTTTACATGATTAAATAGCAGAGTTTACCAAGTAAATGGCCACAAGTTAATTACTATTTATGGAGCTTCATGGGTCTTTTACAATTAGAGGGAAATTCTTGAAGATGAATAATAATAATAACAGTTTATATACCGCAATACCGTTAAGTTCTATGCGGTTTACAAAAGATTAGTGGAGTACAAGTTGAGTTGACGTACAAGTTGAGTTAACTTAAGGGATGTGGGAACAATGGGGAGAAAGGGCAAGAGAGGGGAAAGAGGGAAGTGGGTCAGCTGTCTAGGTATTTCAGGAATAGGTGGGTTTTGAGGCGTTTCCTGAATACCTCATAAGTGGTGGGCAATAGGAGTTGTTCTAGGTCTTTACCCCATAGAGCAGCCTGATGTGAGAGAAGATGCTCATGGTGTTTTTTTATGTTTATGTTTATTTAAGATTTGATATACCGCTCCTGCATTTTACTGACCTAAGCGGTTTACAATGTATCAAACTAAAATGAAATTAGGTACTTGAGAAAAGCTACCCTATCTGTCCCGAAGGCTCAATCTAGCTAAAGTATCTGATTAAAATAAAAATATGTAATACATTTCCAAGATCAAAAATCAAAGAAATAGTTTGCATCCTCTAACCGGGGGAGAAACGAAGTGCGAGTGGGAGCTTCTCTTGTGTTTGTTGGCTGAGAAGGAGAATAGGTCAGTGATGTATTTAGGGGTTAGACCGTAGAAAACTTTAAAACAGAGGCAGGCGAACTTAAACTTTAAACTTTGCTCCGAAGGTTAGCCAATGGTAGGGTGCCCTACCGCCGGCTAATCAACCAATCTGGAACATGTGTTCTAAAATAAAATGAAGGTGCCGAACGACGCCTCCATTTATGGCACTTACAGAAGCGCTTAGGGCCGCATAAGGACTCTTAATGCCGGCATATGCTGGAAGTGGTCTTAGGCATCCTTAGGCACCCCTAGGTGCTTCTGTAAACGTGACGCCAGCACCTTATATGTAAGCTTCTAAAATGCTGGCCTATATTTAAGGCGCTGGTATAAAAAAAAGAAAAAAAAGCAAAATTCTATCATCGACCATGAGTTTTCAGGAGTAGGGAGATACCTTCTGCACCCATATTGCCTCGACTTGAGCATATAAACTCCATGAAATGCACAGTTTAGAAGGATCTGGGTTGTAGACGTAGTTTGGGCAGTGCCAAAAGCTAAGAATGTGTTTCTGATGTTTATATTTGTTTATTCAATACTTGCTACATCGCCCTTCAATAATAAATAATATCAGCAATAATATATTTGTTAATTGATTTGTAAACCACTTTGATCTGTGATACAGCAACTCTCAATTAAAACACTAGAAAAGAAATAGAGGGAAACGATAAGATAAAATCAGTAAAGTAAAGCAAAAAAAAAAAAAAAAAAGACATTCACTGCACCACAGCCAACACGCAACCCCATAGGAAACAAAACCACATGAAAAGATGAGTCTTAATGCCTGTTTTAAACTACACTATATTTAAGTAGTTATATTCCTTTATAGAAAAGGCTTCTACCGTGTTTCCCCGAAAATAAGGCCTACCCTGAAAATAAGCCTTAACATGATTTTCGGGGTAGGTCTTAATATAAGCCCTAGTCCCTGGATTTGCCGATAGCAGCGCTTACCCCCACAGTACCCCCGCTGCACAGCCAAACCCCCACTGACCATACTTCTCTCCCATCCAAACCCCACTGACCGCTAGCCATAAATACCTTCCTGCAGAGTAGCGTCGGGCCAGTAGCACTCTATACAGGCTGCTTCTTGACCTTCTCATTGGGGCCTTCCATGTGCAGCTTTACTGATGACATCATCACTGATGCGGCAGAGGAATTTATCCGACGAGAAGGCTGCAAAGCAGCCTGTTTAGAGTGCTACTGGCCCGACACTGCTCTGCAGGAAGGTATTTTTATGGCTAGCGGTCGGCGGGGTTCAGATGGGAGGGAAGGATGGAGGGTCAGCGGAGGTTCGGCTGAGCGGCGGGGATGTGGGACAGGTGCTCAAAGGTTCTGCTGCACAAGGGATGGGAGGGAGGCAGAGAAGGATGGAAGCTGGGCAAAGGGTTCTGCCTCATGAGAGATGGGAAGGATGGAAGCTGGGCAAGAGGTCTGCTACACAGGGGGATGGGAGGGATGGAGGGATAGAAAGATGCTGTATAAGGGGATGGGTGAGAGGGGAGGAAAGATGTTGCACATGTGGGGGAAAGGAAAGAGGAAGAATTGGGGCGAAGGAGAGGAAGGGAGAGATGGTCATGTATTTGAAAAAAATAAGCCCTACCCGAAAATAAGACATAGTGCATTTTTTGGACCCAAAATAAACGGGGAAACACAGTACCAGGTGCCCTGTTACATAATTTCCCTACAGACCAGTGGTGCAGATCGGAGGGGGAAACAGCAACACAAAAGGTCTTGGAGCAACAGTGTAGAAGGCCACAGTAAAGCAACAAAGGAGAACCAAATAGCCTGAAAGACCAGACATGGTCCAGGTTTTGGCAAATACCTGCATCATGGGTCAATATATAATGTCAGAATGAAAATCACAAGGGGGCTGATATTTAGACCACAGGCGATAGCCAGACTGACTCTTGCGGTTGGAGCTGAGCATGGATATTCTTTGCCAGGCTAAGCATTAATATTCATCAGCCGCCTCATGGTGAATATTAGCACTTAGCACAAAACTCGACAGATTAACAGGTGTGGAGGGGCATTTTCGATAGGACGTCTGAGTTTGGAGTTTTTGGGAAAGACGTCTAGAAATCTAGTAAGAGAAAATGTCCATTTTTTTTTTTTTTTTTCCTAATTACCTGTCTAGATGTTTTGGCCCTTAGTATGTCTCTCTTTTAGCCATTTTTGTATACAAAGATGACCAAATGAAAAATACACAAAAACAAGCAGCCAGCATTCTTAGCAAACTGGCCACATAGAGACATCTGAACAGAGCAGAGGGGCGCTCTAGGGGGTACTGCAGTGAATGTCACGTTTGAAAGTCCCAGGTACACATGTAACTATATCCGGTGTATATTGTATGGTTAGCCCTCCAAAACCCACCTAAAACTTACAGTACCCAACTGTACACCACAGCAATAGTCCTCATGCCTGCAGGTGCCATCTTTGTGTAGGTACAGTAGGTTTTGGAGGGTTCACTATACAATATAAGCAGGCTATAGTGACATGTATACCTGGGACTTTTAAATTTGACACTTACTGCAGTACCCTCTAGAGTGCCCCTCTGCTCTTCTCTGCTGGGCTCAGCTGTCTGTGTGGCCATCTGAAGTTGTACCAAGGGGGTGCTGAAAAGTTCTCATCCCAACCAATAAATTTGGAAATAGTAAGGCTGGCATTTTTTCAGACGATACTATTGGAAATTGCTGCCATAAATAATGTATATATCTTCATTTACCTCCTATTGAGTTTTCTCAATTTTAATTTGCTCTAAGTGAAATACATTCTAGTTGATGTAATTGATTTTATACTCAGTAAGCTTGGTAGTTTCATCTCATGCATTTGCTGAGTTTTTGAGAGACCTGCCTACAAAAATGGTACTGGCCCACATGGCTCCTAAATCAGTGGCTGCCCACAAAAATAGTGCCCAGCACATGTCAATCATGTGTAGGCACTGTTGAAAGAATTGTGGCTAACGGCAATGTAGGTCAGGATTTTATTGACTTATATTCCAGACCTAAGTTCTTTAGTGACACCTAGGCCCCGCTCAGCCCCCAACCTTACCCACTTAAGAATAAGGTGCCGTTAAGCATCCTGCTATAGATGTGGTTACAGTGCCTACACCAGGGGTGTCAAAGTCCCTCCTCGAGGGCCGCAATCCAGTCGGGTTTTCAGGATTTCCCCAATGAGTATGCATGAAGTCTATTAGCCTTCCAGTGCCTACTTTTTCTTTTAAATGACATTTTAATTGCTTTTAAATGATGTGGTTAATTACCGCAAGAATTAAAGCCAATTAAAACAATTAACTTAGGCAATGGTTAACTGATGGTGCTGTTTATAGAATATGGCCCAGAGTGTATGTATACTGGAATCCGCTAAGGATGGAGGTGGAATATAAATGTAATAAATAATATATTCTATAAAGAGCGTTCATCCTGGAGTATCCTTTAGAGAATATGTATCATTCAGGGCTGTGGAGTCGGAGTCGGAGGAAATTTCGGGTACCTGGAGTCGGAGTCGGAGTCAGAAGTACAAAAAACTGAGGAGTCGGAGTCAGAACATTTATCTACCGACTCCATTTTTGAACTTGGCATACCAATCACGAGCGATTCTTTCAGCTATAGCACCCACAATATACACAGCACAAATGTTGCGAGCAGCTTCTGCGGCCTTAAAACCTTGATTAAAAGCAAAAAGAAGGTGGTGTCGAAAATGCTCATTTCTCTCAACTTGACATTCCATTTTAACGATCTGAAAATCCACTGCACAACAATTTTTTGGTTAAGTCTTGATTCCTGAAAAGTTTTTGGTGATTATGACAGGTACCAACTTGGTATGCTCAAATATGGTTTTGGTTTTACTGCATCACGTAAGAACTATGAGAAATAGACATTTTTATGTTTACTGACAATAAAATATATAGTCAAGTTTACGTTTCGCACAAGCGACTAAATGAAACAGAATTAAAAGTGTTTTGCTCCCGAGTTTCTTTTATATTCAGTGTCTGGTGCATCACGTTGTAGCATCCAACAATAGTCGGCAAGCATTGACGGATTCCAATTGCCCTGGTATCGTTTCTCCATCGTAGCTATGTCTTGATGAAACCTTTCACCGTGCTCGTCACTCACAGCACCGAGATTTGCGGGGAAGAAGTCCAAGTGTGAATGGAGGAAATGAATCTTGAGTGACATATTGCACTTCATTCTCTTGTATGCTTTGAGAAGTTTGTCTACCAGCTGAATGTAGTTTGGGGCTCTGTAATTGCCCAGAAAATTGTCAACAACGTCTTTCAAGGCTTTCCAGCCAATTTTTTCCGGCCCAACTAACAGATCTTCAAATCGCTTGTCACTCATAACATGTCTGATCTGGGGGCCAACAAAAATACCCTCTTTGATCTTGGCATCAGTTATTCTTGGGAACATCTGTCTTAAATAACGAAAACCTTCCCCTTCCTTGTTCATTGCTTTCACAAAATTCTTCATGAGTCCCAGTTTAATGTGAAGAGGAGGCAAAAATATCTTTGTCGGGTCAACAAGCGATTCATGTGCTACATTTTTCTGTCCTGGAACTAACTTTTTACGGAGTGGCCAGTTCTTTCTAGAATAGTGCGACTCTCTGTCTCGGCTGTCCCATTCGCAGATGAAACAGCAGTACTTTGTATAGCCAAGCTGCAGTCCTAGTAACAGAGCAACGACTTTGAGGTCTCCACAGATATTCCAGTTATACCTGGTATACTGGACATACTTTAGTAACATTTCCATATTCTCATATGTTTCTTTCATATGTGCTGCATAGCCAACAGGTACTGAAGGATAAACGTTGCCATTGTGCAACAGAACAGCTTTCAGGCTTAACATTGACGAATCAATGAAAAGACGCCACTCTTCCGGGTTGTGATCACAACCAAAGACCGAGAACAATCCTTCAATGTCACAACAGAAACAGAGACTGTCGACTTGTGCAAAAAATTTGGTTATATCATGATGCCGGTCTCGAAACACAGAAATTTTCGTACCTGGTGATAGCAAACACCATTCCTGCAGTCTCGAACCTAGCAGCTCAGCTTTTGCTTTTGACAGACCCAAATCTCTGACCAAATCGTTCAATTCGGACTGTGTTATCAGATGTGGATCGCCTGATGAGGATGGTTCAAAATCCGGGTCAATGTCACTGTTAGAACCCTGCACTGCAGTTTCTTCATCTGGTTCGTCTAAGGTCCAATCCTCTGGTGGTTTCGGAACTGGAAGACTGTCATCATGTGGCATGGGTCTCATTGCTGAAGGCAGATTAGGATATTCAATTGACTTCTTGTTTTTGGCAGAGAAACCAGACACATTAGTCAAACAGAAATAACAGTCCGTCACATGGTCTTTCTGTTCTCGCCATATCATCGGAACAGCAAATGGCATCGTCTTTCGAGTACCTCTGAGCCAGGCTCTCAGACTAACAGCACATGTCGCACAGCAAATGTGAGGCGCCCATTGCTTGTCTTGATCACCTATTTTGCAGCCAAAATACAGATGATAGGCTTTCTTTACAAGGGCAGTCATCGAACGTCTCTGAGGCGTAAGTGTATATTCCCCACAGATATAGCAGAATGTGTCGCGGCTGTTACGACACCGACGAGACATATTGCCCGACACCAAAACGTCTATAGCATCAAGCTTACTTACTGTTATATTGCTACAGCTACTATACTACTATACTTTACTATACTGATACTATATACACACACGGACTATCTATATTAACCAAATGAGCAGGATCGGTGTATGGAAGCCACCATTATAGCATGGTGAGACAGCGCAAGCTCGTTCAGACCTGCCCAGACATGCCCAGGATGTCATCTTCCATAAAACAGCTTCCAACCTGGCTAGATTTTATGCATGGACATACCCAGGCGGCACAAACCGTTGTTGATAAGACACTTATGGGAGAAAAAATTGTTTGCATCCAAATATAAGAAAAAATCACGACAAAATTGAAGATTTCTCTGAAATGGTACGTGATGGGTAATTTTTGATGTAATATTCATGATCAGCACCCAAAATTCTATAAGAAACACCCAGCAGTGTTCAGGAAGCAAAAACTTTGTTGTGCAGTGAAATTAACCAGTGCTGTGGAGCGGAGTTGAGGAGTTGGAGTCGGAGGAAATTTTGGATACCTGGAGTCAGAGTCGGAGTCTGAAGTACAAAAAACTGAGGAGTCGGGAGTCGGAACATTTATCTACCGACTCCACAGCCCTGGTATCATTAAGCACCACATTTTTTGGCACCATTTATAGAATCTGGCATACAGAGACTTTCGTGTTTTCATATAGTAAGAAAAGTTGTAATGTATAATAATGTTATAACATTCTGTAGTAAAAAAAAATAAATAAATAAAAAGTAGTAATGTGTAATATTGATATGATCTATTGAAGTATTTTGACAGCTGGAAAATCCTAAGAAGCAGGTCACCTAGTGCCTAAAATTAAAAAAAGAAGAAGAAAAAAAATTAAACTGGAAAAATCAAAACTATAAAACAGTAAACTAAAAAAACCCAACAACCTAATAAAATCAAATGACAAGAATAATATCAATATCTATTAAATAATGAAGCAAAAGCAAAGATTTCCCCTGGTTCCTAAACATTTTGGAGCCCTTTTACTAAGCTGTGGTAAGCACTAATGTGAGCTTACCACAAGTTAAAAAACTCTATCACAGGGCGTGTTCAGGCTTCCCACAGTAGTTTTGGGATCATCACATAGGGCAGGATTCACTAAACCTCCAAACCGTACACGATCCGTTTCCTATTGCATGCCGGCCATTGTTTTGGCCCATTGTTTTGACCAATCAGGGACTTCCCTAGACCCCTCCCTAAGGAAGTCCCTGATTGGCTGAGGTGCCCCGGCCCCTCCAAAGGAGGAGCCTCAGCCAATCAGTGCCTTAGGCCTCTCCCTGTGCATCAGATGATGTGCCGGGGTGGGGCCTATGGCCACTATTGGGTGGCGGCGGGGCAGGAGAATATGAGCAGGAGGAGTTTCCTCTTGTTCCCGAAGATGCTGGTGCGTAGGAGCAGGAGGAGGGTCCGGGCACCCCTCCTGCTCCCGAAGATGTTGGGGGAGCCTTGCCCAAGGAGCAGGAGGGACCGGGCACCCCTCCTGCTCCCAACAATTTTATAGGTACCGGGATGGCCCAGGCCCAACCAGTACCGGGTGGGGGGTGGTAGGCCTAGGATCAGCAGGGACCGAGCACCCCTCCTGCTCCCAACTTTGGTGTCGGGGGGGGGGGGTGGGCCGTGCTGGGTCAGGGGGGCTATGCTGGTCGGAGGGGGGGAATGCCATGCTGCTTTTAAAATTTTTTTTTAATATTCTGGTTTAATATGATGGCAGGAGGGAGTTGGTATCCCTCCTGCTTTTTTCTCCGGGGGGGGAGGGGCGGAGATGCAGCAGGGCAGGCAGGCAGGCAGGAGAGATCGCAGCCTGGGGGATGTCGGGCAGATCTCTCCTGCTCTCTGCCGCTGTTCTCCGCAGTGCAGCCCCGCTTTAAACCCACGGGCTCGCACTGCAGGGAAGGTGGCAGAGAGTAGGAGCTCAGGGCAGAAAGCTGGGCTGGAAGATGGGGCAGAGCAGTCGCTTCTTGGGTTGAGCGGCCAGCCCAGTCGGATCCGAAATTTGGGGTAGTGAATTGGGTCGCTGTCCAATTTGCATGCATCTGACCTCATTTGCATGCAAGGATTCCAATCGGATCGCAGGAGAGGTAAGTGAATCAGGCCAGAGGGAAATTTGATAGTTAAGTGGTCGCAAACCGATTGGTACACGATCGGTTTGCTTAGTGAATATAGCCCATACTTCCCACACACTAAAAATAGATTTTACATTTTAGTGCTGGTGGTGGAGACTAGGAATGTTCTGTGCTAATTGGTTAGCACAGCTACATCAGTGCACACCAACCGATTATCGCAAGAGCCTATACTGCCTCGAAAATAGTTGTTGGTACAGTAAGTACTCCGACCCTAATGGCCATGCGCTAATGAGGAAATTAGCATGTGACCATTAATAGTAAACCTGGAAAATGGGTCCTCTCCTCAGAACATAGGAAAAACCCACCCTGAGGACAGCGCTGGCCAATTTTCAGTGCATTTCAGTATAAGGGCCCCTTTGACTGGTGCCACTTTTCTCTGTGCATTTCCAGTCTGGTATTTTGATATACTGAGGCGTTGTGATAGGCCTGGCCACGGTAACGCTGCAGGTGATGAGACTTTCCACGGCTTCAACGTAGCGAAATATGGTGCATAAGTAGCGAGTTCAACATTCGGTAAATGTTTTCCTGCATTGTTTGTTCTTCATGATTTGGTGATCTGTCTTGCTTTGCTCCTGTGAGGATAGGTAGCGCATTTTAAAAGGTCTGAAAAGAACTAGAAAAATGCTAATGGCGTTGTACAGTGGGAGACAAATCGAAGAAGGCTTAAGCAAGGAAAATGATGGAAAGAGCCTTGAATGCTTATATTAATTGGGATTTATTAACCCTCCCCCCCCCCTGTATGAAGAGATTTACCCTAGGCAGTGTGCAGCAGGTACAGCTTGGCATAAAACTTACAATTTTGTTAACAGAACACCATAGAATGAACAAATATAAGGTGTAGCTGGGAAAGGCAAATTGAGTAGCATGATATAGTATCAGAAATAGAAACATTTAACAGCACTGTTAAACCATCATCTAACAGAAATATAACATGTCAGCAGAATATGAATGATACCATAATAAGTAGCATGGAAGAACATTCATATACAGTAACAGATATAATACTCATGATGATGTCAGAACAGTACAAATCACTCTTATTTTGGCACTTTATATAAGTAAATATATCAAATGTATGGTCCAAAAATCTTTAGCTTAAGTTTTTTCATAAGATCTCAGTAGCTACACTTAAAACAACCCTTTTTAGTTCTGAGATTTCCATAGCCAGGATCTTTATTGATCTTATATGTATAATAATCTATTCAACCTTTCAGCTTAGGGCCTGATTTACAAAGCTGTGCTATTGGCTGCCACACGGCAACAGCCCCGAAGCCCTTTAAATCTCTATTGGCTTTGGGGCCGTTACCACGCAGCAGCCGCTAGCGCGGCTTTGTAAAACAGGCCCTTTATCATATCAGTTTCATAACGCTTTTCAATAAAGCCATAAATATCTTAAAAAGACTTCAAATGTTACTCATCTTTTAAACAAACTTTGGGGATCTGACATGAATCCACGTTTCGCCGTACGCTGTGTCAAGGAGCTTCCCCAATAAAAAAAATAAGCATCTCAAAATTAATCCACATAGCATTCAATCACTATCCGTACTCAAACACCACATAACTCGCTCACCAATCTTTTTGAAAATTTCCTTCGTCATATCAGTGCTTTAAATATGGTGGCGATGTTCCAAGACAAAGTTAGGCAAGTTCCTACGGACCTAGAGCGTGCGCAGGTGGGGCTGGTCTCGGTTAGGGCGCTGGTCTTTGACCTGGGGGCCACCGCGGGAGCGGACTGCTGGGCATGATGGACCACTAGTCTGACCCAGCAGTGGCAATTCTTATGTACCTTTAAATCACATGATCACATGATGGACCTGTGGTCTGTCTCGGCAGAGGCGATGCTTATGATCACTCCAACCAATCAGAGAACAAGCATGTTTGATAATGTCAGTAGGAGGCAATGAAACATCGTAGCCCTTTCAGGACCAAGGGACATATTTGTCCCATAACTTTAAAATCCTATAAATTTTGATTGGGATAGTCTACAGTTCTAAATTTGATATGTACGGATTCCATATGATACTGCCTTTATGTAAACAAACTGGTTCCGACATTCATTCATTAGCGTCGTTGTCAGATTGAAGAGAAGATTCACTTGCCACACTGTCCATAAGCCAGAAGTTTGATTTTTTAAATAAAAATAATGATATTTCACAAAAAAAAATCAATTTTTTGGCATCTGCAAGCCCTTTTTACCATAAAAATGTCGTCAAAACCACAAAAATTGGCCTACGATCCTTATGGTCCTGAAAGGGTTAATAGGCAGACAAAAGAGCAAATGCAATTGAGACGTATCAGGACAAGAACAAGATGGGTAGTACAAAGTCATCAGGATAGACAGATGGGGGGCTAAACTGAAGGCAGATTTGAGGAACTGGTCTAAGTTACAGAGTGTGTAGCAAGATAGTCTTGGAAGATGCAGAGGGAATGGATAACCAGTTGCCACATATATTTTGGTTTAGGAGAAGAGCCAGGCAGTGTTGCAGTTTCCTCCTCCACACCATATTTGCCATCAGAAATTTCTCTGAATAATAGTGAGTAAAATTTATGCTCTTTTGAGAATTTTCTATCCCCATGTGGGAGAGTGATTACCCATACAGGAAGTTCCATTCATAGTAATGTGTTCAGGCCAGGTGGCCCCATGGTCATGCAACATTACACCAAAACAGCGCACTATTTGTCCTGAGGCAGCAAAAGAAAGTTTTCTTTGAGAAAATGTAATTTCCACCATAACTTCAAGCAGGGATTCATTTCTAGGGAAATGGCCACTTTTTGGACTCCAGAACCACAAGGCTGTTCTGTTCCATCTTCTCTCTTCCACACAGCCTACAGGGACGAGGCAAGTAGGAGGGTGAACCTAGAGCAAAGAATTCTCTCTCTGCTCCCTAAATCTATTCCCACCTTCTTCTGTTGCTCCTGACCCTGTCTGTCACCTCCCCTGATTCAACAGTTCCTCTTTTTTTCTACAAATTAAGCCCTGACTTAAGTCACCAATCTATTAGAACACTCATCCCTTGAATATTCTACTACACTCCCTGGTAATTTTGCAAATTGATTATTGTAACTCCCTATATCAGGGAATAACTCAAAAAGAAATATGAAGGTTACAAATTATTCAAAACACAGCAGTTAAATTAATCCATAATGCAAAAAAAAAAAAAAAAATTGATCATGTTACCCCCCTCCTAAAATCCCACTGGCTCCCAATTACACATAGAATTACGTATTAAATCCTACTACTCATCTTCAAAGCCAAACTTACACACATTCCCGGATTTATAGACAGACTTCTCATTCCACATTGTCCAACTTGAACACTTCGATCCGGCAATCAACACCTTCTAAATATTCCTTCCCTGCAACACCAATTTTATAACGCCACCAAAAAGAAGATCTTTTCCGTTCCAGCACCTACATTGTGGAATTCCTTACCCTCTCACCTCCAAGAAGAAATACCTATGGACAAATTTACAGCTAATCTAAAGACCTTTCCTTTAAAAGATGCATATGACAAGTAATCCCCCGACTTCAGGTAGAAGAAAGAGCATATTCCCCTCCTGTTTTCACCATTATTGTCTATCCTATTACAAACTGTATTTCACTCCTTATCCCTCTTGTTTCATTACGTCTAATTATGTTCCCCCTTGATTGTAACTGCTATGACAATTTTTTTTAAAGCGGTATATTAAATTTTAAATAAAACTTCCTTATGGGAAGGGAAAGGACTTTTGGATTTATCTCACACCTTTTTCAGTTATTGCTCAAGGCAAGGTACATTCAGGTATAGGTGTCTTCTAACCCCTGGCTCATAACTGCTAAAGGATTTCAGCTGTGTGCTGTAGATCTTTCAGCAGTTTTTCAAGATATCTGCTGCTTTTGCTGTAGTCTCAAAGCAGATGCTTAAAATGGTGGCAGGGCCAGCGAAACATAGAGCCCAGTCATTACAGGAAGCTTTGCACAAAATTGGAACCTGCAGGAGAAGGATCTAATATTCTCTTGGCACAATTCCTAAATTGCGGAGAATGAAACTGAAAAGTTATTTCCCTCTGAGAATACGTTCTGTAAAATTGGTTTTAGCTAGGCTGGATCTCTTTTAAGGCAATGATTGAAGACTTAGAGGTTGATAATGAAAAGATTTATCTGGCTAACTCTGGGTGTCAACCAGCAAATCTTTCTGGTTTCAATTGTCTCCCTTCCCTGCCTCCAGCTGAGCAGACAAATCAAACATTTGTCCATATAAGTGCAGGCATGGCTGAAGTATTCTAAGCTAAAGTTATTGCTGACCTAAAGTTATCTAGATAACTTTATTCAGATTTACTCAATAGCAGGCTTATTTAGATAAGTCCCACTGGAATTCCAGATAATATATCTGGCTAATTTAACTGCTTGCAGACCACTGTATATTGGACTCTCAGTGTCAGTATTCCCTATGAGGCTGCCTCTGTCCCCAAATCTTTATTGAAAGAATTGAGATGCTTTCTAGATTCTGTTACTGGCTCGCTCTTTGTGGGAAGAATGTGCATGTTTTGTTGGAACTGCTAAAACTGTCTCATTACTGAGCTAAATATACTGAAAATTAGTAGAATTTTGAAGCTTGCTCTTCTGAATGCCCAGAGCGAGGGCAGTAAGGTATCATATGTAAATGTGGGTAGCAGGATTGCATTTACAACTTGTATTGTGCTGCATGTATGTGACCCCAAATTCCAGTTGTCAAAAAATATTTAAAGTTTTTAGGAAAAATACTGCATGAAAACTGCCTCACCCCCAACTTTGCTGGACTGGGTCTTAGTGATTCAGATATACAGGTCTCCCTCCATATTTGCAGTTTTGGGATTCGCAAATTCAGTTATTCGCGAGCCTTCAAAAAAGCAGCCTTCCACCTGCCTTCACAGCTTACCTTTGAAGCCCTGTTGGTGTAGCAGAGAACTGCTGTGGGGACTTATGGGAGCCATTTTTGATCACAGATCTGCACAGGGCAGGAGCATAGGAAGATCACTCCTGCCCCATTTCACTACTAGAACACCAGCTGTGGAGGGGTCCAGAAGGCAGGGGGGGGGCTAAAGTTATTTATGATTTTTTATTACCTGCTTCTATCATTTTTATTACAGAAGATTATCACAGCTATCCCTTCTAAAGTCTCTGACTGTGTTCCTTTTAACTTTATACATTGCCTTGGGTGGTGATTTCAAGGTGAGGAAAGGAATTCATATGAATACATATATTTCTATGGATTGAAACTGTCCTTTTTGAGACAGGAATTCAAGACCAGGGAAACCAGGTTGAAATCCTACTTCTCCTGTGACTTTGGACAAGTCACTTCACCTCCACTGCCTTAGAAACGGTTTGAAGCTTACTTAGATAGTTAAATAATTTGTGTACCTGATTGTGACTCAGGTTGATTCTAGTTTCAGAAAAACTGAATAATTAAATCTAAAATCCAGATCCACATTAGCACTCATAAAGGTTCTGGCTCTCATGAGAACAGAGGGACACATCCATGCACTATGAGGATCAGTTCATTTTTTCTAGCAAAAAAAGTCCCGGTACAGTCCGTTCTCATTATTCGCGGTGGTATGGTTCCCCGAAAAGTTCATGAACCACAAAATCACACATAATGAAATGCTGCGCCTATGGGAAAACAGAGGTTAGGTTCCAGCAGTACATTTTGCATGGTTCCTGCATGGGATAGCATTTGGCAAACACCATAGTAGACAACAAAACAATAGTAGACAACAAAACATAGTAGACAACAAAACACCATAGTAGAACATTTTCAGTAGAATGTTCCTAAAAAGAAAAAATATTGGGTGATTTGGAGTGTTTACTTGTGTGTTCATTTTTGTCTTCTTATTTAAAGAAAAACGGCTATGTGGCCGGCCAAACACAACTGGTATCCAAGCTCTGTCAAAGCTTTCTCTTTGTTTGACAATTTATTATCTTACGTTCTGCTCTGTGGATTGGCCTACTGTTATTTTGTTTTATGAGTGAGTTTTGGTTGTACAGTCTATTTTCAATAAAGATATTATTAAAAAAAAAAAAAAAGAATTTTCAAACATACTCCCCCTTTTACAAAAGCAGTTTTTAGTGCAGGCTGGTATGCTGAATGCTCTGCACTGCTTCCGACACTCGTAGAGTTCCTGTGAGCGGTGGGAGCAGCGCAGAGCATTCAGCGCGGCATCCTGCGCTAAAAACCACTTTTGCAGTTTTGTTAAAGGGGGGGGGGATCATTTTTTTTATTTGCACTATTGCTTAGAGAAGTAACATTTTTAAACAAAATAATTGCACACAACAGTGCTCAAAAGTAAATAAATGTGCAGTATGGCACAACCATAGTAAGCAATTAATTTGCTCATCAACCAATGCAATGCACCGTGGTTTTTTTCACCGTTAGAAGTATAGTGAGGCTATTAAACAAAAACAAAAAAAAAATTGCACACAACAATACTGAAATATAAATACGTAGCTATTGGACTTGCTACTGGACTTTCTAAATGGGGCCCTTACTGTGCTCACCATTAGGACAAAACGGTTCAGGATGCTACAGCACAGACTGGAAAACGGACATTTAAAGAGATGGTACGCCATTATGAAAATATTGCTTGACAAAATCCAGCTTTATATAAATACAGGTGTATATGATAAGGTGGTATATCAATTTTGTAATATAATAAACTTGGAAATTTATAATAAAAATTTATAATAAACTTGGATACAGTACTGTATTGTATCACTCACTAATAACAAGAATGGAATGTATTGAAATACCAGGTCATCCTTCACTAAGGGACCCATCCCACAATAGCCAAGCGCCCCTGCAACCAGCCAAAGAAACTATGAAAAAGCAGCATTGAGTGGGTAGATCCTGAGCTGTTTTCTTAACACTTGGGAAACATGGGTCATTTTTATCAAAAGGTGCCGGTACTCAGTACCCCCTCAAAAAGAAGCCCTGATGAGGACATGCAGAGTTTCGTGCAGTTTGTTTGAGACATTGGGACTCATGTGATAATTGCATGAGACACGTAAACCCATGGAGATTGAATAGAGATACGTGAAACTGCATGCTGAATTAAAGACAGTCGTGCAGGTGAGAATGAGACGGATGCATGGATCATCTTTAGAATTCATTGCAAGGTCGAGGCTCATCTGTTTGACAGTCAATAGTGACGCATTGGTTCTCGGGAAGATTAAAAGGCCCAAGGTGTGCAGGAATGGGGCGTGTAAAGACATGCAGAGTAAAGGACAGCTCTGCAGAGGGTATTACAGTACAGACCAGATCAAGGATATGTTCAGATTTCAGTATGTTAAGACTTTTTTTTTTTTTTTAGGTTGAACAGTGTGAAATGTGTGGCTACAGATAAGCATTTTATTCAATCTGGGCTCTGTACATTGAAGAAAAGTAATTCCTACCCTGGATCTCTGATACTGCAAAGATGAATTTACAATACAGTGATATCCTTTTTGGTAGGGCTAAGTATCCTCTTGGCGGAGGCCTTCACAATGCATGTATATTGCTTGCGTGAAGGTTATTCATATACAGAGGGATAGGATGGGTGCAATGAAGCCCAGATTATATAAACGGTTCTAAAAGTTAGGCAAGATCAGCACGCCTAGCCGATCTAGGTGTCTAACTTAATTATTTAAAAAGCTTAATTGGAGCCGATAAGCAATTGGCAAAAATTGAAATTAATTGGATGGTAGGTGCCTACCACTTCCAAATAGGCACCTAATCCGAGGTGCCCACTGGTGTAGTATGGGGGGTAGTCCAGGCGCCATCTTGGTGAGGGCACAGGCACCCGTTTTCCTCTCCGCTCCCCCTCGCCCCCATCCCCCACTGCTGCACGTGCGCGCCGCTTCCCTTCCCCCCATACGTCTTAATGTTCCTGGCATGAGCAACAACCCCCAAGCTGCTGTTGCACCAGCGTTGGCTCTACTTCTGACATCACTTCCTGAACCCGCACCTAGGATGTGACATCAGAGGAAGAGCAGATGCTGGCATGACAGCAGCTTGGAGATTGCTGATCACGCCATGGGATTGGATGAGTTCCTGAAGAAAAAGGGGATTGAAACGTACAATTAGAGGGTTACTATACAGTACAAAATGCTTTGGAGCATTAGATCACTTACAGGTCATTGACCTGGGGGGCCGCCGTGGGAGCGGACTGCTAGGCATGATGGACCTGTGGTCTGTCTCGGCAGAGGCAATGCTTATGTTATGTTCTTATGTTCTTATGCAGAAGTTTGGGGGAAGGGAAGTGACGCATGTGTGGCAGGAGGGGGCGGGGAAGGAGTGTGTGGAGGTGGGGGTGGGCGCCACCACTCAAGGCACCTATCACCCTTGCTACGCTACTGGAGGTGCCTACCAGAAAATAGGCATGACTAGGAACGAATCATGGGTGTGTTTGGTGTGGTAGGCACCTAAAGTGGACTTACCCCCTCATTTATAAAGGTGCGCTAACCGATTAGTGTGCGCTAATCGATTTAGCGCACGCTAAATGCTAACGCGGAAATGTTAGTCCATGGACATGTTAGCGATTAGTGCATTCTAATCGGTTAGCGCACCTTAGTAAAAGAGGGGCCTTAGGCACCGGTATTCAAGCTAAGAAAACCCTGGCATAAATAGGGAGTGCCTACGATAAGGCACCTAATTTAAGATTGACATGCGGTAAGCGCCATGTTCCTCGGTGCCTGCCAAGTTAGATGCCATTTATAGAATCGGGACCTGAGTGCCCAGCAGAAACCATGGGACCATCGCCTAGTGTAGGGGTAGGCAATTCCGGTCCTCGAGAGCACCGGCAGGTCAGGTTTTCAGGATATCCACAATGAATATGTATGAGATGGATTTGCATGCATTGCCTCCTTGAGATGCAAATCCATTTCGTGCATATGTATTGTGGATATCCTGAAAACCTGATCTGCCTGTGGCTCTCAAGGACCGGAATTGCCTACCCTGGCCTAGTGAAACCTGGTCACCCAAATCAGTTTATATGGTCTCCACTAGTCACCTGACCCCTGACTTTCTGCCTCTGTCTCAAGGATCTCCCGTATGAGGAACGACTGGGTAAGTTGCAGCTGTACTCACTCGAGGAACGCAGAGAGAGGGGAGACGTGATCGAGACGTTCAAATGGGTCACAGGCCGTATCGAGGTGGAAGAGGATCTCTTTTTCCTTAAAGGACTCATGGCAACAAGAGGGCATCCGTTGAAAATCAGGGGTGGGAAATTTCATGGCGACACCAGAAAATATTTCTTCACCGAAAGGGTGGTTGATCGCTGGAATAATCTTCCACAACAGGTAACTGAGGCCGGCAGCGTGCCAGATTTTAAGAAAAGATGGGACTGGCATGTGGGATCTCTTCATGGAGGTAGTTAGGGGGTGGGCAGACTAGATGGGCCGTGGCCCTTTTCTGCTGTCATGTTCTATGTTTCTATTCTATGTTTCTATTCTTTTTAGTAGCGCTGATCAAACTCTAGGCTGCAAGCCCAGTATGCAGGAAGTATTCTGAGCACATACACCAGAATCAGCAGCGAGCAGTCGGCATACTGCTGCACAAAAGGCTGAAGCAGGCACACACTAAGTGGAAATGAAGAGTGCCTGAAATCGAGGCACATTTTGTACCTGTGGCTGCAAAACCTCGATAGAACGGTACAGTTTAGGAGGTGAACTTTTGTGCACGATATAAGAGCATAGGGTTACCGGAGGTCCGGATTTCCCCGGACATGTCCTCCTTTTGTGGACATGTCTGGGGGGTCTGGACGGCGTTTCAAAACCTGCCACTTTGTCCGGGTTTTGATAAGAAAGTGCGTCGGGAGGGAGGAGGCGCGGATGCAAAGCGGTGACATCACATGCACGCAACGCATGTGCGTGATATCGAGTCGCATCTGCGTAAGCGCGTGACGTCATCGCATCACCTCTGTGCATGCGTGGATGCTTTCCTACCCGACGAACAGGCGACAGGGCTGGGGGGCAGGGCTGGAGCGTAACGGGGCGGTCTAGGGGAGTCCGGATTTTACTAACGTAAAATCTGGTAACCCTACAAGAGCAAAACTTGGGTGTGATCATACGTGATGATATTAAGTTGGATAAACAGATTTTCAGAGTCCTAAATAAAAGATGTTGAAAATTAAGGGGGGTCGATGTTCAGTGCTAGTTAAGCAGGTAAGGGAGGCTTCTACTTGGTTAACTAGCACTAGCTAGTATACTGTATAACCAGAGTGTACCACTGAATATCCAGTTTGACCACTGCAATGCTATCCAGTTACTGCCTGGGTAGTCTGGGGATGGAGTCAGGGCAAAGCTGGGAAACTCAGTGGCTGTCCTAAGTCCTAAGTCACCAAGGTAGCTATCTGGGTATTGCCACTGAAAATCAGTGGCACTGTTTCCTCTAAGCAAAGCAGGAATCCTCTAACTGCATTGCTGCCAGTGGGAGGTGATGCTTCAATGTTGTGTTTTCAATTGCTAGGGACAGGCAGATTCCCAGGAGTCCTGTACAGTAGAGCTTGCCTGACCCTCACTATTGAAAATATGAAAGTTAAACAGCGCCATCTACTGACAGGACTATAGGTGGAGGACTCCCGCTCAGCTAAGAGCAGTAAGGGTGCCTGGGTAACACTCGACAAGCCACTGAGTACAAAGATTTTTAGAGCTAATAATTGGATAGGAGCCAGCACTGAACATCCAAGCCTAATTCAGCCAGTGGCAGCCAGTATTTAAATAAATAGCTGAATATCAACCTCCCCTGTGTATTTCACTTCAGTGCTCTATAAATCTCAGATATTTACTAGGGGAAGAGAGAATAAGATTCTAAAACAGTGGAAATTGATAAGCATAACACGTTCATAGTCAGGTGATAGAAAAGGATCAGTTTAGTGGATTCTTGGCTACATTGCCGCTGTTGGGTCAGACCAGTGGTCCATCGTGCCCAGCAGTCTGCTCACACAGCGGCCCTTGGTCAAAGACCAGCGCCCTAACTGAGACTAGCCCTACTTGCGTATGTTCTGGTTCAGCAGGAACTTGTCTAACTTTGTCTTGAATCCCTGGAGGGTGTTTTCCCCTTTGACAGACTCCGGAAGAGCGTTCACATTTTCTACCACTCTCTGAGTGAAGAAGATCTTCTTTACATTCATATGGAATCTATCCCCTTTCAATTTTAGAGAGTGCCCTCTTGTTCTCCCTACCTTAGAGAGGGTGAACAACCTCTCCTTATCTATTAAGTCTATCTCCTTCAGTACCTTGAATGTTTCGATCATGTCCCCTCTCAATCTCCTCTGTTCGAGGGAGAAAAGGCCCAGTTTCTCTAATCTTTCACTGTGCGGCAACTCTTCCAGCCCCTTAACCATCTTAGTCACTCTTCTCTGGACCCTTCTTCATGTACGGCGACCAGTGCTGGACGCAGTACTCCAGATGAGGGCACACCACGTCTAGATCATTTATAAAGATGTTGACGAGCATGAGTCCAAGCACCGAGCCCTGCGGCATCCCACTGGTGACGCTCTTCTAGTCCGAGTATTGTCCATTTACCCCCACTCTGCATTTTTTTGCTACTTCAGCTTGTCTGCGGTGTTCTTTTCTCACATGTTTAAAGACAATAGACTGTAGTGTAGGGTCCAGTTGGATTTTTATCACAGTATTTTTTATCATTGTACTTTTTAAATTGAATTTTTATGGTTTTATATGTCAGTGTTTAATAAATTATCTCCAGAACATCTGTATCCGCAGTTTTTTGTTTTTGTTTTCATCGGTGGATTGTTTTCACTGTGGATCATCGGGTCTCCCCATTTTTCTTTGTTGGGCAGACTAGATGAGCCATTTGACCTTTATCTGCCATCATGTTACAATGTTTCTATAACCATAAAGCCCTATGACCTCACAATGCAGGTGTAAAGAGCCTTAGCCTATAGGAAGAGGAGATGCAAATGTTAAGAGCCTTAGCCAATAAGGAGAGAGATAATGATTACTGCAGATGGGCATTTTTTTTGCTACTTCAGCTTGTCTGCGGTGTTCTTTGTTCACACGTTTAAAGACAATAGACTGTTTTCAGTCCAATTCTTTATATGTGAGTTTGCAAACCATTGGACCCCTGAGGAAGGCGTGTTAGCCGAAACACGGACCGTGTAGGGTCTGGGTGGATTTTTATCACCATATTTTTTAGCATTGTACTTTTTAAATTGAATTTTCATGGTTTTATATGTCAGTGTTTAATAAATTATCTCCAGAACATCTGTATCCACAGTTTTTGTTTTTGTTTTCATGGTGGATCATTGGGTCTCCCCATTTTTCTTTGTTGTCCCGATGTATAGAAAACAGCATTACTTTGTTGTATTGATTACATTTTTTCCTTAGTTCGCCAGTGTAACTTCTTGGATCCAAAGAGGACTTGAGCTAATTTCAGCATAATAACTCTTCCTTTACTTTTGCTTAACTTTTGTTAAGTATGGATTTATTATCTAATGGTTGTAAACCTGCTTTGGTTAAATTTGCTTTTTGTACAAGTTATACTTGATACTATATTTGAAATCAATAAAAAATAAATTTTAAAAAAACAACATACATAATTTAAAAACGAACCATGTCATAAAATCCTACATAATTAAACAATTTCTTCTCTTCAAATGTCAACTAATAAATCACAAGATTACAATAGCAAACACAGTTAAACAGATTCTTTTCTTCACAAAAATGCAGTGACAAACAGCTGAGTTTTTAATTGTTTCTTAAATTGAAACCAGTCGCAATGGGCCCACCCGAGCATTCTACATTTTAATACCAGCAACACAGAAAGTCATTGCTCTAGTGTCTGCATAATCTCCCCGCGCTATTAGAATTAATAGCTTTTGATTTTTGGATCATAAAGATCTTTGGAGCTTTGGTGCTAGAGAAGGATTTTAGGTGTGCTGTGGACTGCCAGAAGAAATAACAAATCGATTCTGGAAGAGATCAAACCGGCTACGTCACTCAAAGCCCAAATGAGGAATTTACGACTGTCATATTTTGGTCACACTATCAGAAGAGAGAGAGATCGCTGGAGAAGGACATCATGTTTGGGAAGATCAAAGGAACCAGGCGAAGAGGGCGACCTGCAATCAGATGGCTGAACACATTGAAAACAACCATGGGGATGACGCTGGAGGACCTTTCCGGACTAGCATAAATCCGATTTCTTTTTAGATCTGTAATTCATCAAGTCGCTAAGGACTCAAGCATGGGTTGGCCACTATTGGAAACAAGATACTGGGCTTGATTGACTTATGTGGTCCTATGGATCGTTACAAATGCAAGCTTTTTCTTACTATGACAGGGATAGTGATGCAAATGATAACACGCAATTGGAAAAATTGTGACCACCTCAACTTTTCATTTTGATGGGCCAGTTTATGTTTAGGTTACAAATATGAAAAGATGAATGCGGATATGTTGGGGGTATAGCAAAGTATTTAAATTGGCGTGGGGGCCGTTGACATCCTTTGTGAATTCAACATAATTGTCTTTATTTAATTTACTGTTTATTTTTATATATAGCTAGGACGGGGTGGGGAGGTGGGCGAATATCTTTTTGGTTTATTTCTTGATTGAATTGCGGGAAGGAAGGGGAGGGATATTTTTCTTCTGTAATGATATTGATGGAATTTAAGTACTTATGTTGATGATTAATGTTTGTATACTTCATGGCACTTTGTGTTAGTTTTGAAAATTAATAAAGACTTAAAAAAAAAAAAAGGAGATCACATACTATTAAAGCATCTCCTTCTGGCAATGGAGAAGGAGGCTGCTTAACAGATCTCCATACCCCAGTGGCAGACAATCTGCGAAAGCCGGGAGTCTCCCACTGAATGAGGGAGACTTGGCAGTCTGATTATTATATTATTATGTTAAGGGGGGGGGAAGGCTTCTGGGCTTTCAGTTCAAGTCTGCATCATAGAGCCTCCGTCTACGATCCAAATTCTTCTTCTCTAGCGCTGTGGTTATATAACAACAATTTTAATAGCTTAAAACCTCCTCCTCTAGGTCCAGAAAAATATTTTCCAAGTGGAAAGAGATATAAAAAGAAGTGAAAAGAGAAAATCTAATTATGAGACGGAAATGAGATAGAGGTCCTGGTCCATTCGGAAGTTAAATGTTGCTGACATAGCCCCGGGGTTACTCTGGCAGCATATTGTAAAAGCCAGCTGAATCCAGCTCCTTGTTATTTTCAAACTACAGTTATTAAGAAAAATCTCATCAAATAAGCCCAATATGCATCTGTGAACATTTGTGCTTGTATATGTTGATGCCTGTGGGTGGTTAAAAAGCAAAAAGCAAGACATTAAGGCCCGGATTCTGTATAGGACGTGGCCGCTATACTTTATCGCGGCAAGGGATCTCCCTGCCGTGATTAGTATAGCGGCCACAACTACGGCCGCCAGTCTCCCCAACCCCCCCCCCCCAACGTTCGTGGCAGGAGGGTACCCAACCCCTCCTGCCGGACCCCCCCAATGACCCCCCCAAACAAAATGCCCTAACCGCCCTCCCCGGACCCCCTAAACAGCCTCTCTGAAGATCACCGGCAGGAGGGTGTCCAACCTCTCCTGCCGGACCCCCCCAAACAAACCCCCCACCCCGGAACCCCCCTCAAGCTTACCGCCAAGTTGGCCGGACAGGTCTTCGCACCGTCCGGCCAGCAGGCCCGCCTCTGTCCAACCCACAGGATCCTAGGACCTGATTGGCCCAAGTGCCTAAGGCTCCTCCTAACAGAGACTAGCCCTACCAGCGCACGTTCTTGTTCAGCAGGAACTTGTCTAACTTTGTCTTGAATCCCTGGAGGGTGTTTTCCCCTATAACAGCCTCCGGAAGACCATTCCAGCTTTCTACCACTCTCTGGGTGAGAAGAACTTCCTTACGTTCGTACGGAATCTATCCCCTTTCAACTTTAGAAATTGCCCTCTTGTTCTCCCTACCTTGGAGAGGGTGAACAACCTGTCCTTATCTATTAAGTCTATCTCCTTCAGTACCTTGAATGTTTCGATCATGTCCCCTCTCAATCTCCTCTGTTCGAGGGAGAAAAGGCCCAGTTTATCTAATCTTTCACTGTACGGCAATTCCTCCAGCCCCTTAACTATCTTAGTCGCTCTTCTCTGGACTCTTTTGAGTAGTACCGTGTCCTTCTTCATGTACGGCGACCAGTGCTGGACGCAGTACTCCAGGTGAGGGCACACCATGGCCCGGTACAGCGGCATGATAACCTTCTCTGATCTGTTCGTGATCCCCTTCTTTATTATTCCTAGCATTCTGTTTGCCCTTTTTGCTGCCACCGCAAATTGCGTGGATGGCTTCATCGACTTGTCGATCAGAACTCCCAAGTACCTTTTCTGGGAGGTTTCTCCAAATACTGCCCCGGACATCCTGTATTTGTGCATGAGATTTTGTTACCGACATGCATCACTTTACACTTATCCACGTTGAACTTCATCTGCCATGTCAATGCCCATTCCTCGAGCCTGATTATGTCATGTTGCAGATTTTCTCAATCCCGCTGCGTCTTCACTATTCTGAATAACTTCGTATCGTCCGCAAATTTAATCACCTCGCTCGTCGTACCTATGTCCAGATCATTTATAAAGATGTTAAAGAGCACGGGTCCAAGCACCGAGTTATCATCAGAGACTCCTACCATACCAAGCTATGAAGGCCCTCTGTCTCCAAAAACTAGAATCTGTCCAAGTCTAGCCTACCTGGCTGGCATTAGGGAATGACAACCAGGATAGCTGCCATGGGCCACCCTATCATAGAAAGCTCCAAGTCAAGCTGAAGGAAGCATATCCTGAAAGTGGGCTTTGGGACTCCCTCTCCAGGGCTTCTTTTCTCAGGGGGTACTGAATAGTGGCACCTTTTCCTTTATATGCTAAAATTGTCCCATTGTCCATAAGAATTAATGAGAAAGCCCAGGCTCCTCACACCAGTGCTGCCTTTTCATAGATTCTGTGATTGGTTGCAGGAGGCCTGGCTATTGTGGAATACTATCCTTCAGTAATCCCCCAGTCCATGTTAGGGTTACTATATGGCTCCAGAAAAAGGAGGATGGATTGAGACATCCAGGATTTACTTCCATTGATGTCTCAATCCGTTCTCCCTTTTTCTGGAGCCATGTGGCAACCCTATGAAGAATGGCCAAGCATTTGAGTTCTGGCAACTCTGATGCTAAAAGAAATGCACTGAAGAAAACAAACTAAATACTATAATTTGAGAATATGTAGTTACCTTCTGACTGCTTGCTGATTTCCCTTTATCTGTATTCTTCTATATCAGCCTCATATATATATTGCAAGGTTCTATTCCCTTCTCTCACCTCACCCCTCCAGAGTTTACTAATGCTTTGATTCCTCATGTGCCTGGAGCAAAATAATTCTCTTCTGTTTTCCTTTTATTTAAAACGACACCAAAACTGCTATCATTGAAGAAATTTGCAAAGCGCCCAACTGTTTCCTTCTCTGAATATTAAATTGTCTTGCATTCTTCATTTTTGAAAATGCTAAAAGGATCTTGAACAAAGTACTTAACTTGACAAATTCATAATCGGGGCAGTTAAATGCTTATAGCAAGGTCAGGCTTTTAAAAAGAACTTAGAAGGATTATTAAAACTAATGAGTGAGGCCATGTGGAAGGACCTCAATTCAAATTTCTGAATCAGGCCTTTTTTGTGCCATTGGTCACCTGAGGCTATGAATGCTATGGAGACCCTGGAAGAAGAAAGGCATGCATGGTCATTAAGAGTCATTCACGTAACTCTAAGATATATGCCTTTAATTCAGCTCTTCATATAGATTTACATACTATCTTTGCTGAAGACCTCAGAAACACCACTCCACCGTCCCATAACATATATGTATTCTTTCTATGGGGAGAATTACATGTTAAATCCTCACTTACTGAAAATATTTATGTGAGTCGGATGACAGCGGTACTGGGTGGATCCCTGACGAAGCTAGTGCGAAACATGTCGGGTCCAACCGCTAAGTCCACCAACTACAAGGTTGACTACTACTAAGATAAGTAAAAATGTTAACCATAATTAACAAATGTTATTAAATTTAAAACTATACAAATTATATAAGTATTGATTTTGAAAAGATACAAAACATAAATCTTTTAACCATGACCAGTGAGGATTTAACACGTAATTCTCCCCGAAGAAAGGATACATATATGTTATGGGACAGTGGAGTGGTGTTTCTGAGGTCTTCGGCAAAGATAGGATTAGAGGTAAGTTATAAAATTAGTCAAGGACCACTATTCAAGCAAGTAGGCCTGATGGGCAAGATGGACCTCTGGTCTGCCTCAGCGGAGGCAACTTCTTATGTTCTAAATCTATATGAAGAAAAAAAGAATTTAATTAAAGGCATATATCTTACAGTTACTTAAATGAATGTTTAAACTAGAAGCTTTAAGTAGTCTGCTGCCTCAGGGTGTAACGAATCCGATCAAACTTTAACTGGGACGCCGAAACATCTTTTTGACGTGGAGATGCATTTCGGCGTCCCGGTTAAAGTTTGATCGGATTCGTTACACCCTGAGGCAGCAGACTCGTGAAACGCTGGCCACCGTTGGTGTACCGATCAACAGAAGATAAGTTGAAGGCTTTTTTCTTCTATCATTCAGTACAGACAGCCCTGCTTAAGGTTTTTATACTTTGGGAGTGCAATGGAGGTTTTTTTGCCAGTGAGGTTACCACCCAACCACCTTTAAGCCACCATTGTGGAGGTGGGAGGGCTTCAGTCTGAGGCTTTTTCCTCCATTTTTTTATGACACAACCTATTTGAAACTAAGCAGCGCTGTCCATGTTTTATATGACACCTTTTGGACTTTTCTTGTGAAAGTGTATTTTGACTAATTGGGGGCCAAGCCAGAATAGTTTTGTTTTGGACTCATTCAGCTTCATTTGTACGGAGAGGGCCCATTTTACATCCCACTTTACACAAAGCAGGTTCCAAAAACACAAAATGCACACATTACAAATACACATACATGCGAGCACAGTCTTTTCCTGCCCTGTCCTACATAAAATACACATCAAAAACAAACCACCCCACCCTCACACACAGTGCTTTCTCCCATACTACAAGTACCCACCCCTGTCTCTATATCGTTTATACATAGAGTTACCAGATTTTCCGGAACTAAAATCTGGCCCCACGGCCCCGCCCCTATGCCTGCCCAGTTCCGGCCGAGTCTCTCCCCCATTCTGCTCCCCAGCCTCTTCAACCTGGGACTAGAAGAGCAACCATATTTTCAGTACAAGCACCCCAACAGTGGAACAATTTACCAATCTATTTACGTAACGAATCATCATTAGACAAATTCAAACGCGGTCTGAAAAGCACTCTTTATAAAGATGCATTCAATACATAGATAGAACATTCCAATAAACGCAGTACCTAGTCCCCAAAGAATTAAATGAATAGGACATCAATATGGAAATTATAAGTGCTTTTATAATCTTAATCTTCTTACTCTTCTCTTCTTTTAAAAGGTCATTAATCTTAAGTCTTCTTACTTTTTTCACGCAAAAGGCCTTTTACATTTAAACTTATTAATCATTTTTAACATTATCTCATTTTTTGAATTATTTCAAAATAATTAAAGCTTTTTCAATCAATTAATTTTTTTATATTCTTTCTTAACCTTAAATGTTCCTTTTTTTAAATTTTATTTTATAAATTGTATAAATTGTATTTCTACCCTTTACCTATTTGTTCCAGTTTGTATTAACAGAACATAATGATTAGTCTGTATATTTTTGTCTCATTTGTATTTGTCATCCCTGGCTTTTATTGTATATTAGAATTATGTAATACGTATTGAAATATTGGATATTGCGTAAAATCAAAATTTATTAAACTTGAAACTTCACTTGTCAGGAGGGCATCTGCGCATGCGCTGGTATGACGCTGGAAGCTTTTCAAAACCCGGACAAAGTGCTGGGTTTTGGAAAAGCCATCTGGATGCCCGGACATGTCCTTGAAAAGGCCGACATATCTGGGGAAATCCGGATGTCTGGTAACCCTATTTGTAAATTGTACAACTACATTTTCTTCTCTCGTAGCACCCGTATTTCATTTGACAGAACAGAGATGATGTTTCAACAAACGCGTAAACGTGCCAAGATTCCCTTGCTGATGTATATAACCCGGGAGTTTATTCCACTCTGCTGGGCCCGCACATGAAAATGTCACAGCCCTCATGGTTTGCAACTGCAAACTCCTTTCTAGATGGTATCACCAAGTCACCGTTACCAGAAGAACGTAACTTTAGGAGTGAAGTCTGATATGCAATTACCTCTAACATAAGAACATAAGAATAGCCTTACTGGGTCAGACCAATGGTCCATCAAGCTCAGTAGCCCGTTCTCACAGTGGACAATCCAGGTCCCTAGTACCTGGCCAAAACCCAAGGTTTAGCAGTATTCCATGCTACCAATACAGGGCAAGCAGGGGCTTCCCCCATGTCTTTCTCAATAACAGACTATGGACTTTTCCTCCAGGAACTTGTCCAAACCTTTCTTATAACCAGCTACGCTATCCACTCTTACCACATCCTCTGGCAATGCGTTCCAGAGCTTAACTATTCTCTGAGTGAAAAAAAAAAATTCCTCCTATTGGTTTTAAAAGTATTTCCCTGTAACTTCATTGAATGTCCCCTAGTCTTTGTCATTTTTGACGGAGTGAAAAATCAATCCACTTGTACCCGTTCTACTCCACTCAGAATTTTGTGGACTTCAATCATATCTCCCCTCAGCCGTCTCTTTTCCAAGCTGAAGAGCCCTAACCGTTTTAGTCTTTCCTCAGGTATCGTGGTGAGAAAGGGTCTGGTGCAGTTGCCAATGAAGGCTGGAGGTGATAGAATACCGGCATTGGATTCAACTAAGATGGCAGAGAAAGTAAGAGCTACCAGCAGAGACATCCCATATAAGACGCTTGGGGTCTCTCCAGCCCAACCCTGACTTTCCCTTCTCCCTCTTGCTGACGCCTCTGTTGGGTCCGCTGTTTTCTGGGCCTGCAGCAGAGGTAAAAATAAGAAGAAAGAAACATGGGGCCATTTTCCAACACATATCACTGCTAGCCCTGTTGGTCCCACCCTGGTGTGTTGGAGGAGCGAACCGGCAGAGCAAAAGGGTCCCACACATCTTTCCTGTTTTTATCATTGCTGCAGCTGTAGACCCAGGAATGCAACTGGAGGAATTGAGAGAGAAAGAAAGAGAGAGACAGGACAATGCTGGTTTATGCAGAGGGAAGAAAGAGAAGAGATGCTGGCTTGGTGGTTGGGGGGGGGGGGGGAGAGAGAGGCAATGCTGTATGGCAAGAGAAAGAAACAGAGAAAAGATGCATTGCACGGGGAAAAAAGAGAGGCAGAGAGGAGATGCTGGATGGCAGGAAATGCAGAGGAGATGCTGGATGGCAGGAAATGCAGAGGAGATGCTGGATGGCAAGGGGAAAGACAGAGATAGAGAGGAGATGCTCGATGGTGCTGGGAGAGAGAGAGAAGAAATGTTGGATGGCCAGGGAAGAGAGGGATGAGTTAACTGACTTTATCCTTTTGATTTGCATATGATTTTTACCCTATGTTGTATTGTATATTTTCAGGATCTGATATTAAGAAACCGCTGTGTTCCTAAACATTTGGACCTAGGTTAGGGACCCTTTTACTAACTAGCACCTAGAAATGCTGTGCCTCCTATTTTATACCAATAGGCCACGTGCATGAAACCAGGCATATGCAGGCCAGTGTCATGAAAACTGAGCATGTGTAGTTGGGAGGGAGGCCTGGGGCAGCGGCAGCAGTGGTCATGAGTGGAGGAGCACTTCCACTGGTGAGGCCTGGGGACTATTGCCAGCTTGGGGTTCCAAATGCAAATCGGGGGCCTAAGCACCCAAGGCTCCCACTTGGCTATGCCCCTGCTTCAGCTAACCTTGAGGTTTTATCTCTCCTGTTCCACTAGGATCCTTTTAATTTGTTGCACTGGTAAAATTTCAGCTTATTTTCTGAGGGCCGGAGCCCTTTTCTAATGTTTCTGAGGACACCATCACCCTCATTAGCATGAGGTCGCCTACATATGGTACCTGAATGCATGTAACTGGTCAGCTTCCTTTCAGCCTCCCAACACCTACAATCACCCATAGCCTTGCACTACTGCCCCAGTTGTACACTAGAGAATGGCACGGGGACCAGTCTTTTCCCGTCCCCACAGGAATTTAAATTCCCTGTCCCCGTGAATTTTGTCACTGTTCCTGGCCCTGCCCCATTCCTGTAAATTCCTCTGTTCTCTCTATAATCACTAATTCTTATTATATTTTCTTTCCTTTAAAACTCTTGTAAACCGTGCCGAGCTCTATCTCTATAGAGAAGATGCGGTATATAAGCTTAAGGTTTAGTTTAGTTTAGTTCTGCCTTAACAGCACAAGCCTCGAACACTTATGATTTTAAAGTGTTTGAGGCTTGTGCAGATGAGGACAGAGCTTAGGCATTGGTGGAATGAGGCATTATGACATCACAATTTGAGCTCTAGAATGTTGCTACTTATGATTTTAAAGTGTTTGACGCTTGTGCAGATGAGGACGGAGCTTAGGCATTGGTGGAATGAGGCATTATGACATCACAATCTGAGCTCTAGAATGTTGTTACTTATAATTTTAAAGTGTTTGAGGCTTGTGCAGATGAGGACGGAGCTTAGGCATTGGTGGAATGAGGCATTATGACATCACAATCTGAGCTCTAGATAATGAAGGGAATTGACTTAGTAGAGAAAGAGAGATTGTTTACCCTCTCCGAGGTGAAGAGAACCAGAGGGCACTTGCTACTTATGATTTTAAAGTGTTCGAGGCTTGGGCAGATGAGGAAAGAGCTTAGGCACTGGTGGAATGAGGCATTATGACATCACAATCTGAGCTCTAGAATGTTGCTACTTATGATTTTAAAGTGTTTGAGGTTTGTGCAGATGAGGATAGAGCTTGCAGAAATGGGGCAGGGATAAGAAAAGAACTCGACGGGATGGGAAAAAGAGTTCCCACGGGGACGGGAAAAAAATGTGTCTCCGTGTCATTCTCTGTTGTACACCACCTCCCATTCTACCTTCTTTGTGTACCCAGATTAACATAAATTATTATTAAATGCTCCAACAGATTTTAAATATGGAGTTTTCTTTCTGCAGGAATAGATAGATGCCTGAAGGCTTTCCTTATACATTATCATCTGCTTGACTAGATATCTTTCTGTCTCTCCCTCTCTCAGTAATTGTGCGAGAGGGTGGTAAAATTACCCTAACACTGTCAGAGAAATCCGTCTTGTAATCCAGGCAGGATGCCATTGCAAGGCTCGAACTACCTTAATTAGCAGGGTACTTTGCTACTAATTTTTTTGACAAGGCTAATCTGTTTCAGCTAGGAATATTTTGCAGCTCAACCCAAACTGCTATCATGGTGCAAAATGTTAATCCATTTTTAAGCTTTAATAAATCGTGCGCTCCCTCCGTCCCTAGACCACGACGGGAGCATAAGTAAATCTGCCTTTTTCATTTTCCAGCCCGCCTTCCAAAGTGTTACTGACTACTGAAACACATTCACACTTTATCTTTCAAATGAAATGGCTTACAAAGTGAATAAAGTAGTCCGATCGGATGATTCCTTTACGGGTCTAATGAATGCTTTACGATGCATCTTTCAGGACCGCTGAGGTCCCCTTCCTCAAGCAATGTATCGAGAAACTTTAATAGCCTTAAAAGCTGCATCTTTAAACATTTGTTAATCTGAAAGAAAAGTGTTATTGCCACCCATCTTCTCTATTGACTTTCTTTTAACGTATTGAATTTATTAGCAAGCTACTTCTCAAAATAGCTTTTCAGCTATGCATCCTCTCAAGACAGGTTTAAAATCCTATTAGAAGAACAAAGATAAAATCCTCTTCCCTAGAGACAGCACACATTGTAACAGTTTCAGGTGAAGAATAAGAGCTGATTTCGTATGCGTCTGCATATTCCGGAATGAAAAAAAAAAAAAAAAAGAGCACAGACCGCAGTGCCGTGTGCTGATGCTGCTAATAGGAGGAAGACAAGGGTAGCTTGGCTTGGCACCTTCGCTCACATCCTCCTCTGAAGACCAAAATGCCACATTTTGAACTGTATGGCACAGCCACAGGGACACACCCCAGAAAGCAGACTTTCAGCTACAGAGAGACTCCTTGAAGTGCAGGTGGACTGGAAGCCTTCAGGTGGTGCTGCTATAGGAGATTTTATTTTAAAACAGCAATGGAACTGGACAAACTTTAAAGAAAAGTATATATGTTTTTGTTTATTACGGCGGTATTTAAAGATCGCTGTTCGATACATCATCATAGCGGTTTACAGAGAACTAACCAAAAAAAGAAAAGAGCTCAATCATCAATAGGAAAGTGAAAATACAAAGAAAATAATACATTTCAGAGTAAATTCTAGTTAAAAAGAAAATAGAAAAAAAAGATTAGAAAACTCAAAATACAAAGATTATAAAAGCAGCATCTGCAAATCTCTCCCCCAACGTTCGTACCAATATGATACTAAATATCCCGATTGAAAAAAGCAATTAAGAGTATGCCAATCCGAAAAGATAAGTTTTTAACAGACTTCTACATTTAATATATGAGAGTTCATATATTATGATTGGAATTTTATCTCTGTGCATTGACTAACTTCAGAAGTACTGACTAACCTTAGACGCATTGACTAACAGCCTGGGACTCCTGATGCAGGCTTGTTTGCCGAAACACGGTCCGTGGCGAGTCCCATGTATGGTTTCTGTATATGTATGATGACTTTCTGTATATGTTGCTCTGGTTGCCATTAAAGTGTGGCTCGTTTGAAGACCTGGCTCACTCTCCTTCTTCTTTGGACTTCCTAAGATTCGTGCCGCGTGGACTTTCTCTGTGGTTTGTTTTATTGGCACTTATGATGTCCCAGCCCTAGGCAGCGGAGGACAAGGGCCTTGTAACTACTTCTTTCTTCCTAACTGGAAGCCTAGGGCTGTGGAGGGACCAGGGGCCGGAGAAGATCATCATTAATTGGGCTAGTGAGAAAGGGAATGGGAACAACAGATTGATAGGTAGGAGGGGCTTAAAGTGAGTGAATGAGGGGCATAGAAGGAGTATGGGATGTGTGAGATCAGTGCTGATCAGAGTATGGGATGTGTGAGATCAGTGAGACAGTGGATCCTTCCCTTCCCTTTTGTAATCTCAGACCTCCCCTCATCCTTCATTCTGATCCCCTGTTCTCCCTCCCCAAAACTCCACTTCTCCTCCCTCCCTCCCTTTGCCCCATCCTCAAGATCCCTTCTCCATCTTATCTGTTCTACTCCTCCATTCACTATCTTCCCCACCCCCTTTTTCTCATATCCCTTCTTTCCTTCTGAGCACTAATTACTAAGATCCTTTTTCTTCTGAAAAGGAATAAAACATATTATCCACTTGCACCTCAAATATTATGTACAATTCTGGTTGCTATATCTTAAAAAAGATATAGCGGGATTAGAAAAGGTACAGAGATGGGTGACAAAAATGATAAAAGGGATGGGACGACTTCCTTACGAGAAAAGGCTAAAGTGGCTAGTGCTCTTCAACTTGGAGACTATATAGCTCAGGGTGATATGATAGAGATCTATAAAATACTGAGTGGAGTGGAAAGGGTAAATGTGACTCGCTTGTTTATTTCTTTCCAAAAGTGCTAAGACTAGGGGCCATGAGATGAAGCTATTAAGTAGTAGATTGAAAACAAACTAGAGAAAATATTTTTTCACACAACATGTAGTTAAACTCTGGAGTTTGTTGCCTGAGAATGTGGTGAAATCAGTTAGCTTAGCAGGGTTTAAAAAAGGTTTGGCTAATTTCCTAAAAAAGTCCCAGTATAGCAATTTTTATGTTATGTTTATACCACAATATATGAAAATACCTCCGGGAGTAATTCAGTTTAGGAGTTTTATACCAGCCACAGTTTTCCTCCAAGAGGGGGGTCTCTTGCTCTCTTCTCCTCCCACCATCACTTCATTGTTCAGAAGAGACCTCCCTTTATTCTGAAAGCTTAGGGTGTGTTTACAGGTTGAAATTTAGAATCTTAATAGATCCACTTGAGGTATCTCTGATCCTCATAGAGCAGAACACTAGCTGTCTCTACATGTACATTAAATTTTATATTCCTTGTAAAATAGACACTTTTCAAATTCAGCAGTTGCTGAGAAAAACAATTCTGTCCTAAGCAGTGTAGCATTCATTTTGTAAAATTCCTGTGCTGTGTAAATTAACTTTTATTTATTCATCATAAAAAAAAACAACACTTCAATATAAAAAGTCAATTTTAAATGCATTTATTCTGCTATGAGCTTAAAAAGCAACACAGTTTCAGCATAGAAATGGTACACGTTTGATGCCTGAGATAGGACAGTTTTCCACGCTACTGTATGATGGAGAACAGAGGTTAAAATGAAGGTTGTTTAAAACATAAGAACATAAGAAGTTGCCTCCACTGGGTCAGACCGAGGTCCATCTCGCCCAGCGGTCAGCTCCCGCGGCGGCCCATCAGGTCTGCGACCTGTGAAGTGGTTTCTGACCACTTCTATAACCTACCTCAAGTTCTATCTGTACCCCTCTATCCCTTTATCCTCCAGGAACCTATCCAAACCCTTCTTGAATCCCTGTACAGAGTTCTGGCCTATCACTTCCTCCGGAAGCGCGTTCCATGTGTCTACCACCCTCTGTGTAAAAAAGAATTTTCTAGCATTTGTTCTAAATTTTTTAGCATTTGTTCTGCACAGAATTAAAGATTGTATTCTTATTTGCAACTTGACTTCCCAATGAATCAAGGAATAACATACACAGTACCAAACATAGGGCTCCTTTTACGAAGCTGCGTTAAGGCTTTAACGCGTGGAATAGCGTGCGCTACATTGCCGCGTGCGCTAGACCTTAAAGCCAGCATTGAGCTAGTGTTAGTTCTAGAAGCGTAGCGTGTGGTGTAGTGTGCGGTAATTTCCTGCGAGCGCTAAAAACGCTAGCACACCTTAGTAAAAGGAGCCCATAATGATAACATAGAATAAAGTACAACTAAACAATATGGAATTAATTGTACCAGCAGGGAAAAATATACAGTATATTTCTTTGTGTATTTTTCTCCTGGATATTCCTTAAAACTATCAGTTCTTTATCCAGAAGGTAGCCGGCAGCTTTCCTTAGTTAACATAAAGTCCACGGGGAGCGACCAATGTTCCACCCCCAAAATCGAAAGATCAAAAGCAACAAAAAGTGGAACACAAGTTTCTGGAGTAACAGGAATTTTATAATAATATTTTTATTCTTCAAAATATTGTATAAAAACAACAAATAAAACCACAATAAGAACAATTTTGTACAAGGTACCAAGAGTCTGTGTCAAGGTGTTACAGTAACAACACCGTATGTTCAGTGCTCACAGAGTTAAAACAGGACCCTACATGGGCCATGTTTCGGCAATGCTTTGCATTCCTCAGGGGTCCTATGCTTAAACCTTCAGTGGGTTTTTGAGCATCAGTAGCTGTAGCATTTGACACAAAATGGACAGTACCCTAAAATTTCTGCAGCAGTAAAGCAGCGTTTGCATCTAGCATAAGTGCCGATGAAAATGAAATCAAAGCCTTCCTTAGTTGACAGCTTACAAGAGTGCATCATTAGTGCTGTGGTTTCTCTTCAGCTACCTACAGCCCTAGTAATTAGAGGCTACCTATTTGATCGCATGATTTTTCCTGTTTCAATTTCCTGCACCTGCTTTGTGCATGGGGCTCTGCAAACATTCTGGCACCAGTCTCTGTTAGAGGCTCATGTCAAGCTTCTGGTAACTTCTGGAATTAGACCCAATGGGAAGCCAAGGTAATTCTTGGATTTTCTGAAGGCATGTTCCTGGTGGTAGAAGGTACACCCTCAAACAGGATTTAAGCTCTTTTGGAGGATTTAATTTGCCTTTGGAGCTTCTCCCACCACTGATCTAAAGGAGAGTCTCCATTCTGCCAGTGCCTGAAGCTGACACCTAAGAAAGACACCCGGGTTAAATATTATAGGCACTTGTAGAAACAAGGAATTATAGAGGTTGGGGTAAGTTCCAGGTCCAACACCTGCTGCTGCCTTGCTGTAGTGAGAAGGCGTGGGGACAGGGGTGCCAGATTTTACTTTAGTAAAATCTGGACCCCTAGACCTGCCCCCAGTCCTGCCCCCACTCCCGCTGCCTGTTCTCGTCGGACAAGAGAAAACCCGTGCATGTGCGGATGCGACGTGATGATTTCTTGCGCACAGCATTCACGCGTGTGCGGATTTCCTCCTGCCCGGCGCGATTTAGAGGGAAGCTTTTCAAAACCTAGAAAAAGCTGTCTGGACCCCCGGACATGTCCTAGAAAAGGAGGACAAGTCCGGGGAAATCCGTACATCTGGTAACCTTACATAGGGACTCTTTTCATCACATAGAATCTCATTGAACATAAGAATTGCCGCTGCTGGGTCAGACCAGTGGTCCATCGTGCCCAGCAGTCCACTCTCGCGGTGGCCCTTAGGTCATAGACCAGCACTCTAACTGAGTCTAGCCTTACCTGCGTACGTTCTGGTTCAGCAGGAACATGTCTAACTTTGTCTTGAATCCCTGAAAGGTGTTTTCCCCAATAACAGCCTCCGGAAGAGCGTTCCAGATTTCTACCATTCTCTGGGTGAGGAAGAACTTCCTTACGTTTATACGGAATCTATCCCCTTTCAACTTTAGAGAGTGGCCTCTCGTTCTCTCTACTTTGGAGAGGGTGAACAACCTGTCTTTATCTACTTTGTCTTGAATCCCTGAAGGGTGTTTTCCCCTATAATAGCCTCTGGAAGAGCGTTCCAGATTTCTACCATTCTCTGGGTGAGGAAGAACTTCCTTACATTTGTACGGAATCTATCCCCTTTTAACTTTAGAGAATGCCCTCTCGTTCTCCCTACCTTGGAAAGGGTGAACAACCTGTCTTTATCTACTAAGTCTATTCCCTTCAGTATCTTGAATGTTTTGATCATGTCCCCTCTCAGTCTCCTCTTTTCAAGGGAGAAGAGGCCCAGTTTCTCCAATCTCTCGCTGTACGGCAACTCCTCCAGCCCCTTAACCATCTTAGTTGTTCTTCTCTGGACCCTTTCAAGTAGTACTGTGTCCTTCTTCATATACGGCGACCAGTGCTGGACGCAGTATTCCAGGTGAGGGCATACCATGGCCCGGTACAGCGGCATGATAACCTTCTCCGATCTGTTCGTGATCCCCTTCTTAATCATTCCTAGCATTCTGTTTGCACTTTTCACCGCCGCCGCACATTGCGCAGATGGTTTCATTGACTTGTCAACCAGTACTCCCAAGTCTCTTTCCTGAGGGGATTCTCCAAGTACTATATTCGTGTATAAGATTTTTGTTACCGACATGCATCACCTTACACTTATCCACGTTAAACCTCATTTGCCATGTCGCGGCCCATTTCTCAAAGGTTAAAGGGAGTCTCAGGCTGGGGAGTAGTACCATCCAGGCAGCCCTTATCACATGCCTATGGGAAACTACATCTATGGCAGTGGTCTCAAACTCAAACCCTTTGCGGGGCCACATTTTGGATTTGTAGGTACTTGGAGGGCCGCAGAAAAAATAATGAATGCCTTATTAAAGAAATGACAATTTTGCATGAGGTAAAACTCTTTATAGTTTATAAAACTTTCCTTTAACAGTTAAAAGGAAAGATATATAAACTATAGAGTTTTACCTCATGCAAAATTGTCATTTCTTTAATAAGACATTAACTATTTTTTCTGCGGCCCTCCAAGTACTCTATTTTTTTCTGCAGCACTCACATTTAAAGTTCAATATCTTTTCTTTCTCAAAACTGGCACATTTCAATCACTAAATTGAAAATAAAATCATTTTCCTACCTTTGTTTGGTAATTTCATCAGTCTCTGGTTGCACTTTATTCTTCTGACTGTGCATCCAATACTTCTTCCCTTCTTTCAGCCTCCTGTATGCTTCCTCTCCTCCAGACCTCATTCCCTCCCCCAACTTTTTCTTTCTTTCTCTGTCTGTCTTTCTCTGATTCCGTGCCCCATTTTTTGCTTTGTTTCTGGTTCCCTGTCCCCCCTCCTTCTTTCTTCCTTCCTCCGTGCCCCATTTTTTGCTTTTTTTTCTGGCTCCCTGTCCCCACCCCACCTTCTTTCTTTCTTTCTTCTTTCCTTCCTGCCCTTCCCCATGCAACCGCCACCGCAGAATAGGCTGCTGCTGCTGCCGCTATCGAGAACAGGCCATCTCCCTGCTTCTCTTCTGCACGGGGCCAACCAACTCTCGCTGCCCGATGTCAATTCTAACGTCGGAAAGGATGTTCCGGGCAGCCAGGCAGCGATTGGCTAGCCAGAACGTCCTCTCGACGTCAGAATTGACGTCGGGCCGCCAGAGTTGGTCGGCCCTGCAGGGAAGAGAACAGTGGACCGCCCCCCCCCCCTTGGTACGCCACTGGAGCAGCAGCGTGTCTGGCCGGCTTGTTCGTTCAAAGCCACGGGTGGCGGCTCCTTGCAAGATCCGCGCCTGCGTCTGAAGCCTCTCTGATGTTGTGACATCAGAGAGGCTTCCGATGCAGGAGTGGATAGCGCAAGGAGCCGCCAACCCACAGCTTTGAGCTAACGAGCCGGCTGCTGCTCCAAAAGGAAGAGAATGATGGCCACTAGACCGCGGGCCGCAAATAAAACCTGGAGAGCCGAATGCGGCCCGTGGGCCGCGTGTTTGAGACCGCTGATCTATGGCACGGAGGAGTAATTACTAAGAACTTTGCACAGAGAACAAGGATACTGATACCATTTTTCCACAACAAAGGTATTTCTGTTAAAGAATTACACCTGAATGAATAAATTTGATATCTGAAATGAACTGTGCTAATTACCATCTGAATAACATCAGCCTACCCAGTGTAGTGTTAAGAAATATTGCATTTTGTAAATCTTATGAAGAGGAGAGGAGAAGGATATCTTGGACATATAAGCTGGAAAATGTTAAAGAGAAAACTGCTTTCGTCAACTGAGAGACAGTAAAGTTTAAGTTTGGAGTTTACCATCTGGTGTGGTCTACATTAGTGGAGGGAGTGAGTAGACAATCTGATGCTAGCTTGCATGGCCCCCCCCCCAGCTTCATAGTTGGTCCCAGCTCTGGTCCTGTCAAAGAAAATCTTTTTGTGTCCCATCTGCCATCATCTGGGCATGGTCTAGGCCGCCACCTAGCCCACTATTTAAGAAGATGGCATACATAATATGAAAAATATGAAACACATAACAACAGCATAAAATTCAACAATATAAAATTAATAGGATTAATATAATATAAACAATATAAAATACATAAACAATAATATAATGTAAAATACAATAATACAGCATAAAATGAATAAGAAGAATATACCCAATAAAAACCAGAAATAAGTACTGTAATAACCAGAAAGATAAAATGAGACAATAAGATGGGCATAAATATTCAAAATTGTATGCAACATTTTGGGGCTCATTTTCAAAGCACTTAGAAACACAAAGTGCCGTAGGAATCTTTGTGTGAATTAAGTGTTTTGAAAATGAACCCCTTTATATTGTCTAAATGTCTAAATTATGGGATATAAATGTCTAAGCTAAGGGTAGAATTTATCAAAGTGGGACGTGTGGAGGGGGGCGGAGACAAGGGCGGGGGAAGGGCGCCACCTCCTCGGGCGCCTCTCACCCTCGCTACACCACTGATGGCGCATACTCTGAAGTTGGGTGTGCACAAGGGGAGAGACTGGGTAAAGGGTGAGCAGGGTGCACATATTCCTTGTTAAAGCAGGTGGAGGCATTTACACCAGTTCTGTATTTGACTTGTTACACTAGTGTTCTGTAAAGGAAAATAGATGCCTGACGTCCTTTATAGAAAAGGCTCCAAATATGTGCCTTCTTGGCATTTAAAAATAGGCACCGCAAGAAGGAAGCACAGGGGGCCTGATTCTCTAAAGGCCGCCAAGTTTGGCAGCCCAATCACACATTGGTGTCCTTTAGAGAATTGCATCTTTTTTTTTTTTTTTTCTAACAGATGCCTTAAATGTAGACCAGCATTTTACAGGCCTAAATTTAAGGCATCTGTCTCGCACGCTTATGGTGCCCAAGGCCACTTCGGGTAGAAACCATGTCCATGCCGGCTTAGATGCTTCAGTAGGCAGGAGTCAGATGTCTATATTGTACCTTCGCAGCATGGATTTAAAAAAAAACAAAACGTGTGTCCCAATTGGCTGGTGAGACGATGAGAGACATTTACCGCCACCTACAATCAGGAGGCCGATTGTAGAATCGGCCCTAGGGTGTCTCAAAAATAAGGGTATAGGAACAAACTATATTGAAGGACCTGATGCAGGCCATGTTTCGACAATTTGCCTGATTCAGGGGTCTACCATACAAACATGGACATATCATATTAAAATCAAAATATATGGACATATCTCCCTACTACCATAAACTCCACTGGCTACCCATTGAAGCAAGAATCCAGTTCAAGTTTGCCTGTATCTGTTTCAAATCCATTCTTGGTATGGCCCCCTTATACTTGGTTCCCAATTTTCCTTAAACTGCCCTTCCAGGCCCACCCGCAGAGCCCACCTCTTCAGCCACCCAACTCTAAAGGCCTGCCGATACAAAAGTCACCTAAACAGAACACTTGCCTTCCAAGCAGGTCATCTAAATGACTGGCTGAGCAGAATTATCTCGCACTCCTCATCCTACCTAAACTTCAGGAAATTATAAAAAACTAGCCTATTCAACCGAATTATAACCTAAGCCCTCTCTCCCTACCCTTGCTCCCCAAGTTCTCTATCCCTTACCTCTCCGCCCTGCCCACCTTACATTTTTCCCCTCATATTTTACCTGTTCCCCGCACACGCATATTTATTGTATCTGTATTCGCTGATTGTAACTATTTGCTGATTGCCCAGCCCTTCTTTGTTGTGAACCACCTCGAACTACTACGGCTTTGGCGGTATATAAGAAATAAAATAATAATAATAATAAAAAAATGTATAAATGCGTGTAAAAATATTACAAAAATATAGTTATACAAAATGAAACAAAGACAAGGAATAAAAACAGTAATAAAGAGTTAATAGACAAAAATAAAATCTCATAAGGAATAATCGTGAATTACAAAATAAGAGGGCAGTATCGATTAATCTAAAACAGGCAAATAATGTTTATGGAGCAAATACAATTAGGGGCCCCTTTTACAAAGCCACAGTTGCGATTCTCCCGTGGCAAATGCACCAAAGCCTATTCAGTTCTTAGAATCGCTACGTGGCTTTGTAAAAGGGACCTAAAATATGGAATTGTATGAAAGAAGCTGGGACTCTTCTTGATCACATGCTTTTCCACTGTGCTCAAGTTCGTTCCTTTTGGACGTGCATTTGGGACACCATAAAGTCTATTACCAATTGTTCAGAAGAAATTTCCTTTGACATTATAATTCTCCGATCTCAACACCCTTGTTTTACACAGTCGAACTGTCCTCCTAAACTCATTGATGCAATGTTTGTGACTGCCCTTATGCACATCTTGAAAAATTGGAAGTCCTCTTCATTACTAAACTATACCTTTTGGTGGAATTCTTTGAGCATGTATCATAAATTTGAATCATATGCTTATGAAAAGAAAAATATAATTCGACTTTCCAAAAGTTTGATACAATGTAAATCACCCTGGAAATTCCTGGACTCATATGTTCAATCTATTTCATAGACACTCCTGTCTTCTTCTTCTTCCTCTTCTTTTTCTTTACCTTCATCTTTTTCCTCATTTTATTCTTTTTCTTTCTTCCTTCATTTTCTCTTTCCTCTTATCTTTTCTTTTATTATTTTTTCATGAACAGTCCTAGTACTTTGGATCTTTTAAAACGATTCAATTCTACATTGCACACTGTAACTGAATATTTGTTATACTAAATGTTTTGTTTTATTTTTTGATATCTTGTACTTGAACTGTTTCTTATATTTTTTCAAAAAACTCAATAAAAAATATTGAACTAAAAAAAAAAAAAAAAGGGACCTAAAATATTTACCAACAAAGTGTTATTTTAAACGCGTAATCCAGCGCTGCGCTGGTTCACTGCAGTTTTGATTCCCTCTTTTGATCTAAAAATAGATACCATGTTATAGAATTACCCTTTTACCCCCAAATTCTGGTCACAAAGCTGATTTACATGCATAACTTCCCCCCCCTCCCTTTTTACAAAGCCACGTTAAACTTTTTTATTGCCACACGTGGTGGTATTAGCGCCAATGCTTATAGGAATTCTATGAGCATCGGAGCTAATACCGCCGTGGCCAGCGATTGAAAAAAAACCCAACAGCTTTGTAAAAGGAGCCCTTAATTGTGTAACAAGCCTAATTGGTGCTGATAATTTGCAATTAACACCTCCTAATTGACACTAATTGAAAGTTACGTACACCACTATTCTATAGATTGCTGCACACCAGTTCTCGTGCGTGAATCTGAAAAGGGAACGTGATTAAGGGAGGAGCATGAACAGACCATGGGTGTTCCTAAAATTTATGCGCACTGCTATAGAATATGCCCGACATGCGCATAAGTGAAGGGCAGAAATTTAGGCCTAGTTTTCTTTGGTCTAAATGGGTGTGCCTACAAGTTATTCCACACACTGGCACTGAACACAGTTCTATAAGGTTCGTTTTAGTCAGCGTTGATTTTTTTGTGTGTGTCTTATATAGAATATGGCCTTTAGTGAATATTCTCTGTTTGGGTCTAAGTAGTGGATAATCTTTGGTTATGAATAACGTGACCATTTATTTTTTTACTCAAAACGGGACATGATCCCCGGATCCTCCCCCCTTCCCCTCCCCCCCCTAGGATCCCAAATCCCATTAAATATAGTGCAAAATATAGACAGCAGATATAAATTCTCAAAACTGACACATTTTGAAAACTAAATTTAAAATAAAATCATTTTTCCTACCTTTGTTGTCTGGTGATTTCATGAGTCTCTGGTTGCACTTCCTTCTGACTGTGCATCCTCTCTTTCATTTCTTTCTTTTTCTCTCTTTCTCTCTCCCTGCTCCAAGCCACGCTGCTTCTCCGACGCAGCCTGCTTCCCCTGCCCCCCCCCCCGACAAGCCAAACCACCCTGCTTCCCCAACGCACCCTGCTTCCCCCTGCCCACAACAAGCCAAGCCACCCTGCATCCCCTGCCCCCCACGCACCCTGCACCCAGAACTTCCTCTCCGATGTCAGAATTGGCATCGGTGGAGAAGGCTTGTAGACCTGGCGCTTATGCAGTGCAGTCGATGCAGTGCCTGGCCTGTTGCTGCGTAGGGGAAGCAAGAAGAAGCAGGATGAAATTCTAAGCTCTGAAAACGGGACATTTCAGGTGTGCTTCGGGACAACGGGACCAGGTAATTAAAAACGGGAAGGTCCCGTTCAAAATGGGATGTATGGTCACATTAGTTATGAAATACCTGTGGAGTTTGCTCTAATGCGACAGTTTAAAAGTTGCTTTATAGTGAGCAGAACTGAATAAAAACAAATTGTAGGAAAATTTGTGGAAAGAAATGATAATTTAGTGAAAGAATTATACTTCTGCTTCTTGCTTCTTGGTACAGAACTGCCATACAAACAGCTTCTTGACTTTACTCCCTGAGAACCCACAAGTTTATGTGAGCTGTGTGTAGACTTTCCAGGATAGGAATAAAGCTGTGTAGGCTCTGGAGACGATGTCTGGATTAATTCTGGTTAGCTGGTTTGCTATCTGTACTGTGTTTTACTTTATGTAAAGCTACCTTAATCTTAATTAAATCTTTTGGTCACTCAGAGTTTGGGACAAAATGTGAACGCTGCTGTTTGCTAATCAGCACCCAGAGCTCTGCTAGATGGAGACATTTGAAGTGTCAAGTGCAATCAACACGTGCTGGCTGCTAGTGGCTGAATTAGACTTGGACGCTCAGTGCCGGCTCCTATCAGATTATTGGCGCTAAATTTCTGCGTACTCAGTGGCTTGTCGAGAGTTACGTGCAGGGCAGGATTAACCAATAGGCCAAGTAGGCACGTGCCTAGAGCCCAAAATGGTCAGGGGGTCCGATGAAGGAGGGCATCAACATTGTTTTTTCCAAACAGCAATGGGCCCCTGCAGCATCGATCGACAACGTGGGCCCCCCCCCCCCCGATCGGCAATGCGGGCCCCACCCTGATCGGCAACGCGCCCCCCCCCAATTGACTGAAAGTAAGACAAGCAAGCAACGCGGGTAAGAAAGGCAACGGGAACTGTAATTGTGCAAGCGGTTCTACTTACTCAAAACTTCCCTCTGATGCAGCTTCCTGTTTCCGCCTGAGCGCATGGTGGGGTGGGGCGGGGCAGGGGGGCCCAGTGTACTTGTGTGCCTAGGGGCCCTCGATGAATTAATCCTGCCCTGGTTATGTGGGTACCCTCACTGCTCCCTCTAAGCCAGTGTATCGCTAACTGTGTACCGCGGCACGATTTCAGGTGTGCCGCGACACACTGGCGAGGAGGAGAGTCTTCCACGCTGGCTAACTGCCTACAGGACGTGGCTCTCGCGGCAAGAGGCACGTCCTGTAGGAAGTCAGCTGGCACAGATGACTCTCCTCCTGGCCGGCATCTCTCCTTCTCTCCCCATACCTCCTGGATCCCTCCACCGAAGCGGGTCGTGGCCAGAAAGTGTGTGAGACACTGCTCTAAGCTGAGCCAGAGTCCTCCACCTATGGTCCTGCTGTTTCATTATCACATTTTCAACAGTGAAGAACAGGGAACCTTTGTTTATGTTTATTGCCAACGCAGGTCATAGCAGCTTACAATTTATACATAAAGAAAGGAATTGCCCCCCCCCCCCTAAAAAAAAAGTAAAGTCCTTCGCCTACATAGGAATCAACGCCACTCTAATCCACCAAATGCAGCTTATTCAAAACACTGCATTCAGACTCATTTTCAGTCTGAACAAAAACTCAGTCTCCGCCTGCCTTAAGCAACTTCACTGGCTACCCATCTCTTCTCGAATAAAATCCAAAACATCCTGTATAACAGGAAATCAACTAAACCTCCCCGCGTCAAAAAAATCCCAAGTACAGACAAATATTCCAATCCGTGCTCACTTTCCTGGGAGTCAAAATTTGGAATGACCTCGCAGAGACTATTAGAACAGAACAGAACCTAACCACGCCCTATTCTGGAAAAAAAAAATGAAAACCCTACTCTTTGATAACTGATCAAATTTATGCTTAGTATGTCTAGGTCTATCTTCTCCTTTTCTCCACTAATTCTCTTCCTTCCCCCCCTTCCCTCCCCTCTATGCCCCAAGATACCCTTTTCCCATTGCAAGTCGCCTTGAGCCTGTTTAGGTTTGCGCTACACACAAATATCAGATTAGATTAGAAATAACCAATCACACATACCCCCTGTTTTACGAAGCCGTGCTAGCAGCTGCCACGTGGCAATGGCCCCGAAGCCCTTTAAATCTCTATGGGCTTCGGGGCCGTTACCACAGCAGAGCCACTAGTGTGGCTTCGTAAAACTGACCCATAATATCCAATTGGGCCATCTAATTCTTTTTTTTTATTTTTATAATTCTTTATTGATTTTTAAACAAGAACCATATTATATAAATAAAAGAACAGTATATTATTGCATTCAGTCATAACACTAATATCTATATAGATAACAGAACTATCATTCAATAATTACATTATTTTGCATATAGTAATAACATAAGAACCAAGTAAATAATATAAAATGAAACCAAGCTACCTAAAATATCATTATCAATATTTCCTCCCAACCCCCCACCCTCCCTGGATGTGTAAAGATAAATAAATCAAGTGCGGCTTCGTAAAACTGACCAATAATATCCAATAGGGCCATCTAATTCTAATCAGTCTTCCTGAAGAGAACAGTTAAAAGCCTTTTTTGTTTTTTAAATGTTTTTAAAAGAGACTTAAATTTAACAAATGATTGTTCTTCCCGAATAAGGGGAGGCAAATTATTCCATATAAAAGGAGAAATAAAAAAAGTAGACTGATTTTCGAGTGGATTCATAATGAGCCAATTTGAGAGAGGGGAGAACAAGTCTATTAGCATTAATTGACCTCAAAGCACGGGAAGGAGTATATGGCATGGTAGCAGATACTAGAAAACCCGGCCGAGAAAAGTGAAGTGCTTTGAATGTGAAGCATAAGATTTTAAATTGACATCTGAACTGGACAGGGAGCCAGCGCAATTGAATCAACAGAGGAGTGACACGATCATATAGTTTTGCTTTATAGAGGAAACGAGGTGCTGAATTTTGAATACAATACAAAGCAATTTTTATTTGCATACTGCCAACACCTCCATGAAGTTCGCAGCGGTTTGCATAAGTAATTGTGGTGATACAAATTAAAAACTAATGTTAGAATATTTAGGAATGATTAGTAACAAATTCATTAAATAGTTCTTTAGGTCTTTTTTGAAACATTTAAAATTAGATTTCTGGTTAATATTAGTTGGTAGTGCTTTCCACACTTTTGCTGCTTGATACCCTGTTTCCCCGATGGTAAGACACTGTCTTATTTTTTTTGGAAGGCCAAAATATGCTCTAGGGCTTATTTTCGGGGGGATGCCTTATTTACCCATGAAGAAGACTACAGTACACAGTTATTGTTGAAAAAACCCAGAATTTTATTACCTGTATTGGATGTTCTGGCCGTGAACAAACTCCTGCAGTCTCCGTTAGGGAGGGATGAGGGAAGCTGCCTGTGTTTCCTTGTGCGGAGTCACGTGCGCGCGCTGCAGTCCTGTCACTTCCTCCTCTTCACTTCATGACGAGGCGCGGCACGCAGCCATAGACGGAGGGACCACACGGAGTCACCCACCGTACCACCCGATTCGGGTAAGCGCAGGTATCGGTGGGTGGCTTATTTGCGGGGGGGTGCCTTATTTTACATTTTTTTCTAAAAAGGGGGGGCTGTCTTATTTGATGGCCCTGCCTTATCATCGGGGAAACACGGTATGACCATGTGGAATTAAAAGTTCTATTGTATATAATGTTCCTGATGAGTGGATATCGAAAAGTATCAGTGTACAAATCACAGCTCTCAGATTAATCTACTCGCTGAGTAAATATGACCACATCACCGCTGCCTACCTGGACTCACACTGGTTACCAATACAAGCACAAATTCAATTCATACTATACTGTCTATTCAAAGCTATAAATGGTACTGCTCCCATTTACCTAAACAACCGCCTAAATCAAAATCTTACTACTAGGCAAAGAAGAACTCAAACCCCATTTACTTACCCCCCACTTTCAAAGGTACTCGGTACAAGAAGATGTTTGACAACCTACTAGGGACGCAGGCAGCGAAACTTGACCACCCCATCTCCAACTTACTGACAACAACGAACGACTTCAAATTATTTCGAAAAGGAATCAAAACTCTGCTATTCAAAAAATTTATCCAGTTATCTTAAGTTTTCCCCTTGTCCTTCTCCTCCCTTGTAATAGTCTCACCCCCCTCTTATAATTTTTTCTCTCCTAAGTATCAACCATGTATTCCACTCCCAACTTGCAAATCTTCTGGAAATGTCCAGTTAGCTTCTTTGTAATCCGCCTAGAACTGCAAGGTACGAGCGGAATTGAAGTCACTAATGGAATGGAATGGAATGTTTCTTAGGGTCAAAGATGGAGTATTAGAAAATTTAACGAGATATGGCATCAGGAGTTTCTCCAAACCGTATTTTTAAATAGAAATACAATAGAATTTATGAAGTATTCTCCCTTCTATAGGTCAGTGATTCCCAACCCTGTCCTGGAGGAACACCAGGCCAATCGGGTTTTCAGGCTAGCCCTAATGAATATGCATGAGAGAGATTTGCATATGATGGAAGTGATAGGCATGCAAATTTGCTTCATGCATATTCATTAGGGCTAGCCTGAAAACCCAATTGGCCTGGTGTTCCTCCAGGACAGGGTTGGGAACCACTGCTATAGGTAACCAGTGTAATTCATGTAAATAAGGTATAATCTTATGACTTTTTTCATTCTGAAGATTAATCTACTGGCTGTATTCTGTAGCATTTGGAGTCTTTGAAATTATAAATTTAGGGCAATCTTAAAAGGTGACATTACAGGTAGTCCAGTTGAGACAAAACTAAAGATTGTACCTATAAGTAGAATTGATAATTATTTAAGTACTTTCGAATCCTTCTAAGTTTCCAGAAAAGACCAACCCTTCTTTTAGCGTGCGATAAACATTAGTGCATGCTAATCACGCACTAAACGCTAATGCGTACATGTTATCCTATGGATGTATTAGCGGTTAGCGCAGGCGTTGATTTAGCGTGCGCTAAACATGCGCTAAAACGCTTAGCACATCTTAGTAAAAGAGGGCCCAAAAGACTTTATTATTAACAAGTTGACCTGAGGTAATAGTGAAAGGTTGTGATCAAAATGAACCCCTAATAGTCTTATTACTTTAGCCAGTGGATATGTAATGTAATGTAATGTAATTTATTTCTTATATACCGCTACATCCGTCCATCTTATTTACGGTTAATATTTTAGTTTCATAATTCATATCGGGATGATTTAATAAACATAATTTAGTTTTTATCCTTATTCAATTTAGGTTAGAAACATAGAAATAGACGGCAGATAAGGGCCACGGCCCATCAAGTCTGCCCACTCCAATGACCCTCCCTATCTATCTTTGCAGATAGATCCCACATGTTTGTCCCATTTGGCCTTAAAATCTGGCACGCTTCTGGCCTCAATAACCTGAAGTGGAAGACTATTCCAGCGATCAACCACCCTTTCGGTGAAGAAGAACTTCCTAGTGTCACCGTGCAGTTTCCCGCCCCTGATTTTCCACTGATGTCCCCTTGTTGCCGCGGGACCCTTGAAAAAGAATATATCCTCTTCCACTTCGATGCGACCCGTGAGGTACTTGAAAGTCTCGATCATATCTCCCCTCTCTCTACATTCCTTGAGTGTGTAGAGCTGCAACTTCCCTAACCGCTCCTCGTATGGGAGCTCCTTGAGTCCCGAGACCATCCTGGTGGCCATTCTCTGGACCGATGTTGATGATTCAACATCCAGTTCTCTATCAACTTCAGGCAATAATTTAGGGCTCCTTTTACTAAGCTGCGATAGCAGAATTGCCGCGCATGCTAAACCCGCGCTACGCAGCTAGAACTAATGCCAGCTCAATGCTTACTGGATCAGACCAATGATTCATCAAGCCACTAGTACCTGGCCAAAATCCAAAGAGTAGCAACATTCCGGCATCTCAAAGACTAGCAAGATTCTGGAACCCCAATGAGAGCAACATTCCAAGGCTGAGATTATGATGTCATAATGCGTCATTCCACAGTGCCTCAGAGCCAACTTCCTATACTTGGCTCACGTAAGAACATAAGAATAGCCTTACTGGGTCAGACCAATGGACCATCAAGCCTAGTAGCCCGTTCTCACGGTGGCCAACTAGGTTATTAGTACCTGGCCAAAAGCCAAAGAGTAGCAACATTCCATGCTACCGAACCAGGGCAAGCAGAGGCTTTCCCCATGTCTTAATAACAGACTATGGACTTTTCCTCCAGGAATTTGTCCAAACCCTTCTTAAAACCAGCTACACTATCCGCTTTTACCACAATCTCTGGCAAACGCGTTCCAGAGCTTAACTATTCTCCGAGTGAAAAAATATGTCCTCCCATTGGGTTTAAAAGTATTTCCCTGCAGTTTCATCGAATGTCCCCTAGTCTTTGTAATTTCTGACAGAGTGAAAAATCGATCCTCTTGTACCCGTTCTACTCCACTCAGGATTTTGTACTCGTAGAATTCAATCATATCGCCCCCCCCCCCCCCCCTCTCAGCCTCAGATATTTGAAATTGCTATCTGGACGGTAACTGGTGACCTCTGAGTTTAGACTTTGACCCTGCTTAAAGTGCAAAGGAGAGAAGTTATTTTACTAATCAAGTCGAGAGAGCTTGTCTCTTCAGCCCTAGCACTAGTCGAGCGCCCTCCCAACTCTTCCCCGACAGGCGCTTTCCCACCTCCCTCATTGCTTCCTTACGGTAGTGCTGGGGATAATCGTAACATCTGGATAGCTTGAAAAAAAGAGAGAAAAGGGAAAGATTAAAAGATGCCCAGCTGCTTCTAGAGAGTCCTTATCTAGGCAGATTGCTCGTGGCATAATTTTTTTCAACAGACAAATTAATGAGATGCAGTACAGCAAGTGAAATGAGATTAAAGCCCTAGAGGATGAAACAGGAGGGGTATACATCTTCTCACCTTAAATTTTATTGCTTTTAGCAACACACAGCATTACTTTTGCAGGGGTTTTTGCCTTGTGGTTTCTAAACAGGAGCAGAATTGCTTTCCAGGGCAGCAGACTCATTTTCTGAGCACCACAGACTTCACAGTTCCTATCTAACTGATGGCTCCCTTGATTCCTCAACTTTTATTTTTCAATATATAGGTTCTAGACAAGTGAAAATGAGTTTTGCTGTGGGGATGGTACAGGGTAATTTGATAACAGGGTGCCTAAACAGTCAAATTTCAGATGTTATACCTGTTTTATAAAGGTGACATAAGCACCAGTGGCGTGGTAAGGGGGGGGGCAGACTGCCCTGGGCGCTGTCTTGGTGGGTGCACTGGCACCTCCAACCCCCCCAAGCCAGGTTGGTGCTCTCCCCCGTACCTTCACCAGCACGAGCAACTTCTCTGGTCTGCTGCTTGTGCCAGCCCGGCTCCCCTCTGAAATCACTTCTGGGTCATGGTGCCAGGAAGTGACATCAGAGGGAAAGCCAACACTGGCGTGAGCAACAGACCTGAAAAACTGCTTGTGCTGGGGAAGATTTAAAGAGGTACAGGGGGAAAGGGAGGATGCGAGTGTGGCATGCAGGGCAGGATTAAACAATAGGCCCAGTAGGTACGTGCCTAGGGCCCGAAATGGTCAGGGGGCACGATGAAGGAGGGTATCAACATTGCTTTTTCCAACGGCAATGGGCCCCTCCAGCATCGATTGGCAACGCGGGCCCCCCTCCCCCCGATCGGCAACGCGGGCCCCCTCTTCATTGACAGAAAGTAAGACAAGCAAGCAACGCGGGTAAGAAAGGCAACGGGAACTGTAATTTTGCAAGTGGTGCTGCTTGCCCAAAGCTTCCCTCTGATGCAGCTTCCTGTTTCCGCCTGGGTGCATGGTGGGCTGGGGTGGGGCAGGGGGGCCCAGTGTACTTGTGTGTCTAGGTGCCCTCGATGAATTAATCCTGCTCTGGTGGCATGGGGGGCATGGAAGGAGTAGGGGGTGTGGAGAGAAGGGCACGCCAGGTACCTCCTACCCTCTCTATGCCACTGATAAGCACCTCTGTACCTTCAGAGCCTCTGTTGGAAACTCCTGTGCCAAGTTGTACCTCTCTGATGCAGGTGTAGGTTTATGCCCTCATGTAGTAGTAAGAACATAAGAATAGCCTTACTGGATCAGACCAGTGGTCCATCTAGCCCAGTATCGTGTCTTCACAGATGCCAATCCGAGTCACAAGTACCTGGCAAAACCCCAAATAGTAGCAGCATTCCATTCCACCGCTCCAGGGCAAGCAGTGGCTTCTCCTAGGTCTGTCTCAACAGCAGTTTGTGGACTTTTCCTCCAGGAACTTGTGCAAACCTTTTTTAAAAACCAGCTACATTAACCGCTCTTGCCACGTCCTCTGGCAACGCATTCCAGAGCTTAACTAGTGCGTGTGTGGTTGTTTTACAAAATTCACACAAAAGTGCCACCCCTGCCCATGCACTGTCCGTTCTCGGCACCTCAGGAACCCCAATGGCTACAGTGTGCCAAAAGATTCTGTAATTGGGTGCCTAAAAAGATAGGCACCTATTTCATGGCAATCGCACTGAGATGCCCCTTACAGAATCATGCCTAACTAAGACTTAGATGCTTATTAGTCGCCTAAAAAGTAGGCCAGGGTTTTAAAAGCCCGCATTATAGGTGTCTAAGTACTTTAGAGAATCATACCTAATGGTGCCTAAATCCTTCTCTACCCCTAAACACACATACTTTGGAGTTAGCCGCCTATCTTATGTAGAAATGTGCCTAAGATAGGCACCTATCACCCAATTAATCTTTATTTGTTTCAATTATGAGCTTATTAAAGCTGATAATTGAAGCCAATATACTAATTAAGTTAGGTGCCTAACGCTGGGAAGAGCGAACAAGAAAAGGACCTGGGTGTACTGGTAGATAGGACCCTGAAGCCTTCGGCACAATGTGTGGCGGCAGCAAAGAAAGCAAATAGGATGTTGGGCATGATAAAGAGGGGAATCACGAGTAGATCGGAGAGGGTCATAATGCCGCTTTATAGAGCAATGGTCAGACCCCACTTGGAATACTGCGTCCAACACTGGTCCCCCAAACTAAAGAAGGATATAAAACTGCTGGAGAGGGTGCAGAGGCGAGCAACAAAGCTAATAATGGGTATGGAGAAACTGGAATACAAAGATCGACTCACAAGACTGGGATTGTTCTCCCTTGAGAAAAGGAGACTGCGAGGGGATATGATCGAGACCTTCAAAATACTGAAAGGAATCGACAAAATAGAGCAGAAAAAACTATTGACATTGTCCACTTGCACACGTACAAGAGGACACGAAATGAAACTGAGGGGAGCCAAATTCAAGACGAATATCAGGAAGCTCTGTTTTACGCAGAGAGTGGTGGACACCTGGAATGCTCTCCCCGAAGAGGTTATTGCGCAATCGACCGTCCTAGGATTTAAAAGCAAACTAGATGCACATCTCCTTATGAGAGGCATAGAAGGATATGGGTGACCACAAATTATGCCAGGTGTACACTTGGGAGGGCCTCCGCGTGTGCGTATCGCCGGACTTGATGGACCGAATGTCTGATCGGGAGATGGCGCATCTTATGTTCTTACCTATCTAGGCATCTTTTATAGAATTTCCCTCTAAAGACCGCGTTCAGTAAATGGTGTCCAGATTTAGGCGCCAGAAAGATCCACACTCAGTTCATATTCTATAAAGGGCATTCCATGCCACGTGTCCTTTATTAAATAGCGCTTAGGCCGAGTCGTTTGTTCAACTTTGGGCATGAGGACAAATGCTTGCTGAAACCTGCTACAAACCCTTGCACACAAGTTGACCGCACAACCTACACTTTTTATAATACTGCCTCAAGGAAAGCGAACAGAATGCTGGGTATCATTAAGAAGGGTATCACGACCAGGACGAAGGAAGTCATCCTGCCACTGTATCTTGCATTGATGCGCCCGCACCTGGAGTACTGTGTCCAGTACTGGTCGCCGTACCTCAAGAAGGACATGGCGGCACTTGAGAGAGTCCAGAGAAGAGCAACTAAGCTAATAAAGGGTATGGGGGACCTCTCATACACTGACAGATTGAAAAAGCTGGGGCTTTTCTCGCTGGAAAAGCGACGACTCAGAGGAGACATGATAGAAACCTTCAAGATCATGAAGGGCATAGAGAAAGTGGACAGGGACAGATTTTTCAAACTATGGGGAACCACAAGTGCAAGGGGGCAGTCAGTGAAATTGAGAGGGGAAAGGTTTAGAACAAATGCCAGGAAGTTCTTTTTCACCCAGAGGGTGGTGGATACATGGAACGCGCTACCGGAGCATGTGATAAGCAGAAGCACGCTATAGGACTTCAGAGAAGGTCTGGACAGGTACCTGGAGGACAAAGGGATTGAGGGGTACAGATAAGAGTAGAGGTAAGGTTAGAGGGATAGGATTAGAGGTAATTTGTAAAATTAGTCAGAGACCACTGTTCAGGCAGTGGGCCTGATGGGCCGCCGCGAGAGCGGACCGCTGGGCGAGATGGACCTCTGGTCTGCTTCAGCGGAGGCAACTTCTTATGTTCTTAAATTTTGGAATGCCCCTGACCTGGCCTGCCTCTCCAGCGGTCACGCCCCCTTTTGGGCTGTGCACGAGACACTTTGGTCCACATAGAGTAGCATGTAGGCAGATGTGCAAATTAATAATTGATTGTTAATAATAATAATAATAATAACTTTATTCTTCTATACCGCCACAATCTTGCGACTTCTAGGCGGTTTACAATCAAGAGTGCTGGACATTCAGCAAATTACAATAAGTAGATATTCAGAGGAAATACAGAGATCAGAGACCTCAGGAGGCAATAGTATAGAAATACAATTTGCTGAGTGAAAATGTAATATGTTAACAGCATGCTAACTAATTAATTTTAACGTGCATCTGCCCTGCGTACCCAAATTCCGGTGATCTGTATAGAAATTGTGGGTAAACACAAATTCTATAATGGGATTTGGTTGCCTAGATTCCGTTATCGAATACTAATATAAGTCACAAGAATATAACATAAGAAAAGCCCTACTGGGTCAGATCAATGGTCCATCTAGCCCAGTATCCTATTTCTACAGTGGTCAATCCAGGTCACAAGTATGTGGCAGAAACCCAAATAGCAGCAACATTCCTGAATCTTTAAAAGTTACGAGATTCCGGAATCCCAAAGAATAGCAACATTCCATGCTACCGATCCCAGGGCAAACAGGAGGTTCCTCCATGTCTGTCTCAATAACAGACTATACAGATTTTTCCTCCAGGAACTTGTCCAAACCTCTTTTTAAACCCAGCTGACCGCTGTGACCACATCCTCTGGCAACGAGTTCCAGAGCTTAACTATTCTTTGAGTGAAAAAATATTTCCTTCTATTTGTTTTAAAAGCGTTTCCATGTAATTTCGTTGAGTGTGCCCTGGTTTTTGAAAGGGTGAAAAATTGATTCACTCTTACCCATAGACCTCAATCATATCCGTACCCTGGTGACCTTTACAGCTATTCCACCTTCCTCACAGAACCTTAATTAACACCTAATTCAGGTCAGAAGCACTGCTTCCTGCTCCTTATGGCAAAGAACAGAAACTAATGATTTTTTTTTTTTTTTTTTAAATAACAGTAAGTTGAACTCTGCTTCTAACTTTAATGCTTTAGCTGTTACAGTTAAGTTTCGACCTCTGATAAAACAATTCACATTTAAAACTACGGGCAAAGGGTTGTACACTATGGAAACTAGTTAATAAAGTCAGCATTTAAGCACCAACATTTAGATCTGTCCAGTTACACCATGTCTATGGCAGGCATTATTGTGCATGCCTTAACACTGTACTACACTCTGTTCTATAACATGTGTGCATAATTGCGGGAGATGCCCATGCCCCGCCCACATGTAAGTTATGTCATGTCATGTGACTTATGTGCTAAGAGTATTGAATAACACTTCTTATATACTGCATGTACCTTTTACAGCTCAGGGAGGATTCACAATAAGAACAACCAGGCTTATGTGGGAATTATGAGTGTCTTCCCACACATATTTAAATCTCAGAAAGTATGTATTCAAAATCTAAGAAGTACATGTTTCTGGAATAAATAAGTCTCGAGATTTTATCTAATTTTTTCCCAGCAATATATTCCACATTTTGGCAGCTTAATATGTAAAAGTTTGAGACAGCGCTGGGTTTTATTTCACCCCTTTTGGGTCCAGAAAAAATGAAATATTCCCCCCTTTTACAAAACCGTGAAAGTGGTTTTTAGCGCAGGCCAGCGCAGTGAATTCTCTGCACTGCTGCCGATGCTCATACAGTTCATATGAGCGTCGGGAGCAGCGCACCAACCTGCGCTAAAATCTGCTTTCATGGTTTTGTAAAAGGGAGTATTGTTTGCTGTCTAAATGACTGAGAGATAAAGAAGCACTTGCAGGGGGATTCTGTATGTGGCACCAAATCTTAGGTGGTACTTCCACACTGAATTTTTGGCACAGAAAAGTATTCTAATGGATGCAAGGGGCAGAAACAACAGATCCATGCAAAAACACACTTGTACAGAATATCTAGGGTTGCCAGATTTTCCAATTGGAAAATCCAGACACCCCCATAGACCAGCCCCCCAGGCTCGCCCAGTTCTACCCATCCCCACCCAGTAACAACCCTAGCCTCGCCCTAGCCACTCCCTAGCCCCGCTCCCGCTGCCTGATCTTGGGCAGGGAGGAAATCCACGCATGGACGGATTTCCTCCCTGCCAGACGTGATTTGAGGAGGTTTTTCAAAGTGCCGGGTTTTGAAAAGCTGTCCAAACCCCCGGACACGTCCTCAAAAGGAGGACATGTCTGGTGAAATCTGGATGTCTGGTATCCATCCCTAAGAATCACACTTAAGAGTTCCCGCATGGCTTTGCAAAGAGGCGGGGCCTTGGGAGGGGCATGGGCGTGTCAGGGCTTTCCCTTCAAATGAGCGCAGTGCAGATCCACAGCTAATTTGTGTACCAGGATTTAAACCTGGCTTTAGTTTGTGTAACTTCTCACGCCCAAAGTTGGGCAGTGATCCCACTGCAAAGCTATTCTATAAAGGGCACCGATTGTGGAATACGTATTATAGAATATTGTTCAGTGCTGATTTATTTCAGCATTGAATTTTCAGTACCATTTACCGAATCCAGCTTTTAGGCCCTGATTCTCTAAACGGTGCTACTGATAGGTTCCTAGATCAGGATGCCTACCAATGTAGGCGCCTAATTTAATTTTTTTTTAATTGGTTCAATTGGCGCTGTTAATTGAACAGCACCATTAAAAAAACAATTAAAAAATTAATTTTCATGTAATTGACATTGGTAGGCACCATATAGGCATTTATACTAAGGCGCCTACCCAAACAGGAAGGCATGGTTGGGGGCAGAGTTTGGGCATGGATTGCCTTAGGCGCCAGTAGGTGTCTGTGTTGTGTATTAGGTGCCATAGACTTGGATTCAAGGCTAGGGGCTTGATGAGTCAAAGATCCAAAAAGAAGTCAGTCCGAGAGCTTGTCCAACAAGGTCCTTCAGCGTCATCCTCATAGTAGTTGTCAACATATCCAGCCACCTAGTTGCGGGTCGCCAACTCCACCGAGTTCCTTCAATCTTCCCAAACATGATGTCCTTCTCCAGTGATCTCTCTCTTCCAACAGTCGTAACTTCATCATGTGGGCTTCCAGTGACATATCCAGTCTGATCTCTTCCATAATTGATTTGCTCATTCTCCTGGCGGTCCACAGCACGCATAGAATCCTTCTCCAGCACCAGAGATTAAATGAATCAATCCTCTTTCTGTTTTGTCTCCACAATGTCCAGCTTTCGCATCCTTAATTGAGCACTGAGAAAATGAGTGCATGGACCAGTCTGATCTTCATTTTATCTGTTAATTCTTTGCCTTTAAATACCTTATCAAGAGCCTTCATTATAGAGTGACCGATTGCTATTCTGCGGAGTATTTGTTCACTGCTGGTTGTTTCCTTGTTTACCAAAGAGCCCAAAAGATGAAAACTCTACACTTTCTGTTCTCTCACCTTCAAGATCATTTTCCATATTCATAATCTTTTTTTTGTTTATACTCAGTTCTAATTGCATGTCATGACTTTCGACTTTAACTTTTTTCAGCAGATACAACTTGTCTTTTTTACTACTGGCAATGAGTGTTGTGTCAACTGCATATAATTCAGGTTGTTTATATTTCGAACACCTACTTTAAAACCAACACTCTCTGCTTCCAAAGTTGCTTTTCTGAAAAAAAGCTTCACTGTAAAGATTAAACAAATAGGTGTCTGCATCAGACGCTGGCAATTTAGGCCAAGAAAACCCTGGCCTAATTTACCAGCACCCAGCAAGTTTCAAGTTTATTAAGTTTATTAACACAATTTGATAAATCGCCTATTATAATCACTAAGCGATGTACATAACAAAAAATATATCAAGTGAAAAGGGGTTGACATTTTAACATAAGAACATTTAACTTGAACAAACATACAGTGGGAAGGAAAAGATAAAAGTTACAATTTTTGTTTGGGGTAGAATGAGGAAATTACAGTAGGTAAGGGAAGTAATAACCTCAGCAATATTAAATTTATTATACTTTAAACATTAAAAGCATCTCTAAATAAATAAGATTTTAAAAGTTTTTTAAATATTAAAATATCTTTTTCGTTACGAATGTATTGGGGAAGGGCGTTCCACCATAGGGGACCAGTCACCGAAAAGATGTCGGCCCTTCTTGTACCGATGATTTTTAGGGAAGGAACTGAAAGAAGATTCTGGTTGGAAGAGCGAAGTGAACGTTGTGTGTTATAAGGTATCAAAAGTCTGGAAATGAATTGAGGTTCGCCGCATGCTAAAGTTTTAAAGATAAGTATTATTATTTTAAATGTGATTCTATGGCTAATAGGTAACCAATGAGAGTCTATTAACAACGGGGAAACATGATCATATTTCTTTGCATTGTATATTAATTTTATTGAAGTATTTTGAATCAATTGTAATCTCCTTTTTTCTTTTAATGATATGTTGAGAAAGAGAGAATTGCAGTAATCGAGTTTTTTAGCACTGGCACACTAAATGGATCAAATGTTTTTCACGGCACACTAAAATGGAAATGATAAAATTGCAAAGCCAACAAAAAATAAAATTTGAGAGTTATTTATTTAAAGTTCTGTAAGCTATGCATAGGTGATTGTAACAACGGTGAAACTAAAGAAGATAGAATTGAATTGCTAATCAATGCAATAGATGCGCTTGTTTTTGAGTGCAAATGAGCTCAAAATACGGCTCGATAGTCAACAAGCAAATGCGCATTTCATTATCCACCATCTGCAGTTGTTCTCTTTTTTTTTTCAATTTAATTTCTGTCAGAACTGAAAATCCAAGTTCGCAAAGGTAAGGAAATCCAAACGGTACCAAAGCCTTGATTGCTTTTTTGTCAAGTTAGGATAACTACTGCAAAAAAAAAAAAAAAAACAACCTAAAATGGGGAGTGTGTGGTGGGTGCAATGGTTAGAACTACAACCTCAGTACCCTGAGGATGTGGGTTCAAATTCCATGCTGCTCCTTGTGACCTTGGACAAGTCACTTAATCCCCCCATTGCCCCTAGTACATTAGATAGAGTGAGTCCACCAGGACAGATAGGGAAACATGCTTGAGTACCTGAATGTAAACCACTTAGGCTATAAGTGGTATATAAATACTTAAAATAAACTTGCCATTGGCTTTTGAATTGACATGTCGTTTACTATCTGAGTGTGTATGTCGCAGTGGTTAGAGCTACAGCCTCAGTATCCTGAGTTTGTGGGTTCAAACCCTTCACTGCTCCTTGTGAGCCTGGGCAAGTCACTTAATCCCCTTGAGCCCTCCAGGACAGACGGGAAATGTGATAAAATAGCCAAATATAAATAGTTAAAAAAATAAAATAAAATATAACAGTGGTGCTTCTTTAAAATTGGGCTGCCTTCTGCATGCCATTTTACTGCATACTAGTTTTAATGTAAAAAAAAAAACCCCAGCATAGAATAGCCATTCTAATGAAATCATAAGGCTAAAATGCGATAACATTATAGACATTGTGAAGAGGTCTATGCAATGCCTAAAAGGCGATTCTATAAAGCGCGCCTAATTATATAGACGCGCTTAAATTCGCTGAGTGCGATTCTCTATTGTAACATAGTAACATAGTAGATGACGGCAGATAAAGACCCGAATGGTCCATCCAGTCTGCCCAACCTGATTCAATTTAAATTTTTTTAAAAAAAATTTTTTCTTCTTAGCTATTTCTGGGCAAGAATCCAAAGCTTTACCCGGTACTGTGCTTGGGTTCCAACTGCCAAAATCTCTGTCAAGACTTACTCCAGCCCATCCACACCCTCCCAGCCATTGAAGCCCTCCCCTGCCCATCCTCCACCAAACAGCCATACACAGACACAGACCGTGCAAGTCTGCCCAGTAACTGGCCTAGTTCAATCTTTAATATTATTTTCTGATTCTAAATCTTCTGTGTTCATCCCACGCTTCTTTGAACTCAGTCACAGTTTTACTCTCCACCACCTCTCTCGGGAGCGCATTCCAGGCATCCACTACCCTCTCCGTAAAGTAGAATTTCCTAACATTGCCCCTGAATCTACCACCCCTCAACCTCAAATTATGTCCTCTGGTTTTACCATTTTCCTTTCTCTTGAAAAGATTTTGTTCTACGTTAATACCCTTCAAGTATTTGAACGTCGGAATCATATTGTGCGTCTATGCTTAATAGAATCACACTCAGTGTTGTGCTGCTGGATGTCTAAATGACACCTAACTTTTAGATGTCCTTTCCAGTATAGAATGAAAGGCATACACTTCCCCCTCCCCATTTGCGGTTTCGGCAATCGCGATTTCACATATTCGCTATTTTTTGGGGAGGGGGAAAAAAAGAAAAAAAACCCACAGTTTAGCCTTCCCCTGGCGTCCCGGCCTTACCTGGTGGTCTAGCGGGCTTTTGGGGCAGGAACGATCTTCCTACACTCCTGCCCCGTGTAGATTGCCAATAGGAAATGGCTGTGGGGAGTTCCCATCGTAGTCTCGAGAGAGTACGGGAACTCACGGCAGCTATTTCCTATTGGCGATCTGCACTAGGCAGGAGCGTAGGAAGATCGCTCCTGCCCCGAAAGCCCGCTAGACCACCAGGTAAGGCCGGGATGCCGGGGGGAAGGCAGGAGGGAGGCGGGGGTGGGTCAGAGCCGGACCAGAAGATATTCGCGGTATTTCACCATTCGCGGCCCATCTCTGCCCCTATCCCCCGCGAATCCAGAGGGAGAAGTGTATTGTATCTAATATGATTCTTATCTGAATTCTAACTCGTGTTGCATTCAGATTTTATTTATTTATTTGGAAAAGATGAGTAATAAATCTAACAATTCAATTCATAAAATAAAATCCAAGCAGATGCAATATTTTTTACATTATTGTAGGCACAAATATTATAAATTAATAAAATTTACATCACTGGACAATTTTATAAACACCACCTTTCGCACATAAACTACTCAATTTTATATATGGTGCCCAAAATTGGGTACCAATATTTGGGCACTAATGCAAGATGCAAGTCCAGTGGCGTAGTAAGGGGGGGGTGCAAGGATGTGGTCTGCCCTGGGCGCGGTCTTCCTAAGGATGTGGCACCTTTCCTCCTCTCTGCCCCCGCTCCTTTCCTTGCTGCGTGCGCGTACCCCGTGCCTTCCCCTCTATCTTTTTTACTTCCCCGGCATGAGGTTGCTGCCCGCTCGGCACCGGCGCTCTCTCTGACGTCACTTCTGGGACCCGCGCCTAAGAAGTGATGTCAAAGGGTGTGCCGACACCGACGTGGGCATGCGGCTGACGCCGGAAAAGTTAAAAAGGTATGGGGGAAAGGGGAGGGGGCGCGCGCAGCACGGGGGGGGACGGTGAGGGGCGCCGCTCGCCCTTACTATGCCACTGTGTGTGCCCAACTCCATTGGCTAATGAGCCAATAACTTAGCACTTCCACGTGTAAACTGTAAAAATTCAGTTTTCTCAGGTGTCAGCACGTCCACGTGCAAGCTGTGAAATACCAATTTCCCCGTGTGTCAGCACATTCACATATAAGCTGTGAAAAGCCAATTTACTCGCGTCAGCACTTCCACGTGTAAGCTGTGAAATATCAGTTTACGCAGGTGTCAGCACGTCCACATGTAAGCTGTGAAATACCAGTTTCTCCGTGTGTCAGCAGTTCCACGTGTAACTTGTAGACATTTAACTTTCAACAACTTGAAAGCAGCTTGATTCTGGCACAAATCCTATAAGTGCTGATTTGGTGTTTTCATTCCATTTTGACCACATTGAGTGTTTTGATTCATTCATATTATACTTGGACGCATTAGGAGCTGCACAGTTAAAGTGATTACATAGCACCATTTCTCTATATGTTGCACACTGGCTATTTGTCATGAAGTAACAGACCAATGGTGTTTGATTGAGCTTAATAGCGTCAGTTGTGTGGAATTTTCCACTGATATATGGTGCAGAGGCAATTAAGTAGCTTGTAACTCTGCTCATTGATGTTGTACTACTGATTGGCTCCCATTCTTATGTCTTCTTAGGTGCCATCGACTCGTGCTCGAGTCCTAGCGTCTTGACGAATTACAGATCTAAAAAGAAATCTGTTTTTTGCTGTACTGTACAGTATATAAAAAGAAAATATTAGAAAGAATTATTTATTAACTAGTCTTTAAGTCCATTACATTAACGGGTGCTAGAATAGATGTGTGTGTCTGTCTTTCTTTCTCTCTCTCCTTGGCCACTTTCTGTCTGTCTGTCTTTCTTTCTTTTTCTCTCTCCTCAGCTATCCACAACCACCCCTTGCCTGCTCCTCCTGTCCAGCAATAGCCCTTCTCCCTTCCTTTTACCCCCCCTCCCCACAGCAGCACCTCTTCCCTGATCTCCCTGTCCAGCAGTAGGCCTTCTCCCTTCCTTTTACCCCCTCCCCACTGTCCAGCAGCACCTCTTACCTGATCCCCATGTCCAGCAGTAGGCCTTCTCCTTTCCTTGCTCCCCCTGTCCAGCATCCGCTAGCCCTGGCAGCCTCGGGGCTTTTGCTAGGCCGGCCCACTTCGCATTATCGAAGTGGGCCAGCCTAGCAAATGCCCCGCAGCTGCTGCGTTTGCTGGTCGGGGGATGAGCAGAGGCGTCCCGGCAGCGCAGGAGTCAAACCACTGCTGAAATCGCCGTCGCAAGCCACCCCACGCGCCGGAAATCGAATTCGGCACAGACGGACACAGTACAGTGGCAGGGATCACAAAACTTTTATTATAGAGGATGTCCAACTATATGGGTTGGGGTGTCTTGGGAGGGGAATGAGAAGGGGGCCCAGAAAGCTTTTCATTTTATGTTGTCTCCTATGATAACAAAAACGGGGTGAATGCCCCACAATACGAACATAAAAAAATACTGCCATCAGTGATCAGACTGCAGCTGCATTTTTTTTTTCTATTTAAAGATACAGCTTTGGCATAATGCTTGAACGTGTCAGTCTATGGTTATAGTGAGTAACTGGTTTTGTTTGTATAATTATTTTACTGCCTCAAGTGATAGTTGTAATAGACTATTACGTTTTTATTATTATTAATCTTTTTGGCATTGCAGAGTATATATTAGGGGAAGCCTATGGTAATGTACTTTGGTCAGATCATTGTCTTAAATGTAGCATTAACCTACTGGATCCATTTAGCTAAGGTTCACACTGATGGCTTCCCCTATATAATAACAATTCTTACCACCAATCAGTTTGGGGTTTTATGTTTACATATTAGATGGGGGTAATATTAAATGGTGTGCCTTTGCTCTTGATTTGGTGTGCTTTTATAGTTCAATACTGATGCTTGATTCCCACTATTTCAGATTTATTTTAAGAGATATTCTTGTCTTAAAGCACTGTTCATGCTTAATGTTAAGGAAATTGTCTTATACTCAATGGCATAGCAGAATTAACTTTTTTTTTATGGGGGAGGGGCTAAACATATTTTGCAGTGCACCCAAAGTTAATAAGGGAGGGTGGATCATTAAGCCTCAAACGTCATTGAATTTAATTTTGACGGCATCCTTTCCTTCTTTTCATACTCCTCCCCCAGCATGTGCTCCCTACCTCTCCCTTTTCCTCATCTACCCTGTCCCTCCCTCCAGATAACCTACCCCAGCCTCTCCTCTCTCCAGACATCTGCCAGCACCTTCCACTCACCTCCAGCATCCGCTCCTGCTGAATATAGTGGGAACCCATCGCTCCACTTCCTGCCTCTCTATATTTCCCAATGCTCAGCCAGCACCGTTCACACATTGAGACCTCACAGACAGCACATCCCTTTCACGATTTCATGAGTCACATTAGGGCAGCCATTGCAGATGTGTTTTCATGGATCAAATGGAAAGCTCCATATGGACAGAGGTTTCCTATCCGTGTTCTATAAGAACATAAGAAGTTGCCTCCGCTGAAGCAGACCAGAGGTCCATCTCGCCCAGCGGTCCGCTCTCGCGGCGGCCCATCAGTCCCACTGCCTGAACAGTGGTCTCTGAATAATTTCACAATTTACCTCTAATCCTATCCCTATAACCTTACTCTACTCTTATCTGTACCCCTCAATCCCTTTGTCTTCCAGGTACCTGTCCAGACCTTCTTTGAAGCCCTGTAGCTTGCTTCTGCTTATTACATCCTCCGGTAGCGTGTTCCATGTATCCACCACCCTCTGGGTGAAAAAGAACTTCCTGGCATTTGTTCTAAACCTTTCCCCTCTCAATTTCACTGACTGCCCCCTTGTACTTGTGGTTCCCCATAGTTTGAAAAATCTGTCCCTGTCCACTTTTTCTATGCCCTTCATGATCTTGAAGGTTTCTATCATGTCTCCTCTAAGTCGTCGCTTTTCCAGCGAGAAAAGCCCCAGCTTTTTCAGTCTGTCAGTGTATGAGAGGTCCCCCATACCCTTTATTAGCTTAGTTGCTCTTCTCTGGACTCTCTCAAGTACCGCCATGTCTCTCACAGTACTCCAGGTGCGGGCGCACCATTGCACGATACAGTGGCAGGATGACTTCCTTCGTCCTGGTCGTGATACTTTTCTTAATGATGCCCAACATTCTGTTCGCTTTCCTTGAGGCTGTGGCGCACTGCGCCGACGCCTTCAATGTTGTGTCTACCATCACTCCCAGGTCTCTTTCAAGGTTGCTCACCCCTAGCGGTGATCCCCCCATCTTGTAAGTGAACATCGGGTTCTTTTTCCCAACATGCATGACCTTGCATTTCCCTACATTGAAGCTCATTTGCCATTTTTTGGCCCACTTTTACAGCGTTGTCAGATGTTATTGAGCACCACTTTTGCCCACACATCCATCCACCTAGATATATGACTTTTACTTATTTTTGAGGCTTTGAACCAGAATATATTTACTCTGGAAGGAAATATGTAGATTGGGGGGTGGGGGGGTAATAATCAGCCAGTGTTGGCATTTTTTTAAACACTGGCTCCCATCAGCTGAAATGGGCCTGGATACTTTGTGCTAGCCTCTATCCGTGTACCAGCACTGAACATGTAGGCACTACTATTGCTTATCACTTATATAGCGCTGAAAGGCGTAAACAGCGCTGTACATTTTGACATTTAGAGACGGTCTCTACCAAGAGTTACCTAGCTATCGCTTGGGTAGTTGCCTGGTTAACTTGTGATAACTGTTTTTGTCCTAAGTTAATTGATTAGTTATCTGGGTACTGCCGCTGAATATCAGCGGATCCTGACTCTGCCCTGACTCCGCCCCCTGACTGCCCTAGCACTAACTGGAGAGTGCCACAGCGGTCTTCCTGGATTCTCAGTGGCTCTCTCTGGTCACGTGCTGCTGAAAATCCAAGGATCACTCGGTCAGAGTAGAAGATTCTCCCGCCTGTCTTCTTTCATGGATAATAGTGAGAGCCAGCCCATGCTGGACTGTATCTTTTTATTCTTTCCAGTCCCAGTGGAATGATATTGGGAAATAAAGCGTCAGGGAAAAAAGTTTCAAAGCCGTTTGTCTTTACTTTTAATGACTGAGCATCACAATTGTTCCAGCCACTTGTTCACCTCGGCTCACTGTCCACACAGTTCCTTCACATCCTGCTTCTCTAGCCTTTAAAATTTCAGCGGAGTGTCTAACTCATTCATGCCATGGGATCTTTGTTACCCAGGTGGATATATATCACTGCTTCCTTTCTTTCATATTTTTTTGTTTTTGTTTTTGTTTGTTTCAATTATATTATTCTATAAGAACATGAGAATTACCGCTGCTGAGTCAGGCCAGTGGTCCATCGTGCCTAGCAGTCCGCTCACTCAGCGGCCCTCTGGTCACAGACCAGCGCCCTAACTGAGACTAGCCCTACCTGTGTACGTTCTGGTTCAGCAGGAACTCGTCTAACTTTGTCTTGAATCCCTGGAGGATGTTTTCCCTATAACAGCCTCTGGAAGAGCGTTCCAGTTTTCCACCACTCTCGGGGTGAAGAAGAACTTCTTTACGTTTGTACGGAGTCTATCCTCTTTTAACTTTAGAGAGTGCTCTTTCGTTCTCCCTACCTTGGAGAGGGTGAACAACCTGCCCTTATCTACTAAGTCTATTCCCCTCAGTACCTTAAATGTTTCGATCATGTCCCTTCTCAATCTCCTCTGTTCGAGGGAGAAGAGGCTCAGTTTCTCTAATCTTTCACTGAACGGCAACTCCTCCAGCCCCTTAACCATCTTAGTCGCTCTTCTCTGGACCCTTTCAAGTAATACCGCGTCCTTCTTCATATACGGCGACCAGAGCTCTGCTTCTCTCTGCAACTGCTTTTCTCCTGCTATAAAATGTTTTTGTAACTTTCCCAACTGTGTCTTATTTTAGGATACTCCAAATAACATTATATTGGGTTTCTAAAATGTATGTTTGCATTTTCCCAGTTAAGGTGCCAGTAAAAATATATAATGCTTCTCTGAATCCAAGCACACATTTTGTTTACTGCTTTTTATTATTATAATCTCTAAAACAGTCTGCGCTTGCATTCTGTCCTTGTAAACATAGAGCCAGGAAAAAAAAAATTCTTTCAACAGAAATCACTATGTATCTTGCATAGTTACATTAACTTTGACTTGGAAAATAGGGAAGGAATGATGCATAATCCATTGATAAATGGCCTCCGCCTGGTTGCGACCACAACCTCTGTCTGCTTTGTTGGTGCTTTTTATCTAACTTCTTTGTATCAGTTTTTAATGTGAAAGTACACATGCACTTTCACTTTGAAATTGCCCCGGATCTTCAGCAACTGCAAATATATCCGTCAGACCTTGAGCCTTCCACAGAGAGCCCTTAGTTAGAACCGTTCTTTTGCTCATATCAAGTCCAAGGAGAAACAGCAGTACCTGGAAAATAATATGAAATCAAAACTGAACATTCTGGATTTGGGAGGGCCAAGAATTAATGGTCTAAGAAGGGGTTTCACTGAACATAAGAACATAAGAAGTTGCCTCCGCTGGGTCAGACCAGAGGTCCATCGCGCCCAGCAGTCCACTCCCGCGGCAGCCCATCAGGTCCATGACCTGTAAGGTGATCATTTAAGCCCCCCTGTCCTTCTGTCTGTGCCCTATCGTAACCTATCTCTACCTCTATCTGTATACCTCAATCCCCTTATCTTTCAGGAACTTATCCAATCCTTCCTTGAAACCTGGTAGTGTACTCTGTCCTATCACAACCTCTGGAAGCGCATTCCAGGTGTCCACCACCCTCTGAGTGAAAAAGAATTTCCTAGCATTGGTTCTAAACCTGTCCCCCTTTCAATTTCTCTGAGTGCCCCCTTGTTCTAGTGGTTCCCAGTAGGCTAGTGATTCTCGGTAGGCTAGTGGTTCATAATAATCCAGGGTCCTGACGTGTTGTAATGTTCCTTTGGGTTATTCCTCTGTTGGGCTTGTCGAAGAGTTATTTATTCTTTTGTATAGTCATGGCCTAATCTCTTTATTGTTCACATCTCTTGAGGTTGTGGGGGGTGGGGGGCTGGTAGGAATGTTATATTATGTACTTTTCACTATTGTATTTTCATTCTTGCAGTGTCAATATTTCTGTATGATTCTGTCTTCTGATGTTACAGTTTGAAATTGATGCAGGACTTTAGATGTTCTTTAGCTGTATTCCTAAATTTGCCATTGGTGATTATATTTGTTTTTTGCATCAATAAAAAAAAAATTGATTGCAAAATTCAACATTCTGAGGTGAAAACCTCAGTTGGCTCTGAAAGGGCTCCAAAGGAGTGTTCCGTTATGGTCATGCCCCCTTTGGGTGCATTCTGTGGGCTGCAGTGATCAGATCTTATAGGCACCAGGGGAGGCCAAGGATGATGTCAAATGCCAACTTGGCTTTCACCTCAGGGCTCCGCCTCCTTTTTCTACAAGACGCTCTGTTCAGGGTAGCTCCCAGCTCTCTTCAAATTTATACTGTGACAGTAATCAAAATGTGTGTGCTACCTTCCTGCCCTGGTCCAAACATGTATCCAGAGAAAACCACAAAAACTCTGTGGAATGACGATGTTCCTAAATGGACTTTATTTGAAAGTGTCAAAGTTCCAAAGGTACATTGAAATCATGCACATAAAATAATTCCATCCACATAAAAATATATCATCCACATAAGAGCCTTAAAGGACCTAGTCCACTAGGGATACAGGACCCAACACGGTCCGCGTTTCGACAAAAAGTCTTCTTCAGAGGTCCCTGGGGGTCCTATAAAGGTGAGTACGTGGGAAACAATTGTGTGGTGAGCCGGAAGTGAGACACTGCTTGCATTTGCCATGTATCCCCTTTGCCCTAGAAGGCTTCCTCCAGAAGATGCTTGTACATATACTGTGGAACATTGCATGAACTTTTAGCTTGGTGGGCAGTTTTCATATAGCTCCTTCTGATTATGAGCAAATCACCTTCCATTGCCCCTGGTACAAAATAAGTACCTGTATATAATATGCAAATTGCTTTGATTGTAACCAGAGAAAGGGGGTATATCAAATTCCATCCCCTTTCCCCTTACCCTTTTACCTGGGTTCATCAATATTTACTTGAGTAAATAGTTTTTGAAAATTGCTTTCTGAGAGACCAAACTTCAAAGAGTTTCTCTGATTATATGTATTTAGAGCGTCTGTCCCCTGCATTCAGCAATTCATATTTCTCAGAGAAATGAAATTCCTGCTCGTCTCTGCCTCAGTCAAGCCTTTCTCACTCTGCAGCAAAGCCATTTAGATGCTGGGCATTGGTAAGTTGCTTGGAAAAATGCAAATTTCCAAGGGCTGTTGGGGGATATGAAATATTCTGAGAATCTTGAGAGATGGTAGCAGGTAGAGCACAGTGATAATTTTTTGAAGATGAAAGGTGAGGGGTTCCATCATCCATCCCAACTGTAATGACATTTATTAACTGCCTTTCCAGAAAAAAAACAGCCCTAAGCGTGGCGGGATATCAAAATAAATTTGCATGGTGAGAATCTTATATTCAGCTCCATCTACTAGAACATCGATTAATGGCTCTGTATCAAAGTCCTTTCATCCTACGAGAGGTACCAGGCAGGGGTGTCCCTTATCCCCATTATTGTTTAATCTTGCCTTGGAACCTCTTATTATTGCTATAAGAACCAATCCTGACATTCATGGTTTCCAACTTGACAATAAGGAGATAAAAATTTCGGCTTATGCTGATGATATTTTGCTTTACATCACACCGTCTTCCTTTCCTTCCATGTTGTCCCTTATTCATGAATATGCGTCTATCTCGGGGTATAAATTGAACACCTCCAAAACAGAAGTCATGCCTATTAACTGCCCCAGTGTGGAAAAAGAGATAACATCTTATGGGGTACAGTGGTCTAGTACTAAAATGAAATATTTGGGTGTCATGTTTGGCCCTACCATTGAAGAAACCATACAGCTCAATGCGACGTATCTTCTGGACCTTACCAAATCAATCACAAGTAAATGGTCCCCTTTAAACTTGTCGTGGTGGGGTCGTTTGGAAACGATACGGATGATGATAACCCCGAAGATTAATTATGTTCTACATATGCTCCCTTTTCATCTGTCTCCCTCGTTCTACAAAACTATTGATACTCTTCTCTTAAATTTCTTATGGAACAAAAAACAACCTCGCATTGCGTTGTCTAAGTTGAAGGCTAGAAGAGAGGATAGAGGTGTAGGTTTTCCTGGATTTCTCCAGTATCACAATGCCTTCTTATTACGTCAATGGAAACAGACACATGATGCTTCTAGAGATGCTGACCCACCGGCTTGGATTATTTTGGAACGCATTAAGTATGGGGAGTCCAGACTGTCCCTACTAGCAGGGTCAACTCTTTCCAAACCTGAGAGGAACAACTATATTCTTTCTTCTTATAAGAAAGCTCTAACTATGGCAGAATCGTCTCTATCAATCCGCTGGGTTGACTCCAAACTGATTCCGATATGGAATAATCCCATGTTTACAATACAAGGCAGTATCATAATGTGGAAAATATGGCTAAAATGTGGGATATGGACTGTGCAAGATCTGATGGAAGGTGATGACTGGATGTCGTTTGAAGGTCTCGTGAGCAAGTGGGGCCTCCCCAACACACAAAGATATCAATGGATACAATTGATGCATTGCTTGAAGCAGACATTGCCTAAAGCTCACACTTTAGCGCCCGTACCGAGTTTACACTCTTTGGCTCAAAAAGTTTCTCAAATGAATAATAAAGCGTCAATATGGTACAAAATCATACAACAATCGGAACATAGACCAGCACTAAATACGGAGTATAAATGGAACACAGAATTAAGTCTCCCGTCTGATGCCATTGACTGGTCGCTTATTTGGTTTAAAACTTGTTTATTAAGAAGGAGCAATCAAGCAATCAAACAGTGGAAATACAACCGAACAATAATCAGGTACAAGGTGCCAGGTACAAAGTAGAAAATACAATGGGAGAAAACAGTACACAATGCAAAAGGCCGAAAGGCCAGGAAGAAAGGAAGGATACATACAGGAGGGAGGGACCGAATCAGCCAGGTGCACAAAATGAGCAACAATCCCCCCCCCCTCTAAACTCCCCAATATCAGCCAGAACCCGCAAGACCCAACACCCACCAAACAACCCGTAAGAAGAACCAAGCTAGCCGCATACCTCCTTCATTTTTCCAGAGAAGAATCCCCCCCCGCCCCCCCCGAATCAGCCCAATACCACCCTGCTACCCCCCCCCCCCCCCAGCGACTGGAGAGTGGTGAAAGAAAGGAAAAAAAAAGGATTGTAAGAAAAGGCAAAAAGAAGGAAAAAGAAAGGAAAAGAAAAGAAAGGAAATAAAGGAAAGGAAAGGAGGAGCAGCCTCAGACAGGAGCAGCAGGCGCAGGAAGCTCAGCAAGAGCCTGCTCCCAGATAGACTGATACATCAGGGTCTGCCCCCCCGGCTGTCCCCGTATACCCCTCAGCTCCCAATGTGCCACCTCCCTCAAGGCCCGATGCCACCCCACTAATACCGGGGGTTCCACATCGATCCATTTGCTAAGAACCCCCCGCTTGGCAACCAGGAGAGCAACATAGACAAATCGCCACTGAGCAGCAGTGAAACCCTGATCCAAGAATTCCACCCCAAGGCCCAAAACCAAAATCCGATAAGACCATTGGACTGGCACCCCCAAGATCAGAATAAGAAAATCCAAGACCCCGTTCCAGAAATCACCCAGGGACGGGCATTCAATGAGCATGTGCAACAGTGTCCCCGACGCACGCTCACATTTCGTGCAATCCGCTGAATCCCACAAACCCGCCTGCAGACCCCGAAGCCGGGTAAAAAAAGTACGATGAAGCAGTTTGAACTGAAGTTCCTGGAGCTGTGCACTGCGGGCCCCCGAAGTAACCCCGGAGAAGCAAGCTTGAAGCTCCCCCGACGTGACCTCTTCCCCCAAGTCCACAGACCAGCGAGCGGCCAGGTCAGGCAGCAATGTACTAGCCCTCTCCACCCTTGCCGTCCGATACCAAAAGGATAAGGAATTGTGAGCCGGAGGTACGGACAAGAAAATCAGGTCCACCCGTAAAAAAGAGCCACCCCCAGGAGTGCGCCGGAGGCTAGCCATGTAAAAATGCCGCAACTGGAGGTAAGCGAAAAAGGGCATGCGCGGCAAGTCCCACTGAATACGTAGGGTGTCAAAAGAGGGAAAAACAAAAGGATCCGAGCCCAGCGCAGACACATGACCCAGACAGAAACAGGGGCCGAAACGCGTCTCCACACCCGCTGTGGGTCCCACCCCCGGGGGAAAATCAGGATTTTGGCTGATCAATTGAAGAGCCCAGTTACCCTGTCCCTGACCAATCCTATGCCTCCACCACCGCAGTGCCCTACAAAGGGGACGGAACCAGACCGAAGCAATACCCAACCGAGGGAGCCTCCACCGAGGGCAAGTCAAACAAGCAAATGCTCTGTGAGGTGTCGTCCAGGAATCGAACAGCCCCCCCGGGGCAAAACGAGGAACCTCCGTAAAAAGCTCATGGACCCATCTCATGAGAGCGGCAACATTGTACAAGCGTAGATCTGGTAAAGCCAGCCCCCCCCCCCTCCCTACTCAGAGTGAGCTTCCGCCAACTAATTCTTGCCCTCCGGTTATGCCAAATAAAGGAGCCGATAGTAGATCGATAGAGACGTTCATCCACCGCCTTAATCCAGATAGGGATCATCTGCAAAGGATAAAGAAGTTTGGGGAGCAGCACCATCTTCACCAAAGCAATTCTACCGCACAAAGAGAGAGGCAGCTCACCCCATCGCACACATGAGTCTTGCAATATTTTCAATCGATCAGATATGTTCCGGCGATACACCGTGGGCCAGTCTGCTCCGAGGTAAATACCCAAGTATTTGAGTTCCCCCGCAGCCCAACGGAATGGGAATCCAGGATCAGAACGCGAGGCACACGGGGAGGAAACCGGAAGGGCCTCTGACTTACTAAAATTAATGCAAAGTCCCGAGAATGCCCCAAACTGCCCAATAAGGGCAGTCAGACAGGGAATCGATTCCCGCGCCCTGCTCACAAAGATCAACATATCATCCGCAAAAAGGGAGACCTTACACTCCTCAGCGCCCACCCGGATGCCCGAAATATCAGAACAGGTCCTAATCTTTTGGGCCAGAGGCTCCAAAGATAGGATAAACAAAAGCGGAGACAATGGGCAGCCCTGCCGCGTACCCCTATACAACGAGAAGGACTGCGAACGACACTTATTGATAAGCAACTGGGCCGTAGGAGACGCATAGAGATAAGTAATCCACTGATGGAAGGCCCCAGAAATACCGAATTGCTGCACAACCCAGAAAAGATAAGGCCAAGTCACCTTATCGAAGGCCTTTTCCGCATCCAGGCTAGCCAATAGATCGTCCCCTGAGCGGGTCCTGCCCTCCCCAAGGGCTACCATCGCCCGTAAGATATTGGCAGAGGCAAATCGACCGGGGACAAAGCCCACCTGGTCAGCATGAACTAGGTGAGGAATCACTTGGGCCAATCTGCGCGCCAAAATTGCCGTAAGGAGTTTCATGTCCTGGTTCAATAGGGAGATCGGCCGGTACGAGCTCACCAACTCCGGATCCTTTCCAGGCTTCGGTAGGACCACCACATGGGCATGGTTCTGAGCAGGGAGAACCCGTCCCGTATTGTGCATGTCGGCGTACATGGCCGCCAATGCCGGTCCCACCTTAAATTTCAAAATCTTATAGAATTCTGGCCCCATACCGTCCGGTCCGGGAGCTTTCGCAAGTTTCAACGCCCCCACCGCAGTTGTAATCTCATCACACGAAATAGGGGCATTCAGCAGACCTAACTGCTGGTCCGATACTCGAGGTAACACAAGATCCCGAAAAAAAATGTCACGCGCCTCCAGATCATAAGGGCCCGGGCCGTAGAGATTCTGATAAAAACGAACAAATTGGTCTCGAATCTCAGTCTCCCCTGTGTAAACCATGTTAACGCTCGCCCTTATGCGAGAGATACGAGTAGCCTTACGAAAAGGGCGCACCAGATTGGCCAATAATTTGCCCGCCTTATTTCCCCATTGATACATCCGAAACTTATAGACGTCTATATGAGACATAGCTCTTTCAGTAAAAATGACATCAATTTGTTTACGCAGGCTCAAATAATCCGCCCTACCGGCCTCCGAAGGTGCAGCATGCAGGGTACTCCTACACAAACGTAATTGACGAGTGAGAGATACTAAAACAGCGTCGCGTTTCCGACGTTGTGCCACCGTATAGGCGATAATGCGACCCCGAAGAAAGGCCTTAGCAGCCTCCCAGAAGATGGTATCAGAGACCTCTCCTCCGCCATTGGTTTGACAGTAAAAATCCCATTCCGTTTCAAGATAGGCATGAAATGTTTTATCTAAATAAAGTGAAGGGTTTAAGCGCCATATACGGTCATGGACAGGACCCTGCCATTGCACGGTAAGAGAGACCGCCGCGTGATCGCTGAAGGGAACATCGAGGATGTGAGTACGTACCACCCTACCAATGGCTTGTGACGGCAGCAAGATGTAATCCAACCTGGAGTGGGTGTGATGCACTGCGGAGTAAAATGTAAAATCCACTTCCCCAGGATGGAGAGCTCTCCATACATCCACCAGTCCCAGCTCGCTCATCAAAAAATTTACGCCAATGCGCTCGTTGTCTCCCCGCACCGCCCTCGGAGGTCTGCAGTCTAGGGTGGGATCGCTAGTGATGTTGAAATCCCCCGCCAGGATGAGCTCGTAATTGGGCAAGGCCAATATATGAGCAAGCACAGCGGAAAAGAAAGAGTGATCGTACACATTAGGGCCATAAACGTTGCACAAGAGCACCGAACGGTCCTGTAGGGTGCCAGCCCAAAGGACAAAACGGCCCTGGGGATCTACAATGGTCTTATGCGTAACTGCCACCACCGCTTTATTGATAAGGATCGCGACCCCACGCTGTCTGGAGTTATAAGAAGAGTACACCGCCTCTCCCACCCAATCCCTGACCAACTTGGAGTGTTCACTAGATGTAAGGTGAGTCTCCTGGAGGAAAGCCACAGACACCCTTTCCCTCCTCAGGAAAGACAGCACCTTCTTACGTTTGATGGGAGAGTGGAGGCCATCCACATTAAGAGTTATATAAGTCAGATCAGCCATATCCATGGGAGCTACCTAGAAACAAGAAAGAAATACATAGGGTCTCATATTCCCAAAGAGCCTCCCAGCAGAGCCCTCCAGGAAAAAGGAAAAGAGAAAAAGACTCCCCGTCGCCAGGGGATACCCACCCCCTAACCCAACCCACCCCCCTCCAAGGCCAGACCAACCCCCAGCCCCCCCAGAATGCAACCCCCACCCATCCAATTCTACCCACCCCCCGCCTCCCCACCATGGAAAAGCCCAAGGAATGCAGCAGGGAATCCCTCCAGATCCCCCATCGGACCGCCACTACCCTCCCTTGCCAAAGCTGGAGGATCCCATAAGGAAAAGAGTACTCGCGACCCCGCCTCCCCCTCCTCCCTCCCTGCCAACCACACCCCGCAGACAAGCCCCACAACCAACACACAAACAACCCCCACGCAAACCCCCCCATCCGCACAGCCCGCACCCTATAACCCTCCCCCTTCACTACAACAACGCAACCATCCCATCCCCTACCCCCCGACAGGCTCACCCTCCCTCCCATCTCCCACAACCCCCAGAACCAAAAGATAAAAAACATTCCCATGTAGCCCTCCCCCGCCCCCCTCCAGCCCACCCACAAAGAACAGAGAAGCAATGAACAGTGCAAAAAACATAAGAAATGCAGGGTATTCCCATAACCTTCATAGAACAACCATAAGAGCAGCCCATATCAGATCAGGACTCCAGCACTCCCAGGAAGGAAAGCGTCCCTCAAATGGGGTGCCTCCACTCCAAAGTCAGGCATACATGTAAAGTCATTTACTATCCCCAACCTGTGCAGGTAAATAAACAAACAAACAAATACGTAAATACATAAACAGAGCTCCCCCCCCCCGGAAAACAGTATAAACCAGCATGAGCGACACAAAGTCCGCCATCCATTGCAGGGGGAGAACATGGTCCAGGCCCCCGAAAACGACAGGCCCAAAAAGTACCGGGGCATGTCAGTCACTCAGAGGCCAAGGGAGCCCCCCCCAGGGCCACCCCTCGGCACCAAGAGTCACAAAGGCCCCACCCCCTCCCCCAGTCCTCAGAGGGAACCCATATGAGCCCTGGGGAGTCAGGGGCAGCAAAGACCAGGTATGGCAGCACCCCACAGCTTAGGACGCAGCCTCTCCTCGACGCTCCGCCAAAAAGGCCTGCAGTTCCTCCTTGTTCTCGCACAGACGAGTCCCATCAGATGTATGAATCCGGACTCGGGCTGGAAAGAGGACAGCAAATTTCATGCCGCGGTTCCGGAGCTCCGTGCAGTAGGGAGCCAGAGCCTTCCGTCTTCCCGCCACCTCAGCCGAGTAGTCATTGAAAAGCAGGAGCTTCGTCCCCTCGTAGGCCAAAGTTCCAGATCTGCGGAACATCGCCAGAATACGGTCCTTAACAGCTGCATTCAAGTATCGGGCAATCACCGGTCTAGGGCGCGCCTCATCCCCTCTCGACGTCCCAATGCGATGCACCCGCTCAATTACACAGCCTCCTGCTTCAGGGTGCCAGCCCACCTGTTCAGGCAGCCATTTCTCCATGAGGTCTCTTAGCTCCGTGTCCTTGACCCGCTCAGGGAGGCCAATGAGCCGCAGATTATTTCGCCGCCCCCTGTTCTCCTGGTCTTCCAAACGGGAGTGGAGCATCTTGCAGGTGGCCTCCAGGTCTCGAACCCGCGTCTCAGTCAGCCCCGCCTCATCTTCCCGGGCCGACACCCGTTGCTCAAGTTGGGTGATCTGGGACCCCTGACGCTCCACACAGTCCTTCATCTCGTCCACCGCCGCCTGGAAACGAGCGAATTTATCATCAATGAGAGCCGACAAATGCCGAGTCAGCTCCCTGATCGTCTCCTCCTGCAGCGCGACGGTGGTTTTTGGAGACGCGCTGGCGGCCGCCATGTTTGAGGGGAGCGTGGTCTGTCGCAGTTTAACAGGCCGCGGAGTCTTCGAGGGCATGACCCAGGACCCGACGCTATCCCCGAGACAAATTCGCACTACCACCGTGCGCCGCGAAAGCTCAGCTTGTCCCGGAGACCGAAAGAAAAACCCGGCCACGAGGTAAGCACTTGTTAAATAGGCTGGAAGGGCTGGAAGGGAACGGAGCTCGGGCTGGAAGCCTCCGCTCAGCTAAGCCTCATCACGTGACCCCCCTGGTCGCTTATTTGGAAAAGATTTTTTAAGTCCATCAGCTCTGCTTCGCTTTTACAATCATTATATTTTTTATTACACAGAGCAGTGTGGACACCTCTCATATCACACAAGGTTGACCCCACTATCCCACCAACTTGCTGGTCATGCGGGACACAAGCTGGCACGTTACAACATTTATTATTTTCCTGCTCACACCTTAGTGTTTATTGGGATAGAGTGTGGAAGACAATTTGTGAAATCTTAGACATTACTGAACCCCTTACATACAAGGTAATTATCTTGATGTCTGAGGGTTTACAAAACCCCTTGGATGTTCCTGCTGGTCGACTGTTGTCTATTATGTTGTCAATTGCAATTCAAACTGTGTTTCACTGCTGGAAAGACTTATCAAAAGTGGAGTTCCACACTTGGTGGAATTCAGTATGTCTTACAGGTAAATACGAGAAATTGCTGGCTGAAAGATCTGATAATGCTTCTACATACCGAACTGTTTGGGCGCCTTTAGTCCGTTACTGTAATTCATAATACCACAAAATTTGTGGCACAATTTACTCTTATTTTGCTTTTGTTGTAATGATTACTTATTGTCTCTGTATGCATTTCCATGTGTATTGTGCATTTGATATTGCCTGACTCTCATTTATTGTGTGCTGATGTATGATTGTATCGAAATGACATTCTGTTCTGTATGTTTGTTATTATCTAAAATTCAATAAAAATATTGAAAAGGAATAGTTTAACTGGACCCCTTTTTAAATTTTTATTGTAAAACGCTTAGAATCAATGATTAGTGTTTTATCAAATTTTTAATAAACTTGAAGAGAATCACCCAAAGCGGTTTACAATACGTGGGTGGTTTAAAAGGTTTGGTTAAAAAAAAAAAAGCAAATTAAACAGCGTAGTCTCTATTGAGGGCTATAGATTTAGTCCAGTGAGTTTTCAGTTTTTTCGTATACAGTACTCCCCCCCCCCCCAACATTCCAGGAACCCCCGTGAATAAAAAAACGCAAATATGGTTTTTTGCCTGGGGAGGCAGGAGAGGGCAGCTGGAGCGCCGGCGAGTGAAGGAAGTCACTCGCGGTATGGCTACGACCGCCTCTTCCTGTACTAAAGTCGGGCTACATCAATCAGGAGCTGCTTTGACACGCAGCTCCTGATTGGTGTAGCACGACTTTAGTACAGGAAGAGGCAGTCGGAGAATACCGCAAATGAGTGAAACCGCGCGAGCTGTGAACTGCGAATTCGCGGGGGAACACTGTAATAGGAAAAATAACTTACGAAAAAAACTGGAAATGCGCTGGACTAAGTATATAGCCCTCAATAGAGACTACGCTATTTAACCTGCTTTTTTTTTTTACCAAACTTTTCAAGCCACACTCGTACATTGAATAGTAATGAGGTACTCTTAAGTATTATCGCTATCTCTCCTGGGACAATGGAGGGTGGGGTGACTTGCAGCAGTTCCTCCCCCTTCTCCCCGCCGATGCCAGAGCTCCATTTTATTCTGTTCTGTAAGTCGCAGTCTTTGCTAGCATTAATTTAGATGCAGTGGCTCTTTCCATTCTGTCTCAAATTGTTTTATAAGCAGTAGCAGTTGAAAATACATTTATATTGATTAAGCAATCAAGGTCAATGTTTTCTCCCTAGAACCTAAAATTTAGATATAAATATGTCCCTACATTCTCAGCTATACAGTTTACTAATTTGATTCAAAGTAACAGCCTGGCGCTTCCAATCAAACTGTTTTTAAGAGTCTCATTTATGATTTGAGATGTGGATTATGGAGTAAGACGTGAAGTGAAAAAACGCAGAAAGCTAACATACTTTAAATAAGCAGATTTGACTTTACTCTGGCAGGAAAAAGGATGCAGTTTTGATTTGGGATTCAAGTTAGGGTTACCAGATTTTCCAAATGGAAAATCTGGACCCCTCTAGACCCGCCCACAGGCCCGCCCAGTTCTACTCATACACACTCCAGCCCTGCCCCCACTGCCTGCTCTCATCAGGCAGCAGGGCATCTGCGTGTTCGTGGATGTCCTCCAGCCCAACGGGGATTAATATAAGAACATAAGCATCGCCTCTGCCGAGTCAGACCATAGGTCCATCGTGCCCAGCAGTCCACACCCGCGGTGGCCCCCCCAGGTCCGTGACCTATAAGTGATCCTTTACTTGAGACATTTTATCCTATATAGTACCCCTCTAACTATACCCCTCAATCCCCTTTTCCTTCAGGAACTTGTCCAACCCCTTTTTGAAACCCAAAATCATACTCTGCCCTACCACCTCCTCTGGAAGCGCATTCCAGGTGTCCACCACCCTCTGAGTGAAGAAGAACTTCCTAGCATTTGTTCTGAATCTGTCTCCCTTCAATTTTCTTGAGTGCCCTCTTGTTTTTGTTTCCTCCGCCAGTCTGAAGAATCTGCCCCTCTCTACCTTCTCTATGCCCTTTATGATCTTGTAAGTTTCTATCATGTCCCCTCTAAGTCTCCGTTTTTCCAGGGAAAAGAACCCCAGTTTCTCCAGCCTCTCAGCATATGAAAGGTCTTCCATGCCCTTTATCATTTTTGTTGCTCTTCTCTGGACCCTCTCGAGTGTCGCCATATCCTTAAGTGCCAGGTTTTGAAAAGTGATCCGAACCTCTGGACATGTCCTCAAAAAGGAGGGCATGTCCGGGTAAATCCTGACATTTGGTAGCCCTAATTCAAGTGTCATGTGAATACTGAGTGCGCTCTTCTGTTTGTTGGTATGGACAGATGTCTCTTTCTGCTACCTTTTCTGTATCCATGTACATGGGCGTAACCAGCGGGGTGCAGGGGTTGCAGTTGCACCTCCCTAACTGACCAAAAACGAACACAATGCTAAATGCTTGTGGCCAGCCTCACCAGGGTCTTTCCTCTGCTGTGTCACTACCGCCGCTGCTGCTTTGGGAGGGTCCATGAGTAAGAAATACTGGCTCCACATGGGGAGGTGGGCTGATTGCAGGCCAGAGTCACATGGAGGAGGGAGGGGGTTGTCGGGTCAGAAGCAGGATGGCAGGGAGATTCTACGGGGGGGAGGGGAGGGGTCAGAGAGTGAGAGAGGGTAGACCCGCAGAAGGAGGGGGGAGGAGGACAGATGGTGAACTGCAATTGGGGGGAGAAGAGGAGGGGACGTGGATGGTGGACCCACAGGGTGAAGAGGATATGAAAGTATAACTTTTGCCAATAGTCACAGCAAAGGGGCATAGTCTGGGTGGAGCATGGCCAGACTTTGCAAGAACACAGCTCCCCTACTCTGATGGTCCTTTCCTATTACAGCAATAACTATTGTCTTGTCACTGCCATTGTGTTCCCAATCGCAACATATGGCTGCGAGACATGGACGCTCATGAAAGCAAATAGAAGAAAAATTGATGCCTTTGACCTATGGTGCTGGAGAAGACGTCTACGAATCCCATGGACAGCTAGGATTACCAACAAAAAGATGTTCTTGATCATATAAACCCAGAGTTGTCTCTGGAAGGCAAGATGACCAGACAGAAACAAACCTATTTTGGACATGTGATGAGGGTGAATTCACTAGAAAAGGAGGTGCTACCCGGAATGGTCAGTGGTAAAAGGAAGCAGGGGAGACCAAAGGCCCGTTGGCTGGATACCATCAAGAATGACACGGGAATGAACATCAAGCAGTTGAAAGAAGCCATGGAAAACATGGAAGCATGGCGAGGACTGGCCAAGGGTCGGACACGACTGAATGGATAGTAGTAGCAGTAGTTGTCTTGTCTCTACCTCTTCTCCTATTGTAAACTGCTCTGATTTCTTTGCAGAGTGATCTATCAAATCCTGTTAACTAAACACCTTCATTTGCACATATACTTGTAGACTTTGCAGCTGCATTCAGAGAACAATTTCTGCCACTGGCATGTTATAAAGATGCATAGGTGCCTTTGTGTGTTTATGAAATAGTGCCTGACAAAGCACTTACTTGCCCTCTTAAACTAGGCACCTCAATAATGCATCCAAGGAGTTCTATAGCACTCGGTGACAAATGTTACCGAGGGCCGGTATCAATTTTTCAAAAGTCTCACTTATGCAAAATTCATTATCCAACACAAGACTATCAGCTCTCACCTGTGCACTGGGGATGAGCTGTTGTTTGCAACAACATGAGAAATATCAATGACTAATCTTCTACTGTTGCATGTTATTTATGGATGAAATCAAACAGAAAAAAACTGTCATTTGGGGGTGGCAATAACAGTGCATACTCTTTGCAAAGTGTGTATATTCTTTTCCCATGTGGATTGTGAAAAACTGCAGGCAGACATTAGGAAATTGGAAGACTGGACGTCCAAGTGGCAGATGAAATTTAATGTGGACAAATGCAAAGTGATGCACATTGGGAAGAATAGCCCGAATCACACTTACCGGATGCTAAGGGTCCACTTTGGGGGTTAGCGCCCGAAAAAAGACAATACGATGAAACCTTCTGCCCAATGTGCGGCGGCAGCCAAAAAAGCAAACCAGGATGCTAGGAATTAGTTAAAAAAGGGATGTTTAACAAGACTAAGAATATTATAATGCCTCTGTATTGTTCCATGGTATGACCTCACCTGGACTATTGCATTCAGTTCTGGTCTCCTTGTCTCAAGAAAGAGATAGCGGCGCTAGAAAAGGTTCAAAGAAGAGCGACCAAGATGATAAAGGGGATGGAACTCCTCTCGTGAGAGGAAAGACTAAAATGATTAGGGCTCTTAAGCTTGGAAAAGAGTAGAATAGGTACAAGTGGATTGATTTTTCACTCCGTCAAAAATTACAAAGACTAGGGGACACTCGATGAAGTTGCAGGGAAATACTTATAAAACCAATAGGAGGAAATATTTTTTCACTCAGAGAATAGTTAAGGTCTGGAACGCGTTGCCAGAGGAAGTGGTAAAAGCAGATGGTGTAGCTGGTTTTAAGAAGGGTTTGGACAAGTTCCTGGAGGAAAAGTCCATAGTCTGTTATTGAGAAAAACATGGGGGAAGCCACTGCTTGCCCTGGATCGGTAGCGTGGAATGTTGCTACTCTTTGGGTTTTGACCAAGTACTATTGACCTGGATTGGCCACCATGAGAACGGGCTAATGGGCTTGATGGACCATTGGTCTGACCCAGTAAGGCTTTTCTTATGTTCTTATACATGCATGCACAAATCAATGTACACGTCTGAACCATCATGTATGTGCATGCATCCATGCACAATCTGGGAAAGGGGTGCATACTCTTTGCAAACAGTGTGCATTCTTGTATTTATTTAATTCAATTTATATCCCATCCTCCCCAGATAGGTCAGAACAAGTAACAAGGTAAAATACATAATAATTAGACAAATGAGATACAGGCAATATGTGCACATGTATGTATATACCCAATGGCATAGCAAGGTACAGAGGTACATAGCATGACCCCCAGCTGGTGGGGAGTCTCTTAAATGCATTCTCCCACCCCCCCTATTTCTTCTAGTTGTCTGCCCTCTGACATCACTTCCTGGTCCCCCAAAACAAGAAGTGGTGTCAGAGGGAGGGCTGAGGTCAGCGCAAACAGCACCTGCTCACTGCTGGTGACCAACTGGAAGAGGTATGTGGAGGGGGAATGCATTTAAGAAACCCCCTGAACCGGGGGGGGGGAGTTGAGATGCTGGTGCCCCTGCCAAATCAGTGCCTGGGGCACTCTGCCCCCTGCATCCCCTAACTAAGCCATTATATACAACATTTGGGAAAAGGTGCATACTCGTTGCAAACAGTGTGCATATTTTAGGAAGAATGTTCCCTCTTTGTAAAGAGAATGCGCTATTGATGACATGGCTTCCATTGCAAATAAATGCCTGGAAAAATTCTAAAATGAACAGTCCCAGAAATGATAAGAGAAACATGAAATGAAAGTTTTCCAACTGCCATACTTACGGTGCCTCATTTTTGCATCCAACGAATTTTAGAAATCTACTTGTGTGTCAGTATGGTGGGGGGGGTCCAACCTTGTCTGCAGAAAAAAACCAACCAGGAACAAACAAAAACCAACTGCAGATGTGTACAAGATGCAGGCAGAATTTATTGTGACAAATATAAATTTATAAAAACCTTTTTACCAAACAAGGGACCCGACACGGTCCGTGTTTCGGACAAACCTTTATCAGGGGTCCAATATGCAAAAAAGGTTTGAAAAATATGCCACAAAAAATATAGAATAAAAAATCATAAACCAAAAGGTCTCACTTTGTGAGACGCTTTACAGGAGTTGGCGATTCTCAGCGTATTGGACCTTTTGGTTTATGATTTTTTATTCTATATTTTTTGTGGCATATTTTTCAAACCTTTTTGCATATTGGACCCCTGACGAAGGTTTGTCCGAAACACGGACCGTGTCGGATCCCTTGTTTGGTAAAAAGGTTTTTATAAATTTATATTTGTCACAATAAATTCTGCCTGCATCTTGTACACATCTGCAGTTGGTTTTTGTTTGTTCCAGTGTGGTGGGGGGCCTTGGCAAGCCTAACTTTTCATTTGAGCAGTCGTTAAATATAGCGGTGTTCCAGAGCTGTACATCTTGGTGGCTAATTTCTTTCACAGTATGCAGAAGATCACACTGACAGTTATAGTCGAACCATAATTGCTTGAAGCAAACAGTTACATTGGCAGTCAATTTAACTTTTCAAAATAAAATTCTACTTTGATATGAATGAACCAAATGCTTATAGATTTCCATAAATATATTAATTCAAAGGTTGTGTGGTGCCTACATCCTATAACTTCTAATCAGTGAGAATAAAACCTTTGTCTTTTAAACTACAGTTTATTTCTAAATAGCTCCATTATTTTTATGCAATTCACACACTCCCTCGCCCTCTCTCCATATATCTATATATCTCTGTCTTTATTTTATATCTCTCTCTTTATATATACACCAATATAGCTAATCTAATCTAATCAGACTCCACATACAGTCAATTAAGATTTGGAACGGATCACAATAAGACATAAGAACATAAGAAGTGCCATCTCCGGAACAGACCCTAGGTCCATCAAGTCCGGCGATCCGCACACGCGGAAGCCCCGCCAGGTGTACCCTGGCATAGTATTAGTCCCCATACTCTAAGCTTCTCATAAGAGATGCACATCTAGCTTAACCTTACCTATGTTACCTTAAGTCACTCATAAGGAGATGTACATCTAACTTACCTTTAAACCCTGGAACGGTGGATTCCGCAATTATCTCCTCCGGGAGAGCATTCCAGGTGTCCACCACTCGTTGTGTGAAGCAGAACTTCCTGATATCTGTCCTGAACCTGTCCCCCCTTAGCTTCAGTCCTTGTCCTCTTGTCCGTGTCACATTAGACATCTAATATAATAAAAGGCTAAGCCGCGCATGCGCACTCCCATCGCGTGTTCCGTTTTCCGTGCACTGTAGGGCACCGCAGATAGGAGTGCGCATGCGCGCGAAACACTCTCCTCTCCCGAGGCGGATGTCGGACACGGCGGCTGTCGGCCGTGCTGTTCTTCAGCCTGCCCTGCTCCTTGCCTGAAGTCCGACGCACTGCTCTCCACCTCGCGGCTGCAGAAACGGCCCCACAGTCACAGGAGAACAGAGATTCCTGCACATGGACAGCAGGAGTTTGGGTGGTTGAGACTGAGAGCATGGAGGTGGCCACGGAATGTACCCGGGACTAGAGGTCGCCTCGGGAACTCACCTGTCTGCAGTGTCCGCGGGATGCTCTTCCGTACAGGGCCTGAAGCCCCGGATGTGCGTGCGGCTGCGGACGCTGAACTGTCCCTGCAGAGCAGACCAGCTTCCCAGCCCCTGTCAACCGTAAAGCACACTGCGCCGGAGCTTGGCAACCATGCATGCGCTCTCGACTCTTACGCATGCTCGGGCACCGCTAATCAGCAGGAGGGAGAAAGAGCGAAACGTGTTCCCGCGGTGGCTTCTTAAGTGAATTCCAAGTTCATTCATTTCTCCGATACGGTTCATTACGATACGATTCATTAGCTACCGTCAGCTCTTTCTCGCCATCCTCATGCTTTTTTAGGTCCCTCTGTTTCCCTACACTGCCTTCCTTTAGTTTTCTGTCTACCAGAGGTCCATTATTTTTGAGGACTCCCATTTGATTGTAGACACTTTCAATCATTGAAGAAGCAACATAAGTTCCTCCAATGATGGTAGGGGATAGGGAGAGATCGACTTCAGGGAGTGTGGAGGGGGCAGGAAAGAGAGATGGTCTTGGGGAAGGACAGAGGGGGACAGGAAAGGGAAAGATGGCAAAAGAGGTGAAACAGGGTCAGAGAGAGATGGTAGAGGGTGTGAAAGGGGGGAAGGGAGAGATGGAAATGGTAGGACCACTGCTGCTTTGGGACACTGAGGGAGGAAAGGTTGGTACATCAGGACTGCTGCTGCTGCCTCGGGTAAGTAAAGACCCTGTCAGGAGGGCCAAAAGAATACAAAGGAAATGGTGAAAGGTGAGGTGGTGGGGCTGGGATCAGTGGGAGGCAGGGTCCAGGCATGATAGAGGCGGGACATGGGTGGGGTCAGGGCTAAAACACTAGTTGTAAATAATTTTTTATCGTGCTCTATTTGGTCGATTCCTTTCAGTATCTTGAAAGTCTCGATCATATCCCCTCGCAGTCTCCTCTTCTCAAGGGAGAACAGTCTCTAAATTATGGGACAAACCCTAAAGACAAACCCTAAATTAAGGAGAATTATAAATTATTACAATTCTTTTTACTAAGGGCTCCTTTTACTAAGGTGTGCTAGCGTGTATAGTGCAAGCTAGCTGAAAAATTACCGCCTGCTTAAAAGGAGATGGTAGCGGCTAGCGCACACGCCATTTTAGCGCGTGCTATTCTGTGCGTTAAGGCCCTAACACACCTTTGTAAAAGGACCCCTAAATCTAACTTTTTGTTGGCTTTGCTAAGGTAACATACGTTGAAATAATAGGTTTTAGAGCCTGATGAAAAATTATATGTGAATTGAGCTGCCTCAGATGAAGAGGAAGGTCATTCCAGACTTTAGTAGTCTGATAAGAGAAAGTGCGTTCCAGATGTTTTTTCTTAATCTCATTCTTAACAGTCCTGCTGAGTGAAACAGTGCCAACAGTACGATATGTAACTTATTTATACCACAAGATAGAGGGATAACAACTGCATAATCCTGCCAGATTTCGGTCTCAGCTATGGACTACTAGTATGTCTTTAAAAAATAAGAAACCTTTATAATAAAAAAAAAAAATAATAATAATTAACCCGAAAAATCACATATCCTTGTTTAGGTACGTTTTTGGCACTTGTAGAACATGAAAAAAAAATCAAAGTTCTGAAAAAAATTGCATAGTCCCGTTCTCCTGTCCCTACAGTACACAAAACGTATTATTCCCTCCAAACTTAGATAGCTTTTATCTCTATTATTTGTAGCCACTGTTCCCTTTAAGCTGAGTGGAAGTCCTCCAACTGCATTGCTGCCAGTAGGGGGCGGTGCATCAATACTGAGATCGCCTGTCCCTCACTACCGAACATGTGATAGCACCTCTCACTGGCAGTACTGTAGCTGGAGGATTCTCACTCAGTTTAGAACAGGGGTGTCAAAGTCCCTCCTCGAAGGCCGCAATCCAGTCGGGTTTTCAGGATTCCCCCAATGAATATGCATGAGATCTAGTCGCATACAATGAAAGCAGTGCATGCAAATAGATCTCATGCATATTCATTGGGGAAATCCTGAAAACCTGACTGGATTGCGGCCCTCGAGGAGGGACTTTGACTCCCGTGGTTTAGAGGGAATGGTGTTTGTGACCCCACTCTAGATGCCTTGCACTCAGCGGGTCATATATACATAAGTACATACGTGCACATACATGCATACACACATTTATCTAATATTGTATTGTGTTTGTGTCTCTCTGATATTTTGGGGTTCCTGTTTCCACTCTCATGCTATGAGTTTGTCTTTTCACATTTTTATTTTTCTAGGCTTAAATTATGGAAAGTGGTGGCTTGAGGATGGTTGGCTTGAAAAATTTAGACCAATTATGAATATAACTGTTCTTGCAGCTCACTGCTAGACGAACAGTTTAGTCTGCCAGACTGATCTTGTTGTTGGCATAGGAATACAGTCAGTTCCTGGGGACAGATGCTGTTTGAGGTGAATTTGCATTCTGTACTGCTATTTATTGGATAGTTGATCACTTTCTTATTCTCCCATCTGATGAACACACCACCATATCTTGTATAACACAAAAGGTAGGGGGTGCTTCATGCTGGTGGAACACAAAACCGTCTATGCTTACACCCTGTTCTGTTATGGCATTGTAATGTAGCATACTATGCCATACTTTGTACTGTAATTTGAATCTTTTTACAGCTGTAATTGTCTGTTGCTTTTTTTTTTTTTTTACTTATTCTTGTTGAACACCACCTTGAGTGAATTCCTTCAGAAAGACAGTAAATAAATCCTAATTGTTGGATGCAAGGCTTACTGTGTAGGTCCATATATTGCAGGTGATTAAGGGGGCTTTTTTTTTCAGCTGCGAGTACTGTCAAGATTAAAATCTACGATGGCTGGGTCCGTTTTTTCAGTGCAGCGGTGCAGAGTCTGGCGATTACAAAACTTGATTTCTGTAATGCATTGCTTTTAGGTATCGTAGAATAGAGAGTGAAAGCTCTGCAGGTTGTGTAAACTACTGCAGCGCGATTGATTTCTGCGGTACCTAGATATGAGCATATTTTGCCAGGGTTGAAACAACTACACTGGTTACCGATGGAGTTTAGGACTGAATATAAAGTTTTGACAATCAATCCACGGCACAACACCTTGGTATTTAACACATGCACCGAGGAAGTTCCTGCCAACACGTTCTTTAGGAACTGAAACAGTGATGCGATGGTCGATTGAGTCAGATGGGGGAGATTCGTTATAAAGGGACACAGACAACCGCAATTTCAGTTGCAGGTCCACTTAGGCTAAAAGGGGACTTAGGCTAAAAGGGGACCTAGACGTTTCTTTTGATTATGCCCCTCCACGGCTCTTAACACTTGTATTAAGAGGTCATAGAACTTAATGGTTATAGAAACATAGAGACATGATGACAGATAGAGACCAATTGACCCATCTAGTCTGTCCCTCCGCAGCATCCACTATCTCCTCCTCTCCCTAAGAGATCTCACGTGCCTGTCCCACAGTTTCTTGAATTCAGACACCTCTACCAGGAGACTATTCCACGCATCTACCATCCTTTCTGTAAAAAAAAGTATTTCCTTAGAGATGTCACAGGAATTGTCCTGTTGCTCTGAAGAAGCGGTATACACCACGAAACACTGGTCAACGTTGGAGAACTATGTGTTGATGTTTCAGTGGTCTTTCAGTCCCATTCAGTAAAGATTAATGAAGGTTTTTTGTGCCTGTGATATTGTGTTGGGTGGAGCATGTTGAACAGTGATCACCTACAATCTCAGGCTTTCATTATTCCATCTAGTGCAGGGGTGTCAAAGTCCCTCCTCGAGGGCCGCAATCCAGTCGGGTTTTCAGGATTTCCCCAATAAATATGCATGAGATCTATTAGTATACAATGAAAGCAGTGCATGCAAATAGATCTCATGCATATTCAGTGGGGAAATCCTGAAAACCCGGCTGGATTGTGGCCCTCTAGGAGGGACTTTGACACCCCTGATCTAGTGTGAGCAGAGCTGCCCAGCAAGCTTTAGTGGAGAGAGTGTTCTTGCTACCCTTGATAGTTTTGATTCCTCCACGCCCTCAAATTTCATGTTTGGCAGCTAACCGCTTGCCCGCAGTCATAGAATTTCCCTTTTAGTTGCGTTCAATATGCAGATCAGTCTGTTGTTTTCAACACAAATGTTATCCCGATCCAATTTTTCTAGTGCTACAGTACAATCGCTGCTTCAGTAAATGAGAACTTGATTGAAGCATTGTAACTGATTGTAATATTGCAAAAATCGCAGGGAAATGAAAGCAGCAAATTGTTTGCAAGACTGAGCTGAGGTGTCTGGGCCAGGAGTTTTGTGAGTTGATACCAACTTAATTATCTCTTGAATTTCCGTTAACATTATAAGACCCTGCAAATTTTATTTTAGTACCGCATTTATTTCGAGCGTTCTAGACACTTTAAGAATTGATTTAAATTTTGATGTACTGGCCTTTTATCAAATCAGAACCCGTTTGTGGTTTTAATGATCTTAGTTGTAATTCTCTCTTGCTTTAGGTAATTTGGCCAAATTTCTGCTACCTTTTTTTCTAGTCCACTGTAACAGGCCACCTGGAGTGGCAGGCTGGCCTGTATTTTTAGGAGAGTCACAGAAACCACACCACAGTGGCATAGGAACAAAATGCTTTTTATTTCTGTACAGTTTGCCTCACACTTAATTCATACAAGAAGTTTGGCTTACCTCAGCCAAATGCTGTGTCTACCTCAGACCTCTCCTTTCTCTTTGGACCTCCCTCTAACTAAGTCAAGCCTGGTCAGAAATACTCCTCCCTGAGACCCGCCCCTCTGACTGAGCACTGATCCAAGCAGTGCAGGGCATTCTGGGACCTGTTGTCCTTCTCAAATACATGGTGCCTTCTGCCCAATGGCATAACAGCAGTCCCAGAGAGGGAAAATCCATCACTCTGCCACTTCCACATAATGCCACATGCAACCTTTGAAAGGTATTTTTTCCCCTCTGTTCTGGCTAAACAATTTGTCAAATTCGCCTTTGCATTTGTAAAGTTGCATTAAGGTGGCATCAGATATTATCAGCTGTTTTGATATGCTTGACCTCAAAGGATACTATCAGTTGTTGCAAGACTGATATTTGACTCAGCTACTACTTCCTTCAGTATTATGAGTGGCCAGAGAAACTAATTTACCCCTAATCCTTGCTTTCAAAGTTTCCAGATCACCAAAGATGAAACATCATCTGTATCATTCATTTTAAAGGAGGACTCTATAGTTGAGCACTGATCCTCCACAATGGATAGCAACTACCATGTTAATGGAAAGGAGATAACAACATGGGCAGAAATAGAAATTTGTTGGATAGCCACATCAAGCAGTGCTTTGGACAGGAAGCTGGAGATCAAAAAATAGTTAATGTGAGAATATGTTTGGCAGGGGAATGAAAAGAAAGAGTGTTCCCTCTAGATAGGGGATAGAATTTGTCCCTGTCCCCATCCCCTCAGATAACTGCGGGAAACCATCCCGTGTCATTCTTTAGTGTCTATCTCAACCTCAGTCCTTCTACACCATCATTCTTCAATGCAAGGCTTGAGGGTCAATGGCTGGGCCCATTCATACTCTGATTCTACCCTTTCTCCTTAAAGAATGACACGAGATTGGTTTCCCATGGTTAACTGCAGGGAGGGAGACAAATTCTGTTCCTGTGTTCCCTCCATTGTTCCCTCCATTGTTCCCTCTAAGCCAGTGGTCTCAAACTCGTGGCCTGCCAGGTACTATTTTGAGTCCCTCGATATGTTTATCATAATCACAAAAGTAAAATAAAACAGTTTCTTGATCATATGTCTCTTTAGCTATAAATGACAATATTATTATTAAGATTTAGCCAAAAGGAAAGATTTATAAACTATAGAGTTTTACCTCATGCAAAATTGTCATTTCTTTAATAAGACATTAACTATTTTTTTTCTGAGGCCCTCCAAGTACCTACAAATCCAAAATGTGGCCGTGCAAAGGGTTTGAGTTTGAGACCACTGGCTTAGAGGGAACAGTTCCCTCCCATCTGGATTCAAAATGTGCCCCAGGTCCTTGAGGTGACATTGACAAACAATGGATGCCAACAACTTAGATGAGTTTGGAGAGCTTAATTAGGTCTGAGATTACTTATGCAAACCATTTTGGACTCTCATAGCTATGAGTTGGAGACACATCAAGAAATTGTTCTTACAGATCTGTTATGATTTGATTAGAATCCTCCGTTAGGCTGCAGACAAAAAAATCTAAAAGGACCTGATGATGATATAACAACTTTATAAAAGAGGATTCTTAAGAAGATGTGCTGTGTGCTTGTTCAATTTCCAGGGGCTTGTTTTTTTTTGTTTTTTTTTTAATCTTTATTGATTTTCAAACTTTGACACTACATAGAATTCACTTTAAATACACAATAAAACAATAATTTTCTCCCCCCCTCCCCATAACTAGTACAAGATATGTAATTATAATATTATAGATAAGTAAATTTAGCAAACCAGAATACATTCCCCTCTCCCCACCCACCCACCCTGGATGTGTAAGGAAATCTAATAAAAGGAGAGATACATGACCATTATTGCGAGGTAACAAATGTAGTCAATGGGTCCACACCTTATCAAATGTCTTACTAAACCCCAAACATTCTCTCATACTTATAAGTGGAACATACATTTGCCCACCAAAATGTGTAATTAAGTCTGTTGTAACTCTTCCAGTTACATGTAACCATCTGGATGGCTATTCCCGTCATAATCAAGAAAAGCCGGCTTTTATGTCGATCTAAAGAAGGTTTAATATGTAATATAGTACCACAAATTATGGCTTCATAAGTTAACGGAATTGATGACTCAAGTATAATATTGATTTGTCCCCAAATTGACTTCCAGAAATTAATTATCAATGGACAATGATACAACAGATGATCCAAAGTCCCTATATCAATATGACAATGCCACCATCTATTAGACTTAGAACTAACTAGCTTTTGTAAACGAACTGGGGTCCAAAAAATCCTATGCAACAAGAAAAACCCAAAAAACCCAAGGGGCTTGTTGAATAAAATATTCAGAAACGATGGCAAGCGTTGCTCCAGATAAAGAATCATATTATTCCCTTTGGTATCCTCCAGTTGGCCCGGAATCTATAGATTGTGGCAACTTCATTTGGATTGGTCCTCCAGATTATGTTCAAGGCTCTGGAGTTTACATTGGATTTCCTGGAAGAGTTTTGCCTGATGATAAACTTGAAATTTCAGGTTCTCAGGATGTTTTGGGTTTGTTTTTTTAAAAATGTGCCATTTACCAAATCATTCACTGTGCTTAGCAATTTCCATAACCCCAATGAGCTCCTGCCCCAGAAGCCTTCACTCTGCAGCGTCTCGCCTATGCGAGAACAGGAAGTGTTGCAGAGTGAAGGCTTCCGGGGCAGGCTGACAGTGAAAGGATCATGCCGCTTATGCTGCTGACTGCTGGCTACCTGAACTTTTTAAATTGCAGCAGTGCCGGAGAAGCTACTGGAGACAGGGAAACTCAGGGTGGCCTGAGTGGTGGGGCTGGAGTCGGAGAGGCTGTGCTGGAAGGTGGGGGGCGTGATGGGGCAGAGCAGGGCACCGTGGGTGGGACAGGAGGCATGATGGAGGTGGGGCATGGAACAGGATGGGGTGGGGCATGTGCGGGGTATGGGCAGGTCAGAGTTAGGTGTTCTCTTTTTTAGCAAATATGGTAACCCCCCCAGTCTGGTTAAGGGCCGCTGAATATTGGCACACAGGCAGTCAGAAGCAATTTAACCATGCAGGAGCCTATCCTGCCCGTTAAATCACTTTAAATATTGGGCCTAGAATTTCCAAGGGAAAAAGTATCCACAGAAACAGCAGATCCAAGTCTCTGCAAGTACTTTTGTGGTGATGTGATCGTTGGTGCCCTTTGCATTGGGTGAAGAATCCATGGTGTTTCCATCAGTGTGGCTGTCTGACTGTTGCTTCCGCATGACAAATAGTCTTTTGCATCAATCATTACCACCTCCAGGCCTACCCTGTGTCTCAATTTGTCCTTGCACTCTTGCAGTGTATTCCAGAAGGGCTTGCCATATTTTCTCAAAATGTTATTTGTTCTGTCACCCTCCTTCCTCCCAGCATTTTGTTGTGTCTTGTTGCTTCTGCTGTGCTGCAGTCACACGCCAAGCGGCCGCTGTGAATAAACGAGCCAAAAGTCTGCTTATTGCCTTTACTAATCCTTTAATTGGCGCTTCCAATGGCAATAAATAATATAAATTCTAATATCCGAATGTGGCATCATGACAGTTTTGTATGTGTGTGGCAGCGTCACGGGGCATTATGATGAGGTCGTTTGGACTGCTAATCATCAATGACTCTGTTCACTCATAGTGAGCAGGACAATTGTTATTAGAGAAATTATTGCACAATGGCTGGTATTTAATATTTAAAAAAAATTGCTTAGCGTTATGGATACTAACGTACTTTTCTGTAAAAATGTTACACAAGTTGGATGAGATGTGAACAAAGCTACAACCTAATTGTATGCAGCACGGACAAAATAAGCTACATCATATGCGTATTCAGTTTCAAACCCGAGATACCTTGAGTGCTCACTATGTATTTTAGCACCAGCATTAAACTTCACGACTAGTCCAAAACGCCCAGTCGATTTCTTTTGTATTTTTATTACAATCTGACAAGTGCACGCTTGTTCACGCAATACAGAACTAAATAAAGACAAGGAAAAAAAAACCCCAAACCAACAATTAGGAAACAAATTTAAAGTTCTTCCTTAGACCCCCCCCCCCCAAAAGGGAGGAGGCAATCTTATAATAAAAGGGAGAGAAAAAAAGGAAAACAAGATAAACTCTTTATATTAGCAATCTCAATTAATTTGAACTTCAGGCGGGCAACTTTTTTAAATCAGTAAACACCTTAAGATGTTCCAACTGAATATAGACATTAATACCCAAATATTTTATACGACATTTACAGGGATAAGCCAACAAAAATTTTGCCCCCAGTGCCAACACTTCAGGGCATATTCTATAAATGACGTCCCAATTGTAGGCAGCGGTTGGTGTCCTACTGCTGTCTAACCAGCCAATCAGGACCACATGTTTTTTTTAAAAAACACCCCGAATCAGGCCGCCTACACCATCTGTCGCTGTTGAGAGAGATGCGTAAGGACGCTTAAGCTCCCCCAAGGCTAGGCATGGGCATGGTTTCACATGGAAGTGGCCTTGGGTGAGCTTAGGCGGCCCTACGTGTCTGAAATGTAGGCCAACATAAAGCACAGCCACTATGCTGATCGCGGCAAAGAAATCTCACTGTTACGATCAGCTGAGCGGCCATGGCAGGGAACACGCCCCCCCCCCCCGAAATCAGGCGGCAGGAAGGATGCCCACTCCCTCAGGCCACCCCCCTCCCCAATGCAACCCCCTCCCCTGAAGCATCCCCCTGCAGGAGGAGTGCCCATTTCCTCCTGCCGGAACTCCCGAAACACCCCCCCAACCGCAATACAAGGAGGGATGTCCAGTCCCTCCTGCCAGGACCCCCCCCCCCCCGAAACACCCCCACACCCAACCATGATAGGAAGTACACCTACTCCATCCTGCCAGAAACTCCACCCCCCAAATACCTCCCCCCCCACACTTGGGGGGATGATTTGGCAGAAGGGAGTGAGCATCCCTCCTGCCTATAGAGGTTGGGTTGGGGGATGTCTTGGGGAGGGGGTGCTGGTAGGAGGGAGTAGGCATCACTTCTGCCTATTTCAGTTGGGTGTGGGGGGTTCTGGCAGGAGGGAGTTGGCATCCCTCCTGCCTATCGCAGTTGGGTGGGGTGGTGTTTCAGGGAGTTCTGGCAGAAGGGAGTAGTCATTCCTCATCGGGGGTCATTGGGGGTGATCTGGCAGGAGGAAGTGGTCATCTCTCCTGCCTATTGCAGTTGGATGGGGGGTGTTTCGGGGGGGTTCCGGCAGGCGGAATTGGGCACTCCTCCTGCCGGTGGATGCCTAAAGGGGGATTTTTTTGGGGGGTGGCAGGAGGGAGTAGGCATCACTTCTGCCTATTTCAGTTGGGTGTGGGGGGTTCTGGCAGGAGGGAGTTGGCATCCCTCCTGCCTATCGCAGTTGGGTGGGGTGGTGTTTCAGGGAGTTCTGGCAGAAGGGAGTAGTCATCCCTCATCGGGGGGTCATTGGGGGTGATCTGGCAGGAGGAAGTGGTCATCTCTCCTGCCTATTGCAGTTGGATGGGGGGTGTTTCGGGGGGGTTCCGGCAGGCGGAATTGGGCACTCCTCCTGCCGGCGGATGCCTAAAGGGGGATTTTTTGAGGGGTGGCAGGAGGGAGTGGGCATCTGTCCTGCTGCCCGACTTCACAGGTGGGGGGTTTCAGAGGTTCCCTGCCACTGCGGTTGCCACTGAGCTCAATTGGGCAGGGCGATTCCCTTGCTGCAATCAGCTCAGCGGCAAGGTTAGAGAATCGGGATGGTTAGGCAGGATTAAGTATCTGTCCAATAGGACAAACACAATTCTATAATGGACAGACACGATTCTATATAAGATGTCCGTGTGCGATTCTTAAAAGCCGCTTAGGCAGCTGCTGCCGGGTGTCCTATACAGAATCAGGGCCTTCTTGTCTCACATCCAAAAAAGCTCTTCTAATATTTTGTGTCCGTCATGTCACACCTGGGTCAACCCAAATGTTTTTCCCGCAAAAAAGAACTTGGGCATTTCTAAAGCATAGTTTCATGATTAGCGCCCAAGAAAAGGATCTGGGTATCATCGTAGACAATACCCTTCCCCACAATGTGCGGTGGCAGCCAAAAAAGCAAACAGGATGCTAAGAATTATTAAAAAAGGGATGGTTAACAAGACTAAGGGCTCCTTTTATCAAGGCGCTACAGGGGTTAGCGTGTCGGACATTTCATCACGCGCTAACCCCTGCGGCAGCCTAAAATCCTAATGCCTCGTCAATGGAGGCGTTAGGCACTAGCGCGGCAGGCGGTTTAACTCGCGGTATTCCACGCGATAAACCGCTACCGCGGCTTTGTAAAAAGGACCCCCAAGAATGTTTTAACTCCCCTGTATCGCTCCAAGGAGTATTGCATTCAATTCTGGTCTGCTTATCTTAAGAAAGATATAGCGGCACTAGAAAAGGTTCAAAGAAGAGCGACCAAGAGGGTAAAGGGGATGGAACTCCTCTCGTATGAGGAAAGACTAAAACGGTTAGGGCTCTTCAGCTTGGAAAAGAGATGTGTGAGGAGAGATAGGATTGAAGTCTTCACAATCCTGAGTGGAATAGAACAGGTACAAGTGGATCAATTTTTCACTCTGTCAAAAATGACAAAGACTAGTGCTATGTTGAGCACTATTATCTTTGCATGCACTATGGAGTGTTCATCTATTATTCCCTGTTGTTACACTGCGAGATAAGTACCCAGCTTTTCTATTTTTAAAGCTTGTTCTCAATGTTTGAAAAAAAGTATATGCGGAGGGGCGAACACTGTGGAAAGTTGAACCCCCAAATCAAGAATATATTTTAGCAATTGTTATTGGAGTATATTGGAGAGAGTATAGCACTTTTTTATTGGGTGTACTTTTGCACTTTAAGTTAAAAACACGTTTGCACAACGGCCCGGGGATGTAACACACTTAAATGACCCGTATGGGTTTATATAGCTCACAGCTTATCTTTACGGGGTTTGTCCTGACAAATTGAGTTGTGTTTAGCTGAGGACCTTGCACAAAATTTAAATTAATTTGTACAAAAGCTAATTATTGTTCCCTTGTTATGGGCTTTGTTTGCCAATATACTTGGGCGGTTCATGAAGAATTTGGGATCAAATTTACATTGGTCTATTCTTCAATAGTTTTGGTTTTTCATTTGTTTCAAGCGTTTGGTTAAAAGAAAAGAGACAGCTGGCCTCTGTGGGTGGTAAGCGTCAGAGAGCCACAATATCAGGTAATTGTGTCACAGATGCTAGGGTGAAGGTAACATACTGAGTAAATAACATTGACATCTATAACTTGGCTAGAGTGATACAAACATATTGGACCAGATTCAGTAAACAGTGCCCAAAGTTAAGCATCGTTTAGATCTCCACTAAAGCAGAGTTGGGCATATTACATTAAGGGGCTCGTTTTCAAAAACTAAAGACGCCCAAAAGGTTTGTAGATGTCTTGCAGGTCATTTACCCTCCAGGATGTCTAAATGTTCAGGGGGGGTGTTAGAGGCATATTTGGGTTAGGATTTGGGCGGTCTAGGCACTTGGACATCTTGCAGGGATAATCAAACATTTCCGCGGCAACAAGGGGGCATCCGTGGAAAATCAGGGGCGGGAAACTGCACGGGGACACCAGGAAATTCTTTTTCACTGAAAGGGTGGTTGATCGCTGGAATAGTCTTCTACTTCAGGTTACTGAGGCCAGCAGCGTGCCTGATTTTAAGGCCAAATGGGATAGACACGTAGGATCTATTCACAGAGAAAGGTAGGGGAGGGTCATTGAGGTGGGCAGACTAGATGGGCCGTGGCCCTTATCTGCCGTCTATTTCTATGTTTCTATGTCCAGGATACCATTTAGACTTCCCTATCTAAAGAAGGATATACTACTACTGGAGAGGGTGCAGAGGCGAGCGACGAAGCTAGTAAAAGGTATGGAGAATTTGAGCTACAAAGATTGCCTCAGAAAACTGGGACTTTTCACCCTCGAGAAGAGGAGACTGCGAGGGGATCTGATCAAGACTTTTAAAATACTGAAAGGATTCGACAAAATAGAACAGGAAATACCTTTATTCACATTGTCGAAGGTGACTCGGACAAGAAGTCATGGACTGAAGCTGTGGGGAGACAGGGTCAGGACAAATGTCAGAAAGTTCTGCTTCACACAGCGAGTGGTGAATGCCTGGAACGCTCTCCCGGAAGAGGTTGTGGAGGAAACCACCATTCCAGGATTTAAGGGCAAGTTGGATGCATATCTTCTTGAAAGACACATTGAATAACTAAGGTATTTGCCAGGGTAGACCTGGCTGGGCCTCCGCGTGTGCGGATCGCCGGACTAGATGGACCCATGGTCTGATCCGGTGCAGGCATTTCTTATATTCTTATGTTCCAGAGGTAGACCTATTTTAAAAGCATCTAAGGGCCAAAAAGGTACCCAAGCTGACCAAATGACCACTGAAGGGATGAAAGCATGGCCTTCCACACTTCCCCAGTGGTCACCGTTCCCCTCCCACCCCAAAGATGTGAGAGAAACAGTACATACCAGCCTCTATGACAGCTGCAGATATTATGGAACATCCTAGTAGAACAGCAAGAAGGTATCTGGAGTAGCCTGGTAGACAATGTAGTGAACTATAAAGAGGGGGATCCTGGCCCATATCCCACGCTACCCATTACAGTTATGGTGGAAAGTGTGAGCCCACCAAAACCCTCCCAAATTCTACCGAACTGCCATATAAGTGACACCTGGAGCCATAAGGACTGTTGGGGTGGTAGATAGATAAGGTTTCTAGATTATCCTGAAGGAAAATCCGGACCTGTGGTCATGCCCCCAGGCCCACCCAGTTCTGCCCTGTTCCACTCCCAGCCCCACCCCCAGATGGCATCCGTAGATGCGACACAATGATGTCACGTGCGCGTGATGTCATTGTGTTGCATTGGGGCATGCGCAAATGCCCCTTCCCGACGTGATTTTGATGGGAAGCTTTTCATAACCTGGACAAGGTGCCAGGTTTTGAAAAGACGTTCAGACCCCCAGTCATGTCTTCGAAAAGGAGGACATGTCCGGAAAAATCCGGACATCTGGTAACCCTATAGATAGATTTGGGGGGAGTTTTGGAGGGCTCACCATACAATATAAGGGGATAATGCTGACATGTGTACCTGGCACCCTTTATGTGAAGGTCATAGCAGTGTCCCCTAAGGTGCCCCACTGCTCTGTTGGCATGTCTTGTGTGGCCAGTCCATTAAAATGTTGGCCACCTCCCATGTCCAATGGGCTTGTTCTGGACGTTTTAATTGAAAGTGTCTGTAAAAGATAGATGTCCTAAGTTGGATGTCTTGCAGTGTCGAAAATGGACGCTTCCCCACCCGACTTATGGACGTCTTACAGGAGATGTCCAAAGTTGGACTTATCTTTTGTTACTTTAATCTGACAAATAGTAAACAATTCACTCTGTCAATTCCACCATCTATGTTAAATTGCAACTACAAAGAAGTTGGACTTAGACGTTCTATTGAAAATGGCCCTTCACGTAATATATTACTTTTCACAGTAACCTACCTAGACTAGTTACTAGTCTAATGAAACTAGTGGCTGTTGCATATTGCTTTTGGAAAGTAACTTACTCAACAGTGGTTACTCATACTTTTAAAAGTAATATATTACTAGTGATATAATGCCAGTAATATATTACCGGTGGAAGAGCATAAAGAAATTCAGAATTCAGTGAGGCGGAAGACAAATGTCCATTCTCTACCTACAAGGTGGCTGCTGCCTACCAAAGGAAAATATACATTAGGGTAACATGGCAGCTTGAACTATTCCAGGGAATAAAAAAATGGGGTTGATGGAAAAAGAAAAGTGACACATTAGTTCATTTTCATACACTTCAGGATTCCTAAGAGCGTTTTTGTCAGAATTCCAGTCACCATCATACGACGTTAATGTGAAAAATCCACACAGATGGTGAGGACAGTATAAAAATGGGCTCTTGCAATTAATGCAATGTGAGCGTGTGTTTGAATGATTAAAATGCTACAGAGATAATTACATTGAACCTCAAGTGTTTTTCACCAGGGGTTATAGAGGATGATATTATCAGAAGATCAAATGTTGCACTGGAGCTTTGCGTGGCTTGTACTGAAGAGACCAATTAGGTTTCCATCACTGCACTTCCCATTCTCTTCCCCTGCGGATTAGCCCTCGGAACACAGTTGCAGACTCCACTGGGAATAGCTGATTTTTAAAGCAGCGCATCGGTTCTTAGCACTATATTTATGCAAACGAAGTCAAGCATCCAAAAGTAGGAGCAGGTGAATCCCAGTTCTTGTAATAAATTATTCAGCAGAGATCTGCAGAACCTCCTCACTCGGTGTCAGTCTTTAACATGCACTGCACAGAAGTGGAGCATGTCACGGAACCGTCTCTTATTCTGTATGTGCCGTCGTTGTCAGTACTGGAAGCATGTACCAAACAGTGGCGAGATGCATTCACGTGCTGATGATTGATGGGTTTCTTCTTTTTGGTGTAAGGGTGCCCTGTTGCAAGGAGTATTTTATACACTTGAATAAAATTTGATTTTTTATTTTTTGCATAAATTTTACAGAAGTGCAGATTATCGTCACTGGAAGAAAGTATGCTAAGCAAATTGAATAAAGGGGTATCTGGAGAAGCAAAGTCAACATAATTTGATAAGGAGCTTTAATTATTTTAAAAGTAGCATGTAAAACAAGGGGGTAGAGCTTTAGAGTGATAAAACCCGTCAGAAGAGACTCTTGCCCAGCTGAATCATGGTGAGCCATCCCTCAATATTCAGCAGCAGTTATGCACAGTGCTGCTGAAAATCTGGCATGATCGCCATATGGCACCAGGATTTAGCTGGTTAGCAATATTTATTTACTCCAGTATTTATTCCACTAATTGGATAAAGATAGGATAGGAAAAAAAAAAGGTTCTCCTATGAGTGCACATATGATCTGATTCTATAAATGATGCTTAGGTTAGGTGCTGCTTGGTGCCACAATCACAAACACCTAACTTACGCGCCCCCCACCCCCCTTTTACAAAACCATAGCATGGTTTTTAGCGCCAGTCACGGTGGTAACATCTCTGACCCTCTGACTAGGGACGGGGCTGGGGGGCAGAGCAAGGTGTGATGCAGGAGGAAGGGGGCGGAACTGGACGGGCCTTAGGGCATGGCTAGGTGGGGTCCAGATTTTCCTTTGGGAAAATTTGGTCACCCTAACCATGATAAGACAAGTCAGGCTGCATTAGGGCCCTTTAAGTTACATTAAAGCCCTATTGCAGCTTGATAATTTCCACCTGAAATCATTTTACAAATTGCTATGTGGCTTGTTCATACGAGGGGCAGTAGGAAAGAAAAGAGTTTTTTAACAGTTAGAAACATAGAAACACGATGGCAGATATAGGCCAAATAGCCCATCTGGTCTGCCCATCCGCAGTAACCATTATCTCCTCCTCTCCCTATTGGCTAAGGCTCTTAACATTTGCATCTCCTCTTCATATAGGCTAAGGCTCTGTGCACCTGCATTGTGAGGTCATCAAGCTGCCCATCCTCAGTAACCATTATCTCTTTCTCTCTCTGAGAGATCCTACGTGCCTATCCCAGGCCCTTTTGAATTCGGACATAGTCTCTGTCTCCACCACTTCTTCTGGGAGACTGTTCCATGCATCTACCACCCTTTCTGTAAAAAAGGATTTCCTTAGATTACTCCGGAGCCTATCACCTCTTATCTTCATCCTGTGCCCTCTCATTGCAGAGTTTTCTTTCAAATTAAAGAGACTCAACTCATGCACATTTACATTACATAGGTATTTAAACGTCTCTATCATATCTCCCCCTCTCCCACCTTTCCTTCAAAGTATACAGATTGAGATCTTTAAGTCTTTCCTCCAAAGTATACAGATTGAGATCTTTAAGTCTGTCCCCATACGCCCCATAGCCCCCTGATAGCTCCATACACTTCTTCCTCTTTTCCTGGAATGACTTTAACGCCTTTGAAAATAATTCTTCTGTTTGACTTTCAAACCAGGAAGTCACAGCTTCCTTGCCATCTTCACCACTTGAAAACCACAGTTCACAGAGAGATTTCTTCAAAACTCGGAACAGGAAATAATTCAAGGGAGCCAGGTCAGGACTGTAGGTCCAGCTGCTCAAACACACATTCTCAGATGGAAATCTGATTGTTGTGACATGTGCACTGGCATATTGTTGTGAAGAAGCAGTATGCCTGCTGTGAGTTTTCCTCATCTTTTCTCCTTGATTGATTCTCCACAGTTATGGTTGTCTTACGTGGCATGAACTCCAGAAGCAAAAGTCCTTCATCATCCCAGAAGATAGTTGCCATGACTTTGCCTGCAGAGTTTTCTGCCTTGAACTTGTTTGAGGTGGGGGATGACTTGTGCTTCTACTGCATTGACTCCATTCTGGACTCAAGATCGCTGTGATAGACCCAAGTCTTATCTCCAGTCACCAAACGATGAAAAAAATTCACTTGGTCTTCATGGAGCATCTCCAAGTTCTCCTGACAGCACTGGAGCCTCGTGGCCTCCCGACATGGCATTCTTGGAACCTATCTTGAACTAATCTTGGACATGCCCAACTTTTCATTAATTATTTTCCAAATTGCAGCTGCCAAGATGCCCATTTTTTCATCTATTTGGGAAACCTTAATTTGTCTGTCTGACAAAATTAATTCCTCAACTTTTTTGCACATATCTGTGGCCATCCAGTATAAGGGTCATCTTCAATAGACTTTCTACCCCACTTAAACTGCTTGCTCCAGATTTTTACTACTACTACTACTATTAATTATTTCTATAGTGCTACCAGATGCTTGCAGCACTGCACAGAGTCACAGAGAGTAAGAAAACAGTCCCTGCTCGAAAGAGCTTACAATCTAAACAGGCAATACAGACAAACAGGATGCCATGGATACAGTTAAGGGGAACGGTTAATCAGCTGGCTGGGTTGGAGGGCAGAGGAGTAGGGTTAAGGATTGAAAGATATATCAAAAAGGTGGGTTTTAAACAAGGGAAGGGGCTTGACAGACAAACTCGGGTAATTTATTCCAGTCATAGGGAACGAAGTCTGGAATTGGCAGTGGAGGAGAAGGGTAACGCTAAGAGTGACTTATCTGAGGAACAGAGTTCTCTTGGAGGTATATAAGGAGAGAGAAGCGAGGAGAGATATTGAGGGGCAGCAGAATGAACATACTTGTAGGTCAGCAATAAGATCTTGAACTGTAAGCGATGGCAGATGGGGAGCCAGTGAAGTGACTTAAAGAGAGGGGTGACATGAGCGTAGCGAGGCTGATAGAAGATGAGTCGCGCAGCAGAGTTTTGCACAGATTGCAAGGGGGAGAGGCGACACTGAGGGATACCAGTTAGAAGTAGATTGCAGTAATCTAAGTGTGAGGTTACGAGAGCTTGGACAAGGGTCCGGGTAGTGTGCTCAGAGAGGAAGGGGCGAATTTTGGCGATATTGAATAGATAGAAGCGACAGGTCTTAACAGCTTGTTGGATATACGTAGAAAATGAGAGGTCAGAATCGAAGACCACGCCAAGGTTGCGAGCAGAGGAGACTGGAACAATGACAGTATTATTTGCATAGAGGGAGAAAGGAGGAGGAGGAGGAGCAGACGATGGGGCAGACTCACCATAAACTGCAGTCATGCATTCATGGATCTCCATGGCTTTTTCCTTTCTTTTGTGAGAAATTTTATCACTGAATGGGGCTCCAAATCTAGCAGTTTCTTACTTGAATTGCACGAGGACTCTCCTGACATCCTGTGTCTTGGAATGTTAGACTCGCACTGAGCCGCAACTGTGCATGAATAATCTTGAGACATGCCACAACATGCACAGGCTTGTTTCAACATGCTTGCTACTTTCTTTCATTCACGTCTACCTTTTCCACTCCTCTCAGTATTTTATAGACATTTATCATATCACCCTGACCCATCTCTTCTCCAAGCTGAAGAGCCCTAGCTGTTTTAGCCTTTCCTCATAGGGAAATCGTCCCATCCCTTTTGTCATTTTCATCACCCTTCTCTGTGCCTTTTCTAATTCTGCTATATCTTTTTATGAGATATGGCACACAGTATTTGAGGTGCATCCGTACCATAGAGCAATACAAGGGCAATATAACATTTTCATCTTTGCTTTGCATTCCTTTCCAGATAACTTAGAAATATATGGACATATCTAGTCTGCCTAAACATGACATCTACTATCCCCTCCTTTCCCTTAGAGGTCCAACGTTCTTGTCCCAAGCTTTCATGCTTTTGTTCACCTATTTTTGTGCACAAGCTTTATTTCATTGGCCTTGTTCCATAAAGATTATTTTCGAAAGGCACAGAGTAAAGAAAAGTCTTTTTTGAATAAAGCTCTATGAACGAGGTCCTTTTGTTTCAAGTATTTAAAAAAAAAAAATGACCTCAAAATATCCACAGTGAAGAAAATCCAAGAGAAACAAAAAAGCACTGTGGAGTGACGATATTCCTTAAATGGACTTTATTAGGAAAATCAAAGGTACAATAAAATCATCCACATAAAATAATACATCCACATTAAAATAAAATAATCCACATAAAACCCTTAAAGGACCTAGTCCACTAAGGGCGCAGGACCCAACACGGTCCGCGTTTCGACAAAAAAGTCTTCTTCAGGGGTCCCTGAGGGTCCTATGGTGGTGAATACATGGAGAAACTAATATGTGGAGAGTATCAAGTGAAACGCTGCTAACAAACCAAATAAGGTCCTGCGCCCTTAGTGGACTAGGTCCTTTATAGTTTTTATGTGGATGATTTTATTGTACCTTTGGAACTTTGATTTTCCTAATAAAGTCCATTTAAGGAACATCGTCACTCCACAGTGCTTTTTTGTTTCAAGTATTTAACCATTTGGATTGAAAACGCCTTACATTCCGTAGTGGATTTTAAGTTCCCTTTCAGAACCCCAATCAGATGGTCATTAATCAGCTCTGTAGGTGTGTCACCGTCTTCTGTGCGGCTTTAGTCTTAACTTGTGACCTGTTTAACCAGTGCTGCATCCCTCTTTGTATTTCTTGCACTGGATGTCATCTTGGTGGAACGGGTCACAAGTTAAGGCAAACATAAATTTCCCTTCCATATTGCATCCATGTCATCTTTCCCCGCTGCCTAGGTAATAACTTATAAAGAGCTGTCATGGGTCACAGAATTTATGAAAAAGAGCATTGTAAAACAAAGTACTGTTTAAAAGAGGACTCGCATAGCTTTTTAAAAAATATTACTCTAAATTAACCTATGAATCACTTACAATATGTGGCATACAATATATGGCTTTAATTCTGAAAACAGCATCTGGTTTTAAAAATAAAAATAGCCCTTTTAAACATTTTCTCTAGAGTTTAATTTAGTACTGCATGAGTGGAAACTTGGCTTTTTTTAATAACACTGCCGGCCTCGGTTTCCTGCGCTGACATCACTACAGTTGCCTAAACGGAGCTACATCGTCGTAGTGGAATGAACCACCCAGTCGAACTGTCCCAGGATATCCGCAAGGATAAAGCAACCTGGAGTCGAGTTCATCGGAGGAAAGAACCACCAGCTAAGGACACTGGCCCTGATTCTGTAAAGTCTGCCTAAAGTTAGGCACTTAGGGGTCCTTTAATAAGGTGCGCTAGCCGTTTTAGCGCATACTAAATGCTAACGCATCCATAGGATAGAAGTTGACCGGGGCAGTGGTGCACATACACCCCCCCCGCACCCTTCTCTCCCCTCACCGCTCCTTCCGTGCCCCCCCTCCACACTCACACTCTCCCTTCCCCCTCACATACCTCTGTAAACCTTCACCAACGCGAGTGGCTTCTCAGCATGCCGTCTGCGCCAGCGTTGGGTTTCTCTCTGACATCACTTCCGGGCCTCACAACCCGGAAGTGATTCAGAGGGGAACCAGGCCAGCGTGAGCAACAGGCAGGAGAAGTTACTCGTGCTGGCAAAGATCTACAGAGGTATGGGGGGGGGGGAGGGATTGCACAAGCATGGCATGGTGGGATGGGGTGGAGAGATGCCAGTGCTCCCATCGAGACAGCACCAGGTGTGGTCTACCCCCCCTTACTACGCCACTGTGTAAAGCATAGTGTTATAGCAATCCATAGGGTCCGAATAAAGCCATTATCCATCATTCAGCTGCGGACTCACTCTATACTCAGGGATGTCAGTAATGGTAAATAAGTTGAGTATCCATTCACGGTGCCAAGGTGCCTCATTAGAGGGCAGATACAAGCCATCCATTCTGGGATCACTTTTGACTCTTGATGCAGGCATTAGCAGGCAGCTACATCATAGGAGGAGGATTTAAAGGGCTGGCAACGTCACCAAGGATTTTTCATCCTGTTTGAGGTTGATCCCACCTTCGTCGCTAGCCCCCACCCCCATGCGGCTGAGGGCATCAACTGGACATAGTTATGTTGAAACAATTTTTTATTGATGACAACAGAGTCAAACAATCCAATATACAAGATATCAAAATACAAAAATAATCCAGCAAAGTAAGCATATACTTCAAGTCATCAAAATATTTCCTGTGTAGTAACAGAGAAATTGGAAGAATGCCAGAAACCCCCTCCCTCCCCCTGAACGTCCCCCAAAACAGCAAGTCTCAACAACAACAACTATAAGCTACAGCTTAGCCTCATGTAGTCTTGTCCAGTACCAGAAGGAAATAGTAAGGAGGAAGCTGTATATGGTAATCACAGAACACATCCCCTCCCCTCCCCCCCAAAAAAAGGAAAGAAGAAAGGCAAGCCAACACCCCTGAACCCTCCAACTGGGTAAAACATCAAAGATCTCTGCAAAATCAGAAGGAATTCAGTATCTCACTACATGGACGAGGAGGATAGGAGTTCTGGACATAGTTATATACATCTCCATCATGCCATTTTTTTTTACTTTGCCACCCCTGCAAACTCTCTCCTCCTGCTCTTCTCCCCTTTCCTATCCATTTCCATTCTCCGTTTTCCCTTAATGCATTAGATACACACATCTGTGATGAGAGCCAGGTGCACAGAGAGAAGGTGAGAAGAATATTTTTTTTTTCCTCTGGAGCACTCAGTTCCAGATTAGAAGACTAGGCTTTGTGAAGAGCAGTCTGAAACATTCCTAAGGGACTGTGAACTGATTTTATTCTGCAGAAGCTTCAGACAGGATTTATTTGTGTATAATCTGTCTTCTGTAAATATCACATACATCACTACTGCGTAGTTCAGGCTGACTGACCTAGTCCAGGGGTTTATCTTCACAGTCACCGGTTAAGTCTTCTGCTTGGTGGCACGTGACAGGTCTAGCAAAATCATTATTTTAAAAGTTCACTAAGTTTACATTATCCTTTGTTCTCATTGTTACTGAAGCTACGTTACTTCCTTAGACCCTGACCATTTTTTTCTTACAAAACAAAGTGTCCCAGATTCTCTCTAAACAAGAGGAAAGATGTGGCCATATGTTTCCTCCAGCAGATGAGATGTTTGTCCCCCATCCCAGCTTCTCTTGGGAAGAGACAGGAGCTCTGTCCCTCTGAAGAGGTCTTTTCCTGATTTCTCTTGTTGGGGGGTGAGGTAAGAAGTTTATGGATGAGTTTATTTTGGGTGGGGGTGAGGTAAGAAATTTATGGATGAGTTTATTTTGGGTGGGGGAAAGAGATGATGGGAGGAGTTAAGGGGGGGTCTGTCCATGATTTCTCTTTCTGAGGAGAAAGTGATTGGATCTGCCCTCTCTTTGAGGGGGAGAGGAGAAAGTTCAGAAGAAGAAATTTCATTGTAGCTAGTTAATATATATCCCACTCCCCAAGCTATAGACCCTTTTGCCTAGGGTTACCATATGGCTTCAGAGAAAGGAGGACGGATTGAGAAATCCGGGTTTTACTTCCATTGCTTTCATTGGAAGTAAAACCCGGATGTCTCAAGCCATCCTTTTTCTGGAGCCATATGGTAACCCTACTTATACCTTAAGGCCTGACTAATTATAATCCTGCCATCTGTGACACAGAGTGAACAGGAGGTGCCTCTGGTTTATAGTGTAACTTTTCTAAAGCTTGGTTAGTAACTCTGCAACTGCCTTCTGATTGCTGAAATCTCTCAGTGCCTGATTAAGTTAATTTGGTGCTCAGAAAACAGACCTCCATTCACCCAGACAATCATATGCTCTGGCAAACCTCCTTATTTAAATTCCTTATTCCAAGCCTTGACAAAATTGAGCTTGCTGCATCCTTTTTTTTTTGTAACTCCAAGGTGACCAAATCATCGACACTGCTTCTGCTCACAAGGCCTAGAGGTTAGAGAAGCAGGGAAACCAAAGTTTAAATCATCCTTTTCCCACTGGTATTCTTTGCATGACGACTGCCAACAGGAAAGTCCACGTAAAGATCAACAATGAAGAAATATAAGTGGTTGACAGCTTCGTTTTCTTTGGTCCCTCGTTGATCACAGTGGCAGTTCGGCAGCAGAGATCACGCATCAATTAGCACTGGGGCATGCAGTCATGGTGAGTATGGACCAAATATGGAAGTGCAAGGACATCTCAGTCACCATCAAACTAAGACTGATCACTGCCATTGTGTTTCCAATCATGACATATGACTGCGAGACATGGACACTCATGAAAGCAGAAAGAAAGCCTTCTAGCTGTGATGCTGGAGAAGACTTCTAAGAATCCCATGGACAGCTAGGTTCACCAACAAAGATGTTCTTGATTACATAAATCCAGAGTTGTCCATGGAAGCAAGATTATCAGACAGAAACTAACCTATATTGGACGTGATGAGGGCAAATTCACTAGAAAAGGAGGTGCTACTCGGAATGGTTAGTGTAAAAGGAAGCAGGGGAGACCATCAAGAATGACATGGAAATGAACATCAGGCAATTGAAAGAAGCTGTGGAAAATAGAGAAGTATGGCGAGGACTGGCCTACAGAATATCCAAGGTTCGCTCACGACTGAATGGGCCAATTCACTTCACCTTCCTTTGCCTCTACTTCTACTTACAGTAGATTTAAGCGCAGTTGTTCAGCAAAATAACTTGCCTACCTCAATGATAGCTTGATTTCATCTTGAACTAGTGCTGCCCGATTCAGAATAAAATCTTTTTGATTCGATTTGGCCTATTTGTTCAATTTTTCAATTTGATTTGCTTTTCCTGCCCAATCAGGCGTTTTTTTTTTTGTTTTTTTTAATTTCAGATGTCCTGAGGGTTTATTTTGTAGCTTTTTCACTCAAGGTGCTGAGGCTGTAGTTTTAACCACTGCGCCACACTCTCCAATCACCAATCAGGAGCTACGTGTCAAAGCAGCTCCTGATTGGTGAGGACCGACTTTAGTGCTAGAAAAGGCGGTCAGAGCATACCGCGAGTGATTTCCTTCACTCGCCGGCGCTCCAGCTGCTCTCTCCTGCCTCTCCAGCTGCCCTCTCCTGCCCGGTTATTCGCGGTCTGAAAATACCGCAAATGACCGGGACTGCGAATCGCTGACTGTGAATGACCGGGGGAGCACTGTAGTGTGATTAATGAATAATGGATTAGATTAGAGTACAAGACAATGGGCAGAGAGATGGGGCAAACCTAGAACTGACTCCTCCTAGTGGAGGTGGTGGGGGCCAGCACTGCAATACGATTTAAACATCCTTGAAACAGAAAGGAGGCAAAAGGGTGAATATAAGGAAAACGACAAGAGGTAAACTGGTGCTGGTTTATATAGGGGGATGTGGATTTTCTTCTACTCGTCTACCCAGAGTGACAGAACTAAAGAGAAAGACAACCGGGAAGCCTGAATAGGTCAAGTGGCCTTTTATCTGCCATCATTAATTATGGAACTTTGTAACAGAAAGAGAAGGGGGGGGTGGCTTTGGCTTTGGCTTTGCTGATGGCTTACATTTAATTTAGTAGACTCTGATACACATGACGTGTTTTCGTAATTGGATCATACCCGTCCTCAGGTGGTCTTCTGTACAAGGGACAGTGACAGGCAGCCAGCATGAGCACAGGAAATGAGGGGGAAAAAACTGCCTAGGAAATACAGAGAGGGAGAGAAAGACAAGACAAGAGAAGAAATAGAAAGGCAGGGTGTTATAAAATCTGTGTGTCAAATTAGGTATATCTTGTACTGGAAACCTTGCATCGTAAGGACGACCACAGCAAATTGTAACCAGCAAACTGCATATTATCATTAGCCCCTATCATGTATCAAGTTAGGATAAAAACCTGTATCGTAACCTTGTACAGAAATTCTGTACGTTAAAAAAAAACCTGTAACCCATTTTGCGCTCTTTGGGCACAACAGGCTTGAAAATGAATTAAATAAATAAATAAACTAAGAAGATGCGGACCCAGACCGTGTGTTTTCCACTGCTTTTGCTCTGAGGAGAGGGAGAAAAAACATTGGCTTCGCTAGAGGATCCTGACGGGGACAGGTGGGGACGGAGAGGATCCTGGCAGGGACGGGTGGGGACGGAGAGGATCCTGACGGGGATGGGTGGGGACGAAGAGGATCCTGGTGGGGATGGGTGGGGACGGAGAGGATCCTGGCAGGGACGGGTGTGGACGGAGAGGATCCTGACGGGGATGGGTGGGGACGAAGAGGATCCTGGTGGGGATGGGTGGGGACGGAGAGGATCCTGGCAGGGACGGGTGGGGACGGAGAGGATCCTGACGGGGATGGGTGGGGACGAAGAGGATCCTGGTGGGGACGGGTGGGGACGGATGGGATTTCTGTCCCCACGCAACTCTCTAATGCTAACTGGTTAAAGTAAGGGTTGCCGGCCTTCCGGATTTACCCGGACATGTCCTCTTTTTAGATGTCAGGATCCTCTCCGTCCCCACCCGTCCCCATCAGGATCCTCTCCATCCCTACCCGTCCCCGTCAGGATCCTCTCCGTCCCCACCAGGATCCTCTCCGTCCCCACCTGTCCCCGTCAGGATCCTCTCTGTCCTCACCCATCCCCATCAGGATCCTCTCCGTCCCCGCCAGGATCCTCTCCGTCCCCACCCGTCCCCATCAGGATCCTCTCCGTCCCCACCCGTCCCCACCAAGATTCTCTCCATCACCCCATCCCCGCCAGGATCCTCTCTATCCCCACCCGTCCCCGCCAGGATCCGCTCCGTCCCCACCCATCCCCGCCAGGATCCTCTCCATCTCCACCCATCCCCGCAAGAAATTACCTCCATCCCCGCCCGTCCCCATAAAAAGCAGCAATTACTTCTGACAGGATCATGAATTCCACAATTTCTTTTGTGTTTGCGCTGCTGTTTTTCCTTGTGGAATCTCTTTGGTGGAACCCTTTTTTTGTTTTCTGTTCAGATAATTAACTTATAAACCCCCTCTTTTACTAAGGTTGACGTGTCCATTATATTATATGGACAAGCCCTGCTTCCAAAGCCTTCCATCCCCGTGGGAGTCCCATTGGCCATAGGGGGGTCCCTGTGGGAGTCCCGTGGGCCAGAGGGGGGTCCCTGTGAGAGTCCCGTGAGTTAGGGGAGGATTCTCACGGGACCACCGCGGGACCCGCGGGATTCCTGCGATCCCCGTTCCCGTGCAGACCTCTAGTTAGCATTACTACTCAGAATGCAACAGACATGCCTATTCTCTACCCATGGCACACCCTCTTCCAAAAAATACTTTTAAAAATGCAAAATTACCACAAAACACTACAGTGTGTTCTCCTTGAAAGCATTTTCCTGCATGCTAAGCATGTGTTAGGGCAGTGGTCTCAAACCCGCGGCCTGTCAGGTACTATTTTGAGGCCCTCGGTATGTTTATCATAATCACAAAAGTAAAATAAAACAGTTTTTTGATCATATGTCTCTTTAGCTATAAATGACAATATTATTAAGACTTAGCCAAAAGGAAAGATTTAGAAACGATAAAGAGTTTTACCTCATGCAAAATTGTAGTTTCTTTAATAAGACATTAACTATTTTTTTCCTGAGGCCCTCCAAGTACCTACAAATCCAAAATGTGGAGTTTCAGACCACTGTGTTAGGGGGTTTAACACCTTTTAGGGCTTCTTTTACTAAGCTATGCTAGCGGTTTTAGCGCACGCACTAGACACTAACGCCAGCATTGAGCTGGCGTTAGTTCTTGGTGCGTAGCGCAGGAGTTAGTGCGCGCCAATCGGCAGCACGCGCTAAAAAAACGCTAGCGCGCATTAGTAAAAGGAGCCCTTAGCAGAAGGGTCCCTAAATTAAGAAGCTAAATTCTTTGGCAATATATACTTCTTTCAGCAAATAGCCGGAAAGAAACAACGAGAAAGAGAATCAATAGAGACGACCCGGCAGAAAAACATGGGGATGAAGATAGATTTGCATTTTTGTTTGTTGACTAATAAAGCTGCAGGATTTAGAAAAAAAAAACCCTCCTCTATTTATATGCTGACAGTTCTACATTTTTTATTTTCCTCACTTGAGTAGCTACTGTAATGAATGAACATACCAGGTCTGCTACTCGTTGTGGAGCCATGTTCATACTTTTAAGTCTGAGCATCTCTTTCTGATAAGGGCAGTAAGGTATAAGGAACAGAGAGCGAGAGAAAGATGACCCCCATCCTTCTTACTGGATGAAATAATTCATGCTTCTAGCAGGTTAAACCTTGCATGCATTTAAATGATATGAAACGTTCCTTCTCGTTTACTGGCTACTTTTTATGCATTAATGCTTTACTACATTTGCTATATCGCCTTTAATAGCCAAATACCAAGGAAGCAAGTGCATAATACATGTGGAGAAAGTCTTTGGTAGAATTAAGGTGCCCTTTTATTAAGCTGCAAGAGGTGCTAAGGTGCACCTAACACAGTTTAAAACGCCAGACTGTGGGACGTGCGCAGGTGTTCTGTGGTAACTGCAAAATTAGGGCACGCTAAAATATATTTAACATTTTTTCAGGGGGGGGCAGGAGAGAGTGTGGCGCAGTGGTTAAAGCTACAGCCTCAGCACCCTGGGGTTGTGGGTTCAAACCTACGCTGCTCCTTGTGACCCTGGGCAAGTCACTAAATCCCCCCATTGCCCCAGGGACATTAGATAGATTGTGAGCCCACAAGGACAAACAGGGGAAAAATGCTTGAGTACCTGAATAAATTCATGTAAACCGTTCTGAGCTCCCCTGGGAGAACGGGATAGAAAATTGAATAAGTAAATAGTGTGACAAGTTTCAGCCTCTGATAACCAGAGCTGGTACTGTGACATCATAATGCCTCATTCCACCCATGCCTAAGAGCCAACCTCAGCAGTGATGTCACAATGGCTTGATTGTCCTATACTTGGCTCACTTTTACCACATTTTGATTTCTAGAGTATCACAGTTAAAGCTACAGCCTCAGCACCCTGAGGTTGTGGGTTCAAACCCACGCTGCTCCTTGTGACCCTGGGCAAGTCACTAAATCCCCCCATTGCCCCAGGGACATTAGATAGATTGTGAGCCTGCTGGGACAGACAAGAAAAAGTGCTTGAGTACCTGAATAAACTCTCTGAGCTCTCCTGGGAGAACGGTATAGAAATTGGAATAAATAAATAAAATAGCTATCTCTCCCCATTGCTCCCAGTGCATCAGTCATGCGCCGTCTGCACACAGCGACAGAATGGATACTGCACTCATTGCTTCAGAACCAGGATATGTGAGCTTGCAGGATGGATCTAGCTTGATCAATAAATCCATCTCTATTTGCACCGAGAACTTTCAGATATCAAGCTGGGATAATTGAGGCCTGCAAGCTACAACCGATAATATCTAATAATTCATCCTTCCCCTCTCCCTGCCGGTTATCATTATCCATTTCTGCAGCTGCCTCCGTGTTAAGAAGGGAAATCACTATTAATTTTGTAATAAACATGTGATATGATTTGGCAAAGTTACTAGTGATCGATTATGAAAGATAATTTGTGCACCTGGGTTGAAGCAGCAGTTATTAGCAAGATTTCTACATAAGAATAGCCTTACTGGGTCAGACCAAAGGTCCTTCTAGCCCAGTATCCTGTCCTCACAGCAGCCAATCCCTCGACCACCAGAGGGCATCCGCTGAAAATCAGGGGAGGGAAGTTTCATGGCGACTCCAGGAAGTACTTCTTCACCAAAAGAGTAGTGGGTCATTGGAACAGACTCCCACTCCAGGTGATAAAGGCCAGCAGCGTGACGGATTTTAAGAGAAAATGGGATACTCACGTGGGATCTTTAAGGGAGTAAACTCAGGGGGGGGGGATACTTGGAATGGGCAGACTTGGTGGGCTATAGCCCTTTTCTGCCGCTTTTTTCTATGTTTCTACAAGTACCTGGCCAAAACCCAAATAGAAGCGGCATTCCATGTTACCGATCCAGGGCAAACAGTGGCTTCCCCCATGTCTTTCTCAACAGCAGACTATGGTCATTTCCTCCGGGAACTTGTCCAACCCTTTTTTTAAAACCAGCTCCATTAACTGCTCTTACCACATCCTCTGGCAGTGCGTTGCAGAGCTTAACTATTCTCTGAGTGAAATAAATATTTCTTCCTATTGGTTTTAAAAGTATTTTTCTGTAACTTCATCGAGTGTCCCCTTGTCTTTGTCATTTTTGACGGAGTGAAAAATCGATCCATTTGTACCCGTTCTACTCCACTCAGAATTTTGTAGACTTCAATCATATCTCCTTTCAGCCAACTCTTTTCCAAGCTGAAGAGCCCTAACCCTTTTTAGTCTTTCCTCATACGAGAGGAGCTTCATCCCCTTTATCATTGTGGTCGCTCTTCTTTGAACCTTTTCTAGTGCCGCTATGGGTTCCTTTTACGAAGGTGGGCTAGCGTTTTTAGCGCGCGCTAACCCCGCGCTACACGGAAAATACTAACGCCAGCTCTATGGAGGCATTAGCGTGTAGCGCGTGCGGCAAGTGGCACATGCTAAGTGCACGCTAAAACTGCTAGCACACCTTCGTAAAAGGAGCCCTATATCTTTCTTGAGATAAGGAGACCAGAACTGAACACAATACTCAAGGTGAGGTTACACCATGGAGCGATACAGAGGCATTATAACATTCTTAGTCTTGTTTACAACTTTGGGCTTACTTGTTTCTTCACCTGAATGCCTCCTTTTGGTCTTATTCCTAAGCAGGACAACTAAGATAGAGCATCTAGATTGTGAAGGAATTTATGTGCATATCTTGGCCTATATAATAATAATAATAATAATTTTATTCTTGTATACCGCCATACCCAGGGAGTTCTAGGAGGTTCACATCAATTAATTAAGATCAGAGATTACAAGCGAATTCACAGCATTTTATCAGAGTTACAAGCAATGATGTAGTTGAGGTTAGAAGGAATGGGAGAAGAGAGAGTCAAAGGGGAGGGGAGGAGGGGGAAGAGCAGTAAGAGGGGGAGGAGTAACTTAATAGTTCGTGCAGCAGACGAAGAACCAACAAAACCAAATGGACTAGTCATTTAACCTTCTCAGGTACAAAATAAGTATGTGGGCTGATTAATAATTTATCTACCTGAGTATGAGAAAGTAGCTTGTGTGTTGAAACAAGTCTGTGCATGTTGTGACATATTTCAAGGTTACTCATACACCGTTGTGACTCGGTGGAAGTCTAACATTCCAAGAGACAGGATGTCAGGAGAGTCCTCATGCGAATAAAGTAAGAAACTGCTAGATTTGGAGCACCGTTCAGTGATAACATTTCTCACAAGAGAAGGAAAAAAGCCAGAGGAGATTCATGACTGCAGTTTATGGTGTGTCTGCCCCATCATCCTACAAAGTGAAATTTTGGAGCAAGCAGTTTAAATGGGGTACAGAGAGTCCATTGAAAATGACCCTCACACTGGATAGCCTGTGGAAGCAACTTCCGCAGAAATGTGCAAGATAGTTGAGGATAGACAGACAAATTAAGGTTTCCCGAATAGCTGAAGAAATGGGCATCTTGGCAGGTACAGTTTGGAAAATAATTCATGAAAAGTTGGGCATGTACAAGGTTAGTGCAAGATGGGTCCCAAGAATGCTAACGCCGTGCCAGAAGGCCACAAAGCTCTAGTGCTGTCAGGAGAACTTGGAGATGCTCCGGGAAGACCAAATGATTTTTTTTTTTTCATCGTTTGGTGACTAGAGATAAGATTTGGGTCTATCACACAGATCCTGAGTACAAAATGGAGTCTATGCAGTGGAAGTACAAGTCTTCCTCCACCCCAAAAAAGTTCAAGACAGAAAAATCTGCAGGCAAGTCTTCTGGGATGTTGAAGAACTTTTGCTTCTGGAGTTCATGCCACACAAGACAACCAAAACTGGGGAGAGTTTTGCCAACATAATGATCGCTTTGCTGGGGTCAATGAAGGAGAAAAGATGGAAAACTCACAGCAGGCATGCGGTTTCTTCACGACAATGCGCCGGTGCATATGTCACCACAATCACAGGCTGTCATCCGAGAAAGTGGGTTTCCGCAGCTGAACCATCCACCCTACAGTCCTGACCTGGCTCCCTCAGATTATTTCCTATTCTGAGCTTTGAAGAAATCTCTCTGTGGACAGTGGTTTTCAAGTGATTTAGTGAAGAATTCTTTTCAAAGGGGTTAAAGTCATTATAGGAAAAGTAGATTAAGGGTATTGAGCTTTTTAAAAAACAACAACTCTTTTCTTTCCTACTGAGTTACTGAGGATGCCCCTTGCGGTAAGAGTGGATAGCGTAGCTGATTTTAAGAAAGGCTTGGGCAATTTCCTGTAGGAAAAGTCCATAGTCTGTTATTGAGAAAGACATGGAGGAAGCCACTTGTTGCCCTGGATCAGTAGCATGGAATGTTGCTACTCTCTGGGATTCTAGAATCATGCTACTCTTTGGGGATTCTGTATGGAATGTTACTACTATTTGGAGTTCTGGAATCTTCTTTACTGTGAGATAATGGAATGTTGCTACTCTTTGGGTTTTGGCCAGGTACTAGGGGACAGGCTACTGGGCCAGATGGACCTTTGGTCTGACCCAGTAAGGCTATTCTTATGTTCTGTATATAGTATGTATACTGCTTTTGATTGTAACCAAAGAAAGGCAGTATATCAAATCCTATTCCCTTTCTGTTGACCTGCCTTAAGTGGACATCTCTATGTTGTAGCACACCAACACAAACTAATGTTTTGTGATGGTTTAGGCATGACTAAGTGCCAGTATAGAATTAGTGCTCAACGTACCAAGCTGGTCTGGTTGCTGAGTAGATAATCAGTCACTAGGTGGATTAAAGGCTTAGAAGAGCTAGTCTTTCACCAGTTTTCTGGAATAGAGACCTGATCCACAAAGAGACTGAACTGATAGGAGTTGCCAGCCTGATGAGTAGAGTCCCTGAAGGTGAGACAGCAAAAGTGAGTGAAGCTGCTGCCAGAAGACAGACCCTATCAGGGAAGGGATTGGAAAACTGGAAGTAATGGAGCTGGTGTGTGGGTTGGCACTGTTTTATTATTGTAAAACTCAAACTATGTGAACTTAAAAAAAAAAAAAGAAAAAAGAATTATTTAGTTAGTTAATTCAATTTATATCCCTTCCTCCCCAGAGAACTCAGAATGGGTTACAAGGGGACATATACAGTAATTAGACAGATGAGATACAGACCATTAAGCAAAATGAGCTATAGTGGAGGTCATCTAACACAAGGGATGACGATCCATTTAGGGTTTTATCCATGACCCAGTTCAGTAAGTAAAAGCAAAGACGGGAGAGCATAGAGCCACAAAGGAGTGATAGAGCGTACACCAGGGGACTAGACCACTGAAGAGCTGCTGCCACCTACAAGAAATGGACATGTGGAAGACTGGCTTTAAGCATTGCCCAAAAGATTATACAGTAGAACGTCGGTTATCCGGACTAACCTCGGCAGAGAGCAGTACGGATAATCAAAAATCCTGATGATTGGACATTATTTTTTTGTTGTTTTTAATAAAAACTGTTAAAAGAAATACCGTCAGTGCCCCCCACCCACAAGAAAAGGCAGAGTTCCCCCCCCCCCTCCCGGATCCAGAGGAAAGACCACAGGACTACTTTGTTTCCCTGGTGGTCTAGCGGCGTGCTGGGACAGGAGCGAGTCCCACTCACTCCTACCCATGCTTTTTCAGTGACGAAAATAGCTGCCGAGACTCCCAGCGGCAGTCTTGCGAGGCTACTCATACATACTGCTAGACCACCAGGGAAACAAGGTAAGCCTGGCGTCCTGGCCTGGGCCGATAGCAGCGGCGACAGAAGCAGAGAAGGAACACTAGTGGGATGGAGGGTGATAGGAATGGTACTTCGGGAGGACTCATATATAAAGTGAGACCCCCCCAAAGCAATCCGGATAATTGAACGTTCGGATAATCGGCGTTCTACTGTACTTAATTGTTACAGGAGACAGAGCCTACGAATAACAGCAAGGAGAATATAGGTACTAGGAGTGATATAGGACAAGGAGAATATAGGTACCAGGTACAGTTTGCCTGTCTGTGAAGAGGTATGAATGATGCTTGAGTTGGAAGTGGATAATGATGTTCAGTGGAGACCATGAGCTATCACTGATGAAACTATTTAATTCTTTTTATACAAAGACCTCACCTTAAGTTTATGGACAATTGGCCTTATTGTTATATATTTCTTCTCTTGTATATCCTTGGCCATTACTGGAGAGCTCATTAAAAGGGAATTATCTTTTAAATTGAGTATGGTCTCCCAGTCCCATTTTGCCTTATGACTTTATTGTGTCTAATTGTTATTCACAGCTAACACTGTCAGTACAATATCAAGGGATCACTAAGAGTCTCTGTGCCATGAAAAAGATGGGGAGAATTGTGAAATATTTTCGGCCATAGGCATCGCTATAATTGTTATGTACTAGCCTCTGGGGTCTCCCTCAGCCCCACCAGACTGAGAAGCCTGCTGCTTATGCATCTGAATGTGTAATTTCTATGAATCAGGCGTGGAAGTGTAGTGAGAGACATGCTTGTATGAGATAATCCTGCCAAGAAAACAGTGTAATGCTAACAGAGCTTCCAGGAAGGAGATTTTTAGACCAGTCCTGGATTTCCTGATGTATTATGGTACTTGTAGCACTGATTTCAATGGGTGGAATCAAGGACTACAAATCCCACACTGCTTTGGAATGGGTATGTTTAAAATCAGGACTAGCCAAAAAGACTCCCTCCGGGAACTGAAGAACTTGGCAGCTGTGTTAGGACTATCAGACGTCCGGATTTACCCGGACATGTCCTCTTTTCAGAGGACTGTCCGGGCATCCAAATGACTTTTCAAATCCCAGCACTTTGTCCATTTTATGAAGAGCTGGTACGATCGGGGCCGAGTCTGGCATGCATCTGCACATGCTGTGGATATGACACGGTAATGTCACACGCATGCGCAGATGGGCACCAGATTCGACCCGAAGAGACGAGGTTGTCGTGGGGCTAGGCGAAACAGGGTGTGGCCAGGGATGGAACGGGGCAGACCTAGGGGAATGGGGCAGGCCCAAGGGTGGAACGGTAACCCTAAGCTGTGTACCACAAAAAATTATTTTCATATGTGGGTATATTCAACAGTTCTGAGAGCAGGTATTTTAGAGACAATGGCATAGCAAGGGAAGGAGGTGCCCAGAGCAGTAGTGCCTGGCATTGCTGTGATTTGCACCCCTCCACCCCCACCACTACATATACTCTTCCCCGTCGAATGCGCCCTCTGCAAACCTCTTCAAAATCGTCAGTGGCAGCAAGAAACATCTCCTAACTGCTGCTTGCGCCTGCCTCAGCTTTCCCTTTGACATCATTTCCTGATCACAGAACCAGGAAGTGATGTCAGAGGGGGAGTTGAGGCCAGCGCAAGCAGCAACTAGGAGATGATTGCTGCCGCCAAAGATTTTGAAGAGGTGAGCGGGTGGAAACTGGGAGAATTTGTTCCATCATATTGGATTTAGATCCTTTAAATTGTTATTGGTTATGATACAGAGCAAAAAAGCATTGGACAGGCCTAAGAATCTCATTTTGCAGCTAATACTAATGAAAAATATATATTCGCTAAGAATTGGAAGCCCCCAACTCTCCAAGAGGAATGGTGATTTAGGTGATTAAATTTGCAGATTTGGTGATGACCTAGAAATTGGAACTACGAGCGAGGTGATTAAATTTGCAGATGACACTAAACTGTTCAAAGTTATTACAACTCATGAGGACTGTGAAAAACTGCAGGAAGACCTTAGGAAATTGGAAGACTGGGCATCCAAATGGCAGATGGAATTCAAAGTGCACATTGGGAAGAATAATCCAAATCATAGTTATCGGATGCTAGGGTCCACCTTAGGGGTCAGCGCTCAAGAAAAGGATCCGAGTGTTAATGTGTGGCGGCAGCCAAGAAGGCAAACATGATGCTAGGAATTATTAGAAAAGGGATGGTTAACAAGACTAAGAATGTTATGATCCCTCTGTATTGCTCCATGGTGTGACCTCACCTGGAGTACTGTGTTCAATTCTGCTCTCCTTTTCTCAAGAAAGATATAGCGGCACTAGAAAAAGTTCAAAGAAGAGCGACCAAGATGATAAAGGGGATGGAACTCCTCTCGTATGAGGAAAGACTAAAACGGTTAGGACTCTTCAGCTTGGAAAAGAACCAAGATATGATTGAAATCTACAAAATCCTGAATGGAGTAGAATGGGTACAAGTGGATCGATTTTATACTGCATCAAGATTTACAAAGACTAGGGGGGCACTCGATGAAGTTACAGCGTAATAGTTTTAAAATCAATAGGATGAAATATTTTTTCACTCGGAGAATAGTTAAGCTTTTTGCTTATTACATTACATTACAGATTTCTATTCCGCCATTACCTTTTGGTTCAAAGCGGATTACAAAAAGAGTTATGGAAGAAGGGTTACAACGTTAGATCAGAGAAGGTTTCCAAGAGAGGGAAAAGTAGGATCTGAGGTTAGGGAGGGGATGGTAAGAGGGGGGTTAAGCTTTATCATGGTATTAAGCTTTATTAAGGGATTTCTTGAAGAGTATAGTTTTTATTTCCTTTCTGAACATCTTGTAGTCTGGGGTTGTTGTCAATAGGTTGGAGACTTGGTTGTCTATCTTCGCTGCCTGAGTGGCCAGTAGTCCGTTGTATAGTTTTTTTTTGTTTTACTTCTTTGATTGGGGGGTAAGTGAATGGGGTGTGTGTTTTTCTATGCCTGGTAGAGATGGTTTGGATGAGGCGGTCGTTTAGGTAGGTTGGGTTGTCTCCATTTATAGTTTTAAATAGTATACAGTAGAATTTAAATTGTATTCTTTCCTGGATTGGAAGCCAATGAGAATTGATGAATGCCTCAGTAATGTGATCATGTTTTTTCAATGAATAGACGAGTCTCAGAGCTGTATTCTGAATTGTCTGTAGTTGTTTAATCATGATTGCAGGGGAGGTAGAGGATGTTGCAATAGTCTAGGATACTTAGGATTAGAGACTCAGACAATTGGCTTAGCATTAAAGACTTCCTTACCCCTTTTGTTCTTCCCTTTCTTTTTCGTTTTTTGCAATGTATCCTCCCCACCTACCCTTACGTAGCATGTTAAGTCTGTTAGCTACCATTTTTATATTTTTAAAATATTTTTTTATCATTTCTGTATAATTGTAAACCGCTTTGCATTTAAAACCGGTGTATCAAAATCAAATAAACTTGAAACTTGAAGCTCTGAAACGCATTGCCAGAGGATGTGGTAAGAGCAGTTAATGTAGGTGGTTTTTAAAAAAAAGTTTGGACATATTCCTGGAGGAAAAGTCCATAGTCTGGGACGAGAGCATGGAATGCTGCTACTATTTGGGTTTTTGCCAGGTACTTGTGACTTGGATTGGTCTCTGCAAAGACGGGATACCGGGCTGGATGGACCGTTGGTCTGATCCAGTAAGGCTATTCTTATGTTCTTATAAAATGCAACCAACTTGCTAAAAAAGAAACAGTGTTATCACAGACATTTTTGCCCCGTTTATTGACATGTTAAAGAGAGCAAGAGGAAGCAAATGTGAACGGTGACTAATCCTTTAACAGAGACTCAACAGGATGGCTGGCAGAGGTCTTTGTTCTTTATTTTCATCACATCAATGTTTAATGTTGTTGATATTCCTCCTCTGATCCTGTATAAAGGAGCTACACTGCTCCTAGGGATGGAGTCGACAAGCAGAACCATGAAAATGCTTAGTCATATGCTTCAATCTGCACATGGATGTTGGCTCTCCTTTTACAAAGCTGTGGGTAGTGGCTGCTGCTACGGTAATCACTCTGACAACCATAGGGATTTAATGGGCGTCGGAGGGTTTGCCGCGCGGCAGCCACTACCACGGCTTTGTAAAAGGGGGTGGGGGTGGGGGTTAATTTTTCATAAATGTTCATATATGAGACCAAAAAATGTTTGGCTGAAGGAGAATGCACAGACTATAAAACAAACAGCTTGAGATGTAATTTCATAATTAATGAGGAAATCCCCTTCCATTGACAAGCAGAGTTCAGAATACCTGACGCTGACCAATGTCCCATCTATTTCAAAAGAATGATCAATCCTATATAATAAAAAGCTAGCCGCGCATGCGCACTCCTATTCGCGTGTTCCGTGTGCTGTAGGTCTGTGGTCGCAGGAGTGCGCATGCGCGAGTCCCCAGCCGTCTGTACTGTGCGTTTCTGATATGCGCACTTATACAGCGCGCATGAACTGCGGGCGAATGGGGTGTGATGCTTTTATTATGTTCAGCCACGCTCAGCGCGAGATGAGCATATGTTGTGTGCGCTTGAACATGCTGGTGCTTGTATTACGTTCCGCCGTGCTCAGCGATGTGACGCGCGTATATTGCGCGTACTTGACGTGGCACGGGTATACGTGCTCGTGCTGCAAGACAACGCTCATTTAGCGAGTTAAAATTTATAAAATGTTTTGCTCGTCTTGCAAAACACTCGCACGCCAAGTTACTCGCTCTCCAAGGTTTGACTGTATTTTCTTATTTTTCCATCCAAGCCACAATTTTCATCCATTTGCCTTCCCCTCTGAAAGGTAAGACATGGGGGGGTAAGACAGGTGCACAAATTACTTTCCTATCAGGCGGCTAGGTTGGATAAAGACATTTTGATTATTTTGTTATGTTTTCCTGACTATAGGTGCATCAGGAGTCACCTTAAAACTTGTTTGTGTAGTCATTTTTTTTTTTATTGGCAAGTAATTGAGGGCTGATGTTTTGGATTTTTTTTTGGTTAAATAATTTTTATTGAGCAGAGAACTAGCAGATCCAATATTTCTTACAGTAAACAAGGCTCAACCATTTACTGTTTTCTAAACATCCTCATCCCCCACCCCCCCCTATCCAGAGTCCCAAAAGAACTAACTCATATATACAGACACATATTTAAACATATATTCAATAATTCAAAATACGACTTCTAGACACAGATGTCATAGTATTCCAAAAGGGTTCCCAAGTGGCCGTAAAGGGGAGACCACATGCTGAGGAGAGGTCCGGAACACTCCGGCGTTCCCAGGCTAGCAAAGTAATCATCTGAGACCTCCACAAGGAAAGCGTAGGGACAGTTGGTTCTAACCACAACAACAAAATGCATTTTAAAGCAGACAAGATTGACCATCGCAGAAAGATCCTAGCTCCAGGTAGTCTAGGATGTTTTGGATTTTTAATATGTTTTGACGATTGTTGTGTATTTCTGGATATTGTTCCAGACTTCTTTTATTGTTATCCATGTTGAACCACAAGGTAAATAACTGAAAATAAATTAAAGTCGTCGTGTTGTTACTGTTTGGCACTGTTTTGTTAATCTAGGATTCCCTCATTCTAATCTTTTGTAGAATTATGTTAAGCCCAGCCTACCACAGTGCTCCATGAGGATTTATAGAAAATGCCCCGGGTCCTGGCGCCTTTGGTGCTCTTTCTAATGTGGCTAATGAAGATTGCTGGTAGCCCTCATTCTCTGCGAATTGGTAAGTGAAGCACCTTGGGGGGGGGAGGGGGGGACTCAAGATCATTCTCTGAGCTGCAGCAGCATTGAACGTGTTAATGCAAATAACATCCAACTTCTTGATGTCTCTCAGGCTACATATTAGCACATCATTTGATGTTGTCCAGTAAAATCAATGTCTTACCTTTCACTACACCTGAACCACAAAAATATCTGTCTTCAGTATTACAAATAATGTGTCACCTGCAGTTTACTCTAGCCTAGGTAGTCTCTCTTTACCCTTCTCCTCATGTGCCCTTTTCAATTCAAGGTATTTTTATACTATTGTTAAAATGTATGAACAAATATTTGAAACTATGGTCATTTCCACAAAATTTGGTCAGTACACACAGTCTGAGTTCAAGTTGTTTACTTAAGTGATCAAACCTTGTGTGCTCATACCCATATCTTCTCCCTCAATACTTTCTATTCCAGTGCTTATGTACTTTTAATCAGTTTAGATAAGGGGTGTCAAATTCAGATCCTTGAGAGCTGCAATCCAGTTAGGTTTTCAGGATACTCCTAATGACTATTGTACGAGATAAATCTGCACAGTAGTGAGGTAACGAGGACGGGGGACGGAGCTTCCCATGTGCCAACTTGGCAGGCAGAGGTGCTGGCCTCTCTTCTTCTCCTGGCATGGGGTGTCTCTTAAATGCATTCTACCCCTCCCACCTCTTCTTGTTGTCATGGGTAGTGAGCAGAGTGCTTCCCCCACCTCTACTGCTCTCGAGACTACGACGGGAGCTCACGGCAGCCATTTCTTATGAGTGATCTACACGGGGCAGGAGTGTAGGAAGATCACTCCTGCCCTGAAAGCCCGCTAGGTTCTGGGGAGTCTCAAAGGGTTTAAAAATAGCACCAAAAATTAAAATCGCTAAAAAAAAAAAAAATCGTGAATAACCAAATCCGCGGATACTGAAACCGCAAATTCGGAGGGAGTAGTTTACTTATTTCTATAGTTCTGCTAGATGTACTCTGCACTGTACATTAAAACATTCAAGAGACAGTCCCTGTTCAGTAGAGCTTACAATTTAATCAAACAGGCAAACAGGACAAGTAGGGGGCCAGGGGGCTTCTCAGGCATGAGTGCTTTATAAGCAAATGGGATTTAGGAGTTAAAATCAACCTTGAAAAAGTGGGCTTTTAGGCTGAGTGTAGTGAGCAGTACTCACTTATTTGGATAGCTTTTAAAACAGTGTTTCCCTAGTGTTTCTAACCCTTTAATTCCTGAATAGAGAATGACACGGGGACAAATTTGTCCCTGTCACCGCAGGAATTCAATTTCCCCGTCCCGTCCCCATGAGTTTTGTTGCTGTCCCGGCCTCATTACTGTAAGCTCTGAGTTAACCGCACAAGCCTCGAACACTTATGATTCTAAAGTATTTGAGGCTTGTGCAGATGAGGACAGAGCTTAGGCATTGGTGGAATGAGGCATTATGACATCACAATCTGAGCTCTAGAATGTTGCAACTTATGATTTTAAAATGTTTGAGGCTTGTGCAGATGAGGACGGAGCTTAGGCATTGGTGGAATGAGGCATTATGACATCACAATCTGAGCTCTAGAATGTTGCCACTTAGGATTTTAAAGTGTTTGAGGCTTGTGCAGATGAAGACAGAGCTTGCAGGAATGGGGCGGGGACAGGAAAACAACTTGCGGGGACGGGACGGGAAAATGAGTTCCCGCGGGGACGGGGAAAAATTTGTCTCCGTGTCATTCTCTACTCCTGAAGCAATGCCTCTGAACGGGTTGGTTTTGTGCATAGCGCAACCAGAATGAAGCTCATCCTGAATCTCTTAGATCAGTGGTTCCCAACCCTGTCCTGGAGGACCACCAGGCCAATTGGGTTTTCAGGCTAGCCCTAATGAATATGCATGAGAGAGATTTGCATATAATGGAAGTGACAGGCATGCAAATCTCCTCCATGCATATTCATTAGGGCTATCATGAAAACCCGATTGGCCTGGAGGTCCTCCAGGACAGGGTTGAGAATCACTGTCTTAGATTGCATCATAGGAAGGCTTAATCCACAAAGTGTAATATATACTATTCTATGAGGATTATGCTAGATTTTTGTTGTTGTTGCGAGGGGGGGATGGGAGACCCAGGTACGGCTTATTTATGTTTCATTGAAGACAGCTTAGATCCAGCCTAATCCAACATCCAAAGTGACTGATGTTGAAATTAGAGAAGCACAGACTTGCCATGGAAACGTCGTCAGGTAGGTGTCGCTGTTGGAATTGTCTGGGTCTTGCCAGGTAAGTGGAAGCGATGTTTCAGCCCACTATGCTGTGGCTTTCTTCAGGATTTCTTCACCTTTAAGAAAGCCACAGCACGATGGCTGAAACATCGATTCCCCTTATTCAGGTGCGGCATTGCAGCAAGTTCCAGACAACCACATCAATCATGACTCCAGCTGCAGAAGCCTAGGAGGACAAGCGTGCTTTTACCCAATAGAGTTGACGATAAGCGGGTGCTATTCTCTAGTATTTTTCCTAGACTGGAGGGTCTCAATATGTTCAGGCATATTACTACCTTTCATGTAGAGAGAACCTAGCAAGTTGGACTTAGCTCCAGTATGAGTCATAAAGCATCTGTTACCTAATTAACTAATGCTGAATATTTATTTTTAGTATTTATATACCACTTATAGCCTAATGGTTTGCATTCAGGTTCTCAAGTATTTTCCCTATCTGTCCCAGTGGGCTCACACTCTTATCTAATGTACCTGGGGCAAATGGGGATTAAGTGGCTTGCCCAGGGTCACAAGGAGCAGTGTGGGATTTGAACCCACAATCTCAGGGTGCTGAGGCTATAGCTGTACCACGCACTCTCCCACTATAGTGCGGCTGCAGTAGTTAATTGCACTCGCAACTCCACAACTGCTCTATGCAATGAAACATAGAAACATAGAAATAGACGGCAGATAAGGGCCACGGCCCATCAAGTCTGCCCACTCCAATGACCCTCCCTATCTATCTTTGCGGATAGATCCCACATGTTTGTCCCATTTGGCCTTAAAATCTGGCACGCTTCTGGCCTCAATAACCTGAAGTGGAAGACTATTCCAGCGATCAACCACCCTTTCGGTGAAGAAGAACTTCCTAGTGTCACCGTGCAGTTTCCCGCCCCTGATTTTCCACTGATGTCCTCTTGTTGCCGCAGGACCCTTGAAAAAGAAGATATCCTCTTCCACTTCGATGCGACCCGTGAGGTACTTGAATGTCTCGATCATATCTCCCCTCTCTCTATGTTCCTCGAGTGAGTAGAGCTGCAACTTCCCTAACCGCTCCTCGTATGGGAGCTCCTTGAGTCCCGAGACCATCCTGGTGGCCATTCTCTGGACCGATTCCAGTCTCAGTACATCCTTGCGGTAATGTGGCTTCCAAAATTTCACACAGTACTCCAGGTGCGGTCTCACCATGGATCTATACAGTGGCATAATGACTTCATGTTTACGGCTGACGAAACTCCTGCGTATGCAACCTATGATTTGCCTTGCTTTGGATGAAGCTTGCTCAACTTGATTTGCAGACTTCATGTCTTCCCTGACAATCACCTCTAAGTCTCTTTCTGCTTCAGTTTTTGTCAAGATCTCGCCATTTAGGGTGTAAATTTAGGGTGTAAATGTGCAAAACTTTTAAAATGACCTAAGTCAGTTTGGGGAGTTTTAGTGCTCCATGGGACTTTGAGGTCGTGGAAGCGGTGTGGAACCAGGATTTGTCGCCCTCTGAGCAAGTAACCGGGGATGGCCTTCACCTTAACATAGTAGTTGACGGCAGATAAAGACCCGAATGGTCCATCCAGTCTGCCCAATCTGATTCAATTTAAATTTTTTTTTTTTTTTTTAATTTTTTCTTCTTAGCTATTTCTGGGCAAGAATCCAAAGCTTTACCCGGTACTGTGCTTGGGTTCCAACTGCCGAAATCTCTGTTAAGACTTACTCCAGCCCATCTACACCCTCCCAGCCATTGAAGCCCTCCCCAGCCCATCCTCCACCAAACGGCCATACACAGACACAGACCGTGCAAGTCTGCCCAGTAACTGGCCTAGTTCAATATTTAATATTATTTTCTGATTCTAAATCTTCTGTGTTCATCCCACGCTTCTTTGAACTCAGTCACAGTTTTACTCTCCACCACCTCTCTCGGGAGCACATTCCAGGCATCCACCACCTTCTTTGTAAAGTAGAATTTCCTAACATTGCCCCTGAATCTACCACCTTCTTATGAAACATCTCCCTCGGCTGACTCGTTCCGTAGTTTTGCAGGAACAACAGTATAAATTTCTTCTGCGGCTGCACGTGTCTCCCTACCGGGCATATGTTTCTGGATCTGCTTCTCATGCTCGGTGTCCCAAGCGCCAGTCCACCCCGGCAGGTTTGCTTCACATGTTTTGGTCTTGTGACCGACTTCAGACCTTTTGGTCCTTTGTTGCCCTGTATCTCCAAACTATATTGAGTAAGCCGATTCCTCTGAGGGCGGATATTCTGCTCTTTTCTCAAGTTACTACATTGGGTTTGTCTCGAGGTGGTAATTTGCTGCTGCATAAAGCCTCTTTATTGGCTAGCAAATGTATCCTTCTGCTGTGGCGTCACGCTGAGGTGCCCACTGTTACTACGGACTCCTTTTACTAAGCCGCGTTAGGACTTTTAACGCGCGGAATAGCACGTGCTAATTTGCCGCACCCGCTAGACCTTAACTCCAGCATTGAGCTGGCGTTAGTTCTAGCCGAGTAGTGCGGGTTTAGTGCGCGCTAAAATGCTGCATGCGCTAAAAACGCTAACGCAGCTCAGTAAAAGGAGCCCTTTGTGAAGAAATGAACTGTTTAACTTATTAAAATTTGAATATTTGGATGTCCGTAGGGGTGGCCCTAGTCCCTGGTGGAAATTTAGGCGAATCTGGGCCCCTGCGTAGGAGGGTTTGTCCCATAGAGATCGTAGTTCTCGTTTGAACTTTTGACACGGGAGTGCTGGGGTGGGGGTTTGGGTTGGGTGGGTGTTTTGGTGGGGGCCCGCGGGGGGTTAGGGTCTTTTAGGTCTCCGTGAAGGATTAACACAGATGTCCTTGCGTTATCAGCTGTTTTATTTTATATTGCTGTTACACTGGGTGTGTGATTTTGTATTCTGAAAATTTCAATAAAAATTTCAATACAAAAAAAAAAAAAAGACATTTTTCCCGCAGAATAATTCTGTTCGCTTTTCCCTCGCTGAAATCGTATCATCTTAAAAGATTCTTCGAAAGAACCTTCTCTTTTCAAGCGGCCAAACTAAACTCATGGCTCGCCCAAATTGTGCTTGATGCCTCTTCTTATCTCAGTTTCAGAAAACAGATTAAAACTCAACTTTTCAACAGACCGAATCCTTAACGCTCTCCATCACTATCCCTCCCCATTCTTTTAAGATTGTTGCTCCCTCCTATTGGCGTGTATGTACCTTTTTTTCCCTTCACTTAAATTGTAGGCGTATAACTTGTTTGACTCTATGATTGCTTTGTTATGTTCTTCAATTCCAACTACATTGTTTGTACTGCATTTACCCCAGAACTCCCTGGGTATGGCGGTATACAAAAATAAAATTATTATTATTATAGAGCAATCGTTAATCCTTGCCTCATCCTCCTCTATAATGTGCACACTTAAAAAAATGAGTCTTCAAATTTTTTCTAAAGCCACTCAGGGCTGGATTCTTTAATAACGCGCTTCCAAATGAAGTAATAAGACAGAGTACAATACTGGGGTTCAAAAAGGGACTGGATGACTTCCTGGAAGCGAAGGGGATTGCAGGGTACAGATAGAAGGTTACTCTACAGGACATTAAGCGAAAAGCGTATGAGAGTTTTAGGGTATGAGCACTATCAGGTCATGGACCTGAGGGGCTGCCGCGTGAGCGGACTGCCGGGCACGATGGACCTCTGGTCTGACCTGACAGGGGCAATACTTATGTTCTTATGTAAAATCTGAAAGGCCGCTGTCATGGTTGTAAATGTAATGATTTCAAAATGACGAGTCATTCTCGAAGAACAATGCATGTAAATGAGGTTTGCAGAGGTTTATGTTTATTAAAATTTGATGCAAACGCTTATAACATAGTTTGAAAACGAATTACAAATATAAAAAGGGGTAATAGGAACATTTTCATACATATGTTAACAAAAATAGACAGACTTACAGACAACAATGGGAGAGGGGGTGGAACTCTAAAATCTTTAGAAAAGATAAAAATGAAGGGTCAAATAATAGGGAGGGGCTAAAAGCAGAAGCAAAAAATGTTTTAAAAAGAAAAAAAGACCTACAAAAATAATGATTGGTGAATTTTAATTTTCGAAAGCATCTTTAAAAAGAAACATTTTTTAAAAACGTTTAAACATATCTAGAGCGGATTCTCCTTTAATATATCCGGGCAAAGAATTCCATAATTGAGGCGCAGCTACTGAAAATATTTCTGCTTGTCTCATGCCGATAACTTTAAGAGATGGTACTGAAAAAAGGGTTTGGTCAGAGGACCGCAGTGTTCTGGATGGAATATAAGGGATCAGTAACCTGTCCAAAAAGGTAGGCAGATTCGATTGGCGGATCTTAAATGAAAATAATGCTATTTTATAGGTAATACGATGCAGTATTGGCAACCAATGTGCATGACATGTCGCTGTTGGCAGCGATCGGTACATGCACAGACTAGTCCAGGGAAAAAGGTGTTAATGTACACATGTGCTGGGAAAAAGCTATGCCGTAGGCATGCTTATTGTGGGCGCGCCTTATTGGAACGCAATATATGCCCACTTCATAGGCGCATCACATGCAGCTGTTGTGTCAATCATAGGCATGCCAGCACTATTGAATGGAGGGGAAGGGAAGTGCAAGCATCGACTTTCAACAAGCGTGTGCATAAGACACGCCTTTAATTTACGTGTCCGAGACACGTGCTTTTGAGACTTTTTCCCCCAAACCTATTATACAACTATACTGCTATAATTTATGTGAATGGCGATTTTATTTATTTATTTATTTTTATCATAAGCCACAGCCAGAAACACATGCCTGCAATGCACTTTTCACAGTGCCGGCACCTCCGAGAACAGCTGGTAATTTTTGGTCATCAAAAGCTGCCGCTGCGCTTGGAGAATTACCTGGCGATGATGGAGAATCGCTCAGAGTGCTCATATAAATATTAATGAGTCAATTTTACTACCATTTTAATATTTATGACCTCGTTGTAATATATTTGCATGGCAGAATCGGAGGCTGCTAGGAAGCTCGGAAAAGGCCGCTATGAGCCATTCTGATAATCACGTGGCAAAATACTGCCACGCTAAAGTGGCTGGAGCCTTGACTTAAAAACCAGCTGGAGCCTTGACTTAAAAATTGGAGCCGGTTTAGGGACCATCATTAAAGGCATGGTAAGCTTTGAGAATCAGGTCCTCAGTTCCTTTTCCCTTTCTCGGTCCTACAGAGAGAGCATTCCACCACAATGGGGTAAAAGATGATTCATCCCCCACTCTTACTACTTGCAGTTTGCCTTATAAATATAAACCAAACAAAGTACTGCAATATAGCCCTTCCTATACTCACCTTGGAAAGGCAGTTACTTCCAATATCAGTAGAACACCCAAATCATTGTCCTATATATATGCATTATATATATATATATATATATATATATATGATGCATATCATTCATCAACACTACAAATAATGTCTTGGTTCTATGAAAGTCATGTAACTCTACTTTGTCATCCAACATTTGATTACTTTCAAAAAGTCCATTGACCGGCGAGCAATAACTTTGCTCAAAAGGGTAAGTTAGTGATAGGTTTATAGTCCTTTACCTGATGGGGGTCCAATATCAATCCATTCAACATTGAAGTCAACATGACTGTCTTTACCAAAGAAGGAAAAATAGTCTCCTGAAAGGATGCATTCCCCACTTCAAAAACATGAACTACCACAGTTTGACCACCTAAAACTAACAAGTGAAGACATGCAAGGATCATGCATGTCTTCACAGAAGTCAGGATCTTATGCATGTCCATAAGAGTAACTAAGGTTAATTCCATCCAAATTAATTGCTCATCAATGGCCGTAGACTATCATCCAAAGCCAGTTCCTCCTTATGATCCACCCACTTTAATGCATCCCTGATTCAAAGATCTTCCATAGACTGTAAACCGTACATTTAAAGAATCCATAAAACTCTACACAACCAAGACTAGAAGTTGAATGGGCCCTCTCATGATCAATTGGGGAATACGTGATTATAAATAGCGCACAAGTTATTTAACAGAGCTCAATCTGCCTAAAATATCAAAATGTTCACTCTTAGTATTCCTTGAGTGGGCTCTCGTTGTAGTCAAACCTCTCCAGACTAGTGCTGCTTTTAATCCCACATCTTCCTCCAAAGCCTTTCAAGCCATCTGTAATCCTGCTTGAACTGTCTAAGTTCGGTGTACTAGGGCCTAGGAATCCTTCTTCCTAGTCCCAGCAAGTTGTACAAGTTCCATTTGTACTCAGTGTCATCAACCAACCTTCCATGAATCATGGGGAGTACTGCTTTGCACACGCCTTTCCAATCATCCTCTCTCCATCCCAGAAACATAATCGAAAAGACAGGTCTTGTAGTCTGACCAAAGAACTGCTTTCTTTCTCAGATCTTGGAGATTAAACTGTACACCATTATTCTCATTCTGCTTACTAAAAACCAGATCCAGTATGTGCCCTCCTGCATGCGTTTCAAGGGCTGCCAAAACACAGCTCCATGTCTGACTCTTAAGGTCTCTTTGCAAGCAGGTTCCTATATGTAACCTGTGATTTTATATGATACACTTATATGGCAGTGCTGTGCTGTTTTCATGTGGCATAATGCAAGAAAAGGGACCAAGTCTTAGAAACTGAGTTATTCAGCTAGCTAAGCAATCAAGAAGATGCTGATTCAAATGCAACAAACCGCATTTTTCTATCATTTCATTTGCCAGAGATATACCGTTTCAATTAACACAAATTTTTAGTTATAAATAGAACCCAGCTGACATTGTTACCTCGTTACTCAAGTAAGCGTGCATTAAGACTTGGTGCCTTTTCGTAGATTGTGACACTTATAGGAAGGCTTGGTTATACCCTATAGCTCACAGACAACAAGACTCATGAGGCAAGTGGGGTTCCGCTAACGGGAGATTGCTTTTGGCTTGGTTTTGCAATTAGATGGCAAGAAGGAAAAAAGTTAGATTTAACAGCACAGAACAACCACTGTGTCCGTTTCAGTTTTTGCTTGGACTGAGTCCTCATTCTTGATCTGGTAACATACCCTTCCCATGCACCCACCACCTCCCAAATATTTAACTTCCACCCTCAGTAAAATGCCAATGGTGGTGTTTAATGTCAAATCAAGATATTCAGCACTGGACCATACCCAGATCCATCACAGCTGTGGCATTCTTCAGGGTATGTAGTGAGGTCTGCAGTTTGCCTTTGTCAATAGTGGGTTCACTGACCTGGTTGGGAACAAGGCAGACCACCAATTAGAATTTTGGCGGGAAAGTCAGTTGGTCAGAAATTTGAATTTTGGTAGGAAAGTCAGTTGGTCTCTTTTTCCATAGAATGGAAAAGTCTCTGGTGAGTTTTAAGATATTCTTCCCGTGAAGCTGGGTTACATGTTCTCTCAGGGTTTTCGCAGCTGGCATTGTGCTTGTTGCAGGTCTGCCTGGCACTGGCCATACTTCCCAGTTAAGGCATGAGCAGTTATACCTGCCACAGAGGTGGCATAAGCATGTGCACTTATGTGCTTGAGATAATATGCATAATATGTTTTATTGTACCTCACACAGAACTGGTAGATGCAGCAGGTTTTAAATGTTTGCAGGTACTTTGCAGTCTGTATGAGGTCCTAGATTATTTGAATTTCTATCAGTAAAGGGTTGCCAATAAAAAAGATTTTCGAATCGAATACTGGCTTATCAGGCGGCCTTTTGGGATCATAATTTTGGCACATTGATTCTAACATCTGACTCATATTTAAGCTTTAGGAAATCATTAAAGACCTACTTATTCAGAAAAGTACCTAAATAGGCTGAATTGTATTTCACTGCAAATGTGCAGTATCTTGGAATTGTGAACCGCATAGAACTGCAAGGAAGATGCGGTATATAAATGATTCTGTTTCACCTGCAAGTGTAAGTCCCGCCTATGGTCCACCCAAACTCTGCCAATGTGTATGCTTACCTGTAAAATACGCCTTATGTAAGATATTCATGTATTTACAGAATCATGTTAAGATGAAATTGTGACATACATGCATATATGTTCTCATATATGTGCAGATATGCCATTATTCCAAAGAAGTCTGTGCCTAACAGTTCGCATGTACTTTGTACAATTGCCCTGTTTAATTAAGAATGGTATCTGACAATTAAAGAAGGTGAAAAGAATATAAAAATTCAAAAACAGACAATAGAGGAAAATAAACAGGAAATTTCTAATGTCAAAGAAAAATTGGGAGGTATTGAAAATGAAGTGAAAATGATTAAACAAGTTCAATCTACAATAATAAAAGATAATCAAAGTATTAGAAAAAAATTGGAAATTATGGAAAATAACTATCGGACTAATAACCTATGACTGTTGAATTTTCCTAAAATCTTATCAGTAAACCCGAGAGAGATGATAAAAAGGTACTTCATGGAGATATTTAATATTCCTGAGGAATCATTGCCTCCTCTCACTCGAGTATATTATTTGCCTATGAATGTAAGGGGTCAACATTCAGAGGATAAGAGACAGGAAACACAAGACCTTCAACAAAATTTGACAGCAATTTTGGAAACATCAGATAAAGATTTGGTTAAACCAGCAACTCTTATACTATCTGTGGCATTGTTGCCGGATAAAGATTGGATTTTGAAAATGTTCTTTAGGAACAAGAGTAAGGAGTTTCTGGGTTTGAAAATTCAAATGTTTCCAGTTGTTAGCAGAGAAACTCAGAATCGTAGACGTCAGTTTCTTTTGTTGAAAGCAGGAGTTACACAGCTGGGTGGCATTTTCTTTTTACGTTTCCCATGTAAATGTATAGTAAGATATCGAGATAATAAGTATGTGTTTTTTGAGCCATCTCAACTTACAGCTTTTCTGACACTGAAACGTCTGGAAAAAGAGGGTATAACAACAACTGCCACAATAACAACTAAGTAATTGTTGGACTTGGTAATAGAATAATTCCTCAAGTCAGACACATGATACTGTTCTTTATTATATAGAATTTATAATTGATTTCCTTAAAAGTTCACTCTTATATATATCTTGGATCACATAATTATTGAGGACTTGAGATTGTCCGATTTGAATTTTGTTCTTTTTATGTTAATAATTTACTTATTATTTTGTGATCAATCTGACAATCTTTCTGTACAAAATGTTTGATTTTGTTAAAATTTTTAAAATGATAAATAAAGAATAAAAAAAAAAAAAAAAAAGAATGGTATCTGACAAATGGATGGATCAGGAATTGGTTGGATCAGGAATTGGTTGGCGAGCAGGAAACAGAGGGTAGGAGTGAAGGGCCACTTCTTGGACTGGAGGAAGGTCACGAGTGGTGTTCCGAAGGGGTCGGTGTTTGGACTGATGCTATTCAATGTATTTATAAATGACCTAGAAATGGAGACGAAGAGCGAAGTAATAAAATTTGCAGATGACACCAAGCTATTTAATTGGGCTAGGACTAAAGAGGACTGCGAAGATTTACAAAGGGACCTGAACAAACTAGGGGAGTGGGCGACGAGATGGCAGATGAAGTTCAATGTAGAGAAATGTAAAGTCATACACGTAGGAAACAGAAACCCGAGGTACAGCTGCACAATGCGCAGCGGCTGCTAAGAAAGCGAATAGAATGCTAGGAATAATCAAGAAGGGTATTACAAGCAGAATGAAAGAAGTTATCCTGCCGTTGTATCGGGCGATGGTGCACCCGCATCTGGAGTACTGCGTCCAATATTGGTCGCCGTACCTGAAGAAGGATATGGCGACACTCGAGAGGGTTCAGAAGAAAGCGACACGTTTGATAAAAGATTTGGAAAACCTTTCATACGCTGAAAGATTAGAGAGACTGGGGCTTTTTTCGCTGGAGAAGCGGAGACTTAGAGGGGATATGATAGAGAATTACAAGATCACGAAGGGAATAGAGAAAGTGGAGAGGGACAGAGTCTTCAAACTTTCGACAACTACAAGAACGAGAGGGCATTCGGAAAAATTGAAAGGGGACAGATTCAAAACCAATGCTAGGAAGTTCTTCGTCACCCAACGGGTGGTGGACACCTGGAACGCGCTTCCAGAGGGAGTGATAGGACAGGGTACGGTATTGGAGTTCAAGATGGGATTGGACAATTTTCTGAAGGAAAAGGGAATAGAAGGGTTTAGATAGAGGGCTACTACACAGGTCCTGGACCTGATGGGCTGCGCGTGAGCGGACTGCTGGGCATGATGGACCTCAGGTCTGACCCAGCAAAGGTACGGCTTATGTTCTTATACTTCTAGGTAAATAAGAACATAAGAATTGCTGCTGCTGGGTCAGACCAGTGGTCCATCATGCCCAACAGTCCGCTCATGCGGCGGCCCCCAGATCAAAGACCAGTGTTCTAAATGAGTCCATCCTCACCTGCGTACGTTCCAGTGTAGCAGGAACTTGTCCAACTTTGTCTTGAATCCCTGGAGGGTGGTTTCCCCTATAATAGACTCCGGAAGATTGTTCCAGTTTTCTACCATTCTCTGGGTGAAGAAGAACTTCCTTACATTAGTATGGAATCTATCCCCTTTCAACTTTAGAGAGTGCCCTCTCGTTCTTTCTACCTTGGAGAGGGTGAACAGTCTGTCTTTATCTAGTAAGTCTATTCCCTTCAGTATTTTGAATGTTTCGATCATGTCCCCTCTCAATCTCCTCTGTTCGAGGGAGAAGAGGCCCAGTTTCTCTAATCTTTCGCTGTACGGCAGCTCCTCCAACCCCTTAACCATCTTTGTTGCTCTTCTCTGGACCTTTTCGAGTAGTACTCCAGGTGAGGGCGCACCATGGCCCGGTATAGCGGCATGATAACCTTCTCCGATCTGTTCGTGATCCCCTTCTTTATCATTCCTAGCATTCTGTTCGCCCTCTTTGCCGCCGCCGCACATTGCGTGGATGGCTTCATCAACTTTGGATGTCTTGTGCCCAGGAGTAAACCGTGTTCCTTTTGTAAGCCTTTGTTCTATAGATCTCATTTATCAGTTTTTCACAGATGCTGCTGAACTTGTCATTGTACTGTACTGGACACAGGAGCCAACTTATCAAAATTATTGGGTCTGTTAAACCCAACAAAAATTGTCCTTCCCTCCACATTGTCAAGAAGGTTTTTCAATATTTGAGGGGCGGAGGGGAGGGGTTCAAGCACCCACAGAACTGGCTCCTATGGTATTGGATAAACAAAATAGGGTGCAATCTGCAGAATTCAAACAGTAAAACAGAATCAGATTAAAACCTGGTTTTGGTCTGCTTCTGTTTTGCCAGATAGTACATGGTACAGTGTTGAGCGGTGCTTTTCACCAATTTTTAAGTCAAGGTCACTTTGGCTCCAAAGGGGCTGAAGATAGGGTTACCAGATGTCTGGGAAAACCCAATAATGCCCTCTTTTTAGAGGACTGTCTGGGTACCCAGACAGATTGGTTTTAGAAGGCCCCAAGCTCCAGGCCACGTCTAGAGAGCCACCAATTTTTTTTTTTTTAATGTAAGGGTTCCTTTGTGGTAGAATATGCTGCCAGAACAGATGCGGGTTATACACATTTGAAAATTTTTAAGGTTATATTGAAAACAATTTTATACATAGATGCATATTTTAAAAATGACCAGTGAGGAAATGGTATATTTGTATATTCGTGAGGAAGTGATTTATTTGTATACATAGAAGAGAGTGTTTTCCATATGTGCAGTATTGTAGATTTCAGGAGGGGGGTTATTATTGTGAAAGTTAATTTGTAATCTGCATAGAAATTTTATGATAGTGCAGAATATAAATGGAATAAATTACTGGTAATAAAATGAATGTGCTCCATAATCTACAATTAATAATCTGAAAGCGCATATTGACCTATATATAGATCCCAGAAAAATCACTACATCCGACCGGCACAGTAGCCTGACAAACACTTTGCTATAGCTCCCTCCAAGACATATATTCCCTAATACTCTAATCCCCTTTAAGCCTCCTGCCCTCCTACCTTGACAAGAGCCTTTTTTCAGCTCCCAAGCGTCACTGTTGTGATTCTGGGGAGCCAACAGAAAAACCCACAACCTTGAAGCATCTGCTGTTGGACTTATGCTGCTCTGTTGACAGAAATATCACAGACGTCATCATTATTGCTTTCTGTACATAACACCCGTGATTACATAAGATGTCTAGGCAGGAACTGAGACGTCCAGGTCAGCGCATTCATCCCCTTGAGTCTTTTGCAAGAAGCTTTGCTGAACATGTATTTGCTAGCCCATAGAGCAGGAGCATCGATTTCACAAACCTACAGGTTCTTAAAAAAGAGCTGCAGCACTCGAGGCTTCGTCAGTTCCAAATGGGAAATGCATGTACATATTTTGAGGTCAGTATTCATAATGATTTTAACAACCAGGATGGATCTTGATCATTTAAATTGCTTGTCCAGGGCTAACTGAACATATTCAGTGGCACTTACCGGCATCACGCTGCTGAATATACCTAGTAGCACTTAAGTCGGCTATTTGTGGGTGGTCTGGGGCAGTGGCACTCCACGCACCCTCCACTCTGCCCCCCACTCCTTCCCTACCCCCCATGTAACACTCGCGCTCACCCTTCCCCCGTACCTCTTTAAATCTTCGCCAGCATGTGCAGCTTCTCCAGCCTGCTGCTGGCACCAGCATTGGCTTTCCTTTCTGATGTCACTTCCTGGCCCTGCAACCAGGAAGTGATTTCAGAGGGAAGTGGGGCTGGCGCGAGCAGCAGGCCAGAGAAGTTGGTTGCCCTGGCGAAGATTTAAAGAGATATGGGGGAAGAGAGGGAGCAAGCGTGGGGCGTGGGGGGGTGGAGAGGTGCCAGTGCCTCCACCAAGATGGCACCCGAGATGGTCCGCCACCCTGTCCCCCCCACCACTTACTACGCCACTGGTCTGGGGGTGGAATTAGCACTTAACCTTATAAGTTAACTGGATATATATGACTGCATAAAATGCAATTCTAGCTTTATCTGGTTAAGTTCTGAATACTGCTCTTAACTGGCCACCTATACTCAAATACTCAATGCCAGTGACTGGACATGGCCCAGCATTGAATGTCTGGGGATAATGGCAGTAGCAGCCAAAAAAAAAAATTTTGACTGTTGCTGCCTGAATATTACCCCTTTATTTTTTTATTGTATTTTTTTTTGGGGGGGGGACCTCTTTTTGAAACTGTATGTCCTCTGGTTCATCATCTGACTCTTCATGATCGTGAACATTGCATCATGCAATATTTCATCATATGTTCAAACTAAATGTATTCAAATTATATGTGTGAAAACATGTTGCAAAGGGGGGGAGGGGCATGCCAACACACTTTTACACCTGTACTTTTTTGCCTAAATATGAGCCTTGCCCTGGGCTAATCACGTAATCCTCCACTACCCCAGATTGTGAACCCAACATGGCAGATAGGGAAAATGCTTGAAGTACCTGTATGTAACCCGCTTTGAGTGGGGTTGTAAAACTACAAAATGGTGGTATACAAGTCAAAATCCCTTTCCCTGAAACTTCTTTCTGACAAAGTTTTCATGAGGCTCATGTTTAGTTGCAGAACAACGGTTGTTCCATCACCTGATACTTCATCGCATGCAGAAAGCTAAATGTGCTCAAATTATCTGCGTGGAAAAATTTGAATGGCAAATCAAGCAACGATATTTACTTTTAAAATAGTACATATCACATAACGCACAATGAATACGCATGGAAACAGTAGTATAGCGAGAGACATTTGAGCCTGGGGTGGAAGTCCAGTATCTCCGTGCTCTGCACACCGCCCCTCCCCCTCCCCACCACCACCACCGAGTTGCTCTTCCTCACTGCACCCCACCCCCCAATACCTCATTGAATCTTCTCTGGCAGCGAGCATAATCTGTTACCCACTGCTCACCCTGGCTGAGCCTTCCTCTGATGTCACTTCCTGGTCCTGCGATCAGGAAGTTCGGTCAGAGGGGGATGAAGCCTGCATGAGCAGCAGGTAACAGATGCTGCTTGCTAAGCAAAATTTGAAGAGGTGTGTGAGGAGGGAGGGTGCATTTAGGAGACTCCTCTCATTGCCAGGGGACGGGGAAAAGAGGAGAGGTGCCAGCATCCCTGCCAAGATGGCATCTGGGGTGCTCCACCCCACCCCTACCCCTTGCGTGGAAAACGTGCGCACGAAGATGCTGAAATATCAAAACCACTGTACAGCAATTATACATGTAGCACATATCACAGTTGAATTGAGGATGATGGGATGGGAACAGGGTAAGGGGAGGAAGTGAGGTGGCATCTTGGAAACCTGTGTGGATAAAACAGGAAAGAGAATCAGTGGAGTGTGACTTTGTACGTGTTTAGTAAGGCTGATATCTAGGCGCAAAAGAACATGTGTTGGCATTCTGGTTTCCTTTGGACATGAGCACAAACAAGCCACAATTGCTGACATTACCCCCCTCCCCTACCCCCGTTTACTGCAAGTATTCTGCACAGATAATTTGAATGTGATGAAGTGCTGGGCAATGAAATGTCTATGGTGATGAGGTGTCGCATGATGAATTGACAGATTAAGGTGATGAAAACACTGCTCTGAGGCACTTAAGATGAGCCTTGTAAAAATTTTATATAGCTTTTAGCGAGGCTCATATTCAGGCGCAAAAGAACAGGTGCAGATGGGTGCTGGCATGCTCCTCCCTGCCAACCTTTGCCACAAGTTTTCTCCTCATACAATTTGAATACGTTTAGCCTTAACACATGATGACGTGTCATGTGATCACGTGTCTCAGGGATGACGTTGTCTTCCTCAGGGGTCCTATGCCCGTATGAAGACGGCATTAGGTTCCGTGAGAAATGGGGGGGGGGGGGTGAAAGTCCGACCACCAAGCTGAGAAAAAATCCTCCTGAAAAAAACGATTAGCCAAAATATTTTTGCCGAAACACAGCCCGTGTAGGGTCAAGGTTCCAGTGTGTATGTTGTTACAATTTTTTAATAAAGCATTGTACATTTTTATCTCCTGGCTCCAAGTCCTGGTTCCATTTTTTGGGATTTTGGACAGGCTATGACATGCGACATAGCTGGTCACAGGCCAATTTGCCAACTCAGATATTCAGTGGGAGATTGCCGACTATTTCCAGCTGAGTATTGACAGATAACCAGCTTGGATTGGCATGCTCTAGAATTTGAGCGTTCAAGTTATAGTCCAATTATAGCTAATACCGTGTTTCCCCGAAAATAAGATAGTGTATTATTAATTTATGGGCCCAAAAAAATACATTAGGTCTTATTTTCGGGTAGGGCTTATTTTTTCATGTACATGATCATCTCTCCCTGCCCCTCCTTCACCCCAATTCTTCCTCTTTCCTTTCCCCCACATGTGCAACATCTTTCCTCCCCTCTCACCCATCCCTTTGTGCCTGCCCTCTACAGCATCTTTCTATCCCTCCATCCCTCCCATCCCCCTGTGCAGCAGAACCCTTGCCCAGCTTCCATCCTTCCCTCCCTCCCATCCTTCATGCAGCAGAATCCTTGAGCAACCGCCGCTGCCCTCGCCGCGCAGCCGAACCCTCGCTCGCCCTCCATCTTTCCCTTCCATACGATCCCCACCGTTGGGCCAGTAGCACTCACAGGCTGCTTTGCGGCCTTCTCACTTGGGCCTCCAGTGTGCTGCGTTACTGATGATGTCATCAGTAGACAGAAGGCCACAGCCGCAAAGCAGCCTGTGAGTGCTGCTGGCCCGACGTTCCTCTGCCGGAAGGTATTTATGGTCGCGGTCGGCAGGGATCAGTTGGGAGGGAAGGATGGAGGGTTAGCGGGGGTTCAGCTGCGTGGCGGGGGCGGGGCAGGCGAAGCGCATTTGCCTACGACTAGGGCTTATTTTCAGGGGTAAGGTTTCTATTAAGACCTACCCCGAAAATCATGCTAGGGTTTATTCTCAGGGTAGGTCTTATTTTCGGGAAAACACGGTAGTTGGTTGTTAAGGCTAATTAGCATCTAATTAATCTACTAAGTTACATGCCAAATGGCCTTATTCTGAAAGTTGCATATTACAAGTTTTTGCTTTAAGTTGGAAATTTGGGTGAGGGGCAGCTCTTGGAGACTCTAGTACTGCTCTGTTCTTGATTGTAATATTGCGAGTTTAATGGTATCCATAAAGCATTTTTTCCTGGCTATAAAAAATCTTTACCCTAGCAAAATGATACCTTTGCAGAGATCACTGAGCTGCAAAATTATGATTTTATTTTCCAGCCTTTACTATGCAGTTCACTTAAAAAGGAAGAGAATTTTCCAAGTTTCTCTTCTTTTCATTTTTCTTCTTGAGTTAAAATACGGCTCTGGGGAAGAGTAGACACGACAGAGGGATTAAATAACATGATTGTAAAAACTGGAAGAGGATCCACTTTGGCTCACATATAACCACATCTAGTCTTTGAAGTTTCTCGCCTCCTCCTATTTGGACTTTCAACATGGTGAAATGGTCGGAATTAAGTTATTTCTTGTTTTAAATATTTACATACCACTTATAGCCTAAGGGGTTTACACTCAGGTACTTAATCATATTTCCCTATCTGTCCCGGTGTGCTCAAACTCTGTCTAGTGTACCTGGGGCAATGAGGGGAACATAAGAATTGCTGCTGCTGGGTCAGACCAGTGGTCCATCGTGCCCAGCAGCCCGCTCCCGCGGCGGCCCTTAGGTCAAAGACCAGTGCCCTAATTAAGTCTAGCCTTACCTGCTTATGTTCTGGTTCAGCAGGAACTTGTCTAACTTTGTCTTCAATCATTGGAGGGTGTTTTCCCCTATAACAGCCTCCAGAAGAGCGTTCCAGATTTCTACCACTCTCTGGGTGAAGAAGAACTTCCTTACGTTTGTACGGAATCTATCCCCTTTTAACTTTAGAGAGTGCCCTCTCGTTCTCTCTACCTTGGAGAGGGTGAGTAACCTGTCTTTATCTACTAAGTCTATTCCCTTCAGTATGTTGAATGTTTCAATCATGCCCCCTCTCAGTCTCCTCTTTTCAAGGGAGAAGAGGCCCAGTTTCTCTAATCTCTCACTGTACGGCAACTCCTCCAGGCCCTTAACTATTTTAGTCGCTCTTCTCTGGACCCTTTCGAGTAGTACTATGTCCTTCTTCATGTACGGTAACCAGTGCTGGATGCAGTATTCCAGGTGGGTACATACCATGGCCTGGTACAGCGGCATGATAACCTTCTCCGATCTGTTTGTGATCTCCTTCTTAATTATTCCTAGCATTCTGTTTGCCCTTTTTGCCACCGCATTGCACAGACGGCTTCATTGACTTGTCGACCAGTACTCCCAAGTCTCTCTCCTGGGGGTCTCTCAGAGTACCGCACCAGACATTCTATATTCGTGTATAAGATTTTTGTTACCGACATGCATCACCTTACATTTATCCACATGAAACCTCATTTACCATGTCACGGCCCATTTCTCGAGCGTGTTTATGTCCCGTTGCAGGTCTTCGCAATCCTCCTGCGTCTTCACTACTCTGAATAACTTGGTATTGTCCGCATAGTTAATCACCTCGCTCGTCGTACCAATTTCCAGGTCGTTTATAAATATGTTGAAGAGCACAGGCACGAGCACCGAACCCTGCGGTGCTCCACTCGCGACGTTCTTCCAGTCTGAGTATGGTCCATTCACCCCCACTCTCTGTTTCCTATCCGCTAGCCAGTTTTTAATCCACCGGAGTATTTCACCCTCGATTCCACGGCTCGCAATTTTTCGAAGTAGTCGTTCGTGCGGGACCTTTTACAAAGGCGCGCTAAATGTTTTAGTGTGCTCTAAATATTAGCACGCGCTAAATGCTAGTCTGTGGACACGTTAGCATTTAGCGCGCGCTGAAAACGCTCAGCGCGCCTTTGTAAAAGAGGGGGTAGGTGACTTGCCCAGGGTTAATCCAACAAAAACAATTTCATCTTATTTTCTGTATTTTTGTGTTCTGTTTTTATTTCTATTTCACAAAGTGAAATCTCAGAAAGAAACAGTGACTTGCCTCTCTGAGTCTGTAGCTAATACCATGAAACAGTGGCATAGTAAGCGGGGTGCGGTCTGCCCCAGGCGCAGCACCCCTCCTTCTGTCTTGCCCCCCCCCCCACGGCTCCTCTCCTTGCCACGCACATGCACCCCTTGCCTTCCACCGTACCTTTTTTACTTCTCTGGCATGAGGTTGCTGCCCACATTGGCATCTCTCTGATGTCACTTTCAGGACCCGCACCTAGGAAGTGATGTCAGAGGGCAAGCCAACACCGACATGGTGCTCACGCTGGAGAAGTTAAAAAGGGAAAGGGGTCTGTGTGCAGCGGGGGGGGGGGCATGGGGAAAAGGGCAGGGATGGGTGCCACCGCCCCGGGCATCGCTCACCCTTAGTCCGCCCACCAATGCTATGAAGCAATGATAAAGAACTGTTGAGCACAATAATGAAATCATCAGTGAACAAACTCAAACAATGTTCTCAAACAGGACCCTAGACCTAGAGACGATCTTGAGCCCAAATCCTCACTCCTGCACCAGCTGGCAAAAGTCACCTTCAAGATGTCGGTTCTATGAGCAATGATCTCAATGATAAGATGTTTACACACTGCTAGAGTTGAGAGTCCAGTCCATTGCATAATACAGAGGATATCATAAGATATACCCAGGACGCTCAGAATATGATAACCAGAATTATCAAATGTGTGCAAATCTAGGATGAATATAATACAAGATACTGGTATTATGCTTGGACTAGCACTACAATACTAGCACTATGTGTGCATATACATAGGATGAGTGTATTGTGGTATAGATAAGTAAGATGAGTGTATATATAGAGTGAATATAGTATTTGCTGATGTATATAGAGGGTAAAGATAGTATGTATATATTATATACTCAGTCAGAAAAGACTAGATGCTCTTGTATGGAAAATAACATAGAAACACTCAAACTGTTTTGTACCATCATTACAGAAGCTCGATGTAATGTAACACCATTACAGAAGCTCATTTAAACCATTTTGAATTGACACCCCCCCTCCGCCCAGTCATTAGTAGCAGTATAGAAGCTTTCAATAAATAATATATTCTGAGATTGGAGGTACTTGGAAGTGAGGCAAGAAGCAATGCATAGGCAATCATGGAGGGAAAACAGTGCACATTTACCATAGTGAACAGTGAATTTCCAAAGCCATGATAGATATACTTCAAGCATCTGCTAGATCACCGGGGGGGGGGGAGGCAGAATCACTCTGGAGCAGATCTGAGCCACATTACCCACATGGTCAATCTACTTTCAGGTTTTATTCATTATCTGTGAGCAATTACCTGACTGTCTGAACTGTAGCTACAGGATTACATTAAAGTGAATAATGAACAGCAGAATGGGCTGAGCAGCATGAGTCCAAAGTCCAGGTGTGCAGTGCTGAAATACTAAAGGATAATTTGGCACTCCTTGGTAAACCTGAACTGTTGGAGAATGCCTCCAGTAGAGAAAATCTGAGATTAATCAGTTCATTCAGGTTAACAAGTGTTTTCCAAGATGCTATGCTGAGGGCCTTGAAAATCCCTACTGAAACCTTCCTGCCTTTTGCCAAGATGTACTTTATATCTGAAAGAGTTTCAAGCTCTGTTGAAGCTTTAATAGTGCAGGGTACGCTGACATCTTCCTGCTTGAAACACTGGAGGAAGCAGTAAGTTAAGTTCACATTAGATCCTGTTTTTTTTAACTGGATGCGCACACTTTTTTCTGCTGTAAGGAACCCTTCTTTGATATGTCTTTTTTTTTTTGTACAGAAACTTCACATATTTTCTGGTGTTAATGTTGTCTACTGGATCCAGGTTAGTCCAGCAGGGTTGAACCAGTCCTGGGTTTACCCCATTGCATGCAAGGGTTTGTAGTCTTGCTTTTCTTTGGGAATGCAATGGGGAAATCAGAACTAGAGAATAACACGGGGACAAACTCAATTTCCTCGTCCTGTCCGTGTGAGTTTTGTCACTGTTCCTGTCCCTGCCCCATTCCTGTAAGCTCTGCTTTAATCACGTAAGCCTCAAACAGTTATGATTTTAAAGTGTTTGAGGATTGTGCAGATGAGGACGGAGCTTAGGCATTGGTGGAATGAGGCATTATGACATCACAATCTGAGCTCTAGAATGTTGCTACTTATGATTTTAAAGTGTTTGAGGCTTGTGCAGATGAGGACGGAGCTTAGGCATTGGTGGAATGAGGCATTATGACATCACAATCTGAGCTCTAGAATGTTGCTACTTATGGTTTTAAAGAGTTTGAGGCTTGTGCAGATGAGGACGGAGCTTGCAGGAATGGGGTAGGGTCAGGAAAAGAACTCGCCGGGATGGGATGGGAAGGGAAAATGAGTTCCCACAGGGAAGGGGAAAAATTTGTCCCCATGTCATTCTCTAATCAGAACTACAAGTTCCTGCATGCAATTGGGTAAACTCAGAACTGGATCAACCCTATTAAGCAAATCTGGATCCAGTTGACAACTCTTATCTAGTAAGGATCTATACAGGAAATGAGAAAGATGCTTTATTGAAACATTAAGATTATTTCAAAACTTGTATATAAAAAATCAAAGCACCCAAAAAGGTAACAGAAATCCAATTAAAGAACAAAATGAAATGGAAAAATCATGTGAACACTTTCTATCTAGCCTTCAAAAGCTAGTCAAAAATTGTGTTAAATTAGTTCAATAAAAAAGGTATCATTTTTATCTTCTTTTTGTTTTATTTCTTTTTATTACCTTTAAGAGTTGACTAACACAATTACCACATTGATTTATCTACCACTCAAAACAAAACAAAACAAAAATCCTAGGGAAAAATGGAGCAAGATAATCCACCAAAGAAAACTACATATTAATATGCAGCTCTGTAGCTAATACAGAATTCTCCACTTCAGCAGTAAAATCAGATAGAACCTACCAGATTAATAGATAATTTAGGGTTTCTTTTACTAAAGTGTGGTAACATAAAATCATAAGAGTTGCTAAACTGGGACAGACCGAAAGTCCATCAAGCCCATCATCTTGTTTCTACAGGTACCTGGCAAGATCCCAAAGAGTAAAACATATTTTAAGCTGCTTATCCTAGGAGTAAGTAGTGGATGTCCCCAAGTCCAACTTAATAATGGTTTATGGATGTTTTTTTTAGGAAATTAGCCAAACCTTTTTAAAACCCTGCTAAGCTAACTGCTTTTACCACATTCTCTGTCAATGAATTCCAGAGTTTAACTGCATGTTGAGTGAAGAAATATTTTCTCCAGTTTGTTTTAAATCTACTATGTAGTAGCTTTATTGTATTCCCCCTAGTCCTAGCATTTTTGGTAACTGTAGAGCCTCTACATTAACTATTGGTGGGCATCCTGAACATCTGTCTGTGTGGTTAGCGCAAAGATAATATACATGAGAGGCAGTTCTACAGCTGGCTGCCTCCATAATAATAATGAATGGACCTCAGAGCTCGGAGTACAATGCTATTAGTTCTCACTGCAACTGCTCCATTCAATCATTGATCTAAATTCTACAAATTATCTGTTTGCTTAATGAATTTGTATGATTTTATCTTATACATAAACAATAGCTATTAAAAATCTCAAATTAGTTATTGTCGTCTACGCCTGGTTACCCAAACAAGGAGCAAATTCTCAAAACTTTGACGCCATCACTAAACTGTTTTCCAACGGTTTAGCCTGCACGTATTTTAGCGTCGGATTATCAAAACAGATTATCTCTGTCTTTAGCAACATTTCTAGCAGTCTCTGACACTGACATGCAAATGGGCTCTTCAACATTGAAATGAGCATTCCGGTGGATTCTTAAAAAAATGCCGAGCCATTTTCTAAAAGCGGCGTCAGCTTTTGGCGACAAAATTAAGCAACTGATCCAGGGGTGCCGGTTCAGTGACTGCATTGTTTTAAACCCCGACATAGAAGTGTCAGAGACTGTTAGAAGAATAGTGGTGACAACCCCCCCCTCCCCCACCAGCAGTGGGAGAGATGCCCACTCTCTCCCACTGTCAAGCAAAACCACAACCGGCCCTCTCCCCTCCAGCGGGAGAGATGCCCACTCTCTCCTGCCGCCAAGCGGCCCTCCCCCCCAGCAGTAGAAGAGATGCCCACTCTCTCCCACTGCCATACAACACCCCCCCCCCCTGCCTCCGATGCCCCCCCCCCTTTACCTCCATGTAGATGTCTGACTGGAGGGACACGGATTCCCTCCAGCCAGCTAGCCCGCCGCTTCAAAATGAGCCTTCCCCTCCCTGGTGCATCCTGGGATGCACCAGGGAGGGGCCTGAGGCTCTGATTGGCCCATGTTGTATAAGGAGGGGACAAGGTTGCATAGCCTCTGTCACAGTTGTCTTAAAGTTCCAGACTGCAATGTTGATATCATTCCTTTTCTCCTGCCCAAGTGGTGTTTCATCAGCTAAAGAACTGCTTCAGGGGCTATGCCAACAATGATACCAGCAAGAAGTTGTCTATTCCTAAAGATATAGTTGCAGCTGAAGAAATCCTTTAATGGACGAAAATCAAGCCAGGCGGGAGGAAGAGAGAACATAAGAAGAACCAGCTGACATTGAATTCTGGGACTTTGATTCAAATAAGTTACCCAATTTTTTTTTCTAGCCATTTTTTTATGTGCAAGATAACAGCATAAAAATTAATGAAACTATTATGAAATGGTGAAATTTGAAACCAGTGATTGAACGGAGGAGTTTTCAATGAATATAAGACAGTAGGACTCATACTCTGTGCTCTGAGGTCCATTCATTATTATTATCTAATAAACGAGTCCCTGTGTTATGGTTCATTGGTACAGAATAGAGCGAATATTTGATTGCATTATTGGAACACTGCACTTTTAGTAAAATCTTTTTTTTATTATTATAGTGGCCTTTGTAAAATATAAGCATACAATCATACAGTCGGGGTGGAGGAGTGGCAATTGGCTGAGATCCTGGGGAGCTGGGTTCAATTCCTATTGCATTTCCTGTATCGCTTGGCAAGTCACTTAAAACCTCCATTGCTCCAGGTACAAAACCCCACCTCAGATGGTAAGTCCGTCAAAAATTCCAAAGACTAGGGGACACTCGATGAAGTTACAGAGAAATACTTTTAAAACCAATAGGAGGAAATTTTTTTTTTCACTCGAAGAATTGTTAAGCTCTGGAACGCATTGGCAGAGGTTGTGGTAAGAGCGGATAGCGTAGCTGGTTTTAAGAAAGGTTTGGACAATTTCCTGGAGGAAAAGTCCATAGTCTGTTTTTGAGAGAGACATGGGGGAAGCCACTGCTTGCCCTGGATTGGTAGCATGGAATATTGCTATATCTTGGGTTTTGGTCAGTTAGTGTCCTGGATTGGCCACCGTGAGAACGGGCTACTGAGCTTGATGGACCATTGGTCTGACCCAGTAAGGCTATTCTTATGTTCTTATGAGAGAAAAAGGACCTGCATATACCCCAAGATTCTATATATGGCATTTAAAGTTGAACATTTAAATTTGTGCATATACCCAATTTGCATGCACAACTTAATTGATTAACAAGCCTATCAGTAATTGGCCACTAAAGGAATTATTGACACTAATTACAATTTATGCACACAGATATGCATGCAAATTCTAGGGCACGGATGGCTCAAGGGCATTCCAAACTGTTATGGAACACAGTATACCTTCGCGAATCACGGACTTAGTCTTTCAAGGTATTTTCTGACTGCCTCTTCCGGGAACTAAAGTCAGGCTACACCAATCAGAAGCTGCTTTGACGCGCCAGATAGCGTGTCAAAGCAGCTCCTTGATTGGTGTAGCCTGACTTTAGTTCCCGGAAGAGGTGGTCAGAAAATACTAGGAATGATCCCGCACCCGTTTTTCAGCACCCGCCGCCCCTGCCTCCGATCTGCTCCTAAACCATATTCGTGGTTTTTCAAAATTCACGGGTGCTCCTGGAACAGAACCCCCGCAAAATCCGTACCTAAGCTAGGCATGGGAATTTACACCAGGTTTTAGATGGTAAAAATGGTCACGCCTAAATTAAGTTGCGAGTCCCTGCACTAAGAGCTTTCTATAATGTTTCCAGATGTCTCTAGACAAACTCAGTTTAAAAGGAAACAGTTCCTTCAACTAAAGCCTAAGGGTTTTACCAGTTGGAGCTACTTTCTTTTTGAAATTTCCATGCAAATGCTTTATTTCATATGGTAGTGATAAATATGTGTTTTATGATCCAGTCCAGTTAGAAGACTTTATTAAAGAGAAACCGTTGTTGAAAGCTTAATTTCTAATACTGATTTTATTTTTGGAGGATGATGTATAATATATAAAATGCCAGTTGCCTGTCCCTAGATAAGTAGACAGAAAGATTTATTGTTATATTTTAAAATACTGGCGACCGGCGATAATGTGGACTAGGACATGGTTGATTTACTGCCTAATAATGTTTTGATGTTCTTTATATGGAATTTGTATTTTTTGTGGTCATTCATGAATATTTGTTATTAAGACATTATAACGAATAATCAAATAAATAAATACATTTTTAAAAAAAAGAGCTTTCTATAAACTGCACCTAACTTTAGGCATGGTATCAAGAACAGCTCTAAGCAAGGTGGGGTTTTTTTTCCCATGCTGATTTTTTTGGCTCCATAGATAGAATTTCCGCCATAATATGTACAGCACTGCATACTTCTAATAGCATTATAGAAATTATAAGTAGTAGGAGGAGGCACTTGTTTTCATACTTTTAAGGTGCCCAGTCTATGGCTTTGCCAGAACACAGCGAGCACAGCCTCTTCGTTTCCAGTATGCCAGAGCTCTAAGCTCCGTAGGTGTGTACATAGAAACATAGAAACATAGAAGATGACGGCAGAAAAGGGCTATAGCCCATCAAGTCTGCCCACTCTGCTTACCCACCCCCTGTCTATGCCCTAATGACCCAATTTCCTTATTTTGACCCTCGTAGGGAACCCACATGGGTATCCCATTTATTTTTAAAGTCTGGCACGCTGTCTGCCTCGATCACCTGCACTGGAAGCTTGTTCCAATGATCAACCACTCTCTCTGTGAAGAAATACTTTCTGGTGTCTGCAGCAGCCACTCTCTCCTCCTCTCCCTATTGGCTAAGGCTCTTAACATTTGCATCTCCTCTTCCTATAGGCTAAGGCTCTTTACACCTGCATTGTGATGTCATAGAACTTTCTGATTATAGAAACATAGAAACATGATGGCAGAAAAGGGCTACAGCCCATCAAGTCTGCCCACTCTGCTTACCCACCCCCTGTCTATGCCCTAATGACCCAATTTCCTTATCTTGACCCTCGTAGGGATCCCACATGGGTATCCCATTTATTCTTAAAGTCTGGCACGGTGTCTGCCTCGATCACCTGCACTGGAAGCTTGTTCCAATGATCAACCACTCTCTCTGTGAAGAAATACTTTCTGGTGTCGCCATGAAATTTTCCGCCCCTGAGCTTGAGCGGGTGCCCTCTTGTGGCCCGAGGGTCCCTTGAGAAAGAAAATATCATCTTCCACTTCGACACGTCCCGTGAGGTACTTAAATGTTTCGATCATGTCTCCCCTCTCCCTACGTTCCTCGAGAGTGTAGAGCTGCAATTTGTTCAGTCTCTCTTCGTACGAGAGACCCTTGAGCCCCGAGATCGTCCTGTACGTCAGCAGGAGAAGTGCTTCATATTCAGGGAAAGTTAGGGATTCTTATCTTTGTGGGCCAATAAAAAGGCTGTATTTTATCCGTCTAGTCTGTTGTGGGCTTAGCAGAGAAGAAACTCTGGAAGATGTTTTCTTTTATGCCTAGGGAGCATATGGCAGATCATCTGTTAGAGAACAACAACAGAAAATAGCATTTGGTGTATATGAAGTTGTAGCTGAATCTTCCTATTGTTTAATGCAAGCATTTCCCTGCACAAGAGGTGTTATATTGCAAAGATTAATGTACAGATGTTCTACATCCACCAGGGAAGACGACATAGTGCAGTGTAGTGTTATACTCTCTCATTTTAAGATCAGTTTCTATAAGGATTACCAGATAAAATCTGGACCCGTGGCCCACCCCCTTCAAACATAAGAATATAAGAATTGCCGCTGCTGGGTCAGACCAGTGGCCCATCATGCCCAGTAGTCCGCTCACGCGGCAGCCCTCTGGTCAAAGACCAGCACCCCAACTGAGACTAGCCCTACCTGCGTATGTTCTTGTTCAGCAGGAACTTGTCCAACTTTGTCTTGAATCTCTGGAGGGTGTTTTCTCCTATGACAAACTCCGGAAAAGCGTTCCAATTTTCTACCTCTCTCTGAGTGAAGAAGAACTTCCTTACGTTCGTACATAATCTATCCCCTTTCAATTTTAGAGAGTGCCCTCTCGTTCTCCCTACCTTGGAGAGGGTGAACAACCTGTCCTTATCTACTAAGTCTATTCCCTTCAGTACCTTGAATGTTTCGATCATGTCCCCTCTCAATCTCCTCTGTTCAAGGGAGAAGAGGCCCAGTTTCTCTAATCTTTCACCGTATGTCAGCTCCTCCAACCCCTTAACCATCTTATTCGCTCTTCTCTGGACTCTTTTGAGTAGTACCATGTCCTTCTTCATGTACGGCGACCGGTGCTGGACACAGTACTCCAGGTGAGGGCGCACCAGAGGGTAGTGGTAAACGGTACTCTCTCCGATACGACGGAGGTGATCAGCGGAGTGCCGCAGGGCTCAGTCTTGGGCCCGATCCTATTTAACATCTTCGTAAGAGACTTGGCTAAGGGGCTTCAAGGTAAAATTACATTATTCTCCGATGACACAAAACTATGCAATATAGTAGGCAAAAGCACAATAGACAAAAGCACAGTGCCCAACAAAAGCTCAATGCCCGACAGTATGAGGCAAGACCTACTCCTACTGGAGCATTGGTCAAAGGCTTGGCAACTAAGTTTCAATGCCAAAAAATGCAAGGTCATGCACTTAGGCAGCAAAAATCCATGCAGGACTTACACCCTAAATGGTGAGATCCTAGCAAGGACTGAAGCAGAACGAGACTTGGGAGTGATCATTAGCGAAGACATGAAGACTGCCAATCAAGTGGAGAAAGCTTCGTCCAAGGCTAGACAAATCATGGGTTGTATCCGTAGAAGTTTCGTCAGCCGTAAGCCCAAGGTCATAATGCCGTTGTACAGATCCATGGTGAGACCCCATCTAGAATACTGTGTACAATTCTGGAGGCTACATTACCAAAAGGATGTGCAGAGAATTGAGTCGTTTCAGCGAATGGCCACCAGGATGGTCTCAGGACTCAAGGATCTCCCGTATGGGGAACGGCTGGGTAAGTTGCAGCTGTACTCACTTGAGGAACGCAGAGAGAGGGGAGACATGATCGAGACGTTCAAATATATCACGGGCCGTATCAAGGTGGAAGAAGATATCTTCTTTCTTAAAGGACCCACGGCAACAAGAGGGCATCCGCTGAAAATTAAGGATGGGAAATTTCATGGCGACACCAGAAAATATTTCTTCACCGAAAGGGTGGTTGATCACTGGAATAATCTTCCACTACAGGTAATCATGGCCAGCAGCGTGCCAGATTTTAAGAAAAGATGGGATTGGCAGGTGGGATCTCTTCATGGAGGAAGTTAGGGGGTGGGTCACTAGTGTGGGCAGACTAGATGGGCCGTGGCTCTTTTCTGCCATCATTTTCTATATTTCTATGTTTCTACCATGGCCCGGTACAGCAGCATGATAACCTTCTCTGATCTGTTCGTGATCCCCTTCGTTATCATTCCTAGCATTCTGTTCGCCCTTTTCGCCGCCGCCGCACATTGTGTGGATGGCTTCATCGACTTGTCGATCAGAACTCCCAAGTCTCTTTCCTGTTCATATGCTCGAAGCCATGTCAGGAGGGCATCACGCATGCACAGGTGTGATGCGATGACCTCACACGCATGTGTGCGTGCACGTGTCATCATGTTGCATCCACGCATGTGCAGATGCCCTCCCGACGCGGTCCCAAGCAGGAAGCTTTTCAATACTCAGACAAGGTGCTGGGTTTGGAAAGCTATCCCGATGCCTTGACATGTCCTCCAAAAAAGCACATGTCCGGGTAAATCTGGACGTCTGTTAACCCTAGTTTCTATGGATCTAAATTTAGTCACATTTTGGTTACTTAAACTCAAGGAAACCATGCTTGATGGGGGGAGGGGGATGAGAGCTAGTGACGGATTTCAAGATTGCCAAACAGTTTGACAAGACAGTGGCAGGATCCAAAGAAATGCTCTGGAGCATAAAGATGAACACAGAGGATCTAGAATCAGAAAATAATAGTAAACAGTGAAGAACTAAGACCCATACCGGGCAGACTTGCATGGTCTGTGTCTGTATATGGTCGTTTGGTCGAGGATGGGCTGGGGAGGGCTACAATGGCTGGGAGGGTGTGGATGGGCTGGAGTGAGTTTTAACAGAGACTTCGGCAGTCGGAGCCCAAGCACAGTACCGGGTAGAGCTTTGGATTCTTGCCCAGAAATAGCGAAGAAGAAAAAAAATATTTTTTTAAAAATTTAAATTGAATCAGATTGGGCAGACTGGATGGGCCATTCGGGTCTTTATCTGCCGTCATCTACTATGTTACTATGAAAGGAAGAAAAAGGCAGGGATAATACTTCTGTGGAAATCTCATCTGAAGCAGTGTCCAAATACTGAGCCCCATTTCCAAAGGGATAAAATCTAAGGCGGTCGATACGCAAAGCAATTCAACCAGCCAGGAGAGGCTCCTCCTGGCTGCTTAAATCACTTGTGTGGGGCTTCCGCTGATAATTCAGCAGCACTCAACTAGTTAATGCCACTGAATATCAGCATTAATAACTAAACCAGCTATTTTGTGGGCTATCCAGAGGCAGAATCGGCACTTATGGGGTTAGCTGCACATATTCAGCACTTAACTGCCTGTGTTGACTTGACAAATCAGACTGCATAAAACACAGTCCTATCTTTATCCAGTTTCTTTTAGGCAAATAAGTGCTGAATATCACAGTTAACTGGATAAGAGATAGCCAGCCACATTAACCCGAATATTCAGTGCCAGGGGCTGGAGATGGCCCAACTTTTCAAAATAATTGGAGTTGATAAGCAGAACACAAATCACCCTTCCCAGGATACAGTGAAAGAGCTTGCTCAGTACTAGGGGAACTCAGCATTCACTGTACCATAGACAACTCAGCAAAAGACAAAGGTGCGCGCCGACAACTGAGCGCAAGACAGAAGCGCGCGCCGAAGAAAATTACAGTTTTTAGGGGCTCCGACGGGGGTTTTTGTTGGGGAGCCCCCCCCCCCCAGTTTACTTAATAGATATCGCGCCGGCGTTGTGGGGGGTTTGGGGGGTTGTAACCCTCCACATTTTACTGTAAACTTAACTTTTTCCCTAAAAACAGGGAAAAAGTTAAGTTTTCAGTAAAATGTGGGGGGTTACAACCCCCCACGCCCCCCACAACGCCCCCACAACGCGGCGCGATCTCTATTAAGTAAAGTGGGGGGGGTTCCCCCCCACGCCCCCCCGTCGGAGCCGTAAAAACTGTAATTTTCTTCAGCACGCGCCTCCGCGCTGCGCTCAATTGTCTGCGCGCGCCTTTGTCCCGGCGCGCTTTTGACCTGACACCCACTGTACCTACAGAGCTGGAACCCATGCTGGGATGGAAATCCTATGGTGACTAAATAAGTTATTGTTAGGTGCCATCGACTCGTTCTCGAGTCCTAGCGGCTTGATGAATTGCGGATCTAAAAAGAAATTGGTTTTGTGCTAGTCCGGAAAGGTCCTCCAGCATCATCCCCATGGTTGTTTTCAGTGTGTCCAGCCATCTGGTTGCAGGTCGCCCTCTTCGCCCGGTTCCTTCGATCGTCCCAAACACGATGTCCTTCTCCAGTGATCTCTCTCTTCTGATGGTTTGACCAAAATAAGACAGTCAGGGTACTGATAGACGGGACCCTGAAGCCGTCGGGTCAATGCGCAGCGGCAGCAAAGAAAGCAAACAGGATGTTGGGCATGATAAAGAAGGGAATCACGAGTAGATTGGCGGACGTCATAATGCTGCTTTACAGAGCAATGGTCAGACCACACTTGGAGTACTGCATCCAACACTGGTCTCCCTACCTAAAGAAAGATATAACCCTGCTGGAGAGGGTGCAGAGGCGAACCACAAAACTAGTAAAAGGCATGGAGAATTTGAGCTACAAAGAACGCCTCGGAAAACTGGGATTGTTCACCCTCGAGAAGAGAAGACTGCGAGGGGATATGATAAGAGACTTTTAAAATACTAAAAGGATTCGATAAAATAGAGCAAGAAACATTGTTATTCACATTGTCAAATGTGACTCGGACAAGAGGTCATGGACTGAAACTGAGGGGCAGCAGGCCCAGGACAAATGTCAGGAAGTTCTGTTTCACACAGCGAGTGGTGGACGCTTGGAATGCTCTCCCGGAAGAGGTTGTGATGGAGACCACCATTCTAGGATTCAAGGGCAAGTTGGATGTACACCTTCTTGCAAATCACATTGAGGGATACAGGTAAACAAGGTCTTCATCAAGGAACACCTAAGTAGCCTCCGCGTGTGCGGGTCGCCGGACTAGATGGACCTATGGTCTGATCCAGTGAAGGCATTTCTTATGTTCATCATTTGGGCTTTGAGTGACATAGCCGGCTTGATCTCTTCCAGAATCGATTTGTTAGTTCTTTTGGCGGTCCATGGCACACCTATAATCCTTCTCCAGCTCCAAAGGTCAAATGAGTCCATCTAAATATGTATTACCTAGAAAAAGAAGAGGGGATATGATGTTATGCTATGCTGAAATGGTTTATATTCCGCAATTTCTCCCAGAGGATTTATACTAAGCCATGGTAGAGGTATCTACCATGGCCGACAGCATTAAATGCTCCAACGATGCCCGTAGGAATTCTAAGAGCTTCAGAGCTGTGTCGGAGCATTTAGCGCTCAGGCGGAAACCTCTTAGTAAAAGGGAGGAGGGGGGGCTTAGTGTGGATTGCAGCAAGAAAGAAAACATACATTAAAATTTACAAACAGATCTAAGAAACCCAATTTTCAAACAGATAAGTTTTCAGCATTTTACCAATAATATGTTCTGCTGCGTTTCAAGTTAGATTTTGAGCCTGCCAAGACAAATATGGACAACACAGGGAGTGTGTGGCACAGTGGTTAGAGCTACAGCCTTCACATCCTGAGGTTGTGGGTTCAAATCCCTTGCTGCTCCTTGTGACCCTGGGTGCACTAAATAGAGTTTGAGCCTGCCGTGACAGATAGGGAAAATGCTCACGAGTACCTGATTACTCTTCAATGGGCTAGATTCACTAACAATAGTGACTCAATCGCTGTTGGACGATTCTCTGGCTGATTTTTCACCAGTGATTGATTCACTATTAAGTTTGCATGCAAATGATTTGCACGGAGGAAATCCCTCCTGCCTTTGTCCTCGGGGTGGAGGGGGGAGGTCCTTGATGGCAGTAGTGAGTGAGCATCCCTCCTGCCAATTGTTTTAGGTTCGGGTGGGCTGCTGTAACTGTCGGGGGAAGGGATCGTGCAACTGTCAGGAGTCATTGGGGGGGGGGGTCTTTTTTTTAATGGGACTGATATTTTGCCTTTGTAATACACGCAAAATATCTATGCCATTGAAAAAAAACCCAAAACCAGGCAGACCTGTCGGTAACACAGTTACCATCATCAAAAGAGGGTTTTTTGGGATAATAAAAAAGTCTTTAAAAAGTCTGTTATGCACACTAGTGTCACAGCTTATAGATAACTCAATATAATGTATAACTGATAAATTACTCAAGCTGTTTACACAGCACCCCAGCTTATGCTGCAACTTCTCCCAAATTCTTTAAACCAGCTATGAAATATTTAATACAAACAAGTATTATCTTAATCAATTCAATTTTAATATTATCTCCCACAATTCATTTCATTACAGTACAACTGATCAATACTTAATTAATTAATAAATATCAGAATAATTTACATTACATTTGTGATTTCTATTCCGCCTGTGCCTTGCGGTTCTAAGCGGATTACAGTTAAAAGAGATCAGGACATTACCGAGAGAATTACATTACAACTATTTAAGTAAATTACATGTTGTGGTATAGAAATACAAGTATAAGATATCTGGATTTATCGATAGAATAACTTGACAGGGTTCAAGTAGTTACAAGGTTCAGTGGGGAAAACAATATAGGCAACTGAAGAAAGATACCTAACTTTGAAGGAATCAGTTAAGTGGATACCTAAGGGAGATGCTTATTTAGGAGAAGGTTAAATGGATACCTAAGGGAGATGCTTATTTAGGATTTTGGATATTTTTCGTAAATGAGGTTCAAGGGAATGACTAGTGTGTTATTTGCTGGGGAGAGTGCATATGCGATTGGGGAGGGGAATATTAAGTAAGGACGTGTTTTTTGAAAATAAATGTTTTGATTTTTTTCCGAAACACTTTGATGTCTGTTGTTTTGATCATCAGTTTGGTGATGGTGGGGTCAATTTTCGCTGCCTGAGTTGCTAGAAGGCTGTCGTACAGTTTCTTACATCGGGTACCAGTGTGAGGGGGGAAGGTGAAAAGATTCTGAGTTCTTCTTGATCTGGGTAGTCGTTAGCGGCAAAGACGGTTGTTCAGGTAATTGGGGGCCATACCATGGGTTACTTTGAAAAGTAAGCAGTAGAGTTTGAATTGAGTTCTTGCTTTTATCGGAAGCCAGTGAGAGTCTACATAGGCGGGTGTGATGTGGTCGAATTTGCTGAGCGAGTAGATGAGTCTGATAGCTGTGTTCTGAACGGTCTGTAGTTGTTTTATCATAGTATTTGGGCAAGGTAGGTAGAGGCTGTTGCAGTAATCTAAGGAGCTGAGTATGAGGGATTGTACAGTGATCTTGAAGTGTTCTTTGGAAAATAATTTTCTTATTTTTCTTAGGTTTCGCATGGTGAAAAATGCTTTTTTTATGGTATTGTGTATTTGTGTTTGCATTGTGCAGCCTCTGTCTAGGTGTGTTCCCAGAATTTTGAGAGTATTCTGTATTGGATATTTGATTGTGTTTACATCTAGTTCTGTTAGGGATGGTTTTTGTTCCTTCTCTAGTAGTAAGAATTTGGTTTTCTCCGCATTCAGTTTTAACTTGTGGTTCGTCATCCATTTTTCTACAGTTTCCAATGTTGTTTTCAGGCGTCCGTTGGAGGTGGGGTCTTGGATGTCGAAGGGGAGGAGGATGTAATGTCGCGTAGCTGAAGGATGTAATGTTTAGGGCGTCTAGGGCCCTAAACGAGTGTATACAGCTATAGCTTACTGGTACCGGACATCTCGCTGTATACACACGCTAAAAGATTCTTCATTGGAATTTTGGTCAAATCTATGTGAGTGGTATTATTCTCTATATATCATCATTCGTGATTCTTAAGACTCCTGAGGCAGGCCTGTCGGCCGAAACGTGTACATGTCGAGTCATTGAGTCATAGAGGAATAAAGATCTTCACATTATCAGATGAGTTGGAGGACACTTTTTTAGTGAACATCATTCTGATTTGGACAATTCCATTTTGGATTTTCTGCATTTGTGTTTGTGGTTTTGTTTTCCCCTGTTTTGCTCTTTCTAGAGTCTAGACCAAAGCAGTTAACAGATTAAAATTTATAGAACAGGAAAAGGAAGTGCATTTCTCCCTCCATATTCGTGGTTTCAGCACTCGTGGTTTCGCTTATTCACAATTTTTCACATGCTGACTCCTCCCCTCCAAATTACGTCATGAGTAAAGTACTGTACCGATAAAAAGTTTGCCGCTTACCAGCTGTCACCTAGAAAATCGCTGCTTGTTTGTTATTCGCGATTTCAATATAGTAACAGTGGCTGTTACAAAAAAAAAAAAAAACGGCAAATAATATAAAAAGTTATTCACGGTTTTTCCGTATTCAGGGTTATGTTCCGCCCCTAACCACCGTGAATACGGAGAGAGGAGAGTACAGTATCTGATAGGACAGAACCATACTCACAAAGCAAGGACAGATTCGGAGTAGGGGGGAGAGACAGAGAGGAGAAAAGGGGGGGGAGGGAGGGAAACCGTGATAATAGTTGGAATGCCATCTCAAGCGGAGTCAAAAGCCTTCTGAAAAGCGGAGTCAAAAGCCAAGTCTTCAAGGAAGACTTATAATACTTGAGAGTTCAGCACGGATCTGGAGGGGAAGGGAGTTCCAGAAAAAAAGGGGCCATGAAAAAAAAAAAATGCGTGGTGTCTCGTGGATTAAGGTGGGTATTTCTGGGACTGGGGAGAACTAAACGGTGATCGTTTATGAAGCAAAGCAATCTGGCTGGTGAACACGGGATGATGAAACTGGATAAATAGAGAGGAAGACCCATTCTGAATGCTTTAAAAGTGAGAATAAGTACCTTAAAAATAATTTGTTTGTCGACAGGGAGCCAGCGGTGTTTATACAGCAGAGGTGTTACATGGTCTGATTTACTTGAATGACGGAACAGTTTTATTGCGGTATTTAGCAACTTGAGTTATCAGCACAGCCAGGATCTTCAGCACTGCTGCCCAGATGTATCAGGATAATTTAGGACAGAAAAAAAGCTGGTCCGGATAAATTATCCAGATGGGGGCCAAATGTAGCCACTATCCAGATAGTACTGGACACTTAACTATAATATTCAATTCTTTATAAGCCAATATCAAAATACTGTCCAGAATATCCAATTTTTATTTTTTTTTTTTGCCCCTGGCAGCTGGCATTTAAAAAAACAACAACAACCCACTGACAGCCGAGGAGGGAGAAGTAAATTAAACCCTAAATCCAAATGATTGGCATTACTCATACACATGAACACAGAATGTCAGAAAATCTCATGGAATGGAATGAATGCTGAGTTAGATATTCAGTGTGGTGTAAGCAGGCAGGAGAGGCTGCTGCCCACTTAAACCATGCTGAGCTGACCGGCCACCAGTGGTGTAGCGAGGAAAGTTGGTGCCTGGGGCGGAGGCACCTGGCATCACTTCCCCTTGCACCCCCCCCCCCCAATGTACTCTTTTCCACTACCCTATTACCGTGCCCCCTGTTCTTCCCCACTTCTCCCTACATCATTGCACCCTCCCCGTGCCTCTTCACATCTTTGCCAGCAGCAAGTAAGCTGGAATACCCGCTGCTCATGCCGGCTGAGCCTTCCCTTTGATGTCACTTCCTGGCCCTGCAAACAGGAACTGATGCCAGTGCGAGGGACGAGGCTGGCTCGAGCAGTGCTTAGGACAGACTGCTCACTGCTGACAAAGATTTGAAGAGGTAGTTGGGGGAGTGTCCTTCAGAGACCTGTCCTATCCCGTCCCAAAACTGGGGAAGGGGCGAAGAGGTGCCAGCGCCTCCCCAAGTTGGCACCCAGGGTGGTCCGTCTGCCTTGCTACGTCACTGCCGGCTACCAATATTCTGCAGCACTTGACCGTGCAGTGCCATGGCGCTGTCCAAGCAGTGTTGGAGTGGTCCCAGAAGTTAGGTGGACACTGGTGCCCACAAGTAGGGCTATGTAAATAAGAGTCCTAACTTTTATCCAGTTATCTTTGAAGGTATGGCATTGAATGTCCGCTGTACCCGCATAAATCCCAGGTATCGCTGCTCACTCAGGTATAGAGCACCCTGAGATGCCCTCCCAAGATAAGTGGTGGAAATGAAAACGGTGACAGAATTCAAAAAAGCGTAGGATGAACACAGAGGTTCTCCAATTAGAAAACGAATGGTATAAATTGAAGCACTAAGGCCGGTACTGGTATGTGTCCTGTGTATGGCACTTCGGTTTAAGATAGGCTGGGGAGGGCTCTGACGGGAACTCCGGCATTTTGGAACATGAGAACAGTGCTGGGTAGACTTTTGCGATCTGTGTCCTGCAAATGACAAGATGGTTTGGATACGATGGAGTGGGCTTCAGTGGCAACTCCAATAGATGGAACCTAAGGGCAGCACTGGGTGCACTTCTATGGTGTATGACCCCGAAATATCAAAGACAAAAGACAATTTAATTTAATCATGCATGTAACTATTGGGCAGACTGGATGGACCGCTCAGGTCTATATCTGCTGTTATGTACTATGTTGCTATGTAGAATGACAGTGCCTGGACATGGTTCTAACTAGAGAATGACACGGTGACAAAATTCATCACCGTTCCCGTCCCCGCGGATAACCGCGGGAAATAATCCCATGTCATTTTCTAGTGTCTATTTCAACCTCAGTCCTTCTACACCAGCATTCTTCAAAGCAAAGCTTGTGGGTCAGTGGTTGTGGCCATTCATACTCTGATTCTTATGTGAGCCAAGGATAATGAAGCCATTGTGACATCACTGATGTGATTGGCTCTTAGGCACTGGTAGAATGAGGCATTATGACATCACAATATCTGCTCTGGATACCAGAGACTGTCATTCTGTAGTGTCTGTTTCAATCTCAGTCCTTCTACACCAGCATTCTTCAAAGCAAAGCTTGTGGGTCAGTGGTTGTGCCCAATTATACGCTGATTCTTCCCTCTCTCCTTAAAGAATGACATGGAGATGGTTTCCTGCGGTTATCCGCGGGGACGGGAACGGTGATTAATTTTGTCACTGTGTCATTCTCTAGTTCTAACTTCACTGGCAGTGGTCAGCGGGTATAAAAATTCTAACCACCTCCAGTTGAATGCTGACCAGTATAAAATATATATAAATACTTAAAATCAGATACAGGGCACTCCCAAGGGACTGCAGACAGAGTGCAAGGTGGTACAGGAGGATAAGCATGAAGTTTGAAAGAGATTTAAAGGGATTCAAAGGCCGTGTGTGGGCAATGATGGGTCCTGCGTTACACCAGCATAAGGAAATACTGCCTCACTGCGCTTGATGGCTAAAGCCCTGCCAGTGGCGTAGTGATGGTGAGACCCCCATCCTCTTTTCTGCCCCCGCCCCCACCCCTACACACACCTTCCCCGCCCCCCACTGCCACGCATGCACCTGCGTGGGCTCTCCCTCTGATGTCACTTCATAAGCGCGGGTCCAGGAAGCGACGTCAGAAGAAGAGCCGACGCAGGTGCGGCAGCAGGTTGGGGGTTGCTGCTCGCACCAGGAGCGTTACAGAAGTACGGGGGAAGGGAAGTGGTGTGCGTGCGGCGGGGGAGGTAGGGAAGGAGCGGTGGGGGACAGAGAGGGGGATGGGTGTCGCACCCCTACCAAGACGGTGCCCGGGGTGGATCACCCCTCCCCCCTGCCTTATTGTATCACTGAGTCCTGCACCACTCTGACCCAGCAGCTGACCAGAACAGATTCTGCCCACCGAGCCTAGGGCCTGAATGCTGCTCAATAAAACAATAGAAGCATCTGTGGAAGCAAAGTGTCACTGGAGACATCTGCCTGACCCTGGGCAGGACTGTTGACGGCTTGAATGGATTCATCTGCATTTTTATGGTAATGATATTCATAATCTGCAGGCTGCCTGAGAAATGTAACCTTAACCCACTGCATCCCAGTCCCTGCTATCTGTCATGCAGCAAGGCACCATAAGAACATAAGAGTAGCCTGACTGGGTCAGCCCAATGGTCCATCAAGCCCAGTAGCCAATCCAGGTCACTAGTGCCTGGCCAAAACCAAAAGAGTAACAACATTCCATGCTACCGATCCAGGGCAAGAAATGGCTTCCCTCATCTCTGTCCTATTAGCTTATGCCATTTGTTATGGTAATTTATTGTTCTGATTTAATGTTCTAAGATTTGTATATTTCTTTAAAACCTTCAATAAAAATCATATTAAACTAAAAAAATTCTTATGTTCCGTATTTGAATATTCCATCTCTTACACCTCCCTATTTTTTTGAATCGGGGCCGGCCCAAGGGTACTGACATCCTAGGTGAACCATCTTCTCGTCCTACCACCCCCTCCCAGGGGCAGCTCAAGACCTTATACCATCTCTCTCAGTAATCCAGCATCTCCCCTTCCCTACCAGTATCTTTCTTTCCCTTCCCTATCTCTCCCAACAGTCCATTATCTTCCTTTTCCCTCCCTACCCCCCAAACAGTCCAGCATCTCCCTATTCCCTCCCTACTCCTTCCAGCATTTACCTTTTCCCTTCTTAACTGCCCAACAGTTCATCATCTCCTCTTCCATACTCTTTCCTCTTCTCCTGTATCCAGAATCTCCTCCTTTTCCCTTCTTTTAACCAGACATATGGTAGTAATGGTGCATGGGGAAATTGGGAGAAGGGCAGGTAGAAGAGGAGCCCCCTCCTTAATTTCTGCCCTGGGCCCCAGCATGTCTAAAACTATGCCACTGAATATAGATACAAATATATTTGTGATGTACATATCCTAAAACTAGCACATTCCAGTTAATAAATTCAAAATAAAACACTTTTTGTCTGGACGTTTTGTTTTTCCATCATCTTGGTCCCAGTTTCTCTTTCTTCTTTTTTTTTTTTGTCTATCTTCTAATTCTCTTTCCAGTGTCTGCTGTCAATTTTTTTCTCTTCTTCTCTCTTGCTCCACTCCCTCACTATGCCTGTCTCCAACATATTGATTTTTCCCTTTCAACTTTCCTCCTTTTTTCTTTTTCTACCTCTGTCCACTCAAATCTCGCCCGCTTTCTCATCCTTCTCTTTCTTTTTAAATTTTCAGCTACCTATCAATTTTCCATCTCCTCTTTTTCTTTAGCTCTCTCATTTCCTATCCCGAGGTCCACCATCTATCCCTTTCTCTTTCCAACTATCCTATCCTCCTATTCTTTATCACTCCCTCCCTCTACACTGCCCCCAGGTCCACCATCTCTGCCTTTCTCTTCCCAACTGTCCCCCCTTCAAGTATCTCTTTCCCCTTTCCTTCACAGCACCCCACGTCCAACTTCTCTCCCTCCAGACCATTGTCCACCATCTCACTCTCTAGTACCCTGTGTTTTTGGCCCTATAAGTTCTTACTCTTCACCCCTACCCCCAGTCTGGCACTTCTTTGAAACTCCTCCCCATTCTGCTGTAAAAAAAAACAACCCAAAAAAACAGTTGTCCCAGGGGGCTTCTTGGCCCGGCATGTCCTCCCCCTTCTAAGCACGCTGGTTCGATGTCACCTTCAACTTCGTTCAACTTCTCATCCATTTTAGTTGTAGAGAATTGGCGGCTGCGGCAGCGGCTCTAAAACGCATCCTTCGGCCTCTCTCTGTTCTCTCTTTTTTTGCCGCGCTACGCCCAGGTGAAACAAAGGAAGTCGTGTTATTGGGGCCAGACCATGGCAGAAGGAAAGCAGGGAGGAAGGCTGCAGGCTGCCTTTCAGAGTCGCTGCCGTAGCCGCTAGTTCCCTACAACAAAAATGGATAAGAAGTTGAACGAAGAGTAAAGGTGACATCGGCCTGGCTTGCTTCGAAGGGGGAGGACCTGTCCTGTTTGCCATACCCCCCCCCCCCACCCTTAACACCAGCCCTGCTGATAGTAGCACCAAAAACACCAAGAGACATCTTGCCTGCAGGGCACTGACTTTGAGAACTGCAGAAAGGAAAGGGAGTGAGTAAGCAGAGCTGTCAAAGAAGATCAGTAAATACTTTAAATGCAGGGTTCTGTTGAATTAGAACTAATGCACAACCAGCCGAGACAGTGCAGAACTCAGCAGGAAAACAGGCTTCTGTAACAACTGCATCTGTGTGGTTAAAATTGTACTGATGACAGTCGCCAGAGTGTGCCTGTGATGTGGCCAGTGAGTGGAGCAGCTGCCGTGGATTAGCTTGTTAGGTGAAAGAAGAAACTAGAAGATCCATCTTCCTTGCCAGTCCATACATTCTCCACCTCCAGGATTTTTGGCAACAAACAGATGGTTACAACTAGAGAATGATACGGTGACAAAATTCATCACCGTTCCCGTCCCTACGGATAACCGCGGGAAACCATCTTCATGTCATTCTTTAAAGAGAGAGGGAAGAATCAGAGCATGAATGGCCACAACCACTGATCCGCAAGCTTTGCTTTGAAGAATGCTGGTGTAGAAGGACTGAGGTTGAAACAGACACTACAGAATGACAGTCTCTGGTATCCAGAGCAGATATTGTGATGTCATAATGCCTCATTCCACCAGTGCCTAAGAGCCAATCACATCAGTGATGTCACAATGGCTTCATTATCCTTGGCTCACATAAGAATCAGAGTATGAATGGCCACAACCACTGACCCGCAAGCTTTGCTTTGAAGAATGCTGGTGTAGAAGGACTGAGCTTGAAATAGACACTAGAAAATGACATGGGATTATTTCCCGCAGTTATCCGCGGGGACGGGAACGGTGATGAATTTTGTCACCGTGTCATTCTCTAGTTAGAACCATGTCCAGGCCTGCAAATAGATCTCATGCATATTCATTGGGGAAATCCTGAAAACCCGACTGGATTGCGGCCCTCGAGGAGGGACTTTGACACCCCTGACTCAGGATTTTGTAGACTTCATTCATGTCTCCCCTCAGCTAGTGTTCTCATTCTGCCTAATACACTTTCATATCCTGTGCAATGAGACGCTCCATTTCTGGACAATGGAATAATTCAGTTCCTACTGCATACAAAAAATATATACAGTATATATCAGGATTATATACATGTATGTGTGTGTACGCCTTTGAGTTGACCACTGGCCCTTGGCTGCAAGCACAGTGAGGAATTTACCCTGTGGGTGTTTCAAGGTAGAGGGCAACAAAACAAAGGAGAAAGTCCAACTTTGTCTGCAGAAAAAACCAAGCAGGAGAAACAAACAAAACTGCAGACTGTGTACAAGATGCAGGCAAAAATTTATTGTACCAAAATTAAAATTCAAATAAGTAAAATAGAACCCTTTTACCAATCAAGGGACTCCACACGGTCAAGGAGACGCTTTACTTTTTGCAGCGATCCTCGGCGAACACAATATACAGGCATTTTGTTACTTATCTTCATTTTTTTATGGACCCCTGACGAAGGTTTGTCCGAAACACGGACCGTGTCGGGTCCCTTGATTGGTAAAAGGGTTCTATTTTACTTATTTGCATTTTAATTTTGATAAAATAAATTTTTGCCTGCATCTTGTACACAGTCTGCAGTTTTGTTTCAAGGTAGAGTACAGGAGTGGTTTGCCATTGTCTTCTCCCACACTGTGTGTGACTCTACTGTGTTGTTGCCATTCAACATATGGCCCTGCAGCCTATGGCACCTGATGTTCCCCAGTGGTCCCCCATCCAGGTACTAGTCAGGCCTAACCCTGCTTAGCTTCTGATAGCCTCTGGGCTATATTTGTGTGTGGAGGGCAGAATGCCTGGTCTATCTGCCACCACGAGCTGAAGTGATTAGATTATGCTCTGACAGATAAATTCTAAGTAGAAGTAGTGGTCTGAGGCTCTTCAGTGACAGCTGACAACTTCACCTTCTTTGATCAATCTTGCAAGCTGAGAAGGTTACTAACCCTTTCCTGCCTCAGGCCAGCTACGGATCTCCATTGTGCAAGTCCAGATGCCACAGGAAGGTAGAGGAAGGGCGAGAAGAAGAGGCTTCAAAATCAGCTGAAAAATGCAGAAATAACCATGTAATAAAATAGTGAAGAACGTCAGCCACAACAGCCCCAGCAATCTGACTGGCTGACAGGTCACCGTCATAAGCAGGAAGGCGCTGTGATAAAGATAGGCACAAAATCCAGCAACACGGAACACCAGGAGACTCTGCTTATAGTGGAGAGTAAATATCTGCTTTTTTTTATAGCTGTTAACTATGCACAAAAGCAGACATAATTTAGAAAAATTAGCAGCAATTTCTTTTTCGTGTTAATTTCACTGAGTGCTGAGCATTGCCATTAAAGATTACTTTTTTTTCATTTAGGAAAGAAAAAGGAAACAGAGAGAGACCTTTTAAGAATGTATTTGAACCTTGCTAACATACTCAAATTGAAATGCAAATTTACAACACTTAAGCTCTGATTGGAAAAAAGGTTTATGCCACCTTGGTGATGATGACATAAAATATTTCCTCGTTTCACATCAAAAGAATACACTGATGTGAATTAAATTGTATTGATCTGAAGACGGAGGCCGAGCTCTCGAAAGTTCACCTGTAACTTATTTTTTAGCCTTATTTCTAAGTGGAATAACATTACAAAACACATTGTTTTAAGAGCAGAATTTTAATGCCGGCTTCACTACACCAGTTAGATTTTAATGAGTTGTTTCTTTTATCAAAACGTACAAGTCAGGGGCTCTCCATGAGGGTACACAGTAGAATATTAATAAAACAAATGGGTGAAAATATTTTTTCACTTGGGGAGAAATTCTGTGGGGCTCATTTCAAAACAAGAAAGATGTCTAAAAATGGCATAAACCGGCTCGTGGACATTTTAATCATCAAAACGCCCAAGTGCTGACTTTCAAAGCCAACACTCTGGACGCCTTGCAAAGTATCCTAGCCACTGTGCATGCGACATTCAAGGGGGAAGGATGTTGGAGGCTTGTTTTGAGTGGGCTTAGCCTTGGATAAAGGATGCTGCGACAATTGAACCTTTCTCAAGACATCCTAAGAACTTAAGTTGTTCGGAACTAGACCTGTTTTAAAAGCATCTAAGTGCTAAAAAGATGCCCAAACTGACCACTGGATGAATTAAGTAATGACTCCACACACACTCCTAAGGAAGAAGCACCTGAATGGAAGCTGCTGTGGTTCAATGGGTAAAAGCCCTGTTCTAATCTCCTAAAGATCATGGGTTCAAATCCCAAGTATGGTCAGCTCCCCCCCCCCCAGCCCATATTCCTTTTTTATTAGTGGCATTCTACCTTCCAATTGCACCTAGATAATCTTACAATGGGCTAGATTCACATACCAAACCGATCGTGTACCGATTGGTTTGCGATCCCTTTACTATCAAATTTCCATCCAGCCTGATTCACTTACCTCTCCTGCGATCCGCTTTGAATCCGTGCATGCAAATGAGGTGAAACGCATGCAAATTGGACAGCGACGCGATTCAGAACACCAAATTTCTGATCCAACTGGACTGGCCGATCACCTGAAGAAGCGACTGCTGGGGACCAGTCAAAAATGTCTTTCTGACTGGAAGCCCTGCAATCTTTCCTGCCTGCTCGCCCTGAATGCTGCCCTGCTCTGCCCTGCTTCTTATCTCTGCTGCTCGCCCTCATGCTGCCCTGCTCTGCCTCGATTTTCCCCGAATCTCTCCTGCCGCATCGCCATTCTCCTGTCCTTCCCCGAATCTCTCCTGCTGCATCATTGTTCTCCTGCCCTTCCCCGAATCTCTCCTGCCGCATCACCATTCTCGTGCCTTTCCCCGTAGCTCTCCTGCCCTTCCCTGCCCAGCGAGCCTGTGGTTTTAACCCGCGGGTTTAAAGCGGGTTAAAACCATGGGCTCGCAGGGCTAAAAACTAAAGTTTTAAGTTAAAAAAAGTTTTAAGTTTAAAAAAAAAAGGTTGTGTCTCAGACGGGCATGCGCAGACCATCTACAGATGGTCTGCGCTTGCGCGGGGATTGCTATAGAGCGATCCGTGCAGGCAGATGGGGCCGTTCCTCCGATCGCCCCATCTGCATATTTTTCATTGCTGAATTCATCGGATCTGCCCAGATCAGACCCCGATGGGACCTGATAGGGCAGGTTAGTAAATCCACGCCAATGTGGTCACCATTGTGCAGCTGGAGACATCCATTTGCTCTGTACTTAACCTTTTGGAAATTAAGTTATCTATGAGATATATATATATACACACTAGTTTTACACACTAGTATTTTAGCCCGTTACATTAACAGGTGCTAGAATATATGTCTATCTGTCTGTCTTTATTTCTGTCTCTCTCTTCCTCCAGCTGTCTTTCTTTCTATCTGTCTCTGTTCCTGGCCCCCTTTGTCTGTCTGTCTTTCTGTGTATCTCCCTGCCCCTGTGTTTTCTGTCTTTCTTCTTTTCTTTCTGTCTCCCTTCCTCCCTCTGTCTGTCCAAAGCAGCAAACCCTCCCCCTCCATTTCCCTCCCCCCCCACCACTTCCCTGTGCAGCAGCATTAGCGTTTCCTCTATCCCCCTTTCCCTTCCCGCGGTCCCGACTACGAACCTGGTGATTCCAGCGTGTGCAGCAATCTTCACACGCTGCTTCGGGTCCTTCTACTGCCCTGATTTACTGTGTCACGTCCCTGATGACATCATCAGAGACGCGGCAGAGCAAATCAGGGCAATAGAAGGGCCCGAAGCAGTGTGTGAAGACTGCTGCACACGCTGGAATCGCCAGGTTCATAGTCGGGTCCGCGGGAAGGGAAGGGTGGAGTGGCAAAGGACTCGAGTCCCAGGCGGCGGGGTCATCGCAAGAGCCAGTTCGGAAAGTTGCTGGACTCCTCTCAGCTCCATTTTTAGGTTTGTCCCGGGGGGGCAGGAGGCGCTCTTTGTGCCCCAGTCCCGGCTTGTGGAGGCGATCGTCGGCTGGTGACATACAACGCAAATGCGCACTCTCGCCTAGCGTGACAGATCAGATCTCAGGGAACACACAGCGAGAGTGCGCATGCGCAGCTAGCATTTTATTATTATAGATATAGATATATAGTTATACTAGTATTTTAGCCCGTTACATTAACGGGTGCTAGAATATATGTCTGTGTGTCTTTATTTCTGTCTCTCTCTCCCTCCCTCTGTCTGCCTCTCTCCCTGGCCCCCTTTGTCTGTCTGTCTTTCTGTGTCTCTCCTTGCCCCTGTGTCTTTCTTCTTTTCTTTCTGTCTGTCTCCCTTCCTCCTGCTGTCTGTCTTTCTTTCTATCTGTCTCTCTTCCTGCCTCTTATGCAGCAGCATTTCTCTCCCACCACTTCCCTGAGAAGCAGGCACAGCAGCATTCCCTCCCCCCCCTTCTCACGGTCCAGACAAACCTTCCGATTCCAGCAGCCTCTGCAGCACTCTACATACGCTGCTTCGGGGCCTTCTACTGCCCAGCAAATCAGGGCAGTAGAAGGCCCCGAAGCAGCGTGTGTAGAGTGCTTACTGACCCCCTAAGATGGATCCTAGAATCTGCCAGCTATGATTTGGATTTTTCTTCCCACTTTTCTTCCCACTTTGCATTTGTCCACATTAAATTTAAACTTGAATTTGGATGCCCAGTCTTCCCATTTCCTAAGATCGTCCTGCAATTTTTCACAGGCCACATGCGTTTTAAGAACTTTGAATAGTTTTTTTTCATTTAGTTCTTTACTTTTTTATGGCCAGACGCGATGAGGGAGCTGGATGCGCGACAGAAGGCCGGGGCTCGCTCCGCCCTCTTTTTCTCTCACCACTGAGGGTGCCGGGGGCTCGGAGAAGAAAAGCTAGCAGGCAATGTACTACTGCTGCTGGGGGTTTGTCAGCGGCAGCGGGGGATAACTTCCCTCAGACAGCGCTCGCGCCCTGCCACATGTGCACCGCCGCCGCACACGCTCTCTGCCATTCACGTGTTCAAGTATGGCTCTGGAGAGTTTGCAGCAGTTTTGTCGCGAGCGTGGGTTCTGGGGAAGGACAGCAACGGCGGCGGCAAACTTACAGGTTTATCCTTGAGATGGCAAGAGCCGCCACAGCCGACAGCCTCCACGCCCCCTGAAGTAAAAATGAGATCTTAAGTGCTGGAATCGGCGGCTCCTCTCAAGATCTCCGACTGCATCGGACGTCCGACGCAGGTGGGGATCCTGAGAGGAGCCGCTGGCAAGGAGCAGGGCACACGGAAGAACAGCACGGCCGACAGCCGCCGCGTCCGACATCCGCCTCGGGGGAGGAGGGAGAGTGTTTCGCGCGCATGCGCACTCTTATCTGCGGTGCCATACAGCGCACGGAAAACGGAACACGCGATGGGAGTGCGCATGCGCAGCTTAGCCTTTTATTATATTAGATAGATAGATAGATAGATAGATATTCATGAGCCCTGCTTGCTTAATGCAGCTCTTTCAATACTTTGCACATTGCGGCACTCTTTACTCAGAAAAAGAGAAGCTTTTTAAGTAAGCAATATAAAGATATCTTTATCATGAGCTGTGCTTGTTAATGGATCATCCTATATAATAAAAAGCTAGCCGCGCATGCGCACTCCTATTTGCGTGTTCCGTGCGCTGTAGGTCTGTGGCCGAAGGAGTGCGCATGCGCGCTTATACGTCACCAGCCGATTGCCTCCACAAGCTGGACCGCAGCCAGCTGCCAATCTCCGTTCCTCCTGCACCATGGCACGCCAGGCATGTCCCTGCCTCCCCCGCCGCCGGCCTCGGCCTCCTGGGGGCCGGCGGTGCGAGCCACCCGGCCAGTGCTGAGGCCCCACCTTCCCGCTTCCGCCCTACACGGCGCCACCAGACCCAAATACCATTGCTGTTTGCTCACAGAAATAGAAGATTTTGCATGCAATATATCTGTATTCATGTGCCCTGTTTATGTGGTGCATTATTAAATGTATTTTGAGCTTAATAAAGCAAAAATAAAAGCCCCATTAACCTATTTAGGAGAACGCATTGGAGACGTCCAAAGCCTGCCTAAGTCCTGTCTACCTAACATACGCCTATCGATCGCCCAAACCATGCTCAAAAGTAGACCTGCTTTACAATGCCTATAAGACCTAGTTTTATAATTGCTATGCAGTTCACTAGATCACTCTGTGGCACACTGGTGTTGCTGGTTCGAATCCCACTCACTCCCTGTGACAGAAGAGAAATTGAAAAAAAAGATTTTTTAAAAAAAAGCTGATTAACATCTAGAAGCAGGAACTTTAGATCATTTATTGTTTCATTGCCCATGTATTATGAATTTTTGGAAATCAATTTGGGGTCAAATTAATAATTTATTAGATAACCCAGTGGCATTATCCTATGATACTGTGATATTTGGTATGGAAATGAGAGCAAAAAGTCAGATTTCTGCGAACAACAATAAATTGTTACTTATAACGACTGGGGTTGCCATTCAGCAAATTACATATAATTGGAAGGATTGGAGGAGACTAAATTACAGTTTTTGGTGGAACTCTTTGTGCCATATCTATAAAATGGAAAGATTTATTGCAGTACAAAGAGGGTATTTCAAGAAATTTCAGGATGTGTGGAAACCATTAGCAAAATTTTGGAAGGATTAGTTGAAAATGTTTTCCCTTTAATGTATCAATTAATTTGGGTAGGGTGAGGGATATTTTATTAATATGTTTTTTATATGATTATGGAATATATGGTAGGGAGGGGTGGGAAGGGGGAGGGATAAAAATTTATGTACTGTACAAATGATAGAATGTAAAATGACATATTTATTGTTAATGTGATTGAATATATATATATACATTTAATGTAATTTTGAAAATGAATAAATAATTTTTTTTTTTTTTTAAAAAGCTGATTAAATAAAGTAACTATAGTGGTGCCAGCATTTCACTGCTTACAATTTTAATGAAAAACAGCATAAAATCGCCATTCTAATAACATCATAATAAGAAAACATTATAACGTTAAGGACATTGGATGGACATCTAATTTCTGCCTAAAAAGTGATTCTCTAAAGGACGTCTAACTTTTGTAGAATCGCATTTAGCTGAATGTCTAAACAACACCTAACTTTAGACGCGCTTTACAGAATCTACCCCTTTGCCTGGTAAGACATTCAAGTACCAATTTATACTTTCTTTTGGACATCTATCTTTTTGAAAATGAGCCTGATAGTGTAATTAAATGTTATTTAATAGTAATACATAAGCATAATGACTGAGAAAATGGCAAAAAAAACCTCTAGGGGTTCCTTTTTTTTTTTTTTTTTTGTCTTATCCTGTATTTATAGTATATGAAATGTGTCTGAATGTCTAGACCAGGGGTGTCCAACCTTTTGGCTTCCTTGGGCCGCATTGGCCCCCCAAAAAGTTTTTCTGGAGCTGCACAAACACTGCAGCAAGACAGAGGAGGGAGCTGGCAAGACGCTAAACACCCGGGGGCAGCAGAGGAAAACACTACATCACCCTCGACCGGGGCCACACAAAATACTTCACAGAGCCGCATGCGGCCCTCAGGCCGCAGGTTGGACACCCCTGGTCTAGACATCCAGGTATTACAGTGATATGGTGTAGGGTTGCATGAGCCCAAGGCCTGCACTGTGTCTTTATGTGAGCCTGTATGTCTTTTTGGGGTGGTGAGCTTGCTGATCAGAATGTAATAGAACTGTCTTGGCTTTGACTGATCAAAAATGCCAGCTGCATTTACTGTAGCTCTTGCTTTTTGCATTTCTTCCCAGTGACAGCCTTCATGAAGGATGATGCTTTGAAGCTCTGCTTGTGGGTGAAATGGCATTTGCAGTTGCTCATAATCACTGTGTACGAATATATTGGGGTTACTGCTTGGATCTTTGCAAGGAATGCGACCCCAGAAAGTACTGAATATTTCTATGTGATTTTGAAAGGTCAGGATTGACACATAATGAGAATGGCTTGCTATAGTCAGAAATAAAGCACCAAGATTTTTGGGTGAGAGTATGCAAACTGTAGCTTCGGAGATCTTGAAGCATCTAATACAAAGAATAGTCCCAAATTACTCTGGGACCGATATTCAAAGCGATTTAGCTGGCCTATGACCGGTTAAATCACTTGGTTGGTGCTAGCCACTAATATTCATTGCCACTTATGGTAACTGGCGAAATGCCACCAAATATCATGGTTAGCTCCAGACTCAAAGCTGGCTATTTTGGGGGGCATTTTGGCAGCAGAGTTAGCACTTGGCTGCTTAAAGGCTGTTATTCTGCCAGTAGGTGGTGCTGTTTCATTATCACATTTTCAAGAGTGAGAGACAGGCAAGTTCTGCAGGACACAAGGGAACCATCCTGTCCTTGGTGATTGAAAACACATTGCCCCCTACTGGCAGCAATGCAGGTGGAGGACACCCGCTCAGCTTAGAAGGAACAGTACCATCAGTACATCGAGACACCCAGCGTGGCTTTTCCTGCTCTAGGATTTCTACTTAGTTAACATAGAGTTATTGTTCTTGTTCTTTTTTTCTCCCTCTGACGCCCTCTGCATTAATCTATATTTATCACCTCTTTTTCAACACCTCTCTATAGTAGGGTTACCAGGCGTCCGGATTGCCTCGGACATATCCTCCTTTTCGAGAACATGTCCAGGGCTCCAGACAGCTTTTCAAAACCCAGCTTCTCGTCAAAGTCGCGTCGGGAAGGGGCATCGTGCGCATGACATCACTGCATCGCATCTGTACATGCACGGATGCTGTAGTGGGGCGGAATGGGGCATGATACAGGTGGAACAGGGCGGAACTGGGAGGGCCTGGACGGGCCTGGACATGGCCTTGGGTTCGAATTTTCCTTCTGGAAAATCTGGTAACCCTGTATAGTATTCTATACGTTGCACTTGAGTCCTGTCTGCATTCTATCCAGAGTCTGCCTATGTGTATGTCTACCTGTCAAATTCACACACTATGGACTAAATTCTATAAATGGGACCTAAAAAATCAGCATAGAAAAAAGTAGCACTTATCACTATTTTGTAAATGACACTCAAAATTACATTTTTGAACAGCACTCAAAATTATGAAAACCCTTCGGGTGAAACATATTGACCCGATAGTCCCTGAAAGCTGATCCACAATATAAGCTAAGTACTTTAACATCTTTCATAAATTTAAGCGGTGAAAGTTAAACACTTTAAGATTAAATAAATAAGACCCGGTGAGGAATTAGTACGCAAAGCCCGATACAATGAAACTATTGAGTATCGAAGTGGTACTTCTGAGGGTCTTTCATTATTAAATTTCTTTGTGAGAGATTATGGCGGGCGATTTATATTGATTCACCCTCCAATTTGAGATATACTCAAAATTAAATGCCATTTATAGAATAACATATGGCGCTAGAAACCATGCCTTATAGGTGTGGCCATTACACCAACTGAAATGTGCTACAAATCCTCATGCCTAAATTAGGTGTGGATCCCCTTTATTCTATAACTGCACATGTAAACTGCAGGAATGCTTCTGATCCACCTAGGACCCTCCCATGGCTGTGCCCCTTTATATGCGTCTAAATTTACCTGCGTAAATTTTATTTAATTACAATTAGCACCAGTAATTGCTTGTTAAGATCCCAATCAGCGCTAATTGGCTTATTATGCAATTAAAGTGTCTGCAATTTTTTGCACTTTTTATAGAATTAAAGGCTCCATTTTCAAAGCACTTAGACTTTGGTATGGGGGAATGGGGCGCCTCAACCAATCAGTGCCTTAGGCCCCTCCCCGCGCATCAGATGATGCATTGGGGCGTGGCCTAAGGCCGCACTTGTCGGCGGAGGAGGCATGGAGCAGGAGGGACTGAGAACCCTTCCTGCTCCCAACAATATTAAGGTATGGGGAGGGGGTGGGTCTTGCCCCGTCATCCTGCCGGCCTCGGAGGAGGCCTGGAGCAGGAGGGAATGAGCACCCCTCCTGCTCCCAACGATTCTTAAAGGTAGGGGGGAGTGGGTGGGCCGAGCCCAGCCATCCGTCTGTCCATCCTGCCGGCCTAGCGGGGCTGCGTTTGGGGTGGGCATTTTGTAGGAGTTTGGGAAGGGAGAAAGCAGTTCCGGAGGGGGGGCTTTATTTTATTTTTGTTTTTCGAGCAGATATTTTGCTTGTATAAAACATGCAAAATACCTGCCCGATTAAAAAAAAAAAAAAATTACAAGCCTTGACAGCAGTGATAGGAGGCTGCTTCTCCTATCACTACTGTTGGGGGCTGCGCATGAGCGGGGATCGCACATTTGCGATCCCTGCTCGCAAATGGGGGCGTTCCTCTGATCGCCCCTATTTCAATATGACTGATTTGTGAATCAGTCGGACCTGCCCGAATCGGAAACGGATAGTTCCAGTTCAGGCAGGTTATTGAATCTAGGCTTTTGTGTGTCTAAGTGGGGGAAGGGTTTACCTGACGGACCTCGCGGATCTAAAACCGCACGTCCTTAAAAATCTGAGGTCCGTGCCACTTGTAGTTTCTGGCACTGACAGACCTCGGTGTCAATTTAGCTCTGACGGATCCGTCTCAGCATAGGCAGGGAAAAGTATTAGGATCCGTCAGCGCTAAAATGTCATATAGGTATGTCAGAGCCAGAGACTAAAAGTGGCGCGGACCTCAGATTTTTTAATTTACTGAAAACAAACACGAATGAGAATGGACAGCGCCCAGAAAGAAAGTCAGGCTTAAGCAGACCCCCATAGGCAGGTTGGGATAGGGATATCGCAGGCACAACCACCTCTCTCTTTCTTTTACCAGGAAACCGGTTTAAAAGATTTGTTTTAGAGTCGTTCTAGCACTAGGCTCTGGCTCTGACAGACCTCAATGACATTTTAACGCTGAAGGATCCTAATACTTTTCACTCCCTATGCTGAGACGGATTCATCAGCACTAAATTGTCATCGAGGTCTGTCAGAGCCAAAAACTAACTATAAAGTGGCACGGACCTCAGATTTTTAAGGACGTGCGGTTTTAGATCCGTCAGGTCCGTGAGGTCCGTGTTTTACCCCTTCCCGTCTAAGTGCTTTGAAAATAAGTCCCTTAGGCTTTATGTGTACTCCTGAGTTTGGAGTGTTACAAAGAAGCAACAGCTTGAAGAATGCTGGTAGATGGGTGCGTGAGGGGGGGAGATTGGCTTGACTGCAATTCACGATAAATCCTTCTGTACCTAACTAGCAAGGGATGAATAATGTAGGTTTGCTGATGCTGCAAGTTGAATTCCCTGGACGCTGAAGCTCTTACAAGCATTTTTTGATGTGCTTTGATTGCTTATGGGGAACCAAGGAACAGGTGTTGTAATCAATCAAGTAGTCATTGATATGTTTGGTTAGGGAACAGATTAATGACTAGTTAATGTAGCCAGTTCACTGCAGATTTATGCAAAACAGCAGGAAGAGCCAGAATCTATAAATGGTGTCTAGGGGTGCCTATATTTTAGGCGCTGTTCAGCACGCTTATCATTCAACTGCTAGGGGACATTTATAATAGAAAAAGACACGGGGGACAATTTTTTTTTCCATCCCGGTGAGTTCTTTTCCTGTCCCTGCCCCATTCCTGCAAGCTCTGTCCTCATCTGCACAAACCTCAAACACTTTAAAATCATAAGTAGCAACATTCTAGAGCTCAGATTGTGATGTCATAATGCCTCATTCCACCAATGCCTAAGCTCCGTTCTCATCTGCACAAGCCTCAAACCCTTTAAAATCATAAGTAGCAACATTCTAGAGCTCCGATTGTGATGTCATAATGCCTCATTCCACCAATGCCTAAGCTCCGTCCTCATCTGCACAAGCCTCAAACACTTTAAAATCATAAGTAGCAACATTCTAGAGCTCCGATTGTGATGTCATAATGCCTCATTCCAGCAATGCCTAAGCTCCGTCCTCATCTGCACAAGCCTCAAACACTTTAAAATCAGAAGTCTTCGAGGCTTGTGCGGTTAAGGCAGAGCTTACAGAAAATGGGGCAGCGACAAAACTCACGGGGATGGGATGAGGAAATTGAGTTCCTGCGGGGATGGGGAACAATTTGTCCCTGTGTCATTCTCTACACTGCACCACTCTAGAAATCAAAATGTAGTAAAAGTGAGCCTAACAGTGCCTAAGTATCCTAGACATAGACGCCACTCCATTAGGCCAGCTTTTCCCTCAATTAATTTGGTAGCGCCTATGTCGGCCACTTAACAGTGCCTAACTCAACCACACCTATTCTCAACCCCTAACAACGCCTACTTTTTCAGCTAGGCGTCGTTAAGTGCAGTGGCGTAGCAAGGGTGAGAGGTGCCTGGGGTGGTGGCACCACCCCCCTCCCCCGCCCTCTTCTCTGCATCCTGCTCCTTCCCGACCCCCCCTACCGCACCGTGCCCCGCTTCCCTTCCCCGTACCTCTTTAATTTTCCCAGCACAAGAAGCATCACGAACTTACTACCCACATCGTATTGGCTCTGCATGGGACCCGGAAATGGCGCAAGAGAGAGCCAACATCGACATGGTCATCGTGTTCAAAATCCTGCTTGCGCTGGGAAAATTAAAGAGGTATGAGGGAAGGGAAGGAGTGCACGCACGCAGCAGAGGGGTCAGGAAGAGTGGGGGGGACGGAGCAGAGGATGGGTACCGGTGTCCCCCACCAAGACGGTGTCTGGGACGGACCTCCCCCTTACTATACCCTTGGTTAGCTGTCCTTAGGTGTGAGAAGGCACTTCCACTTAGGCATCCTAAGAATTCGGGGTGATGGGACTAAATCGCGCGAGACAACGGCGCGCAGACAACTGAGCGCAAGGTTGACGGCGCGCCGAAGAAAAGCACTATTTTAAAGGGCTCTGACGGAGGGTGTGGGGGGAACCCCCCCACTTTACTTAACAGACATTGCGCTGGCGTTGTGGGGGGTTTGGGGGGTTGTAACCCCCCACATTATACTTAAAACTGAACTTTTTCCCTAAAAAACAGGCAAAAAGTTTGGTTTCAAGTATAATGAGGGGGGTTACAACCCACCAAACCCCCCACAACGCCAGCGCGATATCTGTTAAGTGAAATAGGGGGGTTCCCTACCAACACCCCCCGTCGGAACCCTTTAAAATAGTGCTTTTCTTCGGCGCGCCGTCAACCTTGCGATCAGTTGTCTGCGCTCAGTTGTCGGCGCGCCATTGTCTCGCGCGATTTTGTCTATGAACCGAATTCGGTGTTGAACTCTTAAATTGTTTTAACTTTTTTTTTTTTTTAATTGGCCGAAAACCAGCGCAGTCAATTACCACGCCGATTAAGCCAATTAAAAAAAAAAAAAGTTAGGCATAGATCCCAACTTAGGCGTCGCTAGGCGGCCACAGTTTGGGGCATCTAGTGGCACCTGATTGGGTGCATCCTAGAAAGAATCGGGGCCGAAGTGTTTGGTGTACTGTTAGTTCTTTTGGCATACTAGGAGACGAGAGCAACTTTCAAACGCAGCATAAATGTGTAGTCAGCAGGTACATTTTGCCTGCAGGCTTCCATCAGTGTTCAAAGGGGGAAATATCCAGGTTCCGGCCTTTGCCGAATAATCTTCAGCGTGTGATACGAAGGGCTTCTGTTACAAAGGTGCGCTAGCGTTTTTAGCGCCCGCAGGAAATTACCGCTCGCTACGCTTCTAGAACTAGAATGCTGGCATTAAGGTCTAGCACGCGCGGCACTGTAGCACACGCTATTCCGTGCGTTAAAGCCCTAACGCGGCTTAGTAAAAAGAGCCCTAAGGAGATTGTTGGCACATTCCGTTAGGTTTCCTTTCTTGGCAGTTTGGTATGTAGACTGATTTTTCCAATCTACTGACCATTTGCAGTTTTCCACATTTACTGGCAGAATTTGTTAAGCGCCTTGATTGTCGTCCCCCAGCTTTGTAGTAAATCAATTGTAATTCCATTTCTCTGACCCCACTTCAACCTTGATGTATTTCCAAAACACTTCCAGATAAATTTGACTAACCTTAACATGCTAATGTAATTTTGAAAGTTTTTCTGTAATTCGCTGTCTGTATACAGTCTCTTCCTAAATTCAAGTTTCAAGTTTATTCGAAATTTGATGAATCGCTTATACATAAAATACTAAGCAATGTACATTAAAATCCAAATTTGAATGTGCAATAAAATACAAAATAATAATAACAAATAAAACACTAAGCGAATTACTATAAAATCCAAATTTGAACATACGTTAAGATACAAGGTAATAATAATAACAATAAATTTTAAAAAAGGGGGTTTGACCTACAGACCAACAGACTCAACTGGATGGAAGGGAAGAGGGATTCAGGTTACAATATTAATCATTTTAAAAAGAGAGAAACATGAATGGAGAAAACATTAGGAGGGTTTTTTAAAAAAAAAAAAAAAAGACTGCTGCACTGCAATTATTCCATATAGGAGGTAAACGCATCTTTAAACAGAAAGGTTTTTAAGTTATTTTGAAACAACTGATATCTTTTTCATCTCTAATATATTGGGGGAGAGAATTCCAGGTTTGAGGTGCAACTACTGAAAATATATCGTGTCGTCTTGTGCCGATCACTTTCAAAGAAAGGACTACCAAAAGACCTTGGGTTGATGAGTGAAGGGAGCGAGAAGAGTTGTATGGAATGAGTAGCCTGTTTACGAATTGCGGTTCGTTTGTGGATAAAGTTTTAAATACCAAAAGTAAAATTTTGAAGATGATGCGATGATTGATGGGAAGCCAATGTGAGGCAATCAGAAAGGGGGATACATGGTCATATTTTCTCCCGTTGTGAATTAATTTAACGGCAAGATTTTGAATAATCTGCAGCCGTTTCTTTTCTTTTTGAGTAATGTTTAGTAATAATGAGTTACAATAGTCTAGCTTAGAGATAATAAGTGAGTGTATAAGTATAATTAAGGGATTTTGGTTCCAAGAACTTAGAAATAGAACGGATTTGACGTATGCGATAGAAGCAGGATTTAACTATGCTACTTATGTGCTCATGATACTAGAGATTTCCATCAATAATGACTCCTAATAATTTTAATGATGAAACAATGTTAATAGGAGTGTTGTTGATGTTGAAAGTGGAGCACAACTTGTTTCTGTGAAAAGAGCATGGCTTTTGTTTTATTAATGTTTAATGATAATCTATTGGAATTCAACCAATTTTTGATTGTTTCTAATTTCTGATTGTTCTGATGTATGTCTTCTAATTTTTCTGGATTTATGGGATGAGACAGTTGAATATCATCCGCATATGTGTAGATTGTGAAACCTATGGATTGACATAGGCTCAGAAGGGGCGATAGAAAAATATCGCTTTGAACTGCTTTTGGTATTGCGGTATATAAAAAGAAAGTTGTTATTATTATTATTATTATTACTCCTAATATATTGGGTTGATTTTTTTTATATAGGCAGTTTTTACAACCCCTGATGCAGCCTTTATGAGGACGAAGCGTGGCCTAGTCGGGCTTTTAATTATTTATGCATTTATGATTTTATGTGGTGAATAAATTTGACATTGCAGTTTTGTATCTCTGCTTTGCAGTTTTCTGCATTTACTGGCAGTATTTGGTAATCACCTTATCATCATTGTTCCTTCTTTGTTTACTATCTTATAAGAAATGTATTTCTGCCCCTCCTTTCCTTTTGTACCAGTTAGTCCAGGGGTGGGCAACTCCGGTCCTCAAGGGCCGGAATCCAGTCGTGTTTTCAGGATTTCCCCAATGACTATGCATTGAAAACAGTACATGCAAATAGATCTCATGCATAGTCATTGGGGAAATCCTGAAAACACGACTGGATTCTGGCCCTCGAGGACCGGAGTTGCCCATCCCTGAGTTAGTCTATACAATGTCAATTCTAATATTTTTAAAAATTTCAAGTTGTATTTTATGTACCCATTTTTAAAAAAAGTTATCAGTATTTCGCTTAGAAATCTTGATAAGTGTTTAGCTCAAATATTTTAATAAACTTGAAACTTGATCCCTAACTTGTAGTCAAACAATTACAATTCCACCTACTCCTGTGACCTTTCTTTTGGATAGCGACCTCTGACTTCCTTTTTCGAAACTGGGTTTTTGCATATAATCAGTGCCTTCTGTGGTATTCTCAGTGTCTCTTCTGTACAGTTTTTCTGTATATTTCCTCCACCTAGGCTTGAGCTGGAATGTGCCAGTTATTAATTGCCCACTGTCACCTTTCAACGTGCCGATTTGTGGTGGCAGTATAAAAGCGCCAAGGGCCACCCTGTGGAGGGTCAATCAAAACAACTTCATTGTTGGAGCTGACACAGGCTGTGTTTCATAGAATCAGGGGTTGAGAGCAGTGATGGAACTTAACAATAAGCAATCACTGAGGTCTATTAATCAATTCCTTCTACATGTTCCTTCTCTGAGACACCTTTTTTATGACACCACCCGAAAACGTATTTTTTCAGTAACCACACCCATGCACTGGAACTCGTTACCACTCTATTTAAGAGAGGAAGAAAACATAGATAAATTTAAAATGAACTTAAAACCTTTTTTTATTTAAGGACGCATACGACATATGATATCCCTCCCGTCTTATACCACTGATTACTCTGAAAAAAAACCCCAAATAAATAAATTTGGAAGGCTTACCCCTCTTTGGGCTAGATTCACTAACCTTCCGATCCGTGACCGATCCGTGGGCGATTGGAGGCAGTTCGACCGATTCACCAACCATCTTCATGCAAATGGGGGCGATTGGAGGCACACCCCCATCCGACGACACGGATCGCTGGGTAGCGATCCCAACGCATGCGCAGACCATCTACTTTGCCTGCAGATGGTCTGCGCCTGCGTTTGCTGTCCATTTTTTTGGTTTTCCTTTTTTTACTCGCCCCGACGTGTACTGTTCTACTGGGTTGGGTTTTTTTTTTTGCCTTTTTTTTTTCTCCGCAAGCCCGTGGTTTTAACCCGCTTTAAACCCGTGGGTTAAAACCACGGGCTTGCACTGCGGGGAACAGCAGGAGAGTTGGGGCAGAGAGCAGGCAATTGGAGCAGAGAGCAGGGCGGCAGAAGGCAGGGCAGTCGGAAAGGACCTGAGCGACTGGTCCTCAGCAGTCGCTTATTTTTGGATCGGTCAGCCCAGTCGGTGTCCCTCATTATTATTATTTTTTTTTAGTGAATCGCTGCCTGCCTACAGTTGCATGCCGTTCCCCCTCATTTGCATGCATGGATCAGAGTCGGATCGGCACAGAGGTTAGTGAATCGGTTCGGAGGAAAATCGGGTCACAAAGGGATCGCAAACCAATCAGTACATGATCGGTTTGCTTAGTGAGTCTAGCCCTTTGTCTCTCTTTCCTGTACATGACTGTCGAAACGCAGCCTGTGTCAGGTCCAATAATAAAGTTGTTTCGATTGTCCCTCCACTGGATGGCCCTTGGTGCTTTTTTGCTGCATACACCTTGTGATGCACTTTTGTCCTCATCTTCACAGAACATCATTTCACAGATTTTATATATATATATATCTTTATTCATTTTTAAAGAAACTAAACAGTGCGTATAGGAATACATACAGAAACAGTTATAAAATTAGCATTGATATTTTACAGAATTTTTCCACCTAAAATTATTTTCTCCCCCCTCCCTCCCCTATTACAACACACTCATGAAAACCAAATAATATTACTTGCATATTCCCACATCACAATCCCAAAATCATATCATAACCCCCCTCCCCCCACCCTCCTCCCTGGATGTGCAGTTATAGCTAACAGGATAAGGTGTATATATTCAAAAGTGTTTATTTATTCATGACAAAATTTTGCCAATGGATCCCAAACTTCCCTAAATTCCTTATATTGCCCGTATTGTATTGCCTGTATTCGTTCTAATTTATATGTTTGACATAAGGATGCCCACCAAAAACTATAATTTAATCTTTCCCAATTTTTCCAGCTTTTTGTAATTAACTGTATGGCAACTCCTGTCATTATATAAAGCAATTTATTTTTGTCTACATTTATTGGACTTTTAGGCATTATTAGCGTTCCAAACATTACTATATCATATGTTAATGATAATGGAATTTCCACAGATTTATTGAAAAGTGATCCTTGTTTCCTTTTCAATTCCTTTGCAGAAGCTGTCGTAGTAATAATAATAATTATTATTTTATTTTTATATATCGCCCTACCACATAGTTCTAGGCGGTTCACATACAGTACTAAAAGTATACAAACAGTGAAAAAAAAATACAGAATCTAAGAACAACTAAGATTATACAATAATTAAATAAAATGCATTCACGAAAATAAATAGATATTCCTTAAAAAGTTCAACTGTAAAATCAATGTGCAAATTTCCCATCAATATTCTGAAACATCAGTTTACAAACTTTTCAAATAAATCAGTTTTCAATCGTTTCCTAAAAGACATGCATGAATAGGCCTGAGAAATAATAGAACTTAACCATGGTCTTTGTCTCTTCCTGTCGACCTCTGGAAATCCCTCTTTAGCTCTTTCACAAGATTTTTGTCTCTCTTCCTCTTTTGCTTCTTTCCATCATTTTCTCAGACAGCATTTGGACTTCTTTGACTTTCTGATCTTGACTATTTTCTTCCGTGATTCATTTTTCATGATATCCTTTACTTCTGTCCAGAGTTCTTCATAGCTCTCTATTAAATAAATTTAAACATTGCAAATCATTTTTTGACATTTTCCTTGAAGGAGGTTGGTATGATTTTAAGGTCATATTTGGAAGCAGAATGGATTTGCTGTTTAGCCTCTGCAAGGGGGGCAATTAAAAAAAAAAAAAAATGCAGACTGCACCACATTCTTTGTGTGCAATTTCATAGATAGCAGAGGGTCGGGGATCACTGCTAGACTGCATACCATTGTTCAAGTCAGAGGAAGGAGTGGTGTAGTGGTTAAAGGTTGACGGCGCACCGAAGAAAAGCACTATTTTAAATGGTTCCGACGGGGGGTGTTGGTAGGGGACCCCCCTATTTCACTTAACAGACATCACACTGGCGTTGTGGGGGGTTTGGTGGGTTGTAACCCCCCTCATTATACTTGAAACCAAACTTTTTGCCTGTTTTTTAGGGAAAAAGTTCAGTTTTAAGTATAATGTGGGGGGTTACAACCCCCCAAACCCCCCATAACGCCAGCGCAATGTCTGTTAAGTAAAGTGGGGGGGTTCCCCCCCCCACACCCCCCGTCGGAGCCCTTTAAAATAGTGCTTTTCTTCGGCGCGCCGTCAACCTTGCGCTCAGTTGTCTGCGCGCCGTTGTCTCGCGCGATTTAGTCCCATCACCCCAAATTCTTAGGATGCCTAAGTGGAAGTGCCTTCTCACACCTAAGGACAGCTAACCAAGGGCATAGTAAGGGGGAGGTCCGTCCCAGACACCGTCTTGGTGGGGGACACCGGTATCCATCCTCTGCTCCGTCCCCCCCACTCTTCCTGACCCCTCTGCTGCGTGCGTGCACTCCTTCCCTTCCCTCATACCTCTTTAATTTTCCCAGCGCAAGCAGGATTTTGAACACGATGACCATGTCGGTGTTGGCTCTCTCTTGCGCCATTTCCGGGCTGTGGGTTCAAATCGCACACTGCTCCTTGTGACCCTGGGCAAGTTGCTCAATCCTGCCCCAGGTATATTAGATAGATTGTGAGCCCACCAGGACAGATAGGGAAAAATGCTTGAGTACCTGATAGTAAACCGCTTAGATAACTTTGATAGGCAGTATAAAAATACCTATGTCCCTAATTGAACAATCCAGCACTTTAGATCTATTTAACACCAAACTATTCAGTGGAGCTCGGACTAAAGAAGACTGCGAAGAATTGCAAAGGGACCTGAACAAACTAGGGGAATGGGCGGCGAGATGGCAGATGAAGTTCAACGTTGAGAAATATAAAGTACTGCATGTGGGAAGCAGAAACCTGAGGTACAACTATACGATGGGAGGGATATTATTGAATGAGATATTATTGAATGAAGGATATTATTGAATGAGAGTACCCAGGAAAGGGACTTAGGGGTAATGGTGGACATGACAATGAAGCCGACGGCACAGTGCGCAGCGGCCGCTAAGAGAGCGAATAGAATGCTAGGTATAATCAAGAAGGGTATTACAACCAGAACAAAAGAAGTTATCCTGCCGTTGTATTGGGCGATGGTGCGTCCGCATCTGGAGTACTCGTTCATTATTGGTCGCTGTACCTTAAGAAGGATATGGCGATATTCGAGAGGGTTCAGAGGAGAGCGACACATCTGATAAAAGGGATGGAAAACCTTCCATACGCTGAGAGATTGGAGAAACTGGGTCTCTTTTCCCTGGAGAAGAGGAGACTTAGAGGGGATATGATAGAGACTTACAAGATCATGAAGGGCATAGAGTAGAGAGGGACAGAAAGAGAGAGAGAAAGGGAGACAGAGAGAAATAGAGAGAGACAGAAAGGGAGAGAGACAGAAATAGAGAGAGAGAGAGAAAGGGAGAGAGACAGAAATAGAAATAGAGAGAGATTGATAGAGAAAGATTGGAGAAACTGGGACTCTTTTCCCTGGAGAAGAGGAGACTTAGAGGGGATATGATAGAGACTTACAAGATCATGAAGGGCATAGAGAGTAGAGAGGGACAGATTCTTCAAACTTTCAAAAAATAAAAGAACAAGAGGGCATCTGGAAAAGTTGAAAGGGGACAGATTCAGAACAAATGCTAGGAAGTTCTTCTTTACCCAATGTGTGGTGGACACCTGGAATGCGCATCCTGAGAATGTAATAGGGCAGAGTACGGTACTGGGATTTAAGAAAGGATTGGACAGTTTCCTGCTGGAAAAGAGGATAGAAGGGTATAAATAGAGGATTTCTGCACAGGTCCGGGACCTGTTGGGCCGCCGCGTGAGCGGACTGCTGGGCATGATGGACCTCATGTCTGACCCAGCAGAGGCATTGCTTATGTTCTTATGTTCTGACTAAATTGATTACCAGATGATTTTCATTCCGCCAATGTTCATCGGCAGTAATTTCTGCAAGTATAGTGTCCAGACCTGATACACTACAGCAGTGTTCTTCAATGCAAGGCCCGGGGGCTGCCGCTGGCCCCTGGAGACCTCTTTGGCAGCCCTTGTTGCCTTTCTGGTTGTTGTTTTTTCTGCTATGTTGGACCCCCAGCGAGGTCCTGGGGCCACAGTGGGGCACTTAAAACCTGTTTTGTGTCCAACACCTATTCCCAGACAATCATAACAGTACCAAAAGTACACATTCACTCATGCACTTCTGTGCATAGGAAACTCCACGCATAGAAAGGAAAAATGATAATACAAGTGCAAAGTGTAGCTAATAAAACTATAGCAAATTTCCTATTCACCAAGCTCTAAATACTTAACTTATTAAAAGGCAAAGCACTCACTTAAAGAAAGAAAACAGATTATAGGCTCCTTTTACTAAGCTGCGATAGCGGTTTTAGCGCTTGCTTAGCGCGTACAGAATTGCCGCCCGCATGCTAGTTGCTAACGCCAGCATTGAGTTGGAGTTAGTTTTTACGTGTAGCGCAGGGGGCAGCGCCCGCTAAAAACACTAGCACACCTTAGTAAAAGGAGCCCTATGTAATAAGAGAAGAGTAGTAACATAGTAGATGATGGCAGATAAAGACCCGAATGGTCCATCCAGTCTGCCCAACCTGATTCAATTTAAATTTTTTCATTTTTTCTTCTTAGCTATTTCTGGGCAAGAATCCAAAGCTTTACCCGGTACTGTGCTTGGGTTCCAATCTAGTAACCCTAATTCTCAGAACACAAAATTCTACAGGGAAAGTATTACACTAACAAACACACACACACACACACAGGGCTCCTTTTACTAAGCTGCTCTAGACGCTAACACCTCCATTGAGCTGGTGCGAGTTTCTCCGTGTAGTGCAGCACGCATTAAAAACGCTGCCGCAGCTTATTAAAAGGAGCCCACAGTCGCACAACACAGAGTCATAGGCAAAAAAAACCCTGACCGTTTGGAGTCATAGAAAAATAGAAACATAGAAGATGACAGCAGAAAAGGGCTACAGCCCATCAAGTCTGCCCACTCTGCTTACCCACCCCCTGTCTATGCCCTAATGACCCAATTTCCTTATCTTGACCCTCGTAGGGATCCCACATGGGTATCCCATTTATTCTTAAAGTCTGGCACGCTGTCTGCCTCGATCACCTGCACTGGAAGCTTGTTCCAATGATCAACCACTCTCTCCGTTAAAAACGCTGCCGCAGCTTATTAAAAGGAGCCCACAGTCGCACAACACAGAGTCATAGGCAAAAAAAACCCTGACCATTTGGAGTCATAGAAAAATAGAAACATAGAAGATGACAGCAGAAAAGGGCTACAGCCCATCAAGTCTGCCCACTCTGCTTACCCACCCCCTGTCTATGCCCTAATGACCCAATTTCCTTATCTTGACCCTCGTAGGGATCCCACATGGGTATCCCATTTATTCTTAAAGTCTGGCACGCTGTCTGCCTCGATCACCTGCACTGGAAGCTTGTTCCAATGATCAACCACTCTCTCTGTGAAGGAATACTTTCTGGTGGTCGCCATGAAATTTTCCGCCCCTGAGTTTGAGCGGGTGCCCTCTTGTGGCCGAGGGTCCCTTGAGAAAGAAAATATCATCTTCCACTTCGACACGTTCCGTGAGGTACTTAAATGTTTCGATCATGTCTCCCCTCTCCCTACGTTCCTCGAGAGTATAGAGCTGCAATTTGTTCAGTCTCTCTCGAGAGACCCTTGAGCCCCGAGATCATCCAGGTGGCCGTCCGCTGAACCGATTCAATTCTGGTGGCCCTAAATCAGTAGACACTAGTGCTGCCTGATTCACCTTCTAAAAAAAAATTGGGCTCACTGATTCAGTGAGCCCTGACACCTCTGGGTCTCCTAAAGCAGCAGCAGTGGTGGCGGTGGCCGGCGGGAGAGGTGGTGATAAGAACAGGCTACCCCTGGCCTGCCCCACCAGGGCCTTCCCTCGGCCACGTCACTGATGATGTCACTGATGGCGCAGTAGAGCGAACCCTGGCAGGGCAGGCCAGGAGTAGCCTGTTCTGAGCACTGCCTCTTCCCACTGGCCACGGCTACCGCTGCTGCTGCTTTGGGAGGCCTGTATGTCAGAATTCACATTGGAGGGGGGTCAGTCAGGAGGTGCTGCACAGGGGGATAGGAGAGAGGGAAAGCTACTGCACAGGGGGTTGGGAGGGAGGGATGGCAAGCTGCTTCATAGGGGGATAGGAGGGATAGAAAGCTGCTGAGCATGGGGGGAGAGAGGAGAGAGGAAGAATTGTTGGATATGGGGTGGAGGAGAGGAAGGGAAAGATGCAACAAAGAGGTAGAAAGGGGTAAGAGGGAGAAATCCTGCATACGGTGGAGGGGAGGGAGGCATGCATGGAGAAGAGAGAGGGAGAAATGTTTGACATAGGGTGGAGGGCAGGGAGAGATGGTTTGTGGGGATAGAGAAAGAAATGTTGCACGTAGTAATGGAGGGGAGGAAGAGAGAGAGGCTGCATGGAGGGGAATAGAGAGGTTTGACCCAGGGCACAAGGCAGGGAGAGAAATGGTAGACTGTGGGAAAGAAACAAAAATATTGGATATGGCAATGGAAGGGAAGGTATGGAGATGGAAGGTGAATGGTGAGCACAGAAAAAGAAGAAAATGTCAAATGGGCAGGAGACCCTGGTGAGTGAGTTAACAGAAGACAAGCAGAAACCAGAGCCTAGGACCAACATGATTTGAATAATAAAATTTTATTACATTACATTACAGATTACCTTGCGGTTCAAGGCGGATTACATAAGAATTGTATGACATTAAGAAGAATTTAAGGAATAGTCTGAACATTTTCTAATTTGCTAAGGAGTAGATAGTATTTCAGGTGAAGTCTGGGACATGTTTGGTTGTGTTATATATAAAATATATATAAAATGACTAGACAACAAAAGGTATGAACACTTGCCTTACAAATATACACTCTCAAATTTCAGCACCTATATGTAGAAAAGCACATAGGCACCCAAATGACATTTTCACAGGTAAATGTACACTTTCCCCCAATATTCAAAGCTACTCAATCAACCAGAAACGACCGGTGACCAGTTAAATAGGATTTCGGTGCCTGACCATGAATATTCAGCACGAGATAACTGTTTATCTCCGCTGAATATTCACAGTTAGTGTCGAAAAGTTAACCAGCTATATCACGTGATTACTGACAAAACTCGACTAAATTTAGCAGGCAAATTGTGCTGCATAAAAAGCAGATCTATCTTTGCCCACTATACAAATGCGGACAGTGTTTTAAGTTTTTTTGAAGAAATAAAGCAAAGGTCTTGAACATTGTTTGTTTCCACAGTCCTGTTCCGTGTGGTTTGCCACTATTAACTTAATCAGCCAGTGCTGAATTTTCGCTTAGCTGGTTAAGTTAGCACCATCCAAAGAAAGCTTGTATAGTCAATGCTGGTCACCAAAAGTGGCCCCAGGATTCAAAGCTACTCAATCAGCAGATTTCTACAGTCTGTGTCCCAGGCATTTCTGGCTGATGGTTTAGGATAATAATAATAACAGTTTATATACCGCAGGACCGTGAAGTTCTATGCAGTTTAAAATGATTAGAAATGTTACAGATTGAATGAATAAACAAAGTACAGACTGATTGATGGTTCTTGCGATCGTTTGTTGAGGACTAAGATTGAATACGTTGGTTTCCTAAGTATTTCAGGAACAGATGTGTTTTTAGGCATTTTCTGATTTCTCCATAGGTAGTAGGCACGAGCAATTGTTCAAGGTCTTTACCCCATAATGCTGCTTGATGTGCGAGAAGATGTTGGTAATGACTTTTAAATTTACAACCGCTAACCGGTGGAGAAATGAAATTTGGGTGTGAGCTTCGCTTGTGTCTGTTGGTTGTGAAAGAGAAAAGGTCTGTTATTTATTTAGGGGCTAAGCCATAGAGCAGTGGTCTCAAACTCAAACCCTTTGCAGGGCCACATTTTGGATTTGTAGGTACTTGGAGGGCCTCAGAAAAAATAGTGTCTTATTAAAGAAATGACAATTTTGCATGAGGTAAAACTTTAAAGTTTATAAATCTTTCCTTTTGGATAAGTCTTAATAATAATGTATCAATTATAGCTAAAGAGACATATGATCAAGAAAGTGTTTTATTTTACCTTTGTGATTATGATAAATATACCGAGGGCCTCAAAATAGTACCTGGCGGGCCGCATGTGGCCCCCAGGCCGCGAGTTTGAGACCACTGCCATAGAGTATCTTGAAGCAAACACAACCAAACTTGAATTTCACACGTGCCTCCATTGGCAGCCAGTGTAAAAGCCGATAGGAAGGTGTCACGTGATCAAACTTCTTCAGTTCACAAAATAGGATTAGCGGAGAAGACCTCAACGGCAACTCCAGTAGTTCGATTGTAAGGACAGTGCCAGGTGGACTTCTACGGTCTGTGTCCCGTATGTGACAAGACAGATCAAGATAGGCTGGAGTGTGCTTTGATGGCGACTCCAAGAGTTGGAATGTAAGGACAGTGCCAGACAGTCTTCTACAGTCTATCCCAGAAATGGCACAGAAAGACCAAGATCAAGCATTTTATACCACATATGACAATACAGAAACAATAATTATAATATACATAAATAGATGATATAAATGTCAAAAAATGTCAAACGAAAAAAACTCTATGACAACTTAATAGCCTCCAAAGCAGCTAAGTTGGACAAACAACTCACCACTCTGTTATCTTCATCCACAGATTACAAAACCTTCAAGAAAGAAATTAAAACCTTACTCTTCAAAAAACACGTTAAACCTATCCAGCACAACCATCCTAACCCCCAACATCCAACACTCTATAAACCCTTAGTACTCTCTAATTTTTTTCTAATTACCAAACATTATCTAAAACCCATAATTATCTCTTAAAATTTTATCTCATCGTTTATTCTATTACTTCAAAGTTGAAATGTAATTCTTGTTTTTAGTTTGGATGTAATCCGCCTTGAACCGCAAGGTAATGGCGGAATAGAAATCACTAATGTAATGTAATGTAATAAATAGGTAAGATTCACATATATTTAGATCATGTAATGTAACACCATTATTGAAACTCATATATTGTAACACCTTTACCGATGTTCATGCAAACCGCTCAGAATTGACTCCCCAGTCATTAGTAGCGGTACAGAAGTTCACAATAAACATTCATTGCTGGTTTTAACCATGAATTGATAACACTGGTCAACAAAAAAACAAACAAACCATTTTTCTTTGCTACTGAGAACTTATGAAGTGTTCTTAGTTAATTTAATGACGCTGATTTCAGATCTGTAATTGAAATTCTGCTGGCACGTCAGGTTTCTGAGATACACGTTACTGCTTTTTTAAGACAGTTTGCCATATCGGCACAATATTGCGAATATGAGCTGTGTTCCACCAAACGTGTGTTATGGAGTTTACTCTGATAACAAACATGAAGATAATAAGGAGGGATGTTACAGCATATATCTACTCCTCTCTTAACTCACACAAAAGTGGTGACAGCATTAAGCTTGTACTGTACATTTGTCTCTCTTTGCAACAACCAACAATAGTCTCCCATCATACTGGGATCGAACTTTCCCTGATATCTGCTTTCCATCACCTTGATATCTTGATTAAATCTTTTCCCATGCTCATCGCTGACATCACCAAGATTGGGTGGGAAGAAATCAATGTGAGAATGTAAGAAGTGCATTCTAAGCGACATTCTGGCACCTATTAACTGATATGCTGTCAGCATGTTCCCCACAAATTCGGCATAATTCTCTGAGCTGTGATTACCAAGAAAATTCTGAACAACCAGCATGAATGCTTCCCATGCTGCTGATTCAGCTGGGTTCAGCTTCTGTTTGAACGCATCATCAAGGATCGGTTCATGGATTTCGGGTCCAACCAAAACACTTTCTTTGATTTTGGCTTCACTTTTCTCGAAACCAAACATACTTCTTAGGTGCTGATTGTGCAGTAAATTATCTGCAGACATAACAGAAATTATCAGGATGGTTAACACAACCTTGCCTGTTCATAATTATAATATCTTAGACCAGTGGCGTACCTAGGGTATGTGGCACCTGGGGCCCATCATTTTTTGACATCCCCCCCCCCCCCATGTAAAAAAATATTTTCTGTAATGACCATGAAACAGAATAAATAGTCAGAATAGAAACAGGCAGTGAAAATTTTCTTATATTCCAAACATAACATAACATAAATTATGTCTGAATTGTCATGACATCAGAAGTACATATGGAGTAGTTCCAGGTGATGCTTGGGACAGTTCTGATTGTGTTAGTTCGGTTTTATGTGTTTTTTGAATAGAAGGGTTTTTATTTCTTTTTGAAGGTTTTGCAGTCTGTGGTCGATGTCAATTGGTTGTAGAGTTGGGGGTCGAGTGTTGCAGCTCGAATGGCTAGGAGGTTGTCGAACAGTTTTTTTTCTTTTGACATTTTTGGTTGGAGGGTGTGTGAATGGTGCGTGAGTTCTCCTATGTCTGTTTGAAGTGGATTGAATTATTTAGCTGAAGAAATTAGTTACCCCCTCATCCCACACACATTAATTCTCTTCCATTTTTGTTCCCATTATAAAAAGCACTGATAAGTTCTCAGAAAAAAAATACATTAAAATAAGAAGTGAAAACAAAGGCCCCTACAGATGAGAACATAACATAAGAATAGCCTAACTGGGTCAGACCAATGGTCCATCATGCCCAGTAGCCCATTCTCATGGTAGCCAATCCAGGACACTAGTACCTGGTCAAAACCCAAAGAGTAGCAACATTCCATGCTACCGATCCAGGGCAAGCAGACACTTCCCCCATGTCTTAATAACAAATTATGGACTTTTCCTCCAGGAATTTGTCCAAATCTTTCTTAAAACCAGCTACACTATCTGCTTTTACCATAACTTCTGGCCACTTCATTTTTAAGTTTAGATCTTTCCTTTCAAACAGAGACCTTGCTAGATGTCAAATACAGCACAAGGTAACTTCACATGGACTTAGCTGTGCAGGAAATGTGAATCTCCTCATACACCCACCATATAGTGCAAAAATGTGCAAAGGTCTGTTTTTTTCTTTCGATCACTACATAGCCTAATGCCACACAAGCAGCGCTGTTACAAACATATTCTGTAGGTCAATGCTAAGGATAACAAAGTTTCCTTCCTTGGACCAGAAGGAGATACTGATAAACCACTGGAAGAGATCCCAAAACAATACCCAAAGACCCACTTAGTGTGTGAACCAGTTGAGTGGACTAACTGGGGGGTGGAAATGTGCCCGGAGTTTGCTCAGCAGAATTTACCAGACCACCTCTTCCTCTCAACACATTGACACGCTGCCACCACCACCACTAGGAACACCTCACTGGGTAGGCCAGCTATGCTATAAACTTTATAAAACACATTATTATATTTTCTTATAAAGCACATATTTTAACTGAACTCTCTGACATCCTCAGCCTTTCCATTCACAAAAATAGAAGGAAGAAAAGTTCCCATTTCCTGCTGTCTCATGTCCCCAGCCTATACAATATTTTTTTTCTGCAGACCCTTCAAAAGTCTGACCAAATCCTCGTTTCACTTGCATTGTAAAGTACTGAGGATGCCATCTCTCCCCAATCCCAGGTCCTAAAGTCTAAGACAGTAGCGCAAACTAATGCTGCCAGATTCAGGAAAAAAATTTCGATTCGATTCAGCCTATTGAATTGGTTTTTCAATTCGATTTTCCTGCCCAGTTGGGTGATTTTTTTCAAAACTCCTGGTGGGTTTTATAGCTTTTTCACCCCCTTTGGCTTCTCCTAACCACACTAGCGCTGTGGTGTAAATAAAATAAAGAAACAAAAAAGGACTTTTCCTCTCTTTGTTAAATCCTAGCTCACGTTTGCAGTCCAACACCACCTCTGGCAGGATACACATTTCAAATCTGACATATTATAATCACAAAACAGAAAATAAAATTAATTTTTTTACCTTTTGTTGTCCGGTTATATTTCAAATCTTGTTGGTCCAAGGCTCTGGTTTTCTTCTGATAACTTGCTTGCCAGGGTCTCCTTCTTTCTTCTTTCTGCGTGCTAACCATCCATCTGCCAACTCTGTCCTCCCTTTCCATTTCCCTCCCCTCCCCAGGAAGTCTGGTATCTTTCCTTTTTTTCATCTCCCTCCACAGATCCACCTTTTCTTAACTACCCTTTCATCCGGCATCTCTTCCTCCTTCCCCACCACCCCAGAGTCCACCATCTCTCCCTTTCTTTTCCCAATTACCCTCCTATCCAGTATCTCTATCCCTCCTCCACACCATCCCTTGTGTCCAATTTCTCTCCCTTTCTGTTCCTTCCCTCCCTAAATCCCATGGTCCATCATCTCTCTCCCTCTCCTCTATTTTCAGACCCATTATTTCTTCCTACCCCCCCAAAGTTTGGCATATGCACGTCTCTTTGAACACCCCCTTCCCTCCGTGTACTTTTAAACCAGGGTCCCCCCCAAGGCCTGTCCCCCCTTAAAGGTCTGCCTGTCCCCCCTTGAAGGCCTGCACCCCTCTTGAAGGCCTGTCCCACCCCCTTGTAGGCCTCTCCCCCCCTTGAAGGCCTGTCCCTCCCCCTTGTAGGCCTGTCCCCCCCCCTTGAAGGCCTGCCTGCCTGTCCCCCTCCTTGAAGGCCTGTCCCCCCCTTGAAGGTCTGCACCCCCCCCCCGAAGGCCTGCACCCCCCTGAAGGCCTGTCCCCCCTTGAAGGCCTGTCCCACCCCCTTGTAGGCCTGTCCCCCCCTTGTATGCCTGCCTGCCTGTCCCCCCCTTGAAGGCCTGTCCCCCCCCCTTGAAGGCCTGTCCCCCCTTGAAGGCATGCCTGCCTGCCTGTCACCCCCCCTCCCCCTTGAAAGCCTGCCTGCCCGCCCGCCCCACCCCGAAGGACCGCTCGCCCCCCTGGCCTCCCCGCACCACCTATGAAGCAGCACTACCTATGCTCCCGGCCTTGCCGTTCACTCCCCCCCAACCACCCTCGAAGGACCGCTCACCCCACTGACCTTCCTGCACCACCTATGAAGCAGCTGCAGCAGGATCGTGACATCAGCTATCCCTGTGCTGCTTAGGCGCTGCTTCCTGTGCCGCGGTTTCGCCCCTCCTCTGACGTCAGAGGAGGGGTGGGACCGCGGCGCAGGAAGCAGCACCCAAGCAGCTCAGGGATTGCTGACATCGCGATCCTGCTGCGGGCTGCTTCACAGGTGGTGCAGGAAGGTCAGTGGGGTGAGCGGTCCTTCAGGGGTGGGGGGGACTGAATGGCAAGGCCGGGAGCACCCCCTCAGGGCTGGCACCCGGGGCGAACCGCCCCTCCCGCCCCCCCCCCCCCCCTTGGTACGCCACTGTCTTAGACAAAAACAAACAAAATATAAAAATTCATAGGTAGAAAAAGCAGCACAATCACTTTTTAGCATAAACTTTCAAATTATTGGTATATGTGACCAATGAGCTGTCCTAAAATGCAATATTGTGTTACAGAAACAGTAAAATATCGATGCTTCACGGCAGCATCATTGCCGAAAATGATATAAACACAAACTGACACATAACTTAAAAACAGGATGTGATAGATGAAAACTGTTTTCAGATTTCGAGTCAGCATGTGGCCCTTGTTAAGGTACAGGTGGCAGAACCCCAGTAGCAAAATGCTTGTTGACCAGTGTTATGAGTGTGAATGTTGAGCAGACTGGATGGACCATTGAAATCTTTATCTGCCATCATCTACTATGTTGCTCTATATAAATTCTTTTGAAAATTAACCAGAGATATATCAACCTAGCAGAGAAAAGGCAGCATGCGAAGAGGAACAGCTTAGCAAAGTAGTATGTATCAGTACTGTGTTAGAAAAAACTAATTAGACAGACGTTGGCTGCTTTTTTTGCCTAGGTAAACACAAAGAGAACATTCACACCAGTGTGGGCTCGCTATGAATATTAAAGCGTGGGGCAACTTTACTGGCCATAGAGGAATCTTCTCCTAACCCTTGGCAAGAAAAGGGTTAAGCCTGTATCAGAATCCCAGCTTTCTGAACGCTCATTAATGCAGGCGCAGGGCTTGTTAGATTGGAGAGCGCACTTTACTCCAGAGACATTAAATATTAATAGCGGCAAGAGAGATGTGGATAAACAGGAGAGACTTGTAAAATGTTCGTTTTCAGGGCAATGGTATTAACTCCAACACACTGTATTAAAATGGCATCATAAACGCAGCCAAAAAGCTCCTGGCATGCTGATTTTTATTTCCTTAATGACCCCCAACACATCTCACTGTATTCTCGGAGAACATCCTTCATAAGACCTGCAAGCGCCATTCTCTGCATCTATCAGCACATAACATCCAACTCCAGGGTTCCCAGTTAATCGGTTAACCTAGAGCTATAGTTCTTGGGGTTTGTTTGTTTTCCTTCTCTGACTTCCTCTGTATTATGCCTTATTTATTACTTCTTCTTCAGAGCCTCTCCATTTATTTGCATTGTTCTTGGAAGTTGTGTTTTTGGTTGTTTTTTTTTTTATCATGGCATCGGACATTTCATCACGCGCTAACCTCCGCGGCCGGCTAAAAAACTAACGCCTGCTCAATGCAGGTGTTAGCGGCTAACGCGGCAGGCAGTTTAACGCACGGTATTACGCGCGTTAAACCCCCCTACCGCAGCTTGATAAAAGGACCCCTTCATCTAATTTTCTATCTATTCTTTTTTTAACCATTCTTATTCACTTTCACAAACTTTCACCCTTTTTCCCCCAACTAATACCCCATGTCCTATGGATAGTGGGCTCTCCCAATCCTATTCTAATAACAACCTCACGTGCAGCGTGCTTCCCCCTTTTCCCACAAGGTTTTTAGGGTGGTTGTTCCAGAAGAAGATGATGCCTTAGAATAGAACACTTTTTTTTTTTTTTTAAGGGTTTCATCTCACAATTTTATCCTCACAGAAACATGGTCTTCATTCCAGATGCTGAATTTTGTTGCCATTGCTATTCCATAAGAACATAAGCATTGCCATACAGGGCCAGACCAAAGGCCCATCAAACCTGGTATCCTGTTTCCAACAGTGGCCAACCCATGTCACAAGTACCTGGCAAGATCCCAATAAGAAAAGCAGATTTTATACCATTTTGATGCCCAGTCTTCCAGTCTCACAAGGACCTCTTGCAATTTTTCACAATCCTCTTGTGATCCAACAGTGGAGCGAAGAGCTGCCGAAGAGCAGAAAAGGCTAAACACCACCTCTGTCACTGACCTGCCAGTGCCCTGAGCAGACTTTGGCCTTCCCTGAGAGACATCACCAGGTCAGACCACCCTCCCTCCAGGAGAGTGCTACAGAACAGCAGTCCTGAGCCCTCCCCTCTCCCTTTCTCAATTTTCACAAGCAGAATACCTGAGAGACAGACACAGAAGCTAAAGGCATGTGGCTAAATTAACTTCTCCCCGTCCCCGCAGAAACTCAATTTCTCCATCCCATCCCCGTGAGTTTTCTCGCTATCCCTGCCCCATTCCTGTAAGCTCTGCCTTAACCACACAAGCCTTGGACAATTATGATTTTAAAGTGTTTGAGGCTTGTGCAGAGGAGGACACAGTTAAGGCATTGGTGGAATGTGGCATTATGACATCACAATCTGAGCTCTAGAATGTTGCTACTTATGATTTTAAAGTGTCTGAGGCTTGTGCAGATGAGGACAGAGCTTAGGCATTGGTGGAATGAGGCATTATGACATCACAATCTGAACTCTAGAATGTTGGTACTTATGATTTTAGTGTTTGAGGCTTGTGCAGATGAGAATGGAGCTTAGGCATTGGTGGAATGAGGCATTATGACATCACAATCTGAGCTCTAGAATATTAACTATCCCTTCACTTAAGATCATAAATACAAGACGCCAATTTATTTTCTCAGTGACTGCGCCACAGACCTGGAATGCCCTTCCAATTTATTTACGAAGGGAGCAGGACCTGGGAAAATTCAAAAGTAATTTAAAAACTTTTCTTTTTAAAGATGCCTTTGATATTTAATTTCTTAATACCCAGGTCATTGATTTTATTCTATTAATATGTTTTTATTTTTTTTTGTTGTTCCCTTATGTACCTTTCCTTTTTTGTTCTACTTTCCTATATTAAATTGTATTTCATTATCCCTTTTTTACCTTACGTTATGAATTTGATGAGTTAATTTTTAACCTATTGTATTGTCTTAAGTTTGTATTGTATTGTTTTGTAATGTTCCCCTTTGAATGTATTTTAATTTGTCCATTGCTTAGAACTATGATTAAGCGATTAATCAAAAGAATTAATAAACTTGAAACTTGCTACTTATGATTTTAAAACGTTTGAGGCTTGTGCAGATGAGGACGGAGCTTAGGCATTGGTGGAATGAGGCATTATGACATTACAATCTGAGCTCTAGAATGTTGTTATTTATGATTTTAAAGTGTTTGAGGCTTGTGCAGATGAGGACAGAGCTTGCGGGAATGGGGCAGGGACAGGAAAAGAACTTGACAAGACGGGACGGGAAAATGAGCTCCCACGGGGACATGGAAAAATTTGTCCTCGTGTAATTCTCTACTCAGGGTATCTTAAATTAGAGTGCTGAGAGTTTGTTGACTGTGTAGGATATGGCTATAGGTTTGGTCCAGTAAGTTGAGAAAATCACATTTCATTTTGAGGGGGTATTTTCTCCCTCTGACACACAATTGGTACCTGACAGGTGTGGTACTTGGTCTGAGTTCAATGTGTGTCATCCTTCGTTGGTAAAGAAATTAAAGGATGTTTCTTTGAATGTGATTTGTGAGAGTGTGGATAAGATCTTTGAAGAGCGACGAATGCCACAAGCATTAACAAAAGTAGTGGCTACTTATTAAAGAGTCAAATATTTTTTTTTTTTAAGTCAATCAATTTTTATTATGAAAGTAAGAAGGAAATACAAAAGAAATACAAAAGAAAGACAAAAACCAAATGAAAGAAAATCAATAACAATCTCAAAATAGCTCATGACATCGAGATAAACAGTCCACTAATTAAGTTAGTGGAGACAAATTTGTTGTAATCCCATAGCATAGCACATACAGTCAGTAGTAGTATCTAAAACATCAACTATACTGTACTGCTGAAATATCAAGAAAATAAAATAAGATATGGCATAAAGAATAAACCTCATGAGGTACACTCACAATAAGCAATCAAAGGAGCCCAAATATTACGAAAAGAAGAATGTGATCCTCTGCACTCGGCCACTCTGGTCTCATATTTATACGCAGAAAGAACCATAGACCACCAGTGGGAAACAGATACCGGACTCTGCGTCTTCCAATGTAGCAGAACTGTCTTAATGGCCAAGCCACAGAGGATGTCGAAAAGGTTCTCCATATGTCTAGGGAGCGGAGGTTCGATTGCCGCAGATCGTAGTATTAAAAGATCATAAGTCAACACTTTCGGGGAAGGAATAATATGGCTCATAATATCACCAACGTCGTTTAAAGAGTCAAATATGAATAATTATGTCAAATATGAATAATTATCGTCCCAGCTCCAATTTATCTCTCTTGGAGAAGATTGTTGAGAAGAGTATTCTTTGGTTAACTGAATTTCTGACTGAAAATCAGATTCTTGATAAGTTTCAATTTGGATTTAGGGGTGTTCATGACACTGAATCATTACTTGTCTCTCTCTCTTAGATACTATTAATACTTGGTTTGATAGAGGTGACAGTTTGTTATAGTGTCATTTGAAAGGAATCTCTGGAATGAGAGGGCATAGGATGTCGTTAAGAGATGATAGGCTCCGGAGTAATCTAAGGAAATACTTTTTTACAGAAAGGATGGCAAATGCATGGAACAGTCTTTTGGAAGAAGTGGTGGAGACGGAGACTGTGTCTGAATTCGAGAGCTTGGGATAGGCACGTGGGATCTCTCAGAGAGAGAAAGAGATAATTATTACTGTGGATGGGCAGACTAGATGGGCCATTTGGCCTTTATCTGCCATCATTTTACTATGTTTCCATAATCATAAAGCTCTATGACATCACAATGCAGGTGTAAAGAGCCTTAGCCTATAGGAAGAGGAGATGCAAATGTTAAGAGCCTTAGCCAATAGGGAGAGGACGAGATAGTGGATGCTGCAGATGGGCAGATTGGATGGGCCATTTGGCCTTTATCTGCCATCATGTTTCTATGTTTCTATCTGCATTTGATACAGTTAATTATGATATTTAATTGCACAGATTGAGCACAATTGGGATAACTGATACAATGTAGTTGGTTTCAATCTTTTTTGAACAGTTGTCATTTTTGTGTGTCAGATGAGAAAAATTATTCAGAATATTTGTTAATGAAATATGGTGTACCTGGGGGCTCATCTCTTTCTGCAACGTTATTCAATATTTTTCATATCCTGCTTTGCAGAGTTGAAATCTCTAGGAGTTGAATATCGTCTTTTGTGCTGACGATATTCAATTTGCATTTAAGATTTTGCCAACTCATGCTGAGATATTAGACTTCCTGAATTTCTCTTTAGATAAGATCTGCAATTGGCTGTATGATAATTGTCTTAAATTGAATGTGGAGAAGACGAAAATCATTTTGTTTTCGAGTCATGTTATTCATGATTTTCCAACCCTGGTTACATTTAAGGATGTGACGATTTCGCTTGTAATGACGCTTAAAGCGTCCTCAGGCATCTGAGATAGGTGGTAGTAAGTTAGGCCAGTGAAAAGCTAGCCTAATGGAGGGCCACCTACCTTTCGGACCCGTAGTCACACCCAAGTCTGCTTAGGCGCCGTTGGGCATGATTCTATAAACAGCACCTAGTGGATGATTGACAACCACGCCGAGCGGCGCCTAGAACGACATCTTATCCCATATCCTCCAATAAGAACCTTAAGATCAGAAGATAAAAACCTGCTTTCCGTTCCATCTTGAAAAGTTATAAATACACAATGGGACGCATCCTTTTCGGTCACGGCTCCCCAGATCTAGAACTCACTGCCGGCACAACTTAGGGAAGAAAAAGCCCTTAATAAACTCAAAGGAATGTTAAAATGTTTCTTGTATAAAGATGCATTTGATGCTTAAATCTTGGTGCCTCATATAATGCCCCACTTTTATGTTTTTTTCCTTTCTTGTTCCCCCCCCCCAACACACACACACACACACACTTATCTTTTGTGTATGTTTGTCTTTGTATTCGACTTTAAATGTTTGTCCCCCCCTTTTTCATACAAATTGTACATCGCTTTGAAACCATTGTGATTTAATCAAATGTTTAAATAAACTTGAACCGTTTATAGAATCCGGCCATAAGGATTTCCATGTTAATGCACAGTAATCAGAATGTGCCAGCTGAATGGTGCATCCACACTCATTCTCTGCTATGACAAGCCCTCTCCAGAATAGAAATGCAAAAAAATTTAAATGTTGCATACTTAGTGCACAAACAAGTTACTTACTGCAAACACTTCAGCTTTGCAGAAAGCATTGTTGTTTTATTTACACTGAGTCTGCATGAGGGTATAGTACAGGGGTAGGGAACTCCAGTCCTCGAGAGCCATATTCCAGTCGGGGTTTCAGGATTTCCCCAATGAATATGCATGAGATCTATTTGCATGCACTGCTTTCAATGCATATTCATTGGGGAAATCCTGAAAACCCGACTGGAATATGGCTCTCGAGGACCGGAATTCCCTACCCCTGGTATAGTAACATAGCCCTATGTTATCAAGGTACATAGGCGCTTACTTTACCTTTATTAAATGGACATTTTTTTTAAAAAAAATTTAAACACCTTTACAAGAACAGGAACAGAAACACAATGGCAATATGTCCATCTTGGTGATTTTCTTGCTAGAATATTTGACATTCTCTTTAGTAATACACTGCTAAAATAAACTTTTTTTAAAATCTATTTCTTCCTTTTACTGGAAAAAAAAAATGCCCTTGTACAGTGATGTAAATAGAACAAATGAGAAATGATCTGTTGCTAATGATTCAGCCCTGAGCAGATTAAGAACGTCACCTGAAAGAGTCACGTTTACTTGGTAATTGACATGAAGTAACATAATACTTGCTGACACTCCTGGAGAGATTGTTCACCATGAATTATGAGAGTGAGAAGAGAGGCTGCGGTAATCACTAGAATACACCCAATCCTGCACTAATAGGATTGTAACAGATACTATCACAGCCTACCTAGAATGTAAATTCTAAGTGGATCTTTAAAGACCCATTCCAGAGAGAAGCAGTGGTACGGTACCAGAGCAGTGTAAAAGTTGTACCGAGAGAGATCTGCTCTGCGAGAAGGAATTTCTACGGCAACATTAGAAAGGTTTAAAGAGCGACCAAGATGATAAAGGGGATGGAACTCATCTCGTATGAGGAAAAACTAGAGAGGTTAGGGCTCTTCAGCTTGGAAAAGAGACGGCTGAGGGGAGATATGATTGAAGTCTACAAAATCCTGAGTGGTGTTGAACGGGTACAAGTGGATCGATTTTTTTTTTTTATTATTGCATCAAGACCCTAGGACACTTGATGGAGTTACAGAGTAGTATTTTTAAAACCAATAGGAAGAAATATTTTTTCACTCAGAGAACAGTTAAGCTCTGGAAGCCAGAGATTGTGGTAAGAGCAGTTAATGTAGCTGGTTAAAAAAAAAAGATTTGGACAAGTTCCTGGAGGAAAAGTCCATAAACTGCTGTTGAGACAGACATGGGAGAAGCCACTGCTTGCCCTGGATTGGTGGCATGGATTGCTGCTACTATTTGGGTTTTTGCCAGGTACTTTTGACCTGGATTGGTCTCCATGAAGAAGGGATACTGGATTATGGACCATTGGTCTGATCCAGTAAGGCTAGTCTTATGTTCTTACATTACAAGGTTACTTGTGGTGGGCAGTTGTCAAAAAGTGGGCTAACTTTTACATGACAATTAACAAGGAAAAAAAAGGATTGTGTTTTTATTTAGCTCATGCCTTCCCACGCTAACATCTGCAGTCAAAGCACTGAGCTAATGGGTAGTATGGTCAAAATACAACTAGAAGAATGACTAATTGCTCCTGCTAGATTTTGGCACAATTTTTTTTTAACTTTATTAGAATTTACCCAAGGTGATACACAACAATATAAATCAGAGTTTCCCAACATGCAGTACGTAAGACCTGTGCAGGGGGTACGTGCCACGGGCAACATTTCCAAAAGCGTCCAGCATTATCTTTTCCAGTGCCTTGCCCTGCTCTGATGCAACTTTTTCTAATTCCCTAATGTTGTGCCCACCCCAATGCACTCTTCTTGCTGCATCCTCTTTAGTCCTTTACCGCTGCGTCTGCCCTCCCCATAGTCGTTCTCTGCCATATATCTCTTCAAAACTTGCAGGCAGCGAGCAGCATCTCCTATCTGTTGCTCATGCCGGCAGTCTCAGTTCTCCCTCTGATGTCACTTCCTAGTCCCGCGACCAGGAAGTAAGATCAGAAGAAGAGCTGAGGCCTGAACAAGTAGCAGATAGGAGAAGCTGCTCGCTACCTGCAAGTTTTGAAGAGGGAAGTAGGTGGGTGGGTGGAGAGGAGAGAGAGACAGAGACAGAGGAGGGAGAAGGAAAGGTGCTGCTGGACTAGGGGTGGAGGAGAGAGAAGAGGTACTGCTGGACTAGAATTGGGGGCAGATGTGAGGGGGAGGTGCTGTTGAACTGGGACTGGAAGCGGAGGAGGGAAAAGGAGAAGTGCTGCTGGACTTGGAGCTGAGGAGGGAGAAGAAGAGGTGCTGCTAGGCTGGGGGTAGAGGTGGGAGGTGCTACTGGACTAGGACTGGGGGTGGAAGAGAAAGAAGGAGAGTGCTACTGGACAAACTGGGGGCAGAGGAGGAAGAAGGAGATGTTTTGCTGGTCTGGGACTGGGGACAGAGGATGGAGAAGGAAAGGTACTGCTGGACATACTGGAAGAGGGAAAAGTGCTGCTGGACTGAGGAGAGGGCAGTGGAGAAGGAGAGAGATAGAGAGACAGAAAGACAGGATTGGGGGAAGAGGTGGGGGAACATTGGACTCGGAGAGGTAGAGATGCAGACTGCAGGAGGAGAGCAAGGAATAGAAAGGTAGACTTGCAAGCAAAGGGCGGAGGGTGGGGGCAGGAAAGAATAGAGAGGTGATGCACAGAGAAGAGGGAGGATAGAAGGGGAATGCTGGGTGGAGAGGAGACGAGGACACAGAAGTGCAATAATGATCACAGGGGTATAAAGGGACAAAGACACAGGTGCTGGACAGGATAGAGAAGGTGGAAGGTGGACATGTAAAGAGAAGATATGTCAAATGGACAGGAGACCCTGCAAAGATAGAAGAAAAAAAAACAAAGAGACACTGCAACCAAAGCGAATGGAAAAATAAGTATTTTGTTCTGAATTTATGAATTGGAATGTTTCTGTGTAGAAATCTCGCAGCAGTGCTATTGTTCTGTTTTCTCACTAGGTGTTATGTTAGTGTTTTAGGACCTGGTACAACATATACAGTGCATTTTTTTCCACACATAAAGTTGTTGCTATTTGAGTCCTGGAAGTTAGTGCTGTTATGATATGGTAAGGTTCTGACTCTTTTTTTATTTATTATTTTGCACAGATTTGTGCATAGTGTTTTGCTGCGGCAGGATTGTGTATTGGCCTTACTGAGGTGATATAGAAAATGTAACATAGCTTGTTATACCATCAGAAAGGGCTTTAGACATTTTGCAGCGATTGATATGTGTTGAGGTGCAAGAAGAGCCCGTTGATCTTGTAACTCCCAATCTCATGAGGTAGTAAAATCAACAAGCTACCCAGACATGGCAACAGAACTTCACAAAAAGGGTGCCACATAAACATCTCACCAGAACTCCCTTGTAGGTTATGGTGAACCCCCTAAACACCTTGAAAACACACTATACCTATCTCTCTACAACCCCAATAGCCCTTATGGCTGCAGGTGGCAACTATATGGCAGTAGAGTAGGGTTGGGGGGGTTAGTGGGCTCACTTATTCCACCATGAATGTAGTGGTTAGAATGGCTTATGGACCTGGTCCTCCTCTCTATGGTTCACTAGTCCACCCCCCAGGCTACTTAAGACAACTATATGCAGCTTTTCTAGGCTTTCCTATAGCAGGTGCTGATGTTCCAGAGACAGGTATGTACTTTTTTATTCTGATATTTGTGGCAGTGTGAGGGGGGTCAGTGATCACTGGGGCAAATGTGTGGGGGTCTTTACGTTGTCTCTGCAGTGATTATCTGGTCACTTTGCCACGTATACCTGCTTTACATCGTCTAAGTCACAACGTATAAGTTTTGTCCAGGAAGTCTCGTGAAACATTCAGTTACCCCTGCAGGACGACTAAGTCTAGCATTGAATCTTTACTACATTTCTGACTTAGTACAGGAACTAAATGGTTATCTGAGATGATTTCAGATAGCCCTGATCAAAAATAGTTCCCTAGAGGCCTCTATGGGTCCTAAAGCCTTCTTCTTCATTAAAAAAAAAAAAAAAAAAATCAGTGGTGTCCCAAATGGGCCCTGCCTAGAAACAATTCCAAATCCTCCCTCCCACTGTCTATAAAAATCCCTGGAGGCCCTAGTGGGCCACAAATTTCCCTTCCTGCATTCCCAGCCGAATCCTTAGTAGGCACTTTAGCCCGGTGTCAGGTCAAAAGCGCGCCGGGACAAAGGCGCGCCCAGACAATTGAGCGCAACGCGGAGGCGCGCGCCGCTCTAAATTACTGTTTTTAGGGCTCCGACGGGGGTGAGTGTGGGGGGAACCCCCCCACTTTACTTAATAGACATCGCGCCGGCGTTATGGGGGTTTGTGGGGTTGTAACCCTCCACATTTTACTGTAAACTTAACTTTTTCCCTAAAAACAGGGAAAAAGTGAAGTTTTCAGTAAAATGTGGGGGGTTACAACCCCCCAAACCCCCCACAACGCCCCCACAACGCGGCACGATGTCTATTAAGTAAAGTGGGGGGGTTCCCCCCCGCCCCCCCGTCGGAGCCTTAAAAACAGTAATTTAGAGCGGCGCGCACCTCCGCGCTGTGCTCAATTGTCCGGGCGCGCCTTTGTCTTTCGTGCCGTTGTCTATGAACCCTTTGGCCCACTTTCCCATGGTGGCCCAGGTGAGGCCCAAAGCCCCATTCCCTCCCTAACCCCTCAACCCAGATTTGGGTCAGGCGGCTGAAGCAATGGCAACTCACTCATTGGAAAATGCCAGCACCTGCCGCCATATTGGAACATACCACTAGGGGTCAGCTTGCTAAATAAGGAAGCTCTAACTTTCAGTTTGTAGCATTTTATTCTTTCTATTTAGGGGAAAGGGATCGGGGCTTATATATCGTCTTTTTGTAGTTTCACAATCACACTCAAAGCAGTTTACATACAGGAATTTCACGCATTTTCCCTCTAATGTATCTTTAATTTTTCTTTAATTAGAAAGTTTGCCTTTGTAATGTAATTGCTATAAAGAATACAAAACATCTCGGAAAGAAAACGTTGAGAGCTGCAGATGGAGAGAAGGCATAAGAGAAATTGAAAGGGGAGAGGTTTAGAACAAACGCCAGGAAGTTCTTTTTCACCCAGAGGGTGGTGGATACATGGAACGCGCTTCCGGAGGCTGTGATAGGCCGGAGCACGTTACAAGGCTTCAAAGAAGGTTTGGATAGGTTCCTAGAGGATAAAGGAATTGAGGGGTACAGATAGGAGTAGAGGTAGGTCATAGGGATAGTCAGGGACCACTGCTCAGGCAATGGGCCTGATGGGCCGCCGCAGGAGCGGACCGCTGGGCGAGATGGACCTCTGGCCTGCCTCAGCGGAGGCAACTTCTTATGTTCTTATGAGTGTTGAAGAATAAATTAAACTTGCCTAAAGCCATTGGAAGATAAATGAGAGTTTAAGGGCCTCTTATACAAAGCTGCAGATTCTCCCGAAGGAAAATCCAGACCCATGGCCCCGCCCCTAGGCCTGCCCAGTTCCACCCCATTCCGCCTGTGTCACCTCCCAGCCCTGCTCCTAGATGGCATCCGCACATATGCGCACGTGAAGCAATGACATCACGCGCATGGGTATGATAATAATAATAATAATAATAATAACTTTATTCTTATATACCGCCAGCAATCTTGCGACTTCTAGGCGGTTTACATTAAATAGAAACTGTAAATACAATAAATAATAGCTGTAGATACAATGAATAGAGCTGTACACACAACGAATTGAAGAGAATAACAGTGTGCATCTGATAATGTCATCGTTAATAATAGTACCAACAGTTTGTGTGTAGGGTTAGGGTTAACATTTTACAAGTTCTGGTATATGATGATGTTACAAGGGGGGTTGATGGCCTGGTTCGTTGTCTAGGTATTTCAGGAACAGGTAAGTTTTTAGGTGTTTCCTAAATTCTCCATAATTGTTCGTGTGTGCAATTAGTTTTTCTAGGTCTTTACCCCATGTTGCTGCTTGATACGATAGCAGTTGTTGATGATATCTTTTATATTTGCATCCTCTGGCCGGTGGGGAGATAAATTTCAGGTGTGTTTTTCTTTCGTGTCTGTTGGTTGGGAATGAGAAGAGGTCTGTGATGTATTTAGGGGTTAGTCCATTTAGTACTTTGAAGCAGAGACATCCTAGTTTGAACTTTCTTGCGTGCCTCCATCGGCAGCCAGTGTAGGAGTCTGTAGGAAGGGGTTATGTGGTCGGATTTTTTTTTTTTTAGCCCGAAGATCATCCTGACTGCTGCATTTTGTATCAGTTGTAGTCTTTTCTTTTGCTTCTGGGGGATTGTCAGATGGGTGATGTTACAATAATCCAGATGGCTCAGTATTAGGGATTGTACTAGAATTCTGAAAGCTGAAGTGTGGAAGTACGCCTTGATGGACCTAAGTTTCCAGAGAGTGAAAAACCCTCTTTTGATTAGGGAGTTTATATGGTCTTTCATGGTTAGACTTTGGTCTAGTATTACTCCTAGGACCTTCATCGTTGATTGAATGGGGTAGTCAAGATTGTTAATGTGTAGAGATTTTGTCATGTTATGCGTTTGTGGCGAGGCTATAAAGAATTTAGTTTTATCCGAATTGAGCTTCAATTTGTAATCTGTGGTCCATTGTTCCATCATGTTTAGCGCTTCTGTAGCTTTGGGGGTGATTTCGGAGGGAGACGCAATGAATGGGATGATGATTGTGAAGTCATCTGCGTAACTGAATACTTTGATACCTCGTTGGGACAGCTGCGTACCTAGTGAAGCTATATAGACATTGAAGAGTAGTGGGGATAGTGGGGACCCCTGTGGTACGCCTGATGGGTTTCTCCATGTTTTAGAGAGTTTGCAGTTGAAGCGAACTTGATAGGTGCGAGTCGTGAGGAATCCTCGGAACCAGTTCAGCACCTCGCCTCCAATGCCAATTGCGTCTAAGCATTGTAGTAACTTTTCGTGGTCTACCAAGTCGAAGGCCGAGCTCATGTCGAATTGCATGATTAAGGCTTTATGACCTTTGCTGAATAAGTTACGTAGGAATTCTAGAATCGCTGCAATCACTGCTTCAGTGCTAAACAACGGTCTGAAACCAGACTGGGTTTCGTGTAATAGTGAGAACTGATTCAGGTAATCCATCAATTGGGTTTGTACCAGGCCTTCCATTATTTTTACGAAAAATGGGATGGATGCTACAGGTCTATAATTGGTTGCTGATGTTAGGGTTAGTTTATGATTTTTTGGAATTGGGGTGATTATTATGTGACCATTTTTTGATAGGAATTTTCCGTTTTTGAAATTATTGGACATATGAGTCCATAGTGTTATTTTAAAGTCTAATGGGGCTGCTTTCATTATGTTGGGGGGGCAGGGGTCTAGGATGCAATTTGATTTGGTATACTTGTTGTAGAGCTTTATGAAGTTGCTCCATTCTAGGTCCTGAAAGGAGTTCCAGAACATGTCCGCTGGTATTTCATTTTCATGTGTGTTGGCTGTTTGCTGTTCGTCTGAGTTGTTTGTTGGGCAGTTGTTCCTTAAATTCACAATTTTTGAGTCGAAGTGTAGTGCCAGGTCATCTGCTGATGGAAGTTTTGCGTCGTGCGTGGATTGACTGTGGCGTGTGGTATCGAATAGATTATTTGCTAGATTGAACAGTTCGTGAGTGTTGACTCCTTTTGAACTTGTGTTGGATATATATATTTTGGATGAGTAGAATGTTTTCCTTTTTACTTTTATCAGTTGTTTGTATTTCTTTATGTTTGTTCTCCAGTTGTTCCTATCAGATATTTCACCTGATTTGTTCCAGATCCTCTCTAGACGTCGTGTTGTTTGTTTCATTTTTAGTAGCTCGGAGTCAAACCAGTTATTGTATTTATTTGTGCGGTACGTTCTATTTTGTTTAGGAGCTATTTTATCTAAGATGGTTATGCTTATTTTTGACCACTGTTCCCAGAATTCGTCCTCCTCATTAGACTCATCTCGCACTTCATAGTTGGTCCAGTATTCCTCTGGGTTAATGTGGCCCCTTGTGAGATGTTCTTTTTTTTTTGTCTTTGGGTGAGTTTTTTCTTTTGGTTGGTTCCAGATTAAATTAAAGTAGTAGGTGAAATGATCGGACCAGATATCATGGTTCCAGATTCCGTTCGATAATGAAATAGTGGGATTTAGGGTTTCTTTTGAGGACATAGCTACCAAATCTAGCTGGTGGCCTTTTTCGTGTGTTTTAGTGGATGCAGGGAGAATGAAGTTGAGTGAGGATAGGAAATTTTTAAAATCTTTTGTGTCAGGGTTGTCCTCGTTATCTAGGTGAAGGTTTACGTCTCCTGCTATTATATTGTAAGATGGAGTGATTGAGTTATCTAGGATGAATTCGTATAGGTCTTCTCTGGCCTTTGACCAGCATTTTGGCGGGACATAAAATAGGATACATGAGAGGTTCTCTACTAGGTCCTTACTGCTAATTTTGCATGTTAGTATTTCTAATTGGTTGGTTATCTTGGAGTCAACTGATTCGAGTTCGAGATCTTTCTTGAGGATGACTGCTAGTCCTCCCCCTCTACGGTCATCGCGGTTTAGCATGTGAATTTTGTAGTTATCTGGTATTAGATCATTTAGTATTGGATCTTCTTCTGATGATAACCATGTTTCTGTTAGAAAGAGGCAGGCTATTTTCTTGCAGATGATCCAGTCTTTGATTAGGAAAGCTTTGTTCCTCACTGATCTAGTGTTGAGGTAGGCGCAGGGAATGGAGGTAGTAGTGATGGGTATGGTAGTTGTATTAAATTTGATGGGTTTTATCTCTCTTGGCCTTTTTTTGAGGGTTCGGTGAGGTCTATTATTACTTGTGATTATTTTAATATGATTTACTCTTTCTTCCTGTTGGTTGATTAAGAGCTTAATGGGTGTGTCAGGATCGTGAACGGAGTGCAGCTTTGGATAGAGTGATATAACGTTTTTAACATTGTTGCATAGCAAGTATATTAGTAGGATTGATAGGAGTTTCATGTTTGCTGGTTTTTAAATCCCTCTATGATAGACTTATGTTGGTTTTCTGTCCACTCTGATTTTCTATCGTTATCAATACTACACTTGCAAAGGATTACAAGTATGTTATTGTAGGACTGTGGAGGAGGAGGGATGAGCGGGGAGCTCACGCTCCTTACCTTATGTTGGAGGTCGGTAGGAGGCGTAGGTGTTCCAAGTTCCAGGTCGTAAGTGCTCCCCTCAAGTGCTCCGTCGGCACGCCGAACGGCGGCGCGCCGTTGGCGCAGGGTCTTTTTAAAGTAAAATGTCCTCCGGCTGGATCGGGGGGGCGGAGCAGGGCTCCCACGCCGGCCCGATCTGGCTGGCTTGAGTTGTGTCGGCGTGCAGGGTCTTTTTAAAGTAAAATGTCCTCCGGCTGGATCGGGGGGGCGGAGCAGGGCTCCCACGCTGGCCCGATCTGGCTGGCTTGAGTTGTGTCGGCGTGCAGGGTCTTTTTAAAGTAAAATGTCCTCCGGCTGGATCGGGGGGGCGGAGCAGGGCTCCCACGCCGGCCCGATCTGGCTGGCTTGAGTTGTGTCGGCGTGCAGGGTCTTTTTAAAGTAAAATGTCCTCCGGCTGGATCGGGGGGGCGGAGCAGGGCTCCCACGCCGGCCCGATCTGGCTGGCTTGAGTTGTGTCGGCGTGTAGGGTCTTTTTAAAGTAAAATGTCCTCCGGCTGGATCGGGGGGGCGGAGCAGGGCTCCCACGCCGGCCCGATCTGGCTGGCTTGAGTTGTGTCGGCGTGTAGGGTCTTTTTAAAGTAAAATGTCCTCCGGCTGGATCGGGGGGGCGGAGCAGGGCTCCCACGCCGGCCCGATCTGGCTGGCTTGAGTTGTGTCGGCGTGTAGGGTCTTTTTAAAGTAAAATGTCCTCCGGCTGGATCGGGGGGGCGGAGCAGGGCTCCCACGCCGGCCCGATCTGGCTGGCTTGAGTTGTGTCGGCGTGCAGGGTCTTTTTAAAGTAAAATGTCCTCCGGCTGGATCGGGGGGGCGGAGCAGGGCTCCCACGCCGGCCCGATCTGGCTGGCTTGAGTTGTGTCGGCGTGCAGGGTCTTTTTAAAGTAAAATGTCCTCCGGCTGGATCGGGGGGGCGGAGCAGGGCTCCCACGCCGGCCCGATCTGGCTGGCTTGAGTTGTGTCGGCGTGCAGGGTCTTTTTAAAGTAAAATGTCCTCCGGCTGGATCGGGGGGGCGGAGCAGGGCTCCCACGCCGGCCCGATCTGGCTGGCTTGAGTTGTGTCGGCGTGCAGGGTCTTTTTAAAGTAAAATGTCCTCCGGCTGGATCGGGGGGGCGGAGCAGGGCTCCCACGCCGGCCCGATCTGGCTGGCTTGAGTTGTGTCGGCGTGTAGGGTCTTTTTAAAGTAAAATGTCACCGCATTGCATCTGCGCATGCGCAGATGCTCCTTCCCGATGTGATTTTGATGGGAAGCTTTTCAAAACCCAAAGTTCTGGGTTTTGAAAAGCCGTCCTGGACCTCCGGACGTGTCCGGGGAAATCCGGATGTCTGATAACCCTACGCAGTAGTGATGCTGCACCAAAGCCCTTTAAATCTCTATGGGCTTTTACCATACCAGCCCGCGCTATTGGGCTTGATAAAAGGGGCCCTAAGAGTACATAAAACAGTCAAAGTTTCTGGTTTTAGATCTTCATAATTGTTCATTAAAAAAAATTCCTAGGCTGGGAAGCGTTCAAAGCTCTCAAGCTCTAGCAAATGCATTATTTTCTTCATGTTCAATTCATCAGCTTTATGGAGTTATATAAGAGAAAAGAAAAGAGGAAAAAAAAACCAAACAATGAGCCTGAACAAATAGACATATTTCAAATAGAACTCGATTGAGTTTACAAAACTGGAAGATGAGAGAGAAAGCTCCAGAGTAATTGCTAAGAAAAAAAAACAAAAACCTGATAGATTTTGGCCACATAGGGCTTGTAGCTAATTTATTTTCATATTTGGTCCAAAGCTAAGTGCCAGGTTTTTCATTCATGGTTATGTGGATATGTCACTATTTTTTTTGAGCTTTTATTTAAGACAAACAATTTATACACAACATGGCTTTCTTCAGCAATAAGCCTTAAACATACAACTTGTGATACACAGCTATGCCAAAATCCTACTAATTTATAACATTTTATTGAAGAAATCCAGTAAATATACAATAATATAATACAATAAAATAGTCATTACATTAAAATTCATCATATTAATTTCCATCAAATGTCTTTCATTTCATCATAATATATTTCCAAATTACCCATTACATCTCTCAATACCCTCCCCCTATTTCCGTCCCCCCTTCCCTTTTCCCTATTCACCTCTCCCAAAATCCTACTAATAACAAAATAGTTTGTATTTTACATTTTCAAATGCCCTGTCCTCCACCCTCACCCCTTCCATGATGACTAGAATATCCTTGGCCGTTCTCCAGTGTTGATACCATTCCTATTATTGCTAAGTTCCCCAATTCACCCCACCCCTAGCCCCTCAGCTCCCACATTTCCTCAAGTTCCGATCCAGGCTACAAATGTAGATGATGTCCTGAACATTCCCTCTTCAGTGTTTGAGGAGAGGCTTCATTCCTCTCACACTGGAGGCTAGAATTAATAATAATCAATTTATTTACCACAGGGCTGTAAAGTTCTATGCGGTTTACAAAAACTTTTTAAAAATACAATTAAGAGAAAAAATTAGATAACCAAATAATCTTATATAATAAAACCCTAGCCGTGCATGCGCACTCTGAACTGTGTGCTTCCATGATCTGTAGGTCTGTGGCCACAGGAGTGCGCATACACGAGTCCCCAGCCTGTCTTCCCAGCACCTACCTACACTGCCGACAGGACTGGCCGCCAGCGCTGGACTCTCTACAATATTCGGCTCCTCTCACCAGCCGCACCAGTGTCGGAGAAGGCTTCCAATACTGGCAGGGATCGAGAGGAACCGCAGCGACACCTCGCGGGAAGGGAAGCGCCGAAAAACCACTCCAGCCACTACGTTCTTCGCGGTCCCGATTTCCAGCAGCGTGTGCAGCACTCTACACACGCTGCTTCGGGGCCTTCTACTGCCCTGATTTGCTCTGCCGCGTCTCTGATGATGTCATCAGGGATGTGCCAGAGTAAATCAGGGCAGTAGATTGTCCCGAAGCAGCGTGTGTAGAATGCTGCACACGCTGCTGGAATCGGCAGATTTGTCGGGATTGCAGGAAGGGAAGGGGGGGTAAGGGAAATGCTACTGCTGCACAGGGAAGTGTGTGGGGGGATCAAAATGCTGCTGTACAGGGAAGTAGGGTGGTGGGAAATGCTGCTGCACAGGGACATGGAGAGGGAGGGAATGCTGCTGTGGCTGCTGCACAGGGAAGTGGGGGGGAGGGGGGGAAAGAAAGACAGACAGCTAGCACCCGTTAATGTAACAGGCTAAAATACTAGTTAGAAATAATACTATTATGATCTAGATGGTTCATTACAATATCCATGCCAGTTAGTTGCCTAAATATTTCAAGAACAAATATGTCTTTAAATGTCTCCTAAATTCCAAATCGGAATCAGAAAGCATAATCAGATGTTCCAGGTCCTTACCCCATAATGCTGCCTGATAAGACAGAATTCTCTGGACGCTTTCCATTTTTGAGAGAAGGCATGTCATATTTTTATAATGCTGCTTCTCTGCCCCTTCCAATACAATTCCTTCTCTGCTGTTAAGGCGGTCAGTGCAATTGACATCAGCTGCTGCGTGGCTCCAGATTTTCAAAAACTGCAAATGAAGAAAAAAACCAAGATCTCACAAATAAATCGCCTATATATTATTATCTGTGAGGTCGTGAGTTTTCTGCATTGCAGTTTTGGAGACTGCTTCCTTTCACTGGGCTTCTAGTTGTGGGACATTTACCCCTGTGTTTTTTTTTCCAGATCCTTTAGGACAGTGAAGAGTGTGGCATAATGGCTACAGCCTCAGCACCTTGAGATTGTGGGTTTAAGCCCCATGCTGCTCCCTTTGACTCTAGGCAAGTCACTTAATCCTCTACTGTCCCAGATACATTAGATACTTGCAGTAAGCACATGTTAGTAAAAAAGGGTCCCTTTAAATGCCCAACAAATAAAGAGGAAATTGATTGCTTTTTATTTCAGCATCAACATTGAAAATAAGCATTTACTGTAATATATAAACCCTGCAACTGCTAATCCTTTAAGAAGACAGATTTAGAAACAACATTTAATTAAAACAAACTTGATTTTGGCTTCTTGACATTAATTGTGTGTTTGTTGTGGTAGGCCCAATTAAATGCATGAAAATAAAGATTAAGAAACAAAACCAAAATATATTAAAAAAAAAAAAAAAGATTCATGTCTACTGGACTAATTTAATATCCAATACACTTCTTGACTAGCTTTTGGAAAGTACATTCCGTCCGAACTGAAAATCAGAATCCAGACTGTAATCCGACGAGCTAGTCAAGAAATATTTTACACGACTCGAACGGTGTACAAATACATTTATAAAAAGAAATGTGTTACAAAAATTTTAAATCAAAAACAATGAAAATAGATCAAATAGTAATTATTAAACCCTATTGAGAAGAGCCAAGATTTCAATTAAGCCCTAAACTACATTATTATAAAAGCATCTGCAAGTGTAAATAGCAACATTTATAAGTGTAAGTCATATACAGTAAACCCCCGCGAATTCACGGTTCGTGAATCGCGGACTCAGTAATTCGTGGTATTTTCCGACCACCACTTCCTTGTACTAAAGTTATGGTTCCACCAATCAGGAGCTGCTTTGACACGCTCTCTGGCATGTCAAAGCAGCTCCTGATTGGTGTAGCCTGACTAGTAACAGGAAGAGGCGTTAGAGCGTATACCGCGAGTGATTTTCTGTACCTGCCGGCGTCCCAGCTGCCCTCTCCTGCCTTTTCACAGGCGAAAAATCGTATTCACGCTTTTTTGAAATTGGAACCCCCGCAAATTTTGGGGGAGTACTGTATGTACATACTGTATGTGAATAGCAATTTGAAAAACCAGCTATTGACCCCTGTTATACTAAGCTGCAGTCAATGGCGTGGTAAGGGAGGGAGGGATGAGAAGGGCAGATTGCCCCAGGTGCCGTCTTCACAGGGGGGGCGCCTGCACTGGTGCCTCTCCTCCGCTCCGTTCCCCATCCTCATGTACCTTCTTAAACGTTCACCAGTGCAAACAGAATCTTCAGTTTGCTGCTCACGCCAGCCTCGTCGCCCTTCTGACATCACTTCTGCTTATGGGACTAGAATGTGATGTCAGAATGGAGCCGTGGCCGGCACGAGCATCATGTGGAAGATGCTGCTCGCATCAGCGAACATTTCAAGAGATACGCGGGGGAGGGGGGCGCACAAGTGGCGAAAAGAGTGAGGGGTGCTCAAGCGACAGGAAAGAGTGGGGGGGGGGCGCATGATGCAGTGTGCCACCGCCCCAGGAGCTAACCTCCCTCGCTACGCCACTGGCTGCGGTGGAGGTATCTACCGTGGCCTGTAGCGCTAAATGCTCCATATGGATTCTGTGAGCGTCGGAGCCGCTCCAGGCTGTGCTATTTACCCCCTCTCATAGTGGTGATCACTGAAATGCTCAGATTTCAAGGGGGTGTGGTTTGGGCAGGACAAAAATATCTACATGTAAAGCACATACAGTAAAACCTCGGTTTGCGAGCATAATTTGTTACGAAAACATTTTTGTAATCCAAAGCACTCGTATATCAAAGCAAATTTCTCCATAAGAAATAATGGAAACTAAATCCATATGGGGTCAAATAAATAATTTACTTGAAAACGCAGTAGCGTTATCATACGATATGATATTATTTGGTACAGCAATGAGGGCTAAGAGTCAAATTTCCTCTGATAATAATAAATTTTTACTCATAGTGACAGGAGTTGCAATTCAACATATCACGAATAATTGGAAAAATTATGATCGATTAAGTTATAGTTTTTGGTGGAATTCATTGTGCCACATTTTTAAGATGGAACGAGTAATAGCCATTCAGCAAGGGAGCTTTAAGAAATTTAATGATGTTTGGGAGCCATTAACAAAATATTGTGTTGTCTGAATAATTAATAATTATATTTCCCCCCGTTTTTTATATATTAAAGTCCAAGGTGGGTGGAGGGAGGGGTTATTCTAATGTTTTATGATGAATATAAAGAAGGGAGGGTAATTGTTGGATTAGTAAGTGATGTTAAAGTATATATGATTGTATATTTTTGCACTTAATAAAAGTTTTAAAATGAATAAAGATTATTTTTAAAAAAAAAGAAATAATGGAAACTCAGATGATTCATTCCACAACCCAAAAACTTTAATACAAAATACTATAGGTACTCGTATTGCAAGACATCGCTCGTTTAGAACAGTCACTACACTCCCGTAGTGTCAGAGAGAGAACCACCATCGGCTCAGTTGTGATGATGTGACACGTGTACACTGTTATGTACTCGTATTGCAAGTCATTGCTTGTATATCAAGTTAAAATTTAATCAAATGTTTTGCTTGTCTTACAAAACACTTGCAATCCAAGGTTTTACTGTATAATGTATGTTAAAGAAGATTTTCGTTCAGGCTTTGGATCAGGTTCAGAGACACAGACAGATTTTTTTTTAAGTACCGGTACTTGTTTGCCTTGAGCTTTACTAGAGATTAAGGGGCTCTTTATTAAAGGGTGCTAAGCCCTTAGGCCCAAATTCTATAAAAGACACCAAACGTTAGATGCCTTGCCGATCTAGGCGCCTAACTGAATTATTTAAAAGTTCAATTAGCACATTATGGATGGATTAGGCCACCGAGTCAGCCTTAGCACATTATAATTAGCTTAAATTAAAATTCATTGATTAGTGGGTGGATCTTGCATGTTTTGAATAAAGTGGACTTAGGACATGATATTTAGGCCAAAAAAGCCCTGGCATAAATAGGGGGCGTCCAGTGGCGTAGCAAGAGTGGGAAGTGCCCAGTGCCGTGACGCCCCTCCATGCCTTCCTCTTGGCCCCCCCCCCCTTCTCCATCTGTGCCAACTCCCCCCCCCCCGCATGTCTCCTCACCGCCCCTGCTCCTTCGCCCCCATACCACACTCACACCATCCCTTCCCACCCCTGTACCACTAAATCTTCTCCAGCGCAAGCAGCTTCTCTGTCCGCTCCTTGCGCTAGTTTTCCCTTTGATGTCACTTCCTGGCCCCATGACCCAGAAGTGATTTAAAAAGGGAGCTGGGCATGCGTGAGCAATAGGCTAGAGTAGTTGCTCGCGCTGGCGAAGATGTTAAAGAGGTACGGGGAAGGGAGCGTACAAGTGTAACATGGTGGGGCAGAAAAGTGCTGTTCCCCCACCGAGATGGCACCTGGGGTAGTTTTCCCCCCCCCTACTGATGCCTAAGTCTACTGTAGGTGCCACTAGGCATGATTCTATAAACGGTGCCTAACTGAAGATTGCCAGGCACTATGTACTACATTCCTCAGCACCTAAGTCTTAGGTGCCATTTAAAGAATCGGGGTCTTAATGTCTAGTTCAGGGTTGGGCAACTCCGGTCCTCGAGGGCCGGAATCCAGTCGGGTTTTCAGGATTTCCTCAATGAATATGCATGAGATCTGTTAGCATGCACTTTCATTGGGGAAATCCTGAAAACCCGACTGGATTCCGGTCCTCAAGGATCGGAGTTTCCACCCCTGGTCTAATTAATGGGCAAGAACAGGCACCACCTAAGCACGATGAAGCGTGTCAAAGCGGCTCCTGATTGGTGTAGCCTGACTTTAGTTCCCAGAAGAGGCGGTCAGAAAATACTAAGAATGATCCCGCACCCGATTTTCAGACCCGCCGCCGTCCCTGCAGCCCTCTCCTGCCTCCGATCCACTCCTAAACCGCATACACATTTTTAAAAAATTTGCGGGAACCCCTGTGAATTTCAGGGAAATACTGTACTTTAAAATCATAAGTGTTCGAGGCTTGTGCAGATGAGGTCAGGACTTGCAAGGATAGGGACCGAATTCGTGGGCAGCTGCATTGTAAGAGGATGCCGGGTGGGGGGGGCAGTCCACCCAGGCACGGTCTTCCTAAGGGTGTGGCACCCCTCCTCCTCTCTGCCCACCCGCTTCTTTCCATGCCGCCCGCTCCTTGCCTTCCCGCGCACCTTTTTTATTTCCCCAGCATCAGGTTGCCGCACACATCGGCAGCGGCGCTCTCTCTGACGTCACTTCTGGGACCCATGCCTAGGAATTGATGTCAAAGGGCAAGCCTACACCGAAGTGGGCATGCTGCTCACGCCTGAGAAGTTAAAAAGGTTAAGCGCATGCGCGGCGTGGGGGGCAGGGCATAGGTGCCACCATCCCGGGCGCCGCTCACCCATACTACGCCACTGCTCGCGGGGACTGGACGGGGAAGGAGATAGATCCCAAGAGGATGTAGACAAATTTGGTCCTGTGTCATTCTCTACTTGCAGTTTGCATTCCTCTGCTAAACCTACAGTATCCAAGCCAGAATATAATTTAAATAAAGAAAGACCATATTTTACCTCCGAGCAAAATAGCCTCCACACACATGAACTGCAGCTAATGAAAACAAGCTAAAAGCCTCAGTGATTTACAGTGGCTGACTTTGAGCCAGAGTGACAGCTGATGTCAGAACTGCACAGAAAGGCTAATTCCTAAGGAGCTTATCATTTCAAATGTACAGGCTTAAATTCCTGCTATAATTCTGTATTAAAAACATTTTATTTGGAGCACTCTGTTTACCCCATAAACTATTGTAAGGTTACCGACATCCGGGTTTTGAAAAGTTTTCCTCCACATCGTGTCGGGCAGCGGGGGACGGGGCTGGGGCAGGATTGACGGCGGGACTGGGGTGGGATGGGCAAAGTGTTGTATTTTGGAAGTGTCTAAAAAGAGGACATGTCTGGGTAAATCCGGACGTGGGGTGGGCAACTCCTATTTGGGGGGAAGGGGGAAGGAAGGAGATAAATGGGACAGATTTTCAGCTTCCACCAAAAACATTTTCAGCCAAACCAAAAACATGGCCGAAAATTCAAACACCGGTATCCTTTCAGCCCAAACTGGACAGGAAAAGGATTTGGGGCTAGTTTCGGCACCATAACCAAAATTCACTTGGCCTGTACTAAGCCCATTTCCTAGCGCAGCTTTAGTAAAAGGAGACTGACTATAGGCGTAAGGATTTGGAAGGATTTGATCTGTCCCCAGTGCTGGTGGATGCATCACTGAAGCCATCTGCACAGTGCGCAGCAGCCTCGAAAAAAGCCAACAGGATGCTGGGCATCATAAAGAGGGGCATAACAACCAGGATGCGGGAAGTCATCATGCCATTGTATCGAGCGATGGTGCGTCCACATCTGGAATACTGCGTTCAGTATTGGTCGCCGCACCTCAAGAAGGACATGGCGGTACTTGAGAGAGTCCAAAGGAGAGCAACGAAACTGGTAAAAGGGCTGGAACACTGCCCATACGCCGAGAGGTTGGATAGGATGGGGCTCTTCTCTCTGGAAAAAAGGAGGCTCAGGGGAGATATGATAGAGACCTTCAAGATCATGAGGGGCATAGAGAGGGTGGATAGGGACAGATTCTTCAGACTGAAGGGGACAACAAGTACGAGGGGGCATTCGGAGAAACTGAAGGGAGATAGGTTCAAAACAAATGCAAGGAAGTTTTTTTTCACCCAAAGGGTCGTGGACACTTGGAATGCGCTACCGGAGGAAGTGATCAGGCAGAGTACGGTACAGGGATTCAAACAGGGATTGGACGGATTCCTGAGGGATAAAGGGATCGTGGGATACTGAGGGAGGAGCTGGGATGTAACACAAGTATAGAAAGCTAACCAGGTAATAAGTATAGAAACCCAACAGGTCGTGCATGTGCAAGACCGGAGGGTTAGGACTTCGATGGGAAGATAGGACTTCAATGAGAAACTAAGGTGGCAAGGGAGCCCCTTCTGGTGATTCAGACAGGTCGTGACCTGTTTGGGCCGCCGCGGGAGCTTACTGCCGGGCAGGATGGACCTATGGTCTGACCCGGCGTAGGCACTGCTTATGTTCTAATGCGGCCCAGTGAAGCCAAAAGGTTGGACACCCCTGGCTTAGACCATTTGAATAGCTAAATGGCTCGATAATGTTTATATAAAATGGGATCTTCAGAAACAAACAAAAAAGTGCTTATGGTTCGAAAGTACTCTAAAGTATATAACAAACAAATTAACCACCTTCTCTGAAATATAAATCTGGTATGGCTACTTCTTAACCTTGTGAATGTACACCTCAGATTCTAGAACATAAGAATCGCCGCTGCTGGGTCAGACCAGTGGTCCATCGTGCCCAGCAGTCCCCTCACGCAGTGGCCCTTTGGTCAAAGACCAGTGCTCTAAATGAGCCCAGCCTCACCTGCGTACGTTCCAGTTTAGCAGGAACTTGTCTAACTTTGTCTTCAATCCCTGGAGGGTGTTTTCCCCTATAACAGCCTCCAGAAGAGTGTTCCAGTTTTCTACCACTCTCTGGGTGAAGAAGAACTTCCTTGCTTTTGTACGGAATCTATCTCCTTTTAACTTTAGAGAGTGCCCTCTCGTTCTCCCTACCTTGGAGAGGGTGAACAACCTGTCTTTATCTACTAAGTCTATTCTCTTCAGTATCTTTTTATGTTCTGTTCCAGTAGGAACTTATCCAACCTTGTCTTGAATCCCTGGAGGGTGTTTTCCCCTATAACAGCCTCCGGAAGAGCGTTCCAGTTTTCTACCACTCTCTGAATGAAGAAGAACTTCCTTACGTTTGTACGGAATCTATCTCCTTTTAACTTTAGAGAGTGCCCTCTCGTTCTCCCTACCTTGGAGAGGGTGAACAACCTGTCTTTATCTACTAAGTCTATTCTCTTCAGTATCTTTTTATGTTCTATTCCAGTAGGAACTTATCCAACCTTGTCTTGAATCCCTGGAGGGTGTTTTCCCCTATAACAGCCTCCGGAAGAGCGTTCCAGTTTTCTTCCACTCTCTGAATGAAGAAGAAATTCCTTACGTTTGTACGGAATCTATCCCCTTTTAACTTTAGAGAGTGCCCTCTCGTTCTCCCTACCTTGGAGAGGGTGAACAACCTGTCTTTATCTACTAAGTCTATTCTCTTCAGTACCTTTTTATGTTCTGTTCCAGTAGGAACTTATCCAACCTTGTCTTGAATCCCTGGAGGGTGTTTTCCCCTATATCAACCTCTGGAAGAGCGTTCCAGTTTTCTACCACTCTCTGAATGAAGAAGAACTTCCTTACGTTTGTATGGAATCTATCCCCTTTTAACTTTAGAGAGTGCCTTCTCGTTCTCCCTGCCTTGGAGAGCTATACCCAATTCACAATAGCAACGGCTCCAGGCAATACGGGCGGTGTAGCTGAACTGCTTAAATATAGCATCTCAGAGATAAGTACCGCTCTTTGAGCATGAACATTGAAAGAGTGTAATAACAGAAATGTTTGCTTTACACCACTCTGCCGTTTTCCATTTGAAATAACTTGTGTGGCGAATGAAACAACGTGAAAAAAATCGATCGTTATTTCAAATCTTTAGGCAGTAGTTTGTCTTTTTTTTTTTTTAATAAATTTGAGTTTTGCATAATCGCTAATAATAAAACCCTAAACGCGCATGCGCACTCCTACCTCCGTAATCTGTAGGTCCGTGGCAGGAAGGAGTGCGCATACACGCTTAGGGTTCTATTAGCTTGGGAGGAAATGCCTGGGGCCTCCGGAGCGCAGAGGGGCAGCAGCGACAGAGGTGGCGCAGGACGACGGGTGGCGACAGAGGAGAAGCAGCGGCACTGGTGGCTGCAGCAGGAACTCTGAGGGGAGTCAGGGAGGGAGGTAACAGGAAGGCAGGCCTACTACTGGACATGGGGAGCAGGGAAGAGGTGCTGCTAGACAGGGGGGAAGGTAAAAGGAAGGGAGAAGGCCTACTGCTTGGCAGGGGGAGCAGGCAAGGGGTGGTGGTAGACAGCCGAGGAAAGAGAGAAAAAGAAAGACAGACAGACAGAAAGCAGCCACTTCTATTCTATCATCCGTTAATGTAACGGGCTTAAAGACTAGTTTATTAATATTAAAATAGAGTTAAGCATTTTACAAGTAAAAAATAGGGAAGTGGTTGGCATCCTATGATGGCTATATGATCAAAACCCTGAATTGGGTATTCTGTTTTAGAAACTGAAGTGTTGAACCACAAGATTAAGAAAATAATTTTCATTATAAAGAAGTAGCCATACAAGATTTATTTCAGAGAAGGTGGTTTATTTGTTTGTTATATATAAAATGGGATACATAGACAAAACCGTGCGAGACAGTTCTAAGTAAAGTGGGGAGTGGTTTTCCCCACAGACACCCCCCCTCGGACTGCTGTAAAATAGTGTTTGAATCCAGCGCGCTGACGTCCTGCATGCGATTGTCTCACGCGGTTTTGACTCGTCACCTACAATGGGGCTGGTTTCAGGGAGGAGTGAGAATGACCATAAAATTACCCAGATAGTGATGATAATCAGGTCCTACCCGGATCAGTTAGATGTTTAGTTTAAACTGAATGGATAATGCCAGCATGGTCACCACCCTTTGAAGAGCTAAGGCCGATACTGGGCAGACTTGCATGGTCTGTGTCCCATATATTCAGCGGCTAGGTTGATTAGTGGGTTTTCAAGAGCTCGGATCCAAGTCTGGAGGGGCCTCCAAGCATGTGCAGATATGATGTGACATCACATTGCATCTGCACATGCTCAGAAGCCCTCCAGACGCAGCCCTGAGCTCAGGAAATAAGAGGCGAAGTCCTTGTGGAGGTGGGACTGGGGGCAGACTGGGGCGGGGCCACGTGTCATCTTTTTATAGCGATGAAATCTGGTAACCCTAGCAATATTCAGTTACGCACTGAGAATAATCTGGGTACAATTCGGTCAGCAGAAGGTAGGAGAGGTTGGGCAAGTCACTTAATCCCCCCCCCATTGCCCCAGATAGATTAGATAGGTTGTGAGCTCATCGGGACAGACAGGGAAAAATGCTTGAGTACCTGAATAAATTCATGTAAACCGTTCTGAGCTCCCCTGGGAGAATGCTATAGAGATTTCAATAAATAAATATTGGGGGGGGGGGGGACAAAACACAGCCCTTTTTCATGGCCGCAGTATTCATGGCCTAGGTGAATTGGAAAGACCCACATAAGAGTGAACAAAAGCCATTTCACCAAGGACAAACTTACTATGCTCTGGGGTCAATGGCTAAACACACACGCCTACTTGTATGTTGCAAAAAAATTAGCATTCTGTAGCTCATATGTGCAAGTACTAAGTGTGCCCCTGACCTGCCCATGATCCTCCCAGGTTCATACTAGAGAGTTGCGTAGGGATAGAAATCCCGCCTGTCCCCACCCATATCCCACCTGTTCCTGCCCATCCCCGCCAGAATCCCCTCCGTCCCCACGAGGAATCAAAGAATACAGCATCAAAATCATTGTAAGCAGAATTGCGAGAGGCACTTTTCAGGACAACGGTTGCCTAAGAAAAATGGGCCAAAACTGAACGGGAAACCCCAAAACAAACTCGGCAAGTCCTTCATTTTGTACTACACACAATTGGTGGCATAATCATGAGTGGGGGCTGGGCCTCCCACTTTGAGCTTAGCCCCCCTCAAAATGAACATCTCCCTTGCTGTAGCTGGTGGGGCATTTTGTTTTTCCATCATCGTGGTCCCAGTTTCTGCTTTTGTCTATCTTCTACTAATTCTCTTTCCAGGCCTCGGGAACCCCAGTTCTATCTCCGTGGAATTCCCATGAGCCTTGGGGGATCCCTGCAGGAGTCCCATGAGCCGGGGGGGGGGAGCCCTGTATACCTGGGGGGATCACAATGGGAGTCCCGTAGACCTGGGGGTATCCCCACGGGAGTCCTGTAGACCTGAGGGGATCTCCACGGGAGTCTCACAGAACCCACAGGATTCCCGCAATCCCCATTCCCATGCAGACCCTTGCAGTTGTACGCAATGTGTGGAATCTTGATTTAGGGCTAGATTCACTAAGCAAACCGATCGTGTACCGATTGGTTTGCGAGCCCTTTGCGACCCGATTACCCTCCTGCACTATTCACTAGCCTGTGTAGCGATCCGATTGAATCCGCGCATGAAGATGAGGGGAACTGCATGCAAAGTAGGCAGGGATGCGAATCACTAAAAAAAAGTTCCCGATCCGACTGGGCTGGCCGATCAACCCAAAAAGCGACGGCTGAGGACCAGTCGCAAACGGCTTTCCGACTCTCCTGCTGCATTGCTGCCCTGCACTCCGCCCCGATCTTCAGGGTTTTTTTTTCCTGCAAGCAACAATCCTGATCTTCTAGCCCTGCTTTCTCCCCCATGTCCTCTCTGCCACCTTCCCTGCAGTGCGAGCCCATGGGTTTAAAGCGGGGCTGCATGTTCTGTTAAAAACACTAGTGAGGAAATTGCACAGTGTACTCCAACAGGCAATTGCTACTGGACATCATTGATTGATTTGGTGTGCTTTATTATTTGGCACGCATTTGCTCTGGAAAAGCTGACACATCCGAAAATGGAAACATACCCAGACTATGCGTTTTGCAAATAATGGATGCTGAATTGTGACATTCTCATAATGTAATATGTGTTGATTTTATTTATGGTCTAAAGAAATTGCAGAGGAAAGGAACACGCCAATATAGAAACATGAACCTAGTCTGAGTAAGACAACAATTTTTTTTTAATATGTATACATTTCGTTTTGCAAGTGATACTGTGCAGTGTACGACGTGGCTTGTTGTTTTGTTCAATGGATACACCTCAACAAAGAGCTCCTTTTACTAAGGTGCACTAGCGTTTTTAGCGCACGCAGGGTATTACCGCGCGCTACGTGGCTAGAACTAATGCCAGCTCAATGCTGGCGTTAGCGTCTGGCATGCGCGGCAATGTAGTACGTGCTATTCCGCATGTTAATGTGCTAACGCAGCTTCTTAAAAGGAACCCAAAGAATTACGTATGTTTAAAAAATGCATTGCCAGGGAAGGACCGACTGTTTAATATATTAAGAAATAGGTAGATCCCTTTAGAGCAGGGGTGTCAAAGCCCCTCCTCGAGGGCCACAATCCAGTCGGGTTTTCAGGATTTCCCCAATGAATATGCATGAGATCTATTAGCATGCAATGAAAGCAGTGCAGGCAAATAGATCTCATGCATATTCATTGGGGAAATCCTGAAAACCCGACTGGATTGCAGCCAGACTTTAAGAATAAATGGGATACCCATGTGGGATCCCTATGAGGGTCAAGATAAGGAAATTGGGTCATTAGGGCATAGACAGGGGGTGGGTAAGCAGAGTGGGCAGACTTGATGGGCTGGAGCCCTTTTCTGCCGTCATCTTCTATGTTGCTATGTTTCTATGAGGAGGGACTTTGAGACCCCTGCTTTAGAATATCAAATAAAGACAAACTGTAAGGCATGAATAAATGCATCTATATCTCTGGATTTACCACTACTACTTATCAGGGTCTATAGCCCTCTGTGAGTAAAAGTCTGGAAAGATCTGCATGTCATTTTGCTTTCTAAATGCTGCTGAGGTTCTAGGTTCTATCGTTCAGAACATACCCGATGGATGATGCTCACATGCTGAGGTTCTAGGTTCTATCGTTCAGAACATACCCGATGGATGATGCTCACATTCGTAACCCACTACCTACATGATCCTCACAGACCTTTTGTCCGACATAGGGTAGGCTGGAGTGGGCATCAATGTGAACTCCACTAATATGGAACATGAGGATGTTACTGGCCAGAGTTTATGGTAGATGTCCTGGAAACAATGGGGATGGTTGGATAGGCTGGAGTAAGCTTGGACGGCAACTACAGCATTTGAAACCTTTATAGACTTTATAGTCTGCGGCCCAGAAATATCAAAGAAGAGACAAGTTCATCCAATCATGTATTTTTTTAATGGGTATAACTTATGGGCAGACTGGATGGACCGTTCAGGTCTTTATCTGCCATCATTTAAACTAAACTAAACCGTAAGCTTATATACCACATCTTCTCTATAAGGATAGAGCTCAGCATGGTTTACAAGAGTTTTGAAGAGAGGAAAATATAATAAGAATTAGTGATTGTATAGAGAGCAGCGGGAATTTACATTTTTGAAAATAGCCACGTTTTCAGATGTTTTTGAAATCATTGGAAAAAGCCCAAGTTACGCAGACTGGACAGGAAAGTTATTCCAAAGCTCAGTCATTTTAAAGTAAAGAGATTTTCCTAATTTTCCAATCTAGACAACGCCTTTTAACGAGGGAAAAGATAATTTAAGCTTTTGGATAGATCTGGTAATATCAGGTCTCCCGGAGTTCCAGGATAGAGGAATTAAAGGGGGAAGAGTGACATGCAAGATCTTAAATGTTAGGCAGGCACATTTCAAGTAAACCCTAGAGATTATTGGGAGCCAGTGAAGTTTTAACAAAAGCGGGGAAACATGATCATATTTGCTTTTTGCAAAGATCAACCTAGCTGCAGTAATCTGGATCTGTTGAAGTCTTTGAAGACTTTTCTTGGTTAGGCTTAGATAGACCGAATTACAATAGTCCAACCTCGAAAGAATGATTGATTGTACGAGGACAGCAAAATGGTGGTGGTGGAAGCAGGATCTCACTTTCCTCAGCATATGGAGACTAAAGAAGCTAAGTTACTATGTATAAGCGGTGCCTTACGTTAGATGCTGGTAGGTGCGCTAATGGCACCTAACTTAAGTTCAAAAAACCATTTAAAACATTTTTAAAAACTTTTAAAATAAAAATGTATGCACCTAAAACCAGCACCAGAATCGCTCCTACAGAGGAGCTGTACAACACCTAATGCCGCTGTATGCAGCTAGATCTCATGCATATTCTTTGGGGGAAATCCTGAAAATCCGACTGGATTGCGTCCTTCGTTCCCCACCCCTGATCTAATTATACTAAAGCAGAGCAGAAAATAAGAGCACAGGTGGGATGGCTCTACCTACTGTAGCATAAGGTAAGTACATTAATGGAAAACTTTAGGTTCTCTGAGAAACGCCAAGAGGAGATAGAACAGCAGAAAGAGTTTTTAGTAGTACAGAATTCTTGCTTATGTTAACCGAGCAGATTCACTAAAACAGGGGTCCCCAAAGTCCCTCCTTCAGGGTCGACTCCAGTCGGGTTTTCAGAATTTCCCCAATGAATATGCATTGAAAGCAGTGCATGCATATAGATCTCATGCATATTCATTGGGGAAATCCTGAAAACCCGACTGGATTCGGCCCTCAAGGAGGGACTTTGGGGACCCCTGCTCTAAAAGACCAAATACAGCTCTGGGAAGCACAGGGTGATCAAAGAAAATCTGTTGGGGTGACATTTTCCAAGGTTCAGTAGCCACAATTCTGCAGACACACCTGTCCCATATTTTATAGAATACGGGAATGTTCCAAAGTATTCATTTTTTTTTTTTTAATGCTAATGAACAATTTATATTCTTCATATTAATATGAGTATTATTATTTGTGACTCTTTGTTCCAAGATTAATATTGTCTTCGAGAACCAAGAGAGCAAAATATATCAAATAATAAGCTGAATTATTGATTATACTAGATTTAGAAGGTCAGTTGAAAGATGTTTACAATAACTCTTTTTCAGCAAGTTAAATGAAACTATATTTCTGACTATTGGAATTCTTTCCATGAGACCACAGAGCCACAGCAACTGTGTTTGTCACCATTGGTCTATGGTAAGATGCCACAAAATGCCAAAGGAGAAATGAATCTATATGGCTTTAACATAAACTAGGGGATAATGTATTTCAGGGCAAATGTCCGCATCAGAGGTCAAATCGAAGAAATAGATAAAGTAAATATGATCATCCAATTATAAGATAAATGCCAATTGAAGAACTGGATAAAGCAAGTATTGTATAGTCATCTAATATAATAAAGTCCTAAGCGCGTATGCGCACTCCCACCTGCGTGCTCCCGTTTTCCATGCGCTTTAGGTCCCCGCAGGTAGGAGTGCGCATGTGCGCTTAGCTGTGGCAGTGGCCGATTGACAGAGGCAGCAAACACGCTGCGACTCCCCCCTCCCACCCTCACTCACCCACCACCAGAGAAACATCGCTATGGCTGATCACATTGGACCGCGAGGAGGTCATTGGGAGTACTGGCGGCGGACACGTGCACAGAATTGGCGCTCGGGGGCAAGTAAAATGGGAGACGGCCTATACCTGGTGGCCACAAAACAAATTGGAAACCGCTGGCCTCCCTGCTCTCCACCTCGCGCAAACCTAAATCCAGGGAAAACGGCACTACTGGTAGAAGTTTATTTTTAAGATTAAAGGTGCTGCGGCTGCTCTTCTCACGAGCCGCACCTGCATCGGAGAAGGCTTCCAACGCAGGCAGCGATTGTGAGAGGAGCCGCGTCGGCAACGTTAAACTTAAAAATAAACTTCTACCGGTAGTGCCGTTTTTCCTGCTGTGCCCTCTCGATCTCCTTTATCACAGTGAGTACGATGGTAGGCCAGACCGCGGAAAGCAGGGGGGGGGTTGGGGGAAATGCTGCTGCACAGAGACCTGTAGGAGAAGGTAAATAACGCTGCTGCTGCTCAGAGAAGTGGACAGAGAGGGAAATACTGCTGCTGTTGCTGCACAAGGAAGTGAGGTAGGGGGAGGGAAATGCTGCTGCACAGGGAAATGAAGGGGGAGGGAATTTTACATATGAAGCAGGGAGAGAGACAGATAGAAATAAAGACAGACAGACAGTGGGAGGGAGAGAGATAGAAAGACACAGGGGCAGGAAGAGGGACAGAAAGACAGACAGAGAAAGGGGGTCTGGGAGAGAGAAATACAGCAGGAGGTAGAGAGACAGAAAGAAAGAAAGACAGACAGACATCTATTCTAGCACCTAATAATGTAATTGGCTTAAAGACTAGTCCAGTTATAAATGCCAGTTGCATAGATTTTGAGAAATTCTGCCTTAAATGCATCAGAAGGCAAGTGGCATTCACACCACGCCAAAATCAATTCCATGCGCATGCATAATGCCACAGAAAGAAAACCCGCATGCCTTCTGACACATTTAAGGCAGAATTTCTCAAAATCTATGCGATTGACATTTATCTTATAACTGGATGATCATACTTGCTTTATAGTAAATAGCCAATGACAGCAGATAAAGATCTGAACGCTCCATCCAGTCTGCACTGTAATCACATGCATTACAATTTCATGATTAAATTAAAATGTCTTGTTTTTTTTGTTTTGTTTTTTTTCTGGGTCATAGACTTTAGAAGCCCACCCAGTACTGTCTTTAGGTTTCAACTACTGGAGTTGCCATAGACGCTCACTCCAGCCTATCCAAACCATCTCATTTGCAGGATTCAGACCGTGAAAGTCTGCCCATTCATATTCTAATTAAAGATCCTCTATGTTCATCCCATGTGTTTTTAAAATTCAGTCATCATTTTCCTCTCCGTCACCTCCCTCGGAAAGGCATTCCAGGCATCCATTACCCTCTCTGTGAAAGAGAATTTCCTAACAAGGGGGCATCCGTGGAAAATCAGGGGCGGGAAACTGCACGGTGACACTAGGAAGTTCTTCTTCACTGAAAGGGTGGTTGATTGCTGGAATAGTCTTCCACTTCAGGTTATTGAGGCCAGCAGCGTGCCAGATTTTAAGGCCAGATGGGATAGATATGTGGGATCTATCCGCAAAGATAGATAGGGAGGGTCATTAGAGTGGGCAGACTTGATGGGCCATGGCCCTTATCTGCCGTCTATTTCTATGTTTCTATGTTTCTAACATTACTCTTAAGTCTACCATCCCTCAACCTCAATTTATGTCCTCTGGTTTTACCAATTTCCCTTCTCTGGAAAAGATTTGGTTCTTTATGAATACCTTTCAAATATTTAAAAGTCTGTGTCATCTACAGCAGCGATTTTAAGGGGTGCTAGCATATGGGCTATATCACCTGCCAGTGGTATTGTACCTTACTGGTACATGTTAGAAAGAGATCTAGTATTACCTTATACCTTACATGAAGCCATCTACTCTAAAACTATTACATGCTTTACCAAATGGGAGGTATTACATACCACCCAAAAGGCAGTTTTGGCTTTGGGTAGTTCTCTACAGCATCCGATATATACCACTGTCTTTTCTAATATTTGGGGTAACCCTAACATTATTGTTGGCTCAAATATGGTGCATTGGCCGTCTTGGATCAATGCGGGTATATGGCATATACGAGACATTCTGATCAATCATGCTTTAATGCCTTTCGCCCAATTACAGTTCATGTATAACTTACCTTCTCATCAGACCTATAGATACCTCCAACTACGACACAGTATATATGCGGCTTATGGATCTAAGTTAGAGCGTCTGCTGCGGAGCTCCTTCCCTACAACCAAGCTACTATCTACATGGAGTACTAAGCCTCATTTGATGTCTAGGATATATGATATACTGCAAAGTGCAGATTCAGATACTCCCCTACCGATTCAGCGTCAGTGGTCCCAAGATCTTAACTTTCCTGTATCCGAACAACGCTGGCTGCAGGTATGGAGTTACTGTAACAGACCATTACATTCGGCGTCTCTCAGACAATCTCTATTCTTTGTTCTTCATAAGTCGCTCTGGACTCCTGTCAAACAACATCGAGCTTCTCCAACTTCTTCCAACAACTGTTGGCGGTGCAAGACCCATCTGGGAACTTTCCAGCATATGTTATTCGATTGCCATTTTGCCTTCACATTTTGGTCTGAAGTGGGAGCTATTATTGGCCAAATTTTCTCCTTGTCTCCGAATATGACTTACAACCAGGTAATATTAAGATCTACCTTATTGGAGCCTCCACTCTCTCGCCCATGTTCTGCTCTATATGACATTCTTATGGGACTAGCCATTAAGACAGTACTTCTTCACTGGAAATGTTCCTCATCAATACCATTGGCTCAATGGTGGAATATGGTACTTTTGTGCTACAAATACGAACTACGATTGGCTGAGTGTAGAGGCTCCCAAAGATCTTTTCATGATACCTGGTCTCCACTGCAACATTACTGTGACTCTGTTGATTAATATATTTGTGATCCACCGTATCACAATACATGACCCTGTGCTGCTAAGAACTGTAACATCATTTATGCTGTGATGCTTTGCTGCTGCTCGTATTTGTTGACTGCTTATTTTGCTGTATTTTCTGTTATTTTTTTCTTTGTTCAATAAAATGATTTGACTTTAAAAAAAAAAAGTCTGTGTCATATCACCCCATACCCTCCTCTCATCTAGAATATACATGTTGAGGTCTTTCTAGTCTCTTCTCATAGTTCTTTTGGTGCAAACCCCTTACTAATTTTGTTGCTTTCCTCTGGACCATTTCAAGTCTTCTTATATCCTTGGCTAGATAAGGCCTCCAATACTGAACCTAATACTCCAAGTGGGGTCTCACCAATGACCTGTACAGGGGCATCAACACCTCCTTTCTTCTGCTGGTTACACTTCTCTCTATACAATCTAGCATCCTTCTGGCTACAGCTACTGCCTTGTCACACTGTTTCATCGTCTTCAGATCCTCAGACACTATCACCCCAAGGGCTCTTTCTCCGTCTGTGCATATCAGCCGCTCACCTCCCAGAACACACATCTTCCTCGGATTTCTACACCCCAAATGCATGACTCTGCATTTCTTTGCATTGAATTTTAGTTGCCAGACATTTATCCATTGGCCATTTACCTTATAATTGGATGATCATATCTGCTTTACCTATTTTTTCAATTGACCCTAGATGCAGGCATGTACACCGAATCACGGGCCATATCAGGTCCAACGATAAATAAGATTTTGACTGCCCGGAGCTTGAAGGTCCCTTGTTCTCTTTTGGTTTTGCTCCTTGTTTGGCTTGTACTTTTATTCCCTCTCTGCTTTTCCATTAACAGGATCTAGGTCAACCATTTGGAACCTGAATGGCAAACTGCTTTTTCCATAAATGTCATGCAGCGTTACAAAGAATATAGACTAATATTTGTGAACATTCTGTGTGTAACAAAAAACTCTACAGATGACTGTGAATGATTGGGACAAAGTATAGCTCTGTGAATCAAAGGCTGGAATGTAGGGAGAGAGCGATTTGCAGAACAGATCGGGTAATGATTCACAAGACTACCTTTAGTTTTCCGTCTGAAATCACAGGAAAGAAATTTTGAGGTTTCTCGTGTATCATTAATAGTGTGCATGCTTCCAAAACAGTATGCCCTATTTTGGAAAGAATGCTTTTTTTTTTTTTTTTTGCAACAGGGTGCGTACTTTTGCACACGTGCATACTCTTTCCAAAAGACAGCACTTTCTTTTCCATTAGTGCGTGCATTTGCACACACACGCTATTTGAACTTGTGCTGTCAAAAAAAAGAGAGCGCCCTCTTTTGGAAAGAGTGCACACTCTTCTGAAAGTGGGTGAACTCTTTGTGAAGGGTGATCACTATAAATAATATTGCTCCTGCTATGAAAAGAAATTGAAGAAAAATCTTGAAAAAAAATATAGGAACATTTGCATATACAGGAAATTAACAAATGAAAACTTTAACGCTTCACCCTCCTATTAAATACCACCTTTTGAGAGCTGCAAATATAGGATGATTTTTCCACAGGTAAAATTGTCCATCCTATTCATGAGTAAAAGTGTATGTGTAACGTTATTTTGTGTGTATATCTACCCACTTGAAGCTGGGAGGAGTTTTAGGGCAGAATTTGGAAGTATACGCTCAGAAAAATTATCCACACAAAGTGAAAATAATAATAATAATAATTTTATTCTTATATACTGCCAAAGCCATATAGTTCGAGGCGGTTTACAAGAAGAGCTGGACAATCAGCGAAAAATAATTACAGTGACATCATCAAGTACAAGTGGAGAGGGCGGATAAAAGTTGAGTGGGAGTAAGTCAGAGTGATAGACAGAGTAGAGGCGTCGCGTAAATGTAGGATGCGTACATGGTAAGGCATTAAGAGTTCTTGGTTACAAATTGGTTGAACAGGTTTTTTTAACTACCGTATTTTCACTCATATACCGCACACCCGTGTAAAACGCGCACACGGGTATAGCGCGCGAGGAAAATAAATTTATGTAATAAAATTTTAATATAGCGCGCACACGCATATACCGCACATGCTAAAACCTCCTCCCGCCTACTCTGAACCGGCATCCTCCCCCCCCCGCTCGCGTCACCCACCCCTCCCCCGTGATCCTACATCCCCCCCAGCACCGCAAAGACAACTCTTACCCGATTGGGCACCGGCACCGGCACCAGCACCAATGCACAGGATGTGCCAGTGCCCGAAGATCCTCCCTCGTTGGGCTGGGCTGGGCAGTGCGAGAGAGATCCTCCTTCTTCCTGTGCCGGGCTGGACTAGGCTTTGAGCATTTGCGCATGCTCAAAGCCTTCTGGTCTCGCTCTCTCCGAGATAATCTCTCCGAGATAAGCCCAACCCAACAAGGGAGGATCTTCGGGCACTGGCACATCCTGTGCATTGGTGCTGGTGCCGGTGCCCAATCGGGTAAGAGTTGTCTTTGCGGTGCTGGGGGGGATGTAGGATCGCGGGGGAGGGGGGTGACGCGAGCGGGGGGGGAGGATGCCGGTTCGCAGGGGGAATGCCGGATCAGAATAAAAAAAAAAAATTTGTACAACACGCTCACACGTATAACACGCATGGTTATGCACGGTTTGTAAAATCGTGTATAACGCGCGCGTTATATGCGTGAAAATACGGTAGTTTTCTAAAGTTAAGATAGGATGAGGCATGCTTAATGATGTTACCCAGCCAACCGTTCTGTTGGCCTGCCTGGAAGGCAAGAGTTCTGCCCAGGTATCTCTTGAATCGTCAGGCCTTTAATGTTGGGTGGCTAAACATGTGTACCCTGCGAGTAGGCCTGGTGGAACAGTCCAAGTTGAAGTGGGAAACCAGATAAATGGGGGCCAAACCTTGAATGGATTTGAAACATAGACTGTTATGAAAACAGACGTGCTTTTTGGAAACACAGGTAATTCTGAAGTTATCCCCACAGTGGAGACACACATGCACACACAGAGTAAATGACGGCAGATAAAGACCCGAATGGTCCATCCAGTCTGCCCAGTAATCACCTGGGTCACCCATGAAATGTCTTCTACCACAGCCTTCAGGTGAGGGAAATGTAAAAATGACCAAATTACGCTGTGGACATATAGGAGCAAATAAGAAGATAATTTGTGCGATTTCACTAGGAGCCAATGTAATTCATGACAATTTTGTAAAGCTTTTTCCAGAGTAACTAAGGGCCCTTTTATGAGGTTGCGCTAGCATTTTTAGCGCACGTTGAAGATTAGCGTGCACTAACCCCACGCTATACAGAAAATACCAATGCCAGCTTTATGGAGGCATTAGCGTATAGCACAATTAGCATGCGCTAAAACCGCTAGCGCACCTTCGTAAAAAGGAGCCCTAAGTAGCATTCAGGTAAGAATGGGAGCTAAAAATTATCTTCTCCAGTGCTGATCAAATGTCCCTGGGTGATTAGGAGGATGTCACAAGAACACTATGGCATATCCTCATCTATATAATTACTTAAATGTACTTTGTAATATCTGTAGGTTTCCAAGTCCTGACTGGTTAACTTTCCATGTTCTAGCTGCCATTCTAGATGACCCAATGGAATGTAGCAGAGGAGAAAGACTGTCTATAACACTTGCAAAGGATCACATAAACCGAGGCCCAGAGCGATTGGGGAAAGCTAAACTGGAGGTGGATATCTTTGAACTCCTGAGAGACAGCGAATACGAGACCGCAGAGACCAGTATGTACAGGCCATCACTGTTCTGGGATATGGGAGGGCAAGTCTGATTCTGTGTGCCTTGGCTCTGGATACGGTGGGAAAGCAGGACGTAGGGCGTGGTCAGATATTGGGGGGGGGGGTTTAATAGAGACAGGCAATGGATAATGTAAGCATATACCCCCAAATGCCATAAATGGTGCTAAAAATTGTGCACGTAAATTTGGGTGTACGCTTCTCCCTCCGTATTCGCAGTTTCGATTATTTGCATTTTTTAGCTTGCTGGCTCCTCCTCCACAAATTATGTCAGCTTGCATAGAGAAATCGCTGATTCCAAGCGTTTACAGAGAAAATCGCTGATTCCCAGCACTTTCTTCACCGTGTTTTGCCTCTCCTTCAGGAACAGGCCAGGTCTCCCACCATGTTATTTGTGGTTTCACCATATTCACAATGTTTTTTTTTTTAAATAGAAAACAGCGAATAACATTTGAAAAAGTTGTTTGCGGTTTTTCTGTATTTGCAGGTCTGTTAATCCCCCTATCATAGCGAATACAGAGGGAGAAGTGTATACTCAATTTGCACGTGTAATTTAATGGAATAATGACCCAATCAACCCCAATTGGGCTCTAACAATCAATTATCAGTGCTAATTGGAATCTCTTAAAAATTGCATGCACATGTTACATGCGCACTCAGATCCATGCATGAATTTAATGCATGGCCTCAAATAGGGAAGTATAGCGTGGGAGGGTCATGGGCCTTCCTGTAATTTATGTGTTTTGTTATGGAATAAGGGGGCTCCACTCCTGATTTAAGCGTGAGAATTTACGCTAGGGTTTAGTTGGTATAAGTTAGACGCGGTTCTTGCAACAAGCACTATTCTGTGCAGTAGGCACTGAAATCGTGCCTACAGCATGGCGCCTAGTGGTGCCTACGGTCAAAGCAGGCGTATTTAGGGGCAGAGATAACCTTAGGCATCACTAGGCACCGCTATGTGCAATTCTCCCAAAAACTTAGGCACCAGAAATGTCGGCCTATAAAACCCTGGCCTTAATTACCGGCGCCTAAGTTTTTTTCGGAGGCACTGGTAACCACGATTCTGTTAACGGTGCCCGAGTGTGATTGACATCCAGCTGACACCATTTTTCTAGGTGACGTCTACAGAAGCCGGGCCTTAGTACGTTCTTTTAGTTGGCACCATTTATAGAATTCAGCCTGCGCTATTTATAGAATTCAGTCCATAATGCAACGTTAGATAAGGCCAAATAGTGCAAGAATTAGCAGGAACAAAGCTAGAGAAACGGGGGGTCGGAGGAGGAAATACTGTAGGGATTGGATGGAAAGTAGGAACAGATGATCTGAGGTTTAGAGGGACTGGTTCTGAAGGAAAGAGGACTAGCTAATACGGAAAGGGAATAGGTTAGAACAGGGGTGTCAAAGTCCATCCTCGAGGCCCCCAATGAATATGCACGAGATCTATTAGCATACAATGAAAGCAGTGCATGCAAATAGATCTCATGCGTATTCATTGGGGAAATCCTGAAAACCCGACTGGATTGCGGCCCTCGAGGAGCTAGAAAGATTATGACATTCTGGAAAGAGGGGTCACATAGAGCGAGTGTGAGGTTAGCAAGATCAGAGGCTGGAGTTAGAAGGGCTGATATTGGGAATTTAGATGGGGTTGACACTGTGGTAGTGTAGGGGATACCAAAAGATTGGGTTGACAGGTACAATGAGGTTAAACGGGGCAGATACCGAGTTCAGTATTCGAAAGATCTAGAAGTGGGATGCCTAGATCTGGCTTTTTAAGACTTTTCATAAGCTCAGTGCCTTAATTATGTTGGGTTAATATTCAAAGCGATTTAACCAGCCAGAAATGGTTAAATTACTTGTTTGGGGATAACCAGTCATATTCAGCAGCATTTAACTTTGATGGGCGGTTATATAAATACCTAAAGTAAATAAATTTAACCAGTTTGTGCTACTGAAACCAACAGGTTAGCACTAAACTGAAACTTTGCTATTTGGGGTGGGGGGAGGGGCGTTTTCAACATGGCGTCTGCATTTGACCAGTTAAGTGCCAATGTTCAGCACTTATCCAGCGTCACCCGCTCCTTCGGTGTGCAAATACTTGTACTTTCTTATTTATAAAATTTCCAGCATTATAAATTTAAATAAATAATGAAATATAAAAGAATTTTTTTATCCTAGTTAGAAACAATTAAATTGAGTGAGGTAGAATTAAGGGTGGGATGGAAGATCATTGTAAGATGATTATATGGCACTGCTTTAAGCCAGAAGGAAGACTTGAAATAACATATATGCACTAAGCTTGTGGCCTTCGTATGATACTCCATCCTAGTTTATTCATTGATCTATTACTTGAGGAAGTTGATACGATGGGTTTGGGTGCTGTAAGATCAGCTTAAATAACTCGTCAATTATATGTGTTATTTAAATATTCAAAGACTGTGACACGATGGGGGTCCTTTTATCAAGCCGCGATAGCGGGGTTAGCGCATCGGACATTTCATCACGTGCTAACCCCCGCGGCCGGCTAAAAAACTAACGCCTGCTCAATGCAGGCGTTAGCGGCTAGCGCGGCAGGCGGTTTAATGCGTGGTATTACGCGCGTTTAACCCCTATCGCAGCTTGATAAAAGGACCCCTATATGTGTAAAAAAAGTGGCTCAAATAATTGATTTATTATCCCCCCCAACCCCCCCCCCCCTTTTTTTATGATACTGCAATACAAATGCCATTCAGGGTTACTTCAAATAGGGAAGAGAGCCAATAGAGGCATGTAAATTTCGACACACAAAAAAAAAAGGAAGCAGGGGAGAATTTAGGAACTCCGTGCTGATGTCCAGTACTAGGCAACTAACCCGTCGCTAGCCTAATTTAGGTACTTCGGTTTTAGGCGCTTTAAATTTAATTATAAGCTTCCACAAATATGGCTATAGTAGTAAATGTTCATACCAGTCCCAAATGCAGAATAATTGATAATGTCACTAAAGTGGACTAGTGAAACAGTTTCAAAACATAGCTTTACTTTAATACTATTTCATGAGTATGCCTCAGCCCCACCACTCCACCGCTGTGCTATCTTGTGACTGCGTGGAGATTTATGTGGCACTTCATCATCGGCTGCTCATAATTTTTTGTTTTTTAGATTTTTAGTATGAATGTAAAATCGTGAAAAATCTTTCATGCAATCATAAATTATTATCTGCTATATAAAGGTGATGCAGATACTTAGCTTTAGCTCTGTCAGCCAACGTCTGGGAGTCTAACCCGACATGTTTCACGCCAAACGGCGCTGTATCAAGGGTCTCCCTAAGTATAGATTAAAAAAGGAAAACAGCTATCAGTACATTCTGCATCATTCATACTAAAAATCTAAAAAACAAAAAATTATGAGCAGCCGATGATGAAGTGCCACATAAATCTCCACGCAGTCACAAGATAGCACAGCGGTGGAGTGGTGGGGCTGAGGCATACTCATGAAATAGTATTAAAGTAAAGCTATGTTTTGAAACTGTTTCACTAGTCCACTTTAGTGACATTATCAATTACATTTAATTATATGCAGCTCAATTTTTAAGTGTCTAAAAACAGCTGAATATAGGCTTCATTTGGTTAGAAGGGGCAGATGCTGTTGTATTTTGGATGGGGGGTGAGACTTCTTTGGGGTCTATACAATATATTTTACAGAGTAAGAATGGCGGTATACACGATAACCTGTACTCTGTATTATTCCCAATAGCTTAATAACCATCTTTTTGCTCTGGAATTAGCCTTTATGATCTCTCTTTCAGTGTGCCAGATTCTTCCAAAAGGGGTGGTGTCTGTTCTGGGACCCTCCTCGAGTCCTGCATCTAGTTCCATCATCAGCAATATTTGTGGAGAGAAAGAGGTAGGTTCAAAGTCAGAAAAGAAATCGCTCTCGCTCATTTTGTCCCTCTCTCCTACACTTCTTTTCACTGTCCACTCCACATCACTTTTCTTTATCCTTGCTGCTAAAAATTCTCCTGTGTATAGGTTTTGCGCATCATTCGCTTCTCTACGAGTATAAAATTTCAAGTGGGGATCATATAGGCATCCCAAAGAGAGGTTTTTTAAAGTCACTATACAGAGGGAAGGCCCTGAAATAGGCTTGTGAATCACCGCTGGGCTGCACGGCCCGATAATTCAGGGTGGAAATATCATAATGGGAGGGGGAAGGAAGATGCAGAGATGCCGGACCTGTGAGACAGGGGTTGGAAGTGCAAAAAAAGGGAGAGAAATGCCTGACCCATGGGAATGGGAGCGATGGATGCTGGATCATAGTTGGCTGCTCTGCATCACATCTGGGTGGGCCTAGGCCCACCCCTTGCTACGCAGCTGATTAGGAGTCTATTCTGTAAAGGAAAGCATGCACTTAAGTTTCTTAGAATACTGAATATCAGGGCAAATGCACATGTGCAATTCAGGTACACAGCTGATGTAAATGCTCACACCTAGATTGCTAACAAATGTGCATAAATTATAGCATTTTATAATTTTGCACATAACTGTGCACCTTGTCCATGCTCCACCCAGCATCACATTTAAGTTGCAAGGCAAAGAGTAGATATGTCCTAATAAGATTGGTGAGCACTATTTGTTACGTAAAAGTCCTTTATTCATCAAATAACTGAACGGTTCAAACTCATTGACTCAACATGTACATGTTTCAGCCTCAACCGGCCTGCCTCAGGAGTCTTAAGAGTCTTATGGGTGAACAAAAATGCCCATAAACGCACAGACTTCTGGTATGATGATGAATAAATACACTGTGGCTCTAGCTCAGCCGGGTTCTACTGTCTCTCTGAAGGTTTCCAGTTCTGCTTCCTCATGGCTTGGCAACCAGCTATCTTTTATGCTCTTCTCAAGAGAAAAGGGAGGTTCCTATACCACTAGAGGGGAGCATCAAAGACAGCTGGTTGCCAAACCACGAGGAAGCAGAACTGGAAACCTAGCTTCAGAGAGGCAGTAGAACCCGGCTGAGCTAGAGCCACAGTATATTCATCATCATACCAGAAATCCGTGCGTTTATGGGCGTTTTTTTTCACCCATAAGACTCTTAAGACTCCTGAGGCAGGCCGGTTGAGGCTGAAACATGTACATGTCGAGTCACTGAGTTTGAACCGTTCAGTTATTTGATGAATAAAGGACTTTTATGTAACAAATAATATTCACCGATTTTATTAGGGCATATCCACTCTTTGTCTTGCGACTTTGAGTTTGTGCATTTGGTTCTCCTGTGTTTATCTTTGCTACATCACATTTAAGTGCCATTTTATATAATAGCACATAGCTGAAATATTGCCATTTGTGTGCATGTGTGTACACACACATGCATATATGTCAATAGTCTTGTCATTCTTGGCCCTTAAATGTTAGCTCCCTCCTTATAGAATTACTCCCATAATGCTAATCAGGGGTAGGGAACTCCGGACCTTGAGAGCCATATTCCAGTCGGGTTTTCAGGATTTCCCCAATGAATATGCATTGAAAGCAGTGCATTCAAATAGATCTCATGCATATTCATTGGGGAAATCCTGAAAACCTGACTGGAATATGGCTCTCGAGGACCGGAGTTCCCTACCCCTGTGCTAGATGTATAATCCATTATCTGCCAAAACAAAACACACGCAGACAAAATTATTATAGGGAGGAATTAACATAATAAAGGCTGAAAAATCCTCGTTATAAAGATTAGGAAGTGGAACACAATATCTAAGGTGTAGAAACATATAAAATGCCCTAATCACAAAAACTAAATCATAAACAAAAATAATAAAAGTGTAGGTGAGGAGTGGATACAGTTCCACTTTTTTGGGTTGGGATTCACCCTTGCGGTGCTGAATGTAGTTATCCTAGTATTAGAAAAAGCCACCAGACTGCCTCTTTACATCATATCACATTCCGTAGTGTATCAAAAACAAACACTGTACTCAATAAGACACTTTCAATAATAACCACTTCCTAAAGTCTTCAGTTCAAAAAGATCGCCGTACATGAAGGACACGGTACTACTTGAAAGGGTCCAGAGAAGAGCGACTAATATGGTTAAAGTGCTGGAGGAGTTGTCGTTCAGCGAAAGATTAGAGAAACTGGACCTCTTCTCCCTCGAACAGAGGAGATTGAGAGGGGACATGATTGAAACATTCAAGATACTGAAGGGAATAGACTTAGTAGATAAGGACAGGTTGTTCACCCTCTCCAAGGTAGAGAGAACGAGAGGGCACTTGCTAAAATTGAAAGGGATAGATTCCGTACGAACATAAGGAAGTTCTTCACCCAGAGAGTGGTAGAAAACTGGAATGCTCTTCCGGAGTCTGTCATAGGGGAAAACACCCTCCAGGAATTTAAGACAAAGTTAGACTAAGTTCCTGGTGAACCAGAACGTACGCAGGTAGGGCTAGTCTCAGGGCGCTGGTCTTTGACTGGAGGGCTGCCACGTGAGCGGACTGCTGGACACGATGGACCACTGGTCTGACCCAGCAGCGGCAATTCTTATGTTCTTAGATACCGTAAGCTGTAAATTTAGGCAAATATTTTAAAATTTCCAGTCAAGTTTGAAATATCAAATAAATATATATAGTAATCAAAAACTTATCTCGATCTCATGATCCATTATCTGTGCAGCACTGTGCATAGCATGAAAAAGACATGCCAGGCTGGTGCAAATTATAGCCTATATGCCTGAGCAGCAATATTCAACTGCTGCACATGCAGAATACAAGGTCAAGTCTATAAAATAGCACCTCCTTATGGGTGCCTTGATGCAGTGCAGGCAGCATCAGTCCTAGAGTGGACCACGGAAAAATAGCCCGCCTCTAATTCCAGTGCCAGAAAGATGGTGGTCTCCCTGGAACAGCGAATAGTGAATGTGGAAGGCTATGTGCAAAGCGGATCGATTAAGGAAAGGCAAGAGGCCTTCTCCGACAAGTACCCAGGAACAAAACCACCAGCTAAACGTTGTATTCAGAGTCTGGTTCGGAAATGGTATCAAACCAGCTCTGTTGCAAACATGAAGAAATCGAGGCCTCCATCAGTCCGGACGCCCGAAGCTGTCCGTGACATTCAGCAGCGGATTGCAATTAGCCCCCGAAAAGCAACTCGAAGACTCTTTCAGCAAGTTGGTGTATCATGAGCGACGTGTCGGCGAGTGCTGAAATCTCTGAACCTTAAACCGTACCGAATAATATGGGTGCAGGAACTGAAAGAGCCCAACGTGCCCAAAAGTGCATAGATGTGAACGGGGACCACTTTCACCATCTGTTGTAACTTGTGGGTAAGGGAATAAAAACATTCCACTTGCTCGTTCATCTTGTCATACTATCGCCGGAGGCGGGCTACTTTTCCGTGGCCCACCCTTGTATAACAGAATGAGGGGGGGGCCTTAGTTCAGTTACAGAATACTAGTGTAAACTAGTGCCTCAGTGTGCCCAAAAGGAACCCACACCTGTTTACATCCAGTCCATGGCAGGTGTAACTGAATACGTCTAAATGTGCTACTCAACACGCACACCTAATAGTATTCTATAAAATGCATGCATTGATGGTGGACACACCCTTGCCCCACCCACATGTGTGCCCCTTGTGCAGGTGCACGCTAAGACACCTAAGCACTACCTTACAGACTAGCTCATAGTGTATTAGTATACAGAACTGCCAACATAGGCAATCCCTTGCATGCACAAGATGCACGTACCTGCTATGTGCCAGTTCTAGAACTGTCTCACACATTTAGATATGGCAACCAAAAAAGCAAGTGTACATGGGGCAATGTGGCGCACCCCCTCCTCCAGGCCATGGGGGAGGGTGCATGGAGTGGTCACATGGCTGTCAGGTCTGCTGATCCCCTGCTCCAAAATAGGAAATTGATGTCAGAGGGGGCAGGGGCATGTGGACTGCAACCCTATGACCGCTCCATCTCCCCCCTCCCCCCCCCCCATCTGCACCTGGGATGGACTGTTCCCACCGCCCTGCCCTGGTACGCTAGAGCTATTGACCACTGCAGATTGCATATTAACTGGATTCTTTATGAAATGTTTAACCCTTTAAAGGTACCTACAGGTAACTGAACTGTTGAACCTGCTTTGGTTGGCTCCCAGCCCTGATATTCAAAGAAGGATAGAGAGGAACTGCAGCCTTGGGCTTATTCCAACAACCAAATTCCCTAGCCAAGGGCTGAATCTCTCTTAGCAGGTAGCAGAACCCAGACTGAAGGCTGGGGGGATGAAACCAGATAATAGCAATTTAATACCTTTTAAGATCCGAGAGAATAGTTTCTCCGGCGGTGATGTAGTCATCCCCTCGAGGAATGCGAATGGCACTAGCTCATTGTCTCTAGATGGGTTAGTAATGGAAGCAGAGAGGACCTGACATTCTGGTAATGAAATAAAACATAGGTTTTCTCTCTCTGTGTCGTCCTCTGGATGTAATGGGTAAAAAAACTATACATTCCACTTTCCCGCTGCAGTTTCTTGAAAAATTAGCCTGTTAGTGTTATTAGTATAATGTACCGCAAAAATCACTTCTTCTCCTGCTTTATTGCAATTGCATTGGACCTCTCAGATACTGGGGCAAAGGGATATCCTGAGGCTGGTGCACAGTTTAGTGGTGTCGGTGGCCAAAATGCATTCCAATTTCTCCTAAAACGTCTCTTACCATGCACGGAGACTAATAAGAGCTTAGCAGGCTTAAAAATAAAAAGTACTGTAGATTCAAAGGCAAAAAGCTAACTGAGAAACTATTCTTAATTATAATAAAATTGCCATGTACCAAGCACTCCAATAATATACACAAAAGTCTATTCAGTGAGGCAAATAGTCCATGAAAACATTGTGAAGTAGTTGCGAAAAGGAACATAAGGTTTCCCTGAACTGGCAGTTCTTGGTCTCTAACAGGATAACGAAGACGATGAAGTGAGATATACTGGAACCATCCACAAAGACAAATTATCCCACTTCAGAGTGTCCAATATAAGAAAGGAGGGTAATGGATCTCAGAAACCCACTTGATTCAATACTAAAGACTCCTTTTACGTTAGCGGCTTCAGCGTGCGTGACTTTTAAGCACGCGCTAACCCCCGCGCCGGCCAAAAAACTACCGCCTGCTCAAGAGGAGGCGGTAGCGGCTAGCACGGCCGGCGGTTTAGCGCGCGCTATTACGCGCGTTAAACCGCTAACACGGCTTCGTAAAAGGAGCCCTAAATGTATGATATCGAAGTTAAATGGGTTGGAGTCTTAATCGTTGACCCTTTTTTTTTTTTTTTAACCACCTCCTCCTTAATGTTTTGCTTTAATCTTACTGTTACTAATTAATTAATTGACCAACTTTAAATAAAATGTCATAACAGTACGTATTATCACTTATCTTTATTGTGCAGAATCACTAGCCTGCCCCGACGGGACCCGTTTCGCCATATAAAGGCTATGTCAAGGGTTCTAAAGGAGCTATTCTAAAGCGTCCATCATCATTTTGGGGCTAGGATTCATCTGTATGGTACCTTTATCCGCCTTGATTTTAGTCAGTAACTCCCTCTTTTACCACTTTCTCTGGCCTTTTGGACTGTGGTTGAGCCTAGCATTTCACTCCTTTCTCTCGCTCTCTCCTATGGAGGCAAGATAGTTCCTCTGCGACCCAAGCACCCCCAGATCCCCTCTCTCACTTCTTTGCGGGTCCACGTTCTCCAGTCCTTATTTTCCCTTTAGGACAGGTGAGTTATAAGACGCCGGGTGAGTTCTATCTCCTCTTACTTAAGCTATCCGCATTCAGCACTTCTACCGCTTCCAGCTTTCAGTTCCATTCCCTGTAAGGATTTTCTCTTGGCAGCATCTTCAAGTTCCAAGTTTGTTTATTTTTGATATACCGTCTATCAAAACAAATGTCTAAACGGTGTACAATATAAAAAAAAAAATTTTGTAGAAAACTGTTAAAATGGGTAAATAAAAACAATATTTTGTCATATAGTACAATACTAGGCAAATTCACATTAACGTACATGAGACAAAAGGGAGGTTGGGAAAGGAGAAGTTGTTTAAAATGCATCGAAGTAAAATTAATAAAAAGGGGAAGGTAAAAGGGGAGTGGCAAGACAGCAGTGTTTTTTATATAAACTATAAACTATTCTTCCCCTCCCTACACGGTATTCTCTATGCAGGTAAACTGGGAAAATCTCTTCTCTTCAAAATCACAGGTCTTTGGAACGACCTTACTATCCCGCTGCGGAACCTGAGCTCCCTCCATTTATTCCGCAAGCAACTGAAAACTTGGCTCTTCTCTAACATGTAACTCTGTTTCCCCCTTTCTCTTCCATTCTATTTATAAGCTCATGTAAACCTTTTCCTGTCCTTTCTTATATTTAAGTTCTTGCAAACCGTGCTGAGCTCGACTTCTGTGGAGAGGATGCGGTATATAAACTTAAAGTTTAGTTTAGTTTTGCCCTGGCCCTGTTACTCTCTCCTTCAGAGAAACAGGGCCAGGTGTCCCTGATGACTAGTCCCTCAAGAGACAGCTATAGATCAGATTTAATAAGTTTTTTTGCCAACAGGCAATATCACAAGGGGACAGACTGGCAACCTCTGTGCTGATTTCTTCTTCTCCTTAGCCCCTTCAGATGAGAGCCAGGGCTCCTCTGGGGTCCAGAGTGTAGTTCTACGTGCTCCTTTTTATGGGCCCCTCAATGAGGAGTATTAAGACCTTCCTGAGCTTGAAGGTAAAAACCCCCATGAGACCCCAGAAGGAAAATTTATGAGAGATACTGTGTTGCAGAATTGAATTTACACAAGCTTGATGAACAATGCAAAAATCGTTATCTCTCCCTGTCAGCATAAATAACAAGTCTCTGGCTTCTTCCAAATACAACTTAGTGTTGTATTTCCCTTCCACCACTTTCTTGTAATAGAGCACCCGTGGAGGGTGGCGTAAGGGATCTGGCCAATCGGAGTCTTAAGCCACTCCTAGTCCATCCCAGAATGCACTGGGATGGAGGTCTAAGATTCTGGTTGGTTCAGGTGCCTAAAATCCATCCTATGGGAGGGGTCTTAGGCAGCTAGGCCAATCAGTGCCTTAGGCAAATCAGTGCCTTAGGCCTCTCCACCGTGCATTCCAGGATGCACAGGGAAGGGGAAGGCATGCCATTCTGTGGAGTCAGGCCTACTGGCCAGAGGTAGTAAGCATCCCTCCAGCTGGCCTGCAAGAAAAAGGACCAGGGGGTTCCAGGTAAGCTTTGGGGGTAACAGGGTGGAGGCATTTTTTTGGGGGGGTTCCGGCAGGAGGGAGTAGGCATTCCTACTGCCATTGATCTTTTGGGGGGGATCTGGCAGGAGGGGCTGGGCATCCCTTTTGCCATTGATCTTTGGGGGGGGTGGGAGTGTTTCTGGAAAGAGGGACTTGGCATCCCTCCTGCCAGTGATCTTCAGGGGGTGGCAGTAGGAGGAATTGGGCACTCCTCCTGCTGTGGACAATCGGGGGGGGGGGGGGGGCTTTACCTCAAAGTGGTAGGTGCCTACCATTCAATTAAGTGCAATTAATGCCAATTTCAAGTTGTTAATTGCCAATTATCAGTGCTGATTAAGTTTCTTAAATAATTTAGGCACCTGGCATGCTGATCTAGGCACATAACATTAGGCATCGTTATAGAATGTGGGCCTTATTGTACCTATGTTACTAGCCGCCAGTTTTCTCGGCAGTGATATGGATAAGTATCACATAACTCTAGGTGCTAATTTATAGAATTAACTCCTTAATTACTGACATGTATACCAAGGGCATCGATTTCAAGAATCTGCACAAGCAGAAAAAAGGGCAGCTTCACTTGGCAGCTTCTACGATTATATATAGAAGTGCCAATATTCCAAACACATACTTTAAAGTGCAGCCAATTAAGGATCAAAGTCTTGAAAGGTAACATTTTACATTTTAAAGGCTAAACAAAGAACTGGAAGGGCTATGCACAATTACCCCCTCAGTGAAATCTTTCAGACATGGCCAAAATGAGCACTTTGCAGAAGCTTATGCATGCCTTGGAGATGGTTCAAAAGCTGACAGGAAAATATTTTCGCTATAGGTTCATTCCCATCGTATAACAGAAATGCAAATATAATTTTTTGACCTGCCATAACCTTGCCCAAAATGTACCCTGTTTTAAATCTGTGCATCTCAGGCCATCTCCAGCTGTAAATAACAGTTTTCTAAAATCACCATTTACATGTGCATGCAAACTGCCTATGTAAATGAAGTGGAGGAGGAGCCTAATGGATAATTCAGCGGTCTGAGAACCAGGGGAATTGGGTTCGATTCCCACTGTAGCTCCTTGAGAGTCTGGGCAAGTCACTTACCATATATACTCGAACATAAATCGATCTGAATATAAGTCGAGACCCCTTCCCCCCAAAAGGAGGAAAAATGGTTGACTCGAATATAAGTCGTGCGGCTTAATATTCAAGTGTCCTGCTCTGTCAGGCTCTGCACCCAGCCACCTCCCTGCCAAGCTCTGCACCCAGCCCACTTCCTTCCATCCCTCCCCTGTCAGGCTCTGCACCCAGCACCCTTCCTTCCTTCCCCTGTCAGACTCTGCACTCTCCCTCCTAGACTCTGCCCTCTGTCCCCCCCCCCCCCATCTTCATACCTCTGCCGATCGCTGGTGGAGGTGCAGCGGGCAGAAGCAAGCTTTTCAAACTCCTGCCCTGCTGCTAACCTGCTGCGCGATCCAATTTCTTCATCTGAGCGGCACGAGCAGCAACGCGATTTGGTGCTGCTTCTCGGCGCTGAGCAGCTTCCTTACTGGCTCCCCTCAAATTCTCGCCCCTAACCCCCGTGAATATTGAGGGTCTGCTGTATATCAATTCCCTTCCCCCTATTTATACTTGGAGAATGCACCTAAAATTTATAAAATGCCTACTGTAACATAGGCGAGCATTCAAGCCTCTGGGAGGTCTGTAAACAGACTGAAGGAGCTTCAAGAAAATACAAAGCTCCCTTTATTTAGGTTAGCAGTTCAAAACACAAAACGTAGGGCTTATCCTACCTTGAAGATAAAGACAAAAGCTGAAAGCAACAAAATGGTCCCAATATATACATGTAGATGGAGCTGTAGTCTGGAGGGCCTCTTCTTCCTGTCCCGGGCCTCCCTGATTTTCCCCTTCTGGGCTTTTATTGTCCCTGGCTGGACCCCACTCTCCTGGCTCGGTTTCTAGCCCTGGCTCTGTTAAGGCATCACAGTGGGCGGGAATATAATTAAGGAAGGCTAGGGTGCTCTCATATACTCCCTAACAATGATCTCCTATACCCATTAATACCATTAGGGTCACTCATTTCCTATCCTGTCATTCTCAGAGGCATGCTATACCACGAGGGTCACTTCTTTTTTTTTGTTTTATTTATTAATTTTATTACTTGTTACAACATATAACAAATTCAGGCAAATTAAAACAATTGTAAAGAAAATATCTCCAAAATCAAACAATAATATTCATCAAGTCCACATTATTGGGGGCTGGCTATTCCTGTTGGAGCCTTTATCTGAAGCAATAATTAAGCAGCAACATTTTTAACGTTAATACAATCTAGAGTCAAGCAAAATAATCATCATTTTCATTCTCATTCCATCTCAGCCTCTGTATTAGTAACAGGCAAAATATCCAATTTAGGTTTATCTATAAGAAAATTCTCTAAATGAGTTGGATCTAGAAAAATATATTTGGTATCTTGATATACCACCAAACACTTGCAGGGAAACTTAAGGAAAAATGAAGCACCTACACTCAAGGCTTTAGCCTTAAGTTGTAGGAATTTCTTCCTCCTGTATTGTGTTTGTTTGGAGACGTCTGGAAAGACATTAATCTGTTGACCACAGAACTCAGTATTTTTATTCAAAAAATATAGTTTAAGAATATCTTGTTTTTCCATTTCACTTCTAAATGTGACTAATAATGTTGCTCTTTTGGCTATATAGTCTTTAGATGACTCAAGAAATTGGGAAATATTCAAACTATCAGGGGACACTAATTGATCTTTCCCCCCCCCCTTCTTCTGAAATCTTTGTAATACCACTGGGTAAATAATAAAGATTATCTGGGGAAATGAGGGTCACTTCTTTGAGAGGAGTGTCTCGCGTGGTACAGCGTGGCACTCTTCCTAACCTGCCTCTGATCTCTCTTCTCCTCTCTACTTCAGGTTCCTCACGTTAAAGTTGGTCCAGAGGAGTTTTTGAAGTTCCAGTTTCAGAGATTTACGACACTGAACCTACACCCCAGCAACAGAGACATCAGCATCGCCGTAGCAACCCTCCTTCATTTCTTCAACAGCACCACTGCCTGCCTCATTTGTGCCAAAGCAGAATGTTAGTTTTTCTTCCTCTTTTCTCTGCTGCGCTTATTTCATGCCGAAGAACATTCTGAATGCAATGAGTAGCACAGCTATCAATGAACCTACGAATATAAGAATAGCCAAACTAGGTCAGACCAGTGGTCCATCTAGTCCAGTACTGCTTCCAATAGTGGCCACTCCAGGTCACTAGTACCTGGAAAAACACCCCCCCCCCCCAAAAGTAGCAACATTCCATAATCTCAAAGAGTAAGCAAGACTCTGGAACCCCAAAGAGCATCAACATTCCAGAATCTCAAAGAGTAAGCAAGACTCTGGAACCCCAAAGAGCAGCAACATTCCAGAATCTCAAAGAGTAAGCAAGACTCTGGAACCCCAAAGAGCAGCAACATTCCAGAATCTCAAAGAGTAAGCAAGACTCTGGAACCCCAAAGAGCAGCAACATTCCAGAATCTCAAAGAGTAAGCAAGACTCTGGAACCCCAAAGAGCAGCAACATTCCATGCTACCAATCCCAGAGCAAGTAGTGGCTGCCCCCTTGTCTCTCACAATAGCATGGACATTTCCTCCAGGAACTTGTCCAAACCGTTCTGAAACTCAGCTATGTTAACTGCTGTTACCACTTCCTCTGGCAATGAGTTCCAGAGCTTAACTATTTTTTTGAGTGAAAAAATATTCCTTCCTATTTGTTTTAAAAGTACAGTATTTTCTTCTTTTTTTTTAATCTCTGCGTATCATATTGCTTTTGTAGAATCAGAAATGTGCATATACTTTTCTGGCTCACCCACAACATGGTTCCTTGGAAACTGTAGATACTGTGGATCTATCTGTGTCAATAACAGCTTTCCAAAATAGCTTTCTACACACATTAGTCATTAACATGTTTAAACACCCCTATTTACCCCTGTGTATGTAAAAGTTACCCAACCTTCTAAAATAGCCTCCCTTATCCAGATATAGTTTGGCTCCACTTCTGAAATGCCCCAGCCCCTTCTAAATTTAAGCGGATATATTTTCAGCCGATCATTGAGTTATCCAGACAGAATTTAGCCATTAAAGGACCCAAAGATTTTTTTTTTTTCAATTCTTTATTCATTTTCAAATTACAATAAGTGCAACAATATATTCAAACAAATTAACAATAATTATGTCACTTAACAATCTTCAATGGTACAAATGATATGCTCTTATCTCCCACCCCTCCCACCCTTCTTATCCTAGAAACAATACCTAATACCATATATAAAATAAAGGACCCAAAGATTTTTAAAAAGCACTTGTAGGGCTGCCATCTGATGCTTCTGAATATCAGCAAAAAGTAGAGGGAGATCAAAGCACACAGCTCAAATATGTAGTCATAAATGCACCAAGGGTCTTCAAGTATGGGATAGCCAGAAAATCTTTGTTGAAAAGCCCATCATAGGCCGTATTTTGTCACAAATTGCCTACGTCAGCGGTCTGTCAAACTGGTCTCCTCATTAATAAAATGCTATCCATAATTCAAGAAATGAAGCTCACTCATGCGCTACAATCACTAACACAAATAGTAAGAATTTTTTTTTAATTTAAAAAAAAGGATTTGATTTAGAAGCAGAAATAATGGTGTGTCTAATTGCTGAAGAGTATTCCTTCTGCTGAGGAATGTCTCTCTGTTGAGAGGAGTCTCAAAATTGCACCCCAAAAAAAAGGAATATCAATCAGAACATTTTTTTTTACTTTAAAAATTTTGAGGGCTACATTAAACTGGCAGCGATCAGCATTTTTGTAAACACTGGCCATCATAGGGTTTTTTTGTTTTTTTTCTGTACCTGGATATTGGCACTGGGCGATATCCAAATACGAACACTGAATGCTCAGGTATTCAGCGGCCCCTGGCAGCTGTCTAGGCGCCTCTGTTATTCAGCACTGGTACCCAATTACAAATCTGGGCAAGTTAGGACCACTAATTTTCCGGTGTAACTTGCCCAGAAAGGTCTCCAGGCACCAGTGCTGAATATCAGCAATACTTAGATCATTTCTGGGTCGGCCATAGCTGGAAACTGATCGTTTACTTTAGAGGTCCTTTTACTAAAGCCACAGCAAAAGTAGCGTGTGTGGCGCAGGGGTTAGAGCTGCAGTCTCAGCACCCTGAGGCTGTGGGTTCTAATCCCTCGCTGCTCCTTGTGACTCTGGGCAAGTTACTTAATCCCCTCATTCCTCCAGGTCTCTAGATAAAGTTTGAGCCCACCAGGACAGATAGGGAAATATGACAAAGTACTGAACGTAAACCACTTAGGGCTGGCGTTAATTCTAGCCGCTTAGCGAGGGGTTAGCGTGCGCTAAAAACGCTAGTGCCCCTTAGTAAAAGGAGCCCTTAGAATATAAGAGTTATATAAATAAATAAATAAATAAATGTGTATATTAAAAGTTTCATATCCCACACATGCTAGAGGTCAGTGTGGCTTAGAATTATAAAATACAAAACAAATATAGAAAAGAATGTCATTAATTAAAAGGAAAGTACAATCAATCACTCAAAGACACAATCACACATACAAACAAAAAAAAATTTTTGTGTGTATTTCTACCAATTATAGCTCTCCCTTTTATAAAATTTCATGGTATCAACCTAAGGTAAGGGTGAAGTATTGAAGGCCTGTTGAAAAAAAAAAAATAAGTCTTTAACAAAGACCTGAACTTTGAAAATGAAAGCTTTGCGGGAGGGGACGAAGAGAAATAAGTAGCAGTTCTTGTTCATTCATAATGCGCTATCCTGGGAGAGGGAAGAACCAGTCTATGAGAATCTAAAGAATATAGCGAGTGAGAAGGGGTGCACAGAATAGTAACTGCTGATAAATATGAGGCTATTCCCAAACTGAGTATAATGCCCTGTTTCATTACATGAGGGAAAACGCCTCAGAAGCCGCGGGAAGCGCTGCTGTCCTAGAGCTGTGAAGGGGAGAGCTGTCAAGAATACAAGATCCCCTGCACGCTTCTATCGCTGGCCGAGAAGCTTTAAAGGTTAGACATAAAATTTTGAGCTGACAGTGATATTCTACAGGTGGCCAATGCAGATTAATCAGAAGAGGCATGACAAGATCGTGCGATATAGCTTTGATCAAAAGCCTAGCTGCAGAATTTTATAGTGTTTGCTAGGGGTCCGGACTTTCCGATGGGAAAATTCTGGTAACCCTAGTGTTTGCAAACGCCGAAGTAGGGCCAAAGTAATGCCACAGTATACTGAATTGTAGTAATTTAACCTGGAGAGTACAAAAGCATGGAGTAGATTGTACAGGAAAGTGTGGTGCAGTGGTTAGAGCTACAGTCTCAGCACCCTGAGGTTGTGAGTTCAAACCCCGCACTGCTCCTTGTGACCCTGGGCAAGTCACTTAATCCTCCACTGCGCCAGGTACATTAGATAGACTGTGAGCCCACCAAGAGAGATAGGGAAAATGCTTGAAGTACCTGTATATAAACTGCTTTGAGTGTGGCTGTATAACTACAAAAAGGTAGTATACAAGACTCAGTCTCTTTCTCTGATGTCATAATGCCTCATTCCACCAATAAAAGCCAACCTCATCAGTGATGTCACAATGGCTTCATTGTTCTGTACTTGGCTCACTTCTGATATTGTACTGGAGGAGAGTGTGGCACAGTGGTTAGAGCCAGACCCTCAGCACCCTGAGATTGTGGGTTCAAAGTACCCTGTGCTGTTCCTTGTGACCCTGGGCAAGTCACTTAATCCTCCACTGCGCCAGGTACATTAGATAGACTGTGAGCCCACCAAGAGAGATAGGGAAAATGCTTGAAGTACCTGTATGTAAACTGCTTTGAGTGTGGTTGTATAACTATAAAAAGGTGGTATACAAGTCCCTTTCCTTAGATCGTGGACAGCAGCAGAGTCTAATGTGGTAACTAAGCAGATTTCTAAGCCAAAAATACCCATTTTGGCTACCTGTGCCTCACACAATAATGATGAATCCCAAATGACTCCCAGGTAGCGAAAGGTCTTAACAGGAGTCGGATCAGTATCAAGATGTCTGATTTTTCCTGTAGGCACTGGAAGCATCCCTGTTACCCAGCAGCTTGTTTGTTTTCGAAGAGCCGAGAACAAGGTAGCCAACTTGCCACAGCAGTAACACACGACTGAAGAGGACTTATGTCTATTTTATGTGGCTTTACTGGAAATATTAAAAGGATATCAACATCAGCACATATAAGCTTTGATGTTACATTCCTGAATTAGTGTTGCTAGATTACTAAGAAAAATGTTCACCAAGAGCGGCGACAATACAGAACTCCACAAGTCAACTGGAGCATTGAAGAAGTAGAAGTTGGCGGAATGAATACTGCCAGTTAGGAATGATGTGAACCATTTCATTGCATAGTGCACCACTTACGCATTTCTTTCCAGCATGCTGAGGCCACTTGTGCCATGGCCAGAAAATGGCTGACATTTTCCATTTTCCCAATTAAGGGCCACATGCTAATCTTGCCATTGGCGCATGGCCATTAAACAAAGTCACTCCAGGAGCTATTACCGACACCTACTTTATAGGCAGTAAGGGCCCATGTACTAATGCTGGGCTTATCAATTAGTGCATGGCAAAGCTTCAAGCGCTGATTAGTGATATCAAGGCTGCTCTCCATCCCCGAATATGCCCCCTTAGAGAAAATTAGGAGAAATTATTTTAGTGCGAGGTGTACATGCACAGATAGGCAAATGAACGGCAGCACTCGCCCCGCGGTAACCATGTTTAATGCACAGTAAGCGTACACAACTGCTTACCGCAGTTTAGTAAAAGGACTCAGTGCATTCTGCATTCACATGCTCATGGAAATAACTAGAATGATAGCAGCGATATGCATTCATGCTGCCTAAACAGTAAAACACTTTGGTTGCACTAGGGTTGTTGGAATTTCCTTTCAGAAAATCTGGACCCTTAGCCCCGCCTCCAGGTCTGCCTAGTTATGCCCCCCTAATCCTGCCCCCTCCCCCGCTGCCTACTTTTGTCAGGCAGGGAGGAAGTCCGCACATTCACGGCCGTCACACGATGACCATAGATGTCTGCCCAGCCTTGGTCTTACTTCCCTCCACCCAAAACTAGCCAGTTCTGGATTCTCCAAAATATGCCATGCTGGTTCAAACCAGTGGTCTATCAAGCCCAGCATCCTCTTGCTGTCAGTGTTCAATCCAGGTCCCAAGAAGGTTGGCAAGATCCCAAGAAGGAGATTGGTTCCTTATTCCTCATACCTAGAGATAAACAATGGCTTTCCCAAGCCTACATGGCTAGTAAAGGTTTGCTGACTTTTCTTCCAGGAAGTTGTTTAAACCCTTTTAAAATCCCAACTGTACTAATGCCTTTGACCATATCTTACGGCATCATATTCCACAGCGTGATTAAAAAGCCCGTGGCCACCTGCAAGCTAGGAAGCCATGAAATAAAGTCACAAGAAGAAGACGTTTACCCTCACTAAAGGATGGTCGGCTCATTGCTGTCCTTGCTGGCAGCTGGAAATCTCTGTGCAGGTCAGCCCAGGAAGACGCAGCCTCAATTTCTTACGGTCTTTCCGAGCCCATGGCCTGTTCCTCCTAACAGGCAATCTTTGAAACAATTTAGCCAGGAAAATTGCCCTTGTATCTGGGTAGGCTACAGACAGGGGTATAGTACAGTAGGATTTAGTCAGAATCCCTTTAAGTCAGAGGAATGTTGCTTTAAGTCAGAAAGATTAATGGGATTCTGACTAAATCCTACTGTACTGCACCCCTGTCTGTAGCCTACCCAGATACAGGCTCTACTTTATTCCAGCACTCTTTTCTTTTTATTCCCCACTGCCCTGTCAGTCTGGGCTTCCGCTGACACTGATGTAGGCTCTATTTCATGCATCCCCTATCGTGCTTCTCTGAAATCACTCACTCCCGTTTTCATCAAGCAGTACCCACTCTCCCGGGAAAAGGAGAGGGCCATGAGCCCTCTCTCTCAATTCAACCAGAAGTATATGTGATCTTCCATGGTGTATTTACTTTTAAAAAGCATTTCCCGAGGCATGTTTAGATTGAGAAGGAAAATACAGATATAGATTGTATTTTCAAAGTAAGTGGAATTTTGGTACCTGTGGGATGCTTTTCTACAGGATGCTTTCTCTTTGGAAATTAGCACTGGCGATTTAGATTTATCTCAAGTTTTTACTATAGTAGCTCAAGGCAAGTTACATTCAGGTACAGTAGATATTTTCTTGTCCCCAGAGGGTTTACAGTGGGATTTTAACCAGACACTCCTGGTTTTCAGTCCACTGTTCTAATCATTAGGCTATTCCTCCACTCAAAATCTGTTACAAGGCAACCACGGACTTTGTACCTAGACACAGAGGATGAAAATTTCCACCGGAATTATTTTGACTAAGCATAGGTGCCAGGGAGACCCAGACTCACCCATTTCCCAGAACTCTACCCCAAGAGTCCCCATCAAGGGGGAATGTATGGCGCAGTGGTTAAAGCTACAGCCTCAGCACACTGGGGTTATGGATTCAAATCCACACTGCTGGGGTTGTGGGTTCAAACCCACACTGCTCTTTGTGACTCTGGGCAAGTCACTTAATCCCCCCCCCCCCCCATTGCCCCAGGTACATTAGATAGATTGTGAGCCTGCTGGGACAGACAGGAAAAAATGCTTGAGTACCTGAATAAATTCATGTAAACCGTTCTGAGCTCCACTGGGAGAATGGTATAGAAAATTAACATAAGAACATAAGAAGCGCCATCTCCGGATCAGACCTTCGGTCCATCAAGTCCGGCGATCCGCACACGCGGAGGCCCTGCCAGGTATACACCTGGTTTATTTATAGCCAACCATATCTTTATATGCCTCTCTCAAGGAGATATGCATCTAGTTTGCTTTTGAAGCCTAGGACTGTCGATTCCGCAATAATCTCCCCTGGGAGAGTATTCCAGATGTCAACCACTCTCTGTGTGAAGCAGAACTTCCTGACATTAGTCCTGAACTTGCCCCCCCTTAGCTTCATTTCATGTCCTCTTGTCCGTGTCAAATTGGACAATGTAAATAGTTTTTTCTGCTCTATTTTGTCGATTCCTTTCAGTATTTTGAAGGTCTCGATCATATCCCCACGCAGTCTCCTTTTCTCAAGGGAGAACAATCCCAGTGTTTTAAGTCGATCCTCATATTCCAGTTTCTCCATACCCTTCACTAGTTTAGTTGCTCGTCTCTGCACCCTCTCCAGCAGTTTTATATCCTTCTTAGGTAGGGAGACCAATGTTGGACGCAGTATTCCAAGTGGGGTCTGACCATTGCCCTATAAAGCGGCATTATAACTTTCTCCGATCTACTCGAGATTCCTTTCTTTATCATGCCCAACATTCTATTTGCCGCTGCCGCGCATTGTGCCGACGGCTTCAGGGTCCTATCTATCAGTACACCCAGATCCCTTTCTTGTTCACTTTTTCCCAGAGTTGCACCTGACATTCTGTACTCGTATTCCTTATTTTTACTGCCTAAATGCATTACCTTGCATTTCTCCACGTTGAACTTCATCTGCCATTTCTCCGCCCATTTTCTAACCGACACAAATCGCTCTGGAGTTCCTCACTGTCCTCCTGCGATCTGATTGCCCGGCAGAGTTTTGTGTCGTCTGCAAACTTTATGATCTCACTGGATGTTCCGTTTTCCAGGTCATTGATATAAATATTAAAAAGGATCGGCCCAAGTACCGAGCCCTGGGGCACACCACTAGTCACTCTCTCCCAGTCGGAGAACTTCCCATTTATGCCCACTCTCTGCTTTAGAGGCTCCTTTCTTGAGCTGCTTCTTACTTTCTCCCTTCTTCAACAGAGAGCTTGCAGGATCCAAAAAAAGCAAACAGAATATTTGGGATTATTAGGAAAAGAATAGAGAATAAAACAAAGAATACCATAAAGCCTCTGTATCGCTCCATGGTGAGTCCACATCTTGAGTATTGTGTGCAATTCTGGATGCTGAATCTCAAAAGAGATATAGTAGAACTTGAAAAGTTTAGAGAAAAGAGCAACCAAAATAATTGAGGGGATGGAACAACTCTCATATGAGGAAAGGCCAGAGATGATAGGACTCTTCAGCTTGGAGAAGAGATGGCCGAGGGGGAGAGATGACAGAGATCTATAAAATCCTGAGTAGAGTAGAACAAGTAAACACAAGTTGATTGTTTATTCTTTCAAAAAAAGTATGAAAACTGGGAGACACTCTATGACGTTATATAGTAATACATTTAAATCAAATGGGAGAAAATATTTTTTTTCACTCGTCATACAGTATAATAAAGCTCTGAAACTCATTGTTGGAGCAAATGGTAAAATAATTAATGTAGCTGGGTTAGTTTGGACAAGTTTCTGGAGGAGACATTCATAAACTGTTGTTAAGGTAGACCTAAGGAAAGGAACTGCCAAGACTATGTAACCTGAAATCTCACGACGATTTGGGACTCTGCCAGGTACTTGTGACCTGGACTAGCCGCTGCTGGTAACAGAATTTTGGACTAGATCAGTGGTCTCAAACTCAAACCCTTTGCAGGGCCACATTTTGGATTTGTAGGTACTTGAAGAGCCTCAGAAAAAAATAGTTAATGTTTTATTAAAGAAATGACAATTTTGCTTGAGGTAAAACTCTTTATAGTTTATAAATCTTTCCTTTTGGCTGTCTTAATAATAATAATGTAATTTATAGCTAAAGAGACATATGACCAAGAAACTGTTTTATTTTACTTTTGTGACTATGATAAACATACTGAGGGCCTCAAAATAGTACCTGGCGGGCCTTGGTCTAATCCAGTAGGGGCTCTTATATTATTTAATCCTCTAAGCTTTGAGTCTCTTTGTGCAATCCCACCGCTGTGAACCAGTCAATTTCTGTGACCGTGAATTGCTTTGTTTTTTGGCATACTTGGAAACATAGAAAATGGCGGGAGATAAAGACCATATGGCCTATGCAACTAATTAACTGTACAATTCCTTCCAGCAACAGGGCAAGTAGTGCCTCAAGTCAACAGCAGAGAAAGTCGGAGGGGGGGGGGGAAGGACATTTTTCTTTTTCATGGATTTCTTTTTTGTTGGATTTGGTTTTCCTCTGTCTTCAGATCCGCTGTCTTGTATTGGAGTTTGGGCCGGGACACTGGTTGGTCACGAATGAGTCAATAATGAGCCAGAAGTGGTCAGTGTTTTTCTCAATTTTGACCACTGCTGGCTAATTTACACCTGAATTTTCAGTGGCAGGCCACATGCAGGCACTGGCACGTAATAACCAGATCAATGGCAATACCTGGAAGTTATGCCAGTATTTTGAATACTGGGCACTTAGGAGTCAATATACAGAGGTCAGAAGTGAGCGTTTTGCTTTCTGACGATAGAAGTGTTCCCGGATATTCAAAGCCAGGACCTGTGCAGGCTTTGGCTAACACATAGCCACAAGTTTGATATTCAGCACTTCAGCAGCCATGGGTTACTGCATTAAAAATAGGATAGACTTTTATGCGGTCCCAGTGGTGCAGTAAGGGTGAGCAGCGCTCAGGGTAGTGGTGCCCCTCCCCTGCCGTGTGCATGTGTCCCTTCCCTTTCCCCATACCTTTTTAACTTTTGCAGTATTAGCATCATGCCCACGTCGGTATCAATTCGCCCTTTGACGTCACTTCCTAGGCGTGGGTCCCAGAAGTGACGTCAGTGAGCGCGCCGATGCCGACGTGAGAAGTAGAAAAGTTACGGGGGAAGGCAAGTGTAGGAGGGAGAGGTGCCATGCCTGGGGCAGACTGACCTCCCCCTCTTAATATGCTACTGTGCAGTCCCATTTATGTGCTAAAACCGGGCACTTATGCCCAGATTCTCTAAACAGCGCTGTTTCTTAGGCGCTGGTAGGTGCCCAAGCTCAGGAAAAAATACCGCTGATATGACATTTTTCATTGATATTCAAGGTGCTGGAATCGCGTCTCTGTAGGTGCTTTACGGCACCTAATGCCACTGCAGGCGTGGCTAATGCTGGAAGAGCCGTTAGGTGCCACAAAGCATCTACAGGGGCACGATTCACATCGAAGGTAGGCGCTGGAAATACAGGCCTGGAAAACCCTGGCCTACGTTTCCAGCAATTACCTTTGCCGGAGGCGCGATTCCCTAACCGGCGTGCGATTGGCACGTGATCAGCAGCCGCTGACAACAGTGTCAGTTAGAGAATCCGGGCTTTAAGGGCTGTATATCAGCATTTAAGCCGCCGAGTGCTAATTCTGCCCTCGGAATGCCCCCACCTGGCTTTGTGTTTGGCATTATCCTGATATTCAGCTGTACTCAGCCAATTAGGTGCCACTGAATATTAGCAACTAGCCCCCGACCAAGCGATTTAACCGGCCAGCGGCCGCCTAAATCTTTTTGAAAATCGGACCCTTACCCCCTCTTTTACTAAGGTGCGCTAACCGATTAGCATGCGCTAAATGAAATGGCGCACGCTAAACGCTAACACGTCCATAGACTAACACGCATGCGTTGGTGTTTAGTGGGCACTAAATCGATTAGCACGCGCTAATTGGTTAGCGCACCTTAGTAAAAGAGGGCCTTAGTTTTTTTTACTAGAAACTGAATGTTATATAAAAGTTAATTAAAGATCATGGCATTAGCGCAGTGTTGTTGCCCCTGTAACTGGACAGAGATACTACTCGGTGCCTTTAACTGGAAAGCATTTGTTTTGTAGGCCTTTTAAACTTGGAGAAGTTGCTGCGTCAGTTCCTCATCTCGAAGGATTGTCTTTCGGTTCGGATGCTGGATGACAGCCGGGATCCCACCCCACTCCTGAAAGAGATCCGAGACGACAAGACAGCAACCATTATTGTCTACGCCAACGCCTCCATGTCGCACATCATCCTGCAGAAGGTGAGATGACAGACCGGGACCATTTCAGAGTATTTCATTCCTCTGCATGCATAGGGAACAGAAGGATGTAAGTAAATGCATTGGTCATGAGAATGCGTACCCCTATTCCCAAGTGCTACAATAGCTGGTCCGAAGAAACAGCACAGTCCATAGCAAGCCCATAGAACAGCCAAGAATACCTCCAAGATTTCAGGAGAAAAATGGAAGCCATTAACTAGCAATTATTTGTAAACCAGTTGCATGTGCTGGGGGGAAGTCTGTATAAAGCGTTGAGGGAAATGTATTTATTAGCCATTGAAGTGTTAGAATAGGAAGAATTCTGAGGCTCTTCGGAGCCTTGCCCTTAATTAAATGTTCGACAGGTGATACAGGTGAGAGATGATTTCCATTAATTTCAGAGCTTATAAGAAAGCAGCGCTAGGTGCTTTTGTCTTCCTATGCAATCAAACACATGAACCCTAGAGTTTTCAAATGTTTGCTGCTGATAATTGAAGATATGTAAATGAGAAAGAGTGTGGTATAGTTGTTGTTTTTTTTTTCCGGTACATTGTTTCTGCAGTAGCGGAAAATAATTCCCCCAAAATTCAGCCTGCAGCAGTCGGCGTTTTTCTGAACACCAGCTGCCACAGGTTTTCGTTCTTGGCTATTGTGCAGCAAGTCATATCTGGATATGAGCTCTCAATATCAAGGTATAAAGCAGCCACTGCAGTTTTTCTGGGTACTGGCAATGTTCAGAGCAGTACCCAAATAACTGCTCAAAGAGGACATAAGAACATAAGAATAGTATTACTGGGTCTCGGATCCAAGATGGCAGATGGAAGAGTCAGCTGAGCGGTTCGGTGCGGCCGCTTGAGCAATTATCCTGGTTCCCATTGCCTGCAAAAGAATTTTACCTCTGTAATGCCGAAGAGGAGGGGCTGTAGTTCCGCTGGAGCCTCCCGGCAACCTGGCCCGGCCCGACTCAGTAATATCGACAAGCTCCTGCGCCAAATGCAGGAAGTGTCAGTGGTGTCGGCAACCCCATTGGAGGTACCCTGTAGTGAAGCAGAGGCGGTCTCCCCGGGACTAGAGATCACATTGAGTCCCGACGCAAGAGCACCTCCCCCTCTCCCTCAGACTGACAGCTCCCTATAGATGGAGGAGCAATCGGAAGGCGGTGTTCTTCCTTCCCCAGAGGCAGCTGCAGGAGAGTCCTTTGGAGCCTGAGGTGTTTGTCCAGAGGGTGAACCGTGAACGGGAGAGTCGCCATCAGGAGGAGAAGCCAACTGGTGAAGATGTCAAAACCCAACTTGAAAAATCTTTCTTTATATTAAAGAAACCTCAAGAGGTAACTCTGGATGCTATTTGGGATCTCGTGGCTGACCTGGCTAAATCTATTAAACCCAATTGTTTCAATTGGAGCAAAAAGTAAATACTCAAGAAGTTGATATTAAAAATCTCAAAATTGAACTTAAATACCTTAAAAAGTCCAATGTTACTTCTAAACAAATCACAGAAACATTGGTGAGAGATAATACAAATCTGAGAAGGAAATTGTATACTTTAGAAAATTTATCCCGTAATAATAACCTCAGATTAATTAACTTTCCCAGAGTCGCAACAACAACTCCTAGAGATATGTTAAAACGTTATTTGACAGAGGTCTTAGAAATTTCAGAAGAATTGTTGCCACCATTTACCCAGGTCTACTATTTACCTCTACGGAGAGAACAACAACAACAAGGGGAAAAATTACAAGATGAACAGCAGCCATCCAACATTACAATGTTATTGGAACGTTCAGATAGGGAAATGGCAGAACCGGCAACAATGGTCCATCAAGCCCAGTAGCCCGTTCTCACAGTGGCCAATCCAGGTCACCAATACCTGGCCAAAACCCAAGGAGTAGCAATATTCCATGCTACTGATCCAGGGCAAGCAGTGGCTTCCCCCATGTCTTTCTCAATAACAGACTATGGTCTTTTCCTCCAGGAACTAGTCCAAACCTTTCTTAAAACTTTCTTAAAAGCTATCCGCTTTTACCACATCCTTTGGCAACGTGTTTCAGAGCTTAACTATTCTCTGAGTGAAAAAATATTTCCTCCTATTGGTTTTAAAAGTATTTCCCTGTAACTTCATCGAGTGTCTCCCCCCATCTTAGTCATTTTTGATGGAGTGAAAAGTCAATCCACTTGTACCCGTTCTACTCCACTCAGGATTTTGTAGACTTCAATCATATCTCCCCTCAGCCATCTCTTTTCCAAGCTGAAGAGCCCTAACCTTTTTAGTCTTTCCTCATACGAGAGGAGTTCCATCCCATTTATCATCTTGATCCCTCTTCTTTGAACCTTTTCTAGGTGCCGATTTTCAGCATGAAACTGCCTGGAGTAGGGATCCATAGGAAGTTAGAGAGATTTGGTAAACCGTGATTCCCTAGCTCTGTTATTAAGTGTAAAGGATCCATGGAAGGAGGTTGCAATGACCTTGGCTCAGGAGCTCTGGAGAGAAGTTACTGTGACTCTTTGCTAGGTATTCAAGGAAGGAGGTGACAACGGCTTTGCTTACGTAGATCGGATCTGTCTCCGTTGTCTCTGAATATTTCTGTCTACAATCTGCTTCTGTATTGGTATGACCCTCATTCTGCATCTTTCATACTGTCTCCAATTCACTTAGCCTGTTCCCTGTCTTATGTTTCTTCCCCAGTATCAGCCTCTCACATTTTTTTTTCTGAATTTTCTCCAGTCTACATCTGTAACTTGGTATCTGTGTCTGAATTTCTTGCTCATTTTCACTGTCTCTTTTCTCTGTAGTATTTTAGATGCAGATAGGAATTAATTGTTTGAACGGGGAGACACTTTTCCTGTTCTCAGCCTTGCTATTTCACTAAAGCCCTGGAAGCTGCTGATGTGTGGAAAATGTGAATACGATTTTTGTCTTCAAGTAATAAACAATTGCAGTGCATTCTCTAAGGACTGAGGGCTATCCCCACAGCCAGTTACCATGGCAACTTTTCTGCTGTAAATCATCAGCTTTTTCCACTCTTCCCTTTTCCCTGCACCTCACTCATCTCTTCCCTCTTTCTGGTGATTTCTGTTTCAGTATGTCTTGCATCTCTTTTATTGCTAACTTGTTCTTTCTTTTTGTTATCACTTTGCCATTCTATTTTTTTCTCTCTTTCTCTATCATTTTTTTCGTTGTTTCCACTTCCCTCTCTCTTCTGTATTATTCTCTTTTCTATTGTTCAAAAGATACCAAACATTAAAAAAACCCTTTTCAATCAATATTCAACATGCAGCAGTCAGCGTTTTTTGTTGTTTTTTTAAAGTCAGTGCTGGCATTGAATATCTGGAGCTAATTCAAACAGCTGGCTGCTGGAGTTTACACAGGTCCCAGACATTCACGTGAGCCTCAGCTGAATATCGGCTAGGACCTGCATTAGTTGTTTCAGATGTGTTTGCCCTTCCGATTCCACTCCTGAAGGAAAACAAAGTGCGAGCTGAGCTCCCCTCCATACCTCACCCCCGTAGGCCCCACAAGGCCTAACTTGAAATTTCCTGTTGATCGGGAAGGGGGAGAGGCATAGGGGATGGAATGATGCCCATTTGCTCCTGCCCACTGCAGATCCAGCCATAAAATGACCATCATGACCTCTAGTGGCAGATTCATAGTTCTCATAAATGCAAGTCTGGCATTCAGTTTCACAAGTGTAAAACGATCTGATAATTGGAAGCCTGGACATTTTGCTTATGTCACGGTGGGTCTGATTTTGGTCTCCTGTCCGATATTCGGTGCTATTTAACCAGCCAGAAATTTTAAGCGCTAGCCAGCTAAGCTTCACTGCCAAATCAGGTCACGTAAATAGCTGGTCTTTATCTGGCCATTATAAACTTAGTCGGCCAGTGCAGAATATTGACTTGGCTGACTAAACTGCGCTAGCGGTTTTTAGCACCGGGAGCTGCGCTGAATGACCCACACTGCTCTCGACGCTCATAGAGTTCCTACGAACGTCGGGAGCAGCATGCAGCATTCAGCGCAGCTCCAGGCACTAAAAACCGCTAGTGCGGTTTAGTAAAACGGGGCCTAAATTTATAGCGGCCAAAAATAAACCAGATATTGAATGCCAGTTGTCGGAAACAGCCCAGCATTGAATATCTGGACTGATTCCCAATTGCTGGAGTCAGCCTGGCTAATTCCCCGTGGTCTGAATATCAGCCCACAGTTTTTCTGTGAATCCTTTTGAATTAGCCTCCAATGTAGCTGCACTATCATTGATATAATCTGTAGATTTGCAAACTCCTTTCCTCAGAAGGCTCCCTGCCCAATAACGTTGAATGAGCAAAGTCTCTATGAATGCCACACAATGGAGCCAGCTTTGTTGTTGGCAAGTATTCAATGGCTTGAACAGTGCTGTGGTTATTGCTCTGTCTCCAGATTGCTGGTATTAATAAAAATATGGAGCCTGTTCCCTGAGGATGTGGTCAAGATGACTAATATAGTGGCTATCAAAAGAGACTTGGACAAGTTCCTGGAGGATACCTCCATAAAAATTAATAGCCAGGTGGACTTTGGACTGCCACTGCATACCCCTAGAAATGAGCTATGAGAAATGAGAAACGGGTCATCCTTTCAGGATCTGTCGGGCACTCGTTACCCAAACTGACCACTGCTGGACTCGAAGGACTGTGGTCTGACTCGTCAAAACAGAAAACATCATATCAGCACAAGTACAGTACATATAATCACACATATCATGGGGTAATTTTATAAAACACATGGAAAAAGCTTTATAATACGATTCCTGGAAAGACATCTTACAAATTCTTCTGTTTACATCCCATCTAATAAAAGATGCTCTTATTTCATCCTTCACAATACAGCAATCTCGTGCCTCAAATTTCCCCCCACTCCAACTTCTTTAGACAAGTAGCAGGTAATTTTATAATGGACCCACCTGTGCTAGAAGACCCAGTAGTTGCCCATTTGAAGCCTGTTTGGGCAAGTGCCTGTGTGTCCTTATAAAATACAAGGGCAAAAGTGGCAGAAATCCTGCCTAGATTGACGGTGCAGGCACATACCCCTGCTGGGGAGAAGGTGCACATATTTGAGTGTAAAGTATATTCTGCCAGATATTCAGACCGCGGAAGTTAGCCGAGCGTGGCTATTTAATGTTGGGCCTTTTCTGGTGAGTGGCGTTGAATATTTTTGGACGCTATAAACTTAGCCAGCCAAATCGATATTCAGCACTAGCTTAGTGGCCAAAGACAGACCAGCTACTTAAACAGCCCGATTTGGCTGCTAAAATTAGCCGGCTACCACTTTAAATTTCACAGATAGCCTGCTATGTTGGCTGCTAAAATTAGCCGGCTACCACTTTAAATTTCACAGATAGCCTGCTATGTTGTGTGATTTAGCTGACTATCCACTAAGCATGGATATTGAGTGGCCACCTTGCACTTAATATTAGCCCTTAGCTCAGTGTTTTTCAACCTTTTTACACCCGTGGACCGGCAGAAATAAAAGAATTATTTTGTGGACCGGCAAACTACGAGGATTAAAATTTTAGAACCCCGTTTCCACCCCATCTCCGTGAGCTCGGTCACCTCAGTAACTATAGAAATATAGACAAATATAGTGCAAAATATAGACAGCAGATATAAATTCTCAAAACTGACACGTTTTGATCACTAAATTGAAAATAAAATCATTTTTCCTACCTTTGCTGTCTGGTGATTTCATGAGTCTCTGGTTGCGTTTCCTTCTGTCTGTGTATCCTTTCTTTCATTTCTTTCTTTCTGCACTCAGGCCCAAGAATTGTCCTTTTCTATTCCCTCCCTCTTTCCTTCTTATGTCCTTAGTGGCCCCGGTGCCTCCTTCCCATGTCCTTAGTGCCCCCAGTCCCTCATTCCCATGTCCTTAGTGCCCCTTCCTGTCTTTAGTGTCCCCAGTGCCTCCTTCCCATGTCTTTAGTGTCCCCAGTGCCTCCTTCCTATGTCCTTAGTGCCCCCGGTGCCTCCTTCCCATGTCCTTAGTGCCCCCAGTCCCTCATTCCCATGTCCTTAGTGTCTCTTCCTGTCTTTATTGCCCCCAGTGCATCCTTCCCATGTCTTTAGTGCCCCCAGTGCATCCTTCCCATGTCCTTAGTGTCCCTTCCTGTCTTTAGTGCCCCCAGTGCATCCTTTCCATGTCCTTAGTGCCCCTAACTGTCTTTAGTGTCCCCAGTGCCTCCTTCCTATGTCCCTCTCAGTGCCTTCCACACTTTATCCCACCCCCACCCCCGAAGCCAGCCTGCCTGCCTGTCTACCTCTCTCCCTCCCTCTCTGGCCAAAGCCAGCCTGCTTGCATGCCTATCTCCTTCCCTCCCTGCCATGCGCAAAAAAAAAAAAAAAAGCCTCCCTCCTTCCTTTCACCCGGTCCGCTGCTATCTTACCGCCCTGCTGCTGCTGCTGCTAAAGCCGACAGGAAGTCTTCTTTCCGACGGCAATTCTGATGTCGGAGAGGACGTTCTGGGCCAGCCAGGAACCGATTGGCTGGCCCAGAACGTCCTCTCTGACGTCAGAATTGACGTCGGAAAGAAGACTTCCTGTCGGCTTTAGCAGCAGCAATATTGCCAGCCCTGCGCGGACCAGCAGAAATTTCCTGCGGACCTGCATAGGTCCGCAGACCGGCGGTTGAAGAACAGTGCCTTAGGTGATTTAGCATTATTTAACTGGCCAGTAGCCATTCCTGGCCAGTTCAATATTGCTGAATATCGGGCAGACTGAGTTTAAAAAGAAAAAAACTATACAAAGCTTGTTTTCTGCATAACTGTCACAATGTGACTGATTTCAATATAATTTTTAATGTCATCCTGAATTAACTTGTAATAAGTCCTTACTATCATTAATCATTTTACATAAGCATTGTTGCCATCACCTAGCAATTATCGTCATGATATACACAGATACCATTTTGCTTTATATAAAACTGTTATCATGGTTTTCAGTCAGGAAGATCTGATCCGTATTAAAAATTTGTATCTGGAGAAAGGTTGTGGTTCTCGTAGGCTGGTGCAAAGTGTCCAATAAAGAGGAGAAAGAGGATTAGCATAGAATATGTTTTGAAAAAATTTCGAGAAACAGGCTCAACTGATCACCAGTCAGGAAATAGCAGAGCCCGATCAGTTAGCACTGAAGAAAACATTGTGACAGTTGAAGAACCAGATAGTAAAGTGACGTTGTTTAGGTGAGATGGCTAGTGTGAGTGTAGGATTATTGTAAATTCATTTGGGCATTTAATAAATAAACTGAGTGCTCTTGGGATGGTCCCCAAAGTGACGAATTGGGTTAGGAACTGGTTCAGTGAAAGGCGACAGAGGGTCATGGTCAATGGGGATCGCCCTGAGGAAAGGGATGTTAACCAATGGTGTGCTTCAAAGTTTGGCTCACGGGCCTGTTCTTTTTTAACATTTTTGTAAGCGAAATTGCTGAAGGGCTGTATGGTAAGATTTACCTCTTTGCGGATAATACCAAAATCTGCAATAGAGTAAACTCCTGTCGGTTTGGATGACACGAGGAAGGATCTAGTGAAGCTTGAGGAATGGTCTGAAATATGGCAGCTAAGATTTAATGCTAAAACTGCAAAAACTCAAGGCTATGGTATAGTTTAGGGGGTGAAGAACTTTTGTGCATAAAAGAGGAGCAGGACTTGGGAATGATAGTATGTGATGATCTTAAGGTGGCCAAACAGGTTGAAAAGGCGATGGTGAAAGCTAAAAGGATGCTTGGGTCCAAAGGGAGAGGAATGGCCAGTAGGAAAATGGAGTTATTGATGCCCCTGTATGACTCTGGTGAGTCCTCATTTAGAATATTGTGTACAATTCTGGAGACCACACCTCCAAAAAGATATAAACAAGATGGAATTGTTCCAGAGGAAGTCTACATCATAAGGTGGAAGTCTACGTCATAAGGTATACAGGGACAGACTCAAAGATCTCAATATGTATACTTTGGAGGAAAGACATGAGAGGGGAGATATGATAAGAGACATTTAAATATGTTTATGTTTATTTAAGATTTGATATACCGCTCCTTCATTTTACTCACCTAAGCGGTTTACAATGTATCAAACTAAAATGAAATTAGGTACTTGAGAAAAACTACTCTATCTGTCCCAAAGGCTCACAATCTAGCTAAAGTACCTGATAAACTAAAAATAAGTAATAACAATGTATAATACATTTGCAAGATCAAAAATCAAAGAAATAGAAAGAATGAAAGAAGATAAAATAAAACAAATTTAAGAGATAGAAAAGTCTCTGAAGTGGCCTGATAGCAGTCATATTATAGTGCAAGTCTTAATACAATTCCCGGCACAGCCCACTTCACAAATCCGAGAGCATCAAACAAATTAACATTTCTAAAACATATCAACTAAAACTGTTATATGAAATAAATAAATCCAAATCAACACAAATCAGTACAAATTAAGGCAGATTGTGGTCCCCATTCCATTATTCAATTCAGGAGAGCCATTTGGAAAAAAAAAAAAAAACTGCTTTTAGATGTCTCTTAAAATTTTGAAATGATTCTTCCTTCCTTAACTCTACTGGTAAATTGTTCCAACAATATTGGAACCAAGTAGAAAAATGCACCATTTCTGGTTAAGACAAGGTGAGCCTTTGAGATATGGGGAACAGCAAGTTTGCAATGCTGCTTCCATAGGAAAAATTAAAGAGGTGCGAGGAAAGGGACGGGGCGCACGCATGCGTCGGGGGAGGGGGCGGAGGGGAGAATGGGTGCCTGCGCCCTTTACAAAGACCATGCCCAGGGCGGACCGCACCCCCTTACAATGCCAGTGCTTGAGTCTCACAGTGAAGCAGGTATCAAATGGTGTCACTGCCTCTCTTTACTTAATCAGCAGCTGGCCATCTACGCATGAGGCGAGTCTCTTTTAACTGAAAGGAAATGGTAATGCTAATGATGTCTTATATACTGCTATATCGCCAACTGGATTCAAAGTGGTTTACAAAAAAATAATAAAAGCTTTGGACTTTGATGGGAAGATAGGACTTCGATGAGAAACCTAGGGGGCAAGGGGGCCCCTTCTTTTGATTCAGGCAGGTCATGACCTGTTGGGCCGCCGCGGGGGCGGACTGCTGGGCGGGATGGACCTGTGGTCTGACCCGGCAGAGGCACTGCTTATGTTCTTATGGAGCAATGGTCAGACCACACTTGGAATACTGTGTCCAACATTGGTCTCCCAACCTAAAGAAGGATATAAAACTGCTAGAGAGGGTGCAGAGACGAGCAACGAAGCTAATAAGAGGTATGGAGAACTTGGAATATGAGGAACGACTCAAGAAACTGGGACTGTTCTCCCTTGAGAAGAGGAGGCTGCGAGGGGACATGATCGAGACGTTCAAAATACTGAAAGGCATCGATAATATAGAGCAGGAAAATAAATTATTTACATTGTCCAACGTGATACGGACAAGAGGACATGGTTTGAAGCTAAGGGGGGACAAGTCCAGGACAAATGTCAGGAAGTTCTGCTTCACGCAGCGAGTGGTGGACGCCTGGAATGCTCTCCCAAAGGAGGTTATTAAGGAATCCACTGTGCTAGGATTCAAAGGCAAATTAGATGCACATCTCCTTACGAGAGGCATAGAGGGTTATGGGTGACTAAAACTACATCAGGTGTATACCTGACAGGGCCTCCGCGTGTGCGGATCGCCGGACTCGATGGACCATGGGTCTGATCCGGAGATGGCGGTTCTTATGTTCTTACAAGGAGTACATTAAGAACAAAGAGTGAATAAGGACAAAACACTAGAAATTAAAGACAGCGTTATAAGGCATCGTGTGTCGAGCAAGGCCCATTTCTCAAAGAAGTAGGTTTTCAGCAATTTGCGAAAAGAGCAGCAAATAGGTATAGATCTAATTTCAGCCGATAGGTCATTCCAGATTTTAGCTCATGATGTCTTTTTTTTTTTTTTTTTTTTTTTTTAATTGAGTATAACAATTTATCATACATACAATATTCTAAAGAAACATGAGTCCACATCAAGGAAAAGAGAGAAAACATTCATAATCATATTTAAACAAAGAATAAAAACATGGCTGTAAATAATATATTTTGAGTTTAGATCTTAATTTAAACATCCGTCTCTCTATCTAACAGGAATCTTTCCAACTGATCAGGTTCAAAGAAAGCCTATGATATATTTTGATAGGAAATCATACATTTAGCAGGAAATTTTAAGAAAAAAAAAAGCTCCCAATGAAAGTGCTCGAGATTTATACTGAAGAAATTGTTTCCGTCTATATTGGGTTGCCCTACAAACGTCTGGAAACATTGGTAGTTTCTGTCCACAGAACAGGAAATCTTTTTTCATGAAATAATTTTTCAAAACCATACTTTTACAAAACTCCATGTTTCCAAAACTAATGTTACATTTTCCAACGTTCAGATCCATCAGCTATACCTCCCTCTTGGTTTACTAATCTTATCACTGGGAGACGGAAACATCTATTCAACACTATGGGGTCCTTTTACAAAGGCGCAGTAGCGGTTTAACGCGTGGAATACCGTGCGTTAAACCACTTGCCATGCTAGTACCTAACGCCTCCATTGACGAAGCGTTAGGATTTTAGGCTGCCATGGGGAGCCCTATGGGCTCCTTTTACAAAGGCGCGCTAGCGGTTTTAGCGCACGCTAGCCGCTACCGCCTCCTTTTAAGCAGGCGGTAATTTTTCGGCTAGCACACACTAATCTTGTGCGTGCGCTAAAAACGCTAGCACACCTTAGTAAAAGGAGCCCTATCATAATAATAATAATAATAACTTTATTTTTGTATACCGCCATACCTGGAAGAGTTCTAGGCGGTTCACATCAATTAAACAAGGTTACAAGTGGTTTACATCAATTGAGCGGGGTTACAAGCGGTTCAATATCAAATTGATCAAAGTTGCCAGTGGGGGTGAGGGAAGGATGTAGAGGGGAGAGGGGTCTCAGCATTGCTCAATTCTAGAACCTCTTTAAAAATATTTTCTAAGTGGTGTCTCAGAGGAAAGCACTGGACATTTTGGAAAATTCAATATTCTCAAATTGGAGGCTCTCATATGATTTTCCATAATTTCACATTGCCTATGCAACCAAAGGCTATCTTTAATTGCTGAAGTATTAGTTTGTTGTAACAAACCCATCTGAGCATCTGATTTTTTTAACTGCTCGTGATGTCTTTTATATTTGCCATTTTTTAAAGTTGCTCTTATTGAGTTTCATGGAGCCTATGCTGTGAAGTAGATGGTGGTGCTCACGTATTGATGATGGACATTGGCCAGCCAGTGCCTTGAACATAATGCAAGTAAATTTGAATCTGGTCCTGTATTGAACGGGCAGCCAATGCAGAGCACGTAATGTAGGAATTATTCTGTCAAATCCTTTTAGCTCACTAATCAGTCTGGCTGCCGTGTTTGCAGGAGCTGAATTCAATTCTGAAGTTTCTTTGTGATACCCTCATATAGTGAGTTGCAGTAATCAGTTTGAGGTAACAATATAGCCTGAGCTATGGTACGATTTAATACTGTGTAGCTGACGTAACTTGTGGAATACCTTCCTAACAAGAAAATTTATTTGATTCTTCATAGTTAATCCCGAGTCTAGAATAACACCTCAAACTTTGGATTTATTTTCAGTTCTGAGAGTTTCTCCAGCTAGAAGTTGGAAACATTTTCAAGGAATGTCATCATAATCACCAAACCAGATGATTTTTAGTTTTTTTTGCTTATTCAGTTTGAGGAAATTATCTGTAGCCAAGACATCTACCACACCAATGGCCTTTAATAAGAGAATCAATAGTATTGTACAATGCTAGACAAGATACAAGAAACAAGATATAGAGGGAACCGAAGTGCAAAAAAGGCTGATTGGCTGACCGGGGGAGGGGGGAGAAGAGGAGGAATCAGCTGTGCAGAAGGCTGATTGGATGGCTGAGGGGAAAAGAGAAGAGGAGCAATCGGCTGTGCAGAAGGCTGATTGGATGACCGGGGGGGGGGAGAAGAGGAGGAATTAGCTGTGCAGAAGGCTGATTGGATGGCTGGGGGGGGGGAAAGAGAGGAGGAGCAATCAGCTGTGCAGAAGGCTGATTGGATGACCAGGGGGGGGGGAAGAGGAGGAGGAATCAGCTGTGCAGAAGGCTGATTGGATGACTGAGGGGGGGGAGAGATAGGAGGAGGAATCGGCTGTGCAGAAGGCTGATTGGCTGACCAGGGTGGGTAGGGGGGGAGAGGGGGAGGAATTGACTGTGCAGAAGGTTGATTCGTAGACTCATTCCCTGTATTTTCTGACTGGAAGAGGCAGTCAGAAAATATCGTGAATAACTGAATTTGCGGGGGAACACTGTAACCTAATGCATTTCTGATTAACTTTTGAGAGTTACAGTACAAGGGCAGTTACACACCACTTGCATCTGAAATATACAGATACTGCTGCTACTAATCATTTCTATAGTGCTACTAGATGTAAGCAGTGCTATACGCAGTTACACTTATAGTCACTTATATTCCTCTAGTTACCATATTTAGTTACCATATAAGTTCTGAGCAGGTCAGAAGTTTAGCAACGTTATAAGCAGGTGCTTTCTCTGTCCCTAGTGGGCTCACAATCGTGCCTGGGGCAACGGAGGTTTAAGTGACATGCCCAAGGTCACAAGGAGCTGCAATGGGACACAATTCCAGTCCCCCAGGATCCCAGCTCGCCGTACTAACCATTAGGCTACTCCACCACTCCACTCCACATGAAGAGAAAGTGAGGTCCAAAAACAAGAGGGTGTCCAAGATGTCAAAACCGCATCAATCTATTATAAGGGTAGATACACATAAAATGCGGACTGATATCTTTGCAGCAGAGAAGAGGAACATAACATCAAGGAAGTTTATAAAAGTACGGATATCATTAACGGGACTATTAAAAAAAAAAAAAAGTAGCATGGAATATTGCTACTCCTTGGGTTTTGGCCAGGTACTAGTGACCTGGATTGGCCAACATGAGAACAGGCTACTGGGCTTGATGGACCATTGGGCTGACCCAGTAGGTAAGAAAATAAGAATTTGCCTCCGCTGGGTCAGACCAAGGGTCCATCGAGCCCAGCGGTCCGCTCCCGCAGAGGCCCATCAGGTCCATGACCTGTAGAGTGCTTTTGTCTAACCCGTTGATTCCTACTCCTTTATATCCTGAAAAACTCATTTTTCCCTTTTAACTATACCCTTTTTTTGCTCCTGTGTCCTCCCTTATCTGTAGCCTTCAATCCTCTTATCCTTCAGGAATTTATCTACATTTCCCCCTCCCCATTCGCAGTTTCAG